>NC_090386.1:19017843-19722843 GCF_036365525.1 Heterodontus francisci | reverse complement strand
GTGTGTGTGTGTGTCTCTCTGTTGGGTGTGTGTGTGTGTGTCTCTCTGTTGGGGGTGTGTGTGTGTCTCTCTGTTGGGGGTGTGTGTGTGTCTCTCTGTTGGGTGTGTGTGTGTGTGTATCTCTGGGTGTGTGTGTGTTTATCTCTGTTGGGGTTGGGTGTGTGTGTGTATCTGTTGAGTGTGTGTATCTGTTGGGTGTGTGTGTGTGTGTGTATCTGTTGGGTGTGTGTATCTGTTGGGTGTGTGTGTGTGTGTATCTGTTGGGTGTGTGTGTGTGTGTATCTGTTGGGTGTGTGTGTGTGTGTATCTGTTGGGTGTGTGTATCTGTTGGGTGTGTGTGTGTGTATCTGTTGGGTGTGTGTGTGTGTATCTGTTGGGTGTGTGTGTGTGTATCTCTGTGTGTGTGTGTGTGTGTGTATCTCTGTTGGGTGTGTGTGTATCTCTGTTGGGTGTGTGTGTGTGTATCTCTGTTGGGTGTGGGTGTGTGTATCTCTGGGTGTGTGTGTATCTCTGTTGGGTGTGTATCTCTGTTGGGTGTGTGTGTGTGTGTGTATCTCTGTTGGGTGTGTGTGTGTGTGTGTATCTCTGTTGACTGTGTGTGTCTGTGTGTATCTGTGTTGGGTGTGTGTGTGTGTATCTGTGTTGGGTGTGTGTGTGTGTGTATCTGTGTTGGGTGTGTGTGTGTGTGTGTGTATCTGTGTTGGGTGTGTGTGTGTGTGTATGTATCTCTGTTGGGTGTGTGTGTGTGTATCTCTGTTGGGTGTGTGTGTGTGTATCTCTGTTGGGTGAGTGTGTGTGTGTGTGTATCTCTGTTGGGTGAGTGTGTGTGTGTGTATCTCTGTTGGGTGTGTGTGTGTGTATCTCTGTTGGGTGTGTGTTTATCTCTGGGTGTGTGTGTGTGTGTATGTGTTGGGTGTGTATGTGTTGGGTGTGTGTGTGTGTGTATGTGTTGGGTGTGTGTATCTCTGTTGGGGGTGTGTGTGTGTGTGTATCTCTGTTGGGTGTGTGTGTATCTCTGTTGGGTGTGTGTGTGTATCTCTGGGTGTGTGTGTATCTGGGTGTGCGTATATCTCTGGGTGTGCGTATATCTCTGGGTGTGTGTGTATGTATCTGTGTTGGGTGTGTGTGTGTGTGTATCTGTGTTGGGTGGGTGTGTGTGTGTGTATCTCTGTTGGGTGGGTGTGTGTGTGTGTGTATCTCTGGGTGTGTGTGTGTGTATCTCTGGGTGTGTGTGTGTGTGTGTATCTCTGGGTGTGTGTGTGTGTGTGTGTGTGTATCTGTTGTGTGTGTGTGTGTGTATCTCTGTTGGGTGTGTGTGTGTGTATCTCTGTTGGGTGTGTGTGTATCTCTGTTGGGTGTGTGTGTGTGTATCTCTGTTGGGTGTGTGTGTATCTCTGTTGGGTGTGTGTGTATCTCTGTTGGGTGTGTGTGTGTGTGTGTATCTCTGTTGGGTGTGTGTGTGTGTGTGTATCTCTGTTGGGTGTGTGTGTGTGTGTGTGTATCTCTGTTGGGTGTGTGTGTGTGTGTATCTGTGTTGGGTGTGTGTGTGTATGTATCTGTGTTGGGTGTGTGTGTGTGTATGTATCTCTGTTGGGTGTGTGTGTGTATCTCTGTTGGGTGTGTATCTCTGTTGGGTGTGTATCTCTGTTGGGTGTGTGTGTGTGTATCTCTGTTGGGTGTGTGTTTATCTCTGGGTGTGTGTGTGTGTGTGTGTATGTGTTGGGTGTGTGTGTGTGTGTGTTGGGTGTGTGTGTGTGTGTTGGGTGTGTGTGTGTGTGTGTGTGTTGGGTGTGTGTGTGTGTGTTGGGTGTGTGTATCTCTGTTGGGTGTGTGTGTATCTCTGTGTGTGTGTGTGTGTATCTGGATGTGTGTGTATCTGGGTGTGTGTGTGTGTATCTCTGGGTGTGTGTGTGTTTATCTGTGTTGGGTGTGTGTGTGTGTATCTGTGTTGGGTGTGTGTGTGTGTATCTGTGTTGGGTGTGTGTGTGTGTATCTGTGTTGTGTGTGTGTGTGTGTGTATCTGTCTTGGGTGGGTGTGTGTGTGTGTATCTGTGTTGGGTGTGTGTGTGTGTGTGTGTATCTCTGGGTGTGTGTGTATCTCTGGGTGTGTGTGTATCTCTGGGTGTGTGTGTATCTCTGGGTGTGTGTGTATCTCTGGGTGTGTGTGTATATCTCTGGGTGTGTGTGTGTGTATCTGTGTTGGGTGTGTGTGTGTGTATCTGTGTTGGGTGTGTGTGTGTGTGTGTATCTCTGTTGTGTGTGTGTGTATCTCTGTTGGGTGTGTGTGTGTGTATCTCTGTTGGGTGTGTGTGTGTGTATCTCTGTTGGGTGTGTGTGTGTCTCTCTGTTGGGTGTGTGTGTGTATCTCTGTTGGGTGTGTGTGTGTGTATCTCTGTTGGGTGTGTGTGTGTATCTCTGTTGGGTGTGTGTGTGTGTATCTGTTGGGTGTGTGTGTGTGTATCTGTTGGGTGTGTGTGTGTGTATCTGTTGGGTGTGTGTGTGTGTGTATCTCTGTTGGGTGTGTGTGTGTGTATCTCTGTTGGGTGTGTGTGTGTGTATCTCTGTTGGGTGTGTGTGTGTGTGTATCTCTGTTGGGTGTGTGTGTGTGTGTATCTCTGTTGGGTGTGTGTGTGTGTGTATCTCTGTTGGGTGTGTGTGTGTGTGTATCTCTATTGGGTGTGTGTGTGTGTATCTCTTGGGGTGTGTGTGTGTGTGTATCTCTGGGTGTGTGTGTGTGTATCTCTGGGTGTGTGTGTGTATCTCTGGGTGTGTGTGTGTATCTCTGGGTGTGTGTGTGTATCTCTGGGTGTGTGTGTGTATCTCTGGGTGTGTGTGTGTGTATCTCTGGGTGTGTGTGTGTTTATCTCTGTTGGGTGTGTGTGTGTTTATCTCTGTTGGGTGTGTGTGTGTTTATCTCTGTTGGGTGTGTGTGTGTGTGTGTATCTCTGTTGGGTGTGTGTATCTCTGTTGGGTGTGTGTATCTCTGTTGTGTGTGTGTGTGTGTGTATCTGTTGCGTGTGTGTGTGTGTGTATCTGTTGGGTGTGTGTGTGTGTATCTGTTGGGTGTGTGTGTGTGTATCTGTTGGGTGTGTGTGTGTGTGTATCTGTTGGGTGTGTGTGTGTGTGTATCTGTTGGGTGTGTGTGAGTGTGTGTATCTCTGTGTGTATCTCTGTTGGGTGTGTGTGTGTATCTCTGTTGGGTGTGTGTGTGTATCTCTGTTGGGTGTGTGTGTGTATCTCTGTTGGGTGTGTGTGTGTGTATCTGTTGGGTGTGTGTGTGTGTATCTGTTGGGTGTGTGTGTGTGTATCTCTGTTGGGTGTGTGTGTGTGTGTATCTCTGTTGGGTGTGTGTGTGTGTGTATCTCTGTTGGGTGTGTGTGTGTGTGTATCTCTGTTGGGTGTGTGTGTGTGTGTATCTCTATTGGGTGTGTGTGTGTGTATCTCTGGGTGTGTGTGTGTGTGTGTATCTCTGGGTGTGTGTGTGTGTGTATCTCTGGGTGTGTGTGTGTGTGTATCTCTGGGTGTGTGTGTGTGTGTATCTCTGGGTGTGTGTGTGTATCTCTGGGTGTGTGTGTGTGTATCTCTGGGTGTGTGTGTGTGTATCTCTGGGTGTGTGTGTGTTTATCTCTGTTGGGTGTGTGTGTGTTTATCTCTGTTGGGTGTGTGTGTTTATCTTTGTTGGGTGTGTGTGTGTTTATCTCTGTTGGGTGTGTGTGTGTGTGTGTATCTCTGTTGGGTGTGTGTGTGTGTGTGTATCTCTGTTGGGTGTGTGTGTGTGTGTATCTCTGTTGGGTGTGTGTGTGTGTCTCTGTTGGGTGTGTGTGTGTGTATCTGTTGGGTGTGTGTGTGTGTGTATCTGTTGGGTGTGTGTGTGTGTATCTGTTGGGTGTGTGTGTATCTGTTGCGTGTGTGTGTGTATCTGTTGGGTGTGTGTGTGTGTGTATCTGTTGGGTGTGTGTGTGTGTGTATCTCTGTCTGTGTGTGTGTGTGTGTGTGTGTGTGTGTATCTCCATTGGGTGTGTGTGTATCTCCGTTCGGTGTGTGTGTATCTCTGTTGGGTGTGTGTGTATCTCTGGGTGTGTGTATATCTCTGTTGGGGGTGTATGTGTGTATCTCTGTTGGGTGTGTGTGTGTGTGTGTATCTCTGTTGGGTGTGTGTGTGTGTGTATCTCTGTTGGGTGTGTGTGTGTGTATCTGTTGGGTGTGTGTGTGTGTGTATCTGTTGGGTGTGTGTGTGTGTATCTGTTGGGTGTGTGTGTATCTGTTGCGTGTGTGTGTGTATCTGTTGGGTGTGTGTGTGTGTGTATCTGTTGGGTGTGTGTGTGTGTGTATCTCTGTGTGTGTGTGTGTGTGTGTGTGTGTGTATCTCCATTGGGTGTGTGTGTATCTCCGTTCGGTGTGTGTGTATCTCTGTTGGGTGTGTGTATCTCTGTTGGGTGTGTGTGTATCTCTGGGTGTGTGTATATCTCTGTTGGGGGTGTATGTGTGTATCTCTGTTGGGTGTGTGTATCTCTGTTGGGTGTGTGTGTGTGTATCTCTGTTGGGTGTGTGTATCTCTGTTGGGTGTGTGTGTGTGTATCTGTTGGGTGTGGGTGTGTGTGTGTGTATCTGTTGCGTGTGTGTGTGTGTGTGTATCTGTGTTGGGTGTGTGTGTGTGTATCTGTGTTGGGTGTGTGTGTGTGTATCTGTGTTTGTGTGTGTGTGTATCTGTGTTTGTGTGTGTGTGTATCTGTGTTGGGTGTGTGTGTGTGTATCTGTGTTGGGTGTGTGTGTGTGTGTATCTCTGTTGGGTGTGTGTGTGTATCTCTGTTGGGTGTGTGTGTGTATCTCTGTTGGGTGTGTGTGTGTATCTCTGTTGGGTGTGTGTGTGTGTATCTGTTGGGTGTGTGTGTGTGTATCTGTTGGGTGTGTGTGTGTGTATCTCTGTTGGGTGTGTGTGTGTGTATCTCTGTTGGGTGTGTGTGTGTGTATCTCTATTGGGTGTGTGTGTGTGTATCTCTTGGGGTGTGTGTGTGTATCTCTTGGGGTGTGTGTGTGTATCTCTTGGGGTGTGTGTGTGTATCTCTTGGGGTGTGTGTGTGTATCTCTGGGTGTGTGTGTGTGTGTATCTCTGGGTGTGTGTGTGTATCTCTGGGTGTGTGTGTGTGTGTATCTCTGGGTGTGTGTGTGTGTGTATCTCTGGGTGTGTGTGTGTGTGTATCTCTGGGTGTGTGTGTGTATCTCTGGGTGTGTGTGTGTTTATCTCTGTTGGGTGTGTGTGTGTTTATCTCTGTTGGGTGTGTGTGTGTTTATCTCTGTTGGGTGTGTGTGTGTGTGTATCTCTGTTGGGTGTGTGTGTGTGTGTGTATCTCTGTTGGGTGTGTGTGTGTGTGTATCTCTGTTGGGTGTGTGTGTGTGTATCTGTTGCGTGTGTGTGTGTATCTGTTGCGTGTGTGTGTGTGTATCTGTTGCGTGTGTGTGTGTGTATCTGTTGCGTGTGTGTGTGTATCTGTTGGGTATGTGTGTGTGTATCTGTTGGGTGTGTGTGTGTGTATCTGTTGGGTGTGTGTGTGTGTGTGTATCTGTTGGGTGTGTGTGTGTGTGTATCTGTTGGGTGTGTGTGTGTATCTGTTGGGTGTGTGTGTGTGTGTATCTCTGTGTGTGTGTGTGTATCTCTGTGTGTGTGTGTGTATCTCCGTTGGGTGTGTGTGTATCTCTGGGTGTGTGTATCTCTGTTGGGTGTGTGTGTATCTCTGGGTGTGTGTATATCTCTGTTGGGGGTGTATGTGTGTATCTCTGTTGGGTGTGTGTGTGTGTATCTCTGTTGGGTGTGTGTATCTCTGTTGGGTGTGTGTGTGTGTATCTCTTGGGTGTCTGTGTGTGTATCTCGTGTGTGTGTATCTCTGGGTGTGTGTGTGTGTGTGTATCTGTGTTGGGTGTGTGTGTGTGTATCTGTGTTGGGTGTGTGTGTGTGTGTATCTGTGTTGGGTGTGTGTGTGTGTATCTGTGTTGGGTGTGTGTGTGTGTATCTGTGTTGGGTGTGTGTGTGTGTATCTGTGTTGGGTGTGTGTGTGTGTGTATCTGTGTTGGGTGTGTGTGTGTGTGTATCTGTGTTGGGTGTGTGTGTGTGTGTATCTGTGTTGGGTGTGTGTGTGTGTGTATCTCTGTTGGGTGTGTGTGTGTGTGTGTATCTCTGTTGGGTGTGTGTGTGTGTGTATCTCTGTGGGTGTGTGTGTGTGTGTATCTCTGTTGGGTGTGTGTGTGTATCTCTGTTGGGTGTGTGTGTGTATCTCTGTTGGGTGTGTGTGTGTGTATCTCTGTTGGGTGTGTGTGTGTGTGTATCTCTATTGGGTGTGTGTATCTCTGTTGGGTGTGTGGGTGTGTGTATCTCTGTTGGGTGTGTGTGTGTGTGTATCTCTGTTGGGTGTGTGTGTGTGTATCTCTGGGTGTGTGTGTGTGTGTATCTCTGGGTGTGTGTGTGTGTATCTCTGTTGGGTGTGTGGGTGTGTGTATCTCTGTTGGGTGTGTGTGTGTGTGTATCTCTGTTGGGTGTGTGTGTGTGTATCTCTGGGTGTGTGTGTGTGTGTATCTCTGGGTGTGTGTGTGTGTATCTCTGGGTGTGTGTGTGTGTATCTCTGTTGGGTGTGTGTGTGTGTGTATCTCTGTTGGGTGTGTGTGTGTTTATCTCTGTTGGGTGTGTGTGTGTGTATCTCTGTTGGGGGTGTGTGTGTGTGTATCTGTTGGGTGTGTGTGTGTGTATCTGTTGGGTGTGTGTGTGTGTATCTGTTGGGTGTGTGTGTGTGTATCTCTGGGTGTGTGTGTGTGTATCTCTGGGTGTGTGTGTGTGTGTGTATCTCTGGGTGTGTGTGTGTTTATCTCTGTTGGGTGTGTGTGTGTTTATCTCTGTAGGGTGTGTGTGTGTGTGTGTATCTGTTGGGTGTGTGTGTGTGTATCTGTTGGGTGTGTGTGTGTGTATCTCTGGGTGTGTGTGTGTGTATCTCTGGGTGTGTGTGTGTATCTCTGGGTGTGTGTATATCTCTGGGTGTGTGTATATCTCTGTTGGGGGTGTATGTGTGTATCTCTGGGTGTGTGTGTGTGTATCTCTGTTGGGTGTGTGTATCTCTGTTGGGTGTGTGTGTGTGTGTGTGTGTGTATCTCTGTTGGGTGTGTGTGTGTGTGTGTATCTCTGGGTGTGTGTATATCTATGTTGGGTGTCTGTGTGTGTATCTCTTGGGTGTCTGTGTGTGTATCTCTGTTGGGTATGTGTGTATCTCTGGGTGTGTGTGTGTGTGTATCTCTGGGTGTGTGTGTGTGTGTATCTCTGGGTGTGTGTGTGTGTGTATCTCTGGGTGTGTGTGTGTGTGTATCTCTGGGTGTGTGTGTGTGTATCTCTGGGTGTGTGTGTGTGTATCTCTGGGTGTGTGTGTGTGTATCTCTGTTGGGTGTGTGTATCTCTGTTGGGTGTGTGTATCTCTGTTGGGTGTGTGTATCTCTGTTGGGTGTGTGTATCTCTGTTGGGTGTGTGTATCTCTGTTCGGTGTGTGCGTATCTCTGTTGGGTGTGTGTGTGTGTGCGTATCTCTGTTGGGTGTGTGTGTGTGTGCGTATCTCTGTTGGGTGTGTGTGTGTGCGTATCTCTGTTGGGTGTGTGTGTGTGCGTATCTCTGTTGGGTGTGTGTGTGTGCGCATCTCTGTTGGGTGTGTGTGTGTGTATCTCTGTTGGGTGTGTGTGTATCTCTGTTGGGTGTGTGTGTGTGTGTGTATCTCTGTTGGGTGTGTGTGTGTGTGTGTGTGTATCTCTGTTGGGTGTGTGTGTGTGTATCTCTGTTGGGTGTGTGTGTGTGTATCTCTGTTGGGTGTGTGTGTGTGTATCTCTGTTGGGTGTGTGTATCTCTGTTGGGTGTGTGTATCTCTGTTGGGTGTGTGTATCTCTGTTGGGTGTGTGTGTATCTCTGTTGGGTGTGTGTATCTCTGTTGGGTGTGTGTGTGTGTGCGTATCTCTGTTGGGTGTGTGTGTGTGCGCGTATCTCTGTTGGGTGTGTGTGTGTGCGCGTATCTCTGTTGGGTGTGTGTGTGTGTGTGTGTGTATCTTTGTTGCGTGTGTGTGTGTGCATCTCTGTTGGGTGTGTGTGTGTGCATCTCTGTTGGGTGTGTGTGTGTGCATCTCTGTTGGGTGTGTGTGTGTGTATCTCTGTTGGGTGTGTGTGTGTGTATCTCTGTTGGGTGTGTGTGTATCTCTGTTGGGTGTGTGTGTATCTCTGTTGGGTGTGTGTGTATCTCTGTTGGGTGTGTGTGTATCTCTGTTGGGTGTGTGTGTGTGTGTATCTCTGTTGGGTGTGTGTGTGTGTGTATCTCTGTTGGGTGTGTGTGTGTGTGTATCTCTGGGTGTGTGTGTGTGTGTATCTCTGGGTGTGTGTGTGTGTGTATCTCTGGGTGTGTGTGTGTGTGTGTATCCCGGGGGTGTGTGTGTGTATCTCTGTTGGGGTGTGTGTGTATCTCTGGGTGTGTGTGTGTGTGTGTATCTCTGTTGGGTGTGTGTGTATCTCTGGGTGTGTGTGTGTGTGTGTGTATCCCGGGGGTGTGTGTGTGTGTGTATCTCTGGGTGTGTGTGTGTGTGTGCATCCCGGGGGTGTGTGTGTGTGTGTATCTCTGTTGGGTGTGTGTGTGTATCCCGGGGTGTGTGTGTGTATCTCTGTTGGGGTGTGTGTGTGTGTATCTCTGTTGGGGTGTGTGTGTGTGTATCTCTGTTGGGGTGTGTGTGTGTGTATCCCGGGGTGTGTGTGTGTATCTCTGTTGGGGTGTGTGTGTGTGTATCTCTGTTGGGGTGTGTGTGTGTGTATCTCTGTTGGGGTGTGTGTGTGTGTATCTCTGTTGGGGTGTGTGTGTGTGTATCTCTGTTGGGGTGTGTGTGTATCTCTGTTGGGGTGTGTGTGTATCTCTGTTGGGGTGTGTGTGTGCGTATCTCTGTTGGGGTGTGTGTGTGCGTATCTCTGTTGGGGTGTGTGTGCGTATCTCTGTTGGGGTGTGTGTGCGTATCTCTGTTGGGGTGTGTGTGCGTATCTCTGTTGGGGTGTGTGTGCGTATCTCTGTTGGGGTGTGTGTGTGTATCTCTGGGTGTGTGTGCGTATCTCTGTTGGGGTGTGTGTGTGCGTATCTCTGTTGGGGTGTGTGTGTGTGCGTATCTCTGTTGGGGTGTGTGTGTATCTCTGTTGGGTGTGTGTGTATCTCTGGGTGTGTGTGTGTGTGTGTATCTCTGGGTGTGTGTATATCTCTGTTGGGTGTGTGTGTGTATCTCTGTTGGGTGTGTGTGTGTATCTCTGTTGGGTGTGTGTGTGTATCTCTTGGGTGTCGGTGTGTGTATCTCTTGGGTGTCGGTGTGTGTATCTCTGTTGGGGTGTGTGTGTATCTCTGTTGGGGTGTGTGTGTATCTCTGTTGGGGTGTGTGTGTGCGTATCTCTGTTGGGGTGTGTGTGCGTATCTCTGTTGGGGTGTGTGTGCGTATCTCTGTTGGGGTGTGTGTGCGTATCTCTGTTGGGGTGTGTGTGTGTATCTCTGGGTGTGTGTGCGTATCTCTGTTGGGGTGTGTGTGTGCGTATCTCTGTTGGGGTGTGTGTGTGCGTATCTCTGTTGGGGTGTGTGTGTGCGTATCTCTGTTGGGGTGTGTGTGTATCTCTGTTGGGTGTGTGTGTATCTCTGGGTGTGTGTATATCTCTGTTGGGTGTGTGTGTGTATCTCTGTTGGGTGTGTGTGTGTATCTCTTGGGTGTCGGTGTGTGTATCTCTTGGGTGTCGGTGTGTGTATCTCTGTTGGGTGTGTGTATCTCTGTTGGGTGTGTGTGTATCCCGGGGGTGTGTGTGTGTGCGTATCTCTGTTGGGGTGTGTGTGTGTGTATCTCTGTTGGGGTGTGTGTGTGTATATCTCTGTTGGGGTGTGTGTGTGTATCTCTGTTGGGGTGTGTGTGTATCTCTGTTGGGGTGTGTGTGTGCGCATCTCTGTTGGGGTGTGTGTGTGCGTATCTCTGTTGGGGTGTGTGTGTGCGTATCTCTGTTGGGGTGTGTGTGCGTATCTCTGTTGGGGTGTGTGTGCGTATCTCTGTTGGGGTGTGTGTGCGTATCTCTGTTGGGGTGTGTGTGCGTATCTCTGTTGGGGTGTGTGTGCGTATCTCTGTTGGGGTGTGTGTGCGTATCTCTGTTGGGGTGTGTGTGCGTATCTCTGTTGGGGTGTGTGTGTGTATCTCTGTTGGGGTGTGTGTGTGTATCTCTGTTGGGGTGTGTGTGTGTATCTCTGTTGGGATGTGTGTGTGTATCTCTGGGTGTGTGTGCGTATCTCTGTTGGGGTGTGTGTGTGCGTATCTCTGTTGGGGTGTGTGTGTGCGTATCTCTGTTGGGGTGTGTGTGTGCGTATCTCTGTTGGGGTGTGTGTGTGCGTATCTCTGTTGGGGTGTGTGTGTGCGTATCTCTGTTGGGGTGTGTGTGCGTATCTCTGTTGGGGTGTGTGTGCGTATCTCTGTTGGGGTGTGTGTGCGTATCTCTGTTGGGGTGTGTGTGCGTATCTCTGTTGGGGTGTGTGTGCGTATCTCTGTTGGGGTGTGTGTGTGTATCTCTGTTGGGGTGTGTGTGTGTATCTCTGTTGGGGTGTGTGTGTGTATCTCTGTTGGGGTGTGTGTGTGTATCTCTGTTGGGATGTGTGTGTGTATCTCTGGGTGTGTGTGCGTATCTCTGTTGGGGTGTGTGTGTGCGTATCTCTGTTGGGGTGTGTGTGTGCGTATCTCTGTTGGGGTGTGTGTGCGTATCTCTGTTGGGGTGTGTGTGTGTATCTCTGTTGGGGTGTGTGTGTGTATCTCTGTTGGGGTGTGTGTGTGTATCTCTGTTGGGATGTGTGTGTGTATCTCTGGGTGTGTGTGCGTATCTCTGTTGGGGTGTGTGTGTGCGTATCTCTGTTGGGGTGTGTGTGTGCGTATCTCTGTTGGGGTGTGTGTGTGCGTATCTCTGTTGGGGTGTGTGTGTGCGTATCTCTGTTGGGGTGTGTGTGTGCGTATCTCTGTTGGGGTGTGTGTGTGTATCTCTGTTGGGGTGTGTGTGTGCGTATCTCTGTTGGGGTGTGTGTGTGTGTGTATCTCTGTTGGGGTGTGTGTGTGTATCTCTGTTGGGGTGTGTGTGTGTATCTCTGTTGGGGTGTGTGTGTGTATCTCTGTTGGGGTGTGTGTGTGCGTATCTCTGTTGGGGTGTGTGTGTGTGCGTATCTCTGTTGGGGTGTGTGTGTGTGTGTATCTCTGTTGGGTGTGTGTGTATCTCTGGGTGTGTGTATATCTCTGTTGGGGGTGTATGTGTGTATCTAAGTTGGGTGTGTGTGTGTGTCTCTTGGGTGTCTGTGTGTGTATCTCTGTTGGGTGTGTGTGTATCTCTGTTGGGTGTGTGTGTGTGTGTATCTCTGGGTGTGTGTATATCTCTGTTGGGTGTGTGTGTGTATCTCTGTTGGGTGTGTGTGTGTATCTCTTGGGTGTCGGTGTGTGTATCTCTTGGGTGTCGGTGTGTGTATCTCTGTTGGGTGTGTGTATCTCTGTTGGGTGTGTGTATCTCTGTTGGGTGTGTGTGTGTGCGTATCTCTGTTGGGTGTGTGTGTGTGTGCGTATCTCTGTTGGGTGTGTGTGTGTGTGCGTATCTCTGTTGGGTGTGTGTGTGTGTGTGCGTATCTCTGTTGGGTGTGTGTGTGTGTGCGTATCTCTGTTGGGTGTGTGTGTGTGTGCGTATCTCTGTTGGGTGTGTGTGTGCGTATCTCTGTTGGGTGTGTGTGTGTGCATCTCTGTTGGGTGTGTGTGTGTGCATCTCTGTTGGGTGTGTGTGTGTGCATCTCTGTTGGGTGTGTGTGTGTGTATCTCTGTTGTGTGTGTGTGTATCTCTGTTGTGTGTGTGTGTGTATCTCTGTTGTGTGTGTGTGTGTGTGTGTGTATCTCTGTTGGGTGTGTGTGTGTGTGTATCTCTGTTGGGTGTGTGTGTGTGTGTATCTCTGTTGGGGTGTGTGTGTATCTGTTGGGTGTGTGTGTGTGTGTATCTCTGTTGGGTGTGTGTGTGTGTGTGTATCTCTGTTGGGTGTGTGTGTGTGTGTGTATCTCTGTTGGGTGTGTGTGTGTGTGTATCTCTTTTGGGTGTGTGTGTGTGTATCTCTGTTGGGGTGTGCGTATCTCTGTTGGGTGTGTGTGTGTGTGCGTATCTCTGTTGGGTGTGTGTGTGTGCGTATCTCTGTTGCGTGTGTGTGTGCGTATCTCTGTTGCGTGTGTGTGTGCGTATCTCTGTTGCGTGTGTGTGTGCGTATCTCTGTTGCGTGTGTGTGTGCGCATCTCTGTTGGGTGTGTGTGTGTATCTCTGTTGGGTGTGTGTGTGTGCATCTCTGGGTGTGTGTGTGTGTGTGCATCTCTGTTGGGTGTGTGTGTGTGTGCATCTCTGTTGGGTGTGTGTGTGTGTGTATCTCTGTTGGGTGTGTGTGTGTGTGTATCTCTGTTGGGTGTGTGTGTATCTCTGTTGGGTGTGTGTGTATCTCTGTTGGGTGTGTGTGTATCTGTGTTGGGTGTGTGTGTGTGTATATCTCTGTTGGGTGTGTGTGTGCTTATCTCAGGGTGTATGTGTGTATCTCTTGGGTGTATGTGTGTATCTCTTGGGTGTCTGTGTGTGTATCTCTTGGGTGTCTGTGTGCGTATCTCTGTTGGGGTGTGTGTGCGTATCTCTGTTGGGGTGTGTGTGCGTATCTCTGTTGGGGTGTGTGTGCGTATCTCTGTTGGGGTGTGTGTGCGTATCTCTGTTGGGGTGTGTGTGCGTATCTCTGTTGGGGTGTGTGTGCGTATCTCTGTTGGGTGTGCGTATCTCTGTTGGGTGTGTGTGTGTGCGTATCTCTGTTGGTGTGTGTTTGTGTGTATCCCGGGGGTCTGGGTGTGTGTGTGTGTGTGTATCCCGGGGGTCTGGGTGTGTGTGTGTGTATCCCGGGGGTGTGTGTGTGTGTATCTCTGTTGGGGTGTGTGTGTATCCCGGGGGTGTGTGTGTATCCCGGGGGTATGTGTGTGTGTGTATCCCGGGGGTGTGTGTGTGTGTGTGTATCTCTGTTGGGGTGTGTGTGTGTGTATCTCTGTTGGGGTGTGTGTGTGCGTATCTCTGTTGGGGTGTGTGTGTTCGTATCTCTGTTGGGGTGTGTGTGTGCGTATCTCTGTTGGGGTGTGTGTGTGTATCTCTGTTGGGGTGTGTGTGTGTGTATCTCTGTTGGGGTGTGTGTGTGCGTATCTCTGTTGGGGTGTGTGTGTGCGTATCTCTGTTGGGGTGTGTGTGTGCGTATCTCTGTGTGTGCGTATCTCTGTGTGTGCGTATCTCTGTGTGTGCGTATCTCTGTGTGTGCGTATCTCTGTGTGTGTATCTCTGTTGGGTGTGTGTGTGTGTATCTCTGTTGGGTGTGTGTGTGTATGTATCTCTGTTGGGGTGTGTGTGTATCTCTGTTGTGTGTGTGTGTATCTCTGTTGGGTGTGTGTGTATGTATCTCTGTTGGGTGTGTGTGTATGTATCTCTGTTGGGTGTGTGTGTGTATCTCTGTTGGGTGTGTGTGTGCGCATCTCTGTTGGAATATCTGCGTGTGTCTCTCTTTGTAGGAACTGTGTTTATTTGTGTGTGTGTGTGTGCTTGTGTCTTTCCCTAGAGGAATTTGTGTGTGTCTCTCTGTCTGGGAACTGTGTGTGTGTGTGTGTGTGTGTCTTTGTAGGAACTCTGTGTATCTCTCTCTGATGGAACCTCTGCGTGTGTCTCTCTCTGTCTTTGTAGGAACTGTGTTTGTGTGTCCCTCTCTGTAGGGAACCTCTGTGTGTCCCTCTGTGGGAGCAGCGTGCGCGTGTCCCTGTAGGAGCAGCGTGCGCGTGTCCTTGTAGGAGCAGCGTGCGCGCCTGTCTCTCGGTACGAGCAGCGTGCGCGTGTGTCTTTCTCTGCAGGAACTCTGTGTATCTCTTTGTAGGAACTGTTTGTCTGTGTGTTTATGTCTTTCCTTCGAGGAACTCTGTGGGCCTGTCTCTCGGAACTGCGTGTGTGTCTCTTTCATTGGGACCTCTCTGTGATTTTCTCTTCGTATGGAACTGTGTCTCTCTGGAGGAACTCTGTGTATGTCTCTCTCTTTCGGATCTGTGTGTGTGCGTGTGTGTCTGTCTTTGGAGGAACTGTGTGTGTGTGTGTGTGTCTCTCTCTCTCTCTCTCGAGGAAGTCTATGTTTCACAAAGCCACCTTGTTCGCTGTATTGCAGGGACTCCCCTGAGCTGAGATTGGATGAACTCCGACCCTTTGTCGTTCCCTTCTGGATCCTGGAGAAGATGCAGAAATACATGATTGCAGTACGGACAGAGAAGGAGTAGGAAGTCGAGCAGACCCGGGGAGGGAGGGTGCACCAGGAGAGTAGCCTTTATTGCCAGGATCGGCTGACTGTCCGGAGATGTAATTAGCTCTGTTGAGAACTGATAGAAACTCCAATCACTGGTGTTTCTGAATGTGATAGCCAGTTCGGGAGAGTAACACGTAGCTCAGGAACTGCTAACAATCGTGAAGCACTGAAGAGAACAGACTTGGTTATTGTAGTACTGTGTGAAACAAGTGGGGCTGGTCACATTAACAACTGTTTCTGTGATCTGTAAAGCCTGTGTCTAAAAGTTCCCGAGATGTCCTATTGGGCCTTGCAGGAATCTGCGTCAAGAGGAAACTGTCCTCCACCACTGTTTGAGATAGAAGATCTTTGTAAATTGCAGCAGCTGTTTCATACTGGATGCTAGGAGTCTTGAGTGCTGCATGGTTGTAATGCAATTGTATCCTGGGCTCGAGGATTTAACAATGGTGTCCATTTGAAGCAGCACAGCCAAAACCATTAAAGAGGATGAGTGGAGCAGACTTTTGAAATGTCCAGGGAGACACATTCACTTTCACAATCCATGCACAGGCTTAGATTGCTGTACACAGCACACAGACAATACCTTGACACTGCTACGGGTTTCTTGCCTGTGTGTATGTGTGGTGAATACAGTTCAAGACATTCTTCAGTAAACAGTATTGAGACTTCGGCCAGATCCTGTGTAGAGTGTTTAGTTAACACACTCCTGTTCTGGGGGCGGAGGGGATATTTACTGAGGTGATTATTTGTGGAAAAATGAACTATTATTCAGAACAGCTTTACAATTTTGTTGCAGATATGAGAGGTCCCCTCTTCCCCCTCTCTCCCCAAGCCCCTCCCCCCTTCTCTCTGCCTCACTCCCCCTCTTCTCTCTGCCTCACTCCCCCTCCTCCGCACTCTCCCCACTCGCTCACGCTCTCCCCCTCACCCCCTCCGCTCTCGCTCTCCTCGGCCCCCCCGCCCTCTGCTCAGCCTCGCCGCCCCCACCCGCGTGCCCCCCGCCCTTTCCCGTAGCTCCCCCTCCCCCTCCTGTTGCTCCCGCCCTCTCCTCAGCCCCCGCCCTCTCCTGTTGCCCCCTGCCGCTCTCCCCTGCCCCTCCCGCTCTCCCTCCCGCTCTCTCCCCCCTGCCCCTGCACTGCCCCTCCCGTTATCCCTCCCTCCTCCCCTTTCCCCTTCCCTGCCCCCTCGTTCTCCCTCCCTCCTCCCCTTTCCCCTTCCTCCCCCACTTCCTCCCCCCTCCCACATCCCCCCCCCCTCCCACATCCCCCCCCTTTGCCCAAGGGCTTTGTACCGATACATCAGGAATAATGACTAATCTGACTAGATGTTTAATGGTATAAGGTGTAATTACAACCATTAATTCTAGACCTGCAAACCCCAGGAACATCAAGCTGTGGTGACCTTAATGAACCAAAATGGTCCATCTCTTGCATCAGTTTTCGGAAGCTAGTTTCTTTTCTTGAGAGAAAAGCTGTTAAACCTATTAGGAGTGCCAACATCTGTCTTAGTGTTACATTTAAGTGCAACATTTCCCGGCAAGGGAGCAATGGTCAATGGGTCGTTGCTTTGTGTTTTTCTTTTAATTTGTGCATGCTTAGACACGCAGCTAAGTTGTTAGTATTGGACGTTCCCCTGAGCTGATGTAGATCAGAAAGGTGGGGAATTAAACACAAGGTTCTACCATGCCTTTGAATTTAGCTCTGTAGCTTTGAAGAATTTGATCTTTATTGCTCTTGTCATCAATTAAAGTTCTGTTTAAAAGTTGCCTGGCGAGAGCAGTCCCTTTGGAAGTGTGTGTGTTTGTGGATTCATTCCTGTATCTGTGGTAAAGCTTGGCTACCCGACCTGAACCCAACTACGTGTCGGGCTCGGGTCAGGTTGGGTCTATATTCCGAGTCCAGCATTCGGCCTCGGGTCAGGTCGGGCTGGACAGTGCTGCTTCCGGGAAGTCACGGGATCAGGCTTACCCATGATTCCCCACAACTCCATCTGCAGGAATATCCCGCTGCTGGAACGGATGAAGGATGTTCGTGTCGGGTCAGGCGCGAAAAATAATTAAAGAGCTCGGGTTGGCTGTGGTCAGGTCGGGTTTTAGTTTTATACCCGAGCCAGGCTTTAATCTGTGGTACAAGCTGGGTCAGTGTGGTACAAGTTGCATAATGCAGCCATTTGGTGGCCCAGGATTAAGGGGTCACAGACTCACTGCTTCAGTTCACCAGCTTAAAACAACCCACTCGGGCTAAAATCGTCCCCCACACATAGTTATGTGTCTCTACCCCCTACCTCTCCCCCTTCCTGCCGCCTTGCAGGATAATCCATTGACTGCTTTCACCAGCTGTCTTACCTGAGGTAACAGCAGTAGGGGGTGAGATTTCCAACATAATTGGATTGAAGCAGCCGAGTGCTGAAAATGATGGCTTGCTCCTATGAAACAAATAGACCTCTTGACTAGAAATATGGGAACAGGGTATTCGGCCGAACTACTCCGTATTGGCATTTTCTCTCCCGTGTGAGCAAATATTCCTAATCACATTTATCCATCTTGTTCTTACATACTTTCAACCACTTTTTCTTTCCCCACTTGTCCATTCTAGACTTGAATGCTGACCAGTTCTGCCTGCCACCATTGCCGTGATTTTCCTCTGGAAGTGGCATTGGGCAGACAATATACTTGCCAAATTTAAATTTAAAAGAGAAGCCTTACCTAATGTGATCGATTGCACAGCAAGGTGGCCCTTTAAAATTTAACACAACTTCCCCTTACTCCTCCCAGTCCTGTAGCAGCGTCTCCCCCCGGCACAAGTGGCGGCTATCGCAGGAAATCGGCGGGGCTGGGTCACAGGCATGGGGATGGGGCAGGTAGAAATCCAGCTCCATTACTACCAAGGTTACGCTGCCATTACTAGAATGGTTCCAGGCATAAGGGATTAATTATGGTTATGTGGATAGACTGGAGAAGCTGGGGTTGTTCTCCTTAGAGCAAAGAAGGTGATGAGATTTGATAGAGGTATTTAAAATTATGAAGAGTTTAGATAGAGTAAACAAAGAAGTTGTTTCTAGTGCATGAATGGTTGATAGGACAAATTTAAGGTGATTGGCTAATGAACCGGAAGTGACATGATGAAAACCGTTTTTATGCAATGAGTGGTTAGGGTTTGAAACGTACTGCCTGATAGGGATGTGAAGACAGATTTAGTGACAGCCTGAAAAAGAGAATTGGATAAATACTTGAAGGCAAAAAATAAGTGCTGGGATGTGGGGAAAGAGCAGAATGGGATTAACTGGACAGCTCTTTGAAAGAGCTGTTGCAGACTTGATGGGCTGAATGGCCTTCTGTGCTGTACTGTTTGATGATTGTGACCAAAAATGGAACTCAGTCCCAAGTACTCCAGTGTGTTGACAAACCCAATGGTTTTCTGGCATGGGAGCCTTCCCTGGATTAAGCTATTGACCCACTGTAGTGATTGGGCAGTACCACACAACTGTATACTGTACAACACATTTTATGTTTTCCATCCTCCTCCCCAACAGGCTTATTCATTGTCTCCCAGGAGAGGGACTGACACTAGCAATTGTCCTGTTTGCTCAAGAGCAGCAGCCAGCTTATGGTTGATGTTTGTTCAGTGGAGTTCGAGGATTTCACTCTCATTGCTCCCTCTCTCCACTTCTCCCATATCTCTGGCATCCTCTTTTTGCTTCTGGCCTCTTTATAAATAACCTCTCCTGATACTTCAGCCCATCCAGTTGTTCCTTCACATCTTCTGTATTCAGACACTACTTGTGTTGATCCAATTCATGTCTTTGTTAATTAAGCCCTGTATCATATTTCTTATATCTAATGTCATCTAGTATGGTTCCATTGTACTTTTGCAGTGTAAGAAAGGTGAGAGAGCAGGTTCCTCTCTGCTCTTGATGTCAATATATTTGGATTTGCCTCAATGAATCCAGTGCTATCCCTGACTGATAGCTGGCAACAACTGCAGAGGTCCAATCAGATTACAGCCAATGCCCCAGATCATCAAAACAGAGAATGCTGAAAATACTGTGCATCTGTGGAGAGAGAAACAGTTAACATTTGAGGACCATGACCTTTCGTTAGAACCGGAGATGTTATTGGTTTTAAGCAAGTACCATAGCAGCGAAAGTGAGAGGGTAAAACAAAAGGGAAGGCAGGAGAGGTTAAATGACAAAAGGGATGATAGCACCAGGCAAAAGGAGATGGTAATGGGAAATGCAGATTCATTAAACACAGCTGCCATCTGAAAAAAATGGACCAGAGGTTAGATCTGAAAGTGTTGAACTCTCTCTTGAGTAGGGAAGGCTGTACTCGAAAGATGAGGGGCTTTTCATTGAGCTTACGTGAGCTTCATTAGAACACGGCAGGAGGTCGGAGTGAAGTGGAGATTTAAAATGACAGGTGACCAGAAGCTTAGGGTCACACTTGCAGACTCAATGGAGGTGTTCTGCAAAGCGGTCACCCAGTCTGCTTTTGGTCTCCCCATTGTAGAGGAGACTGCATTGTAATCAGCAAATACACAATATACTAATTTGAAGAAGTAAAAGCAAATTGCTGTTTCACCTGAAGCATTATCTTAGTTCTGTCTCCACAGACGCTGCCTAACCAGCTGAGTATATCCATTTATTTCTGTTTTTAACTCCACACTCCAATCAGATCACAGAGCTCCAATTAAACCACAGCTAGTGCCTCAGCGCACCAATCAGATCACAGAGCTCCAATTAAATCACATCTAGTGCCTCAGCGCACCAATCAGATCACAGAGCTCCAATTAAACCACAGCTAGTGCCTCAGCGCACCAATCAGATCACAGAGCTCCAATTAAATCACAGCTGGTGCCTCAGCGCACCAATCAGATCACAGAGCTCCAATTAAACCACAGCTAGTGCCTCAGCGCACCAATCAGATCACAGAGCTCCAATTAAATCACAGCTAGTGCCTCAGTGCACCAATCAGATCACAGAGCTCCAATTAAATCACATCTAGTGCCTCAGTGCACCAATCAGATCACAGAGCTCCAATTAAATCACAGCTAGTGCCTCAGTGCACCAATCAGATCACAGAGCTCCAATTAAACCACAGCTAGTACCTCAGCGCACCAATCAGATCACAGAGCTCCAATTAAATCACATCTAGTGCCTCAGCGCACCAATCAGATCACAGTTGGTGCCTCAGTGCTCCAAAAAACAGTGAGTGTACCAATCAGATTATGGCTAGCAGATCACAGCAATTCATAGAATAGTTACAGCACAGAAGGAGGCCATTCAGCCCATTGTGTCTGTGTAGCTCTCTGCAAGAGCAGCTTATCTAGTCCCACTCTCCCATCTGGTTCTTTTGCCAGTCACCTTAAATCGATGTCCTCAGGTTCTCGATCCTTCCACCAACGGAAACGCTTTCTCTCTCATCTACTCTGTCCTGACCCCTCGTGATTTTGAGCACCTCTATTAAATTTCCTCTGCCAGTACCAGCTTCTCCAATCAAGCCACATAACTGAAGTCCCTCATCCCTGGAATTATTATTAGAAATCTTTTCTGAATCCTCTCTAAAGCCTTCATATCCTTTCTAAAGTGTGGTGCCTGGAATTGGGCACAATACTCCAGTTGAGGCCGAACCAGAGACTTATAAAGGTTCATCATTACTTCCTTGCTTTTTTACTCAAAGCTTCTATTTATAAAGTCCTTTTCAACCGCTTTCTTGATCTGCCCTTCCACCTTCAATGATATGTGCACATATAGGATCATAGAATGTTTAAGGCACAGAAAGAGGCCACTGGCCCATTGTGTCTGTGCTGGCTGAAAAACGATCCACCTATTCTAATCCCACCTTCCAGCATTTGGTCCGTAGCCTTGCAGTTTACAGCACTTGAGGTGCATATCCAAACTCCTTTTGAATCAGTTGAAGGTCTCTGCATCAATTATCCTTTCAGGCAGTGAGTTCCAGACCATCATCACCCTCTGGATGAAAATATCCCCAGGTTTTTCTATTCCTGCACAACCCTTTATTTTATATTGCCTCTCCTCATCCTCGAGGCCTGCTTTAGGTTGGAAAAAAGAACCCGACCGAACTACAGCAGACCTGAGCCCGACCCGGCCCGAGTCCCTCTTATTTTGCCCTGAGCCTGACCTGACCCGAACCCGCCACTACTCGACCCGACCAGAGCCCGACCCGACCATCCGTTTACTCACCTTCCTGATACCGCACCTGCAAGAAGCTGCAGCGCATGCGTGATGACATCAGAGTGACGTCACTCGCTCAGTGCGCAGACATGGTTTCATCCAGGACTCCCAGCTCAGGTAAGTTTTTTTTTTAAAATTCAAATACTTACCAACAGAGCACTTACCCTGTGTGTCCGACTCAGCCCGAAAGCCGGCCCCGGAAGATGGGCCCGACCCGATCCGAACCTGACACGTCGGGTCCCATCCTACCAAAATGTAAGACTTCACACTTAGAATTATAGAGTAGTTACAGCACAGAAGGAGGCTATTCAGCCCATCGTGACTCTCTACAAGAGCAACTCACCTAGTCCCACTCCCTGACCTTTGCCCTGTAGCCCTGCAAATTTTTTCTCTTAGTTAGTTATCAGTTCTTTGTCAAAGGCCTCCGCCACATTATCAGGCAGTGCAATCCAGATCATAGCCACTCGCTGCATAAAACAATTTTTCCTCATGTCACTTTTGCTTCTTTTGCCTAACACCTTAAATCAGTGTCCTCTGGTTCTGGATCCTTCCATCAATGGGAACAGTTTCTCCCTATGTACTCTGTTCAGACCCCTCATGATTTTGAACACCTCTATCAAATCTTCTCTGGGTCTTCAGCCCCTGCTTCTCCAATCTATCCATGTAACTGAAGTTCCTCACCCCTGGAACCATTCTCGTGACTCTTTTCTGCACCCTATCTAATGCCTTCATATCATTCTGAAAGTGTAGTGCCCAGAGCTGGACACAGTCCTCCAGTTGAGATCGAACCAGTGTTTTATACAGGTTTATCATAACTTCCTTGTTATTGTACTCTACACCTTATCTATAAAGCTCTGCATTAAATTTGATCTGCCACGTGTCTGCCTGTCCATGTCCTCTTGAAGTTTATCTTTATCCTCCTCACCCTGTGCACCCAAGTCTAGGTCATTAATATTCTTCTTTTGTTCTTTTGGGCCTCCTTATCTCGAGAGACAATGGATACGCGCCTGGAGGTGGTCAGTGGTTTGTGAAGCAGCGCCTGGAGTGGCTATAAAGGCCAATTCTGGAGTGACAGGCTCTTCCACAGGTGCTGCAGAGAAATTTGTTTGTTGGGGCTGTTGCACAGTTGGCTCTCCCCTTGCGCCTCTGTCTTTTTTCCTGCCAACTACTAAGTATATAAATATATATCCAGTAAAGCAGTGGACCTTGTATGGACTCCTGGGCAATGCCACTGTATATGTTCTTCCAGTCCCAAAAACAACTGTTCATCAATACACTCTGTTTTCTGTCACTCAACCAACATTTTTTGCCAAAAATCTACTCTATTCATAAAATTTGTAAAAGCATCTTCCATAATAGTTCAAATTTGACATTACACAAAGATCAATTTCTTTCAATACAGTACATGAGATGCTGCACTGGTTATATTTATTGTGTACATTTTCATTTCGTGTCAAACATTCTCTGGTGCATACAACCTGAGCGTTTTTCCACAGTTTCCAGCCCCTCGGTATACTCTGGTGCGAGGGCCTTCGAGAGTGGCCTTTCTCCATTGAGCCTTTGTGGTGGCTGCTGATCACTCAGCCAACTTCCTATCCATGCTGCCACTGTCCCTTATATTCCATGGCCTTCAAGTTTGCTGGCAAGCCTATTATGTGGCAACTTATCAAATGTCTTTTGGAAGCCCTTCATCAACCCTCTCTAACTAACTTGACAGAATGTTTTGATGAGGTAGCATACATGATTTGCCTTTAACAAATCTGTGCTGGCTTTCCTTAATTAATCCAAACTTGTCAAAGTTAAACATTATTTTCTTTCCTTAATTGATCCACACTTTTTCAAGAGACTGCACATATTGTCCTAGGATTATTGTCTGCAAAACTTTCTCACTACTGAGGTTAAACTGACTGGCCTGTATTTGCTGGGCTCAGCCTTACTCCCTTTTTTGAACAAGGGTGTAATATTTGCAATTTTCCAGTTTTCTGGGACCACACCTGTATCTGAGGAGGATTGGAAGATTATGGCCAATGCCCTTGCTTCCCTCAGTCTCCTTGGATGCATCTCATCTGGTCCTGGTGACTTATCAACTTTTAGATACAGCCTGCTTTTCTACTAAAATAAAAGCAAAATACTGCGGATGCTGGAAATCTGAAACAAAAACGAGAAATGCTGGAATCACTCAGCAGGTCTGGCAGCATCTGTGGAAAGAGAAGCAGAGTTAACGTTTCGGGTCAGTGACCCTTCTTCGGAACGTTCCGAAGAAGGGTCACTGACCCGAAACGTTAACTCTGCTTCTCTTTCCACAGATGCTGCCAGACCTGCTGAGTGATTCCAGCATTTCTTGTTTTTGTTTGCTTTTCTACTACCTCTTTATCAATTTTTAGCTCATCCAGTAAGAGAACTATCTCTTCTTTCATGATAACTTGGGCAGCATCTTCTTTCTTGGTAAAGATAGATGCAAAGTGCTCATTAGTACCTCAGCCATGCCCTGTCGCCAATCGGATCACAGCCATGCCTCGAAATCAATCAGAGCTACTGCCTCAGTGCACCAATCAGATCACAGTGAGTGCAATGTTCCAATCGGATCACAGCTAGTGCCTCAGTGCACCAATCAGATCACAGTGAGTGCAATGTTCCAATCGGATCACAGCTAGTGCCTCAGTGCACCAATCAAATCACAGTGAGTGCAATGTTCCAATCGGATCACAGCTAGTGCCTCAGTGCACCAATCAAATCACAGTGAGTGCAATGTTCCAATCGGATCACAGCTAGTGCCTCAGTGCACCAATCGGATCACAGCGAGTACAACAGCGTTCCAATCATTATTTGTCAGCGGCAGTGTGTGTGACGTAATGCGGTACCAGGCAACAAGTAAATAAATAACCGTGGCTGATTGGCTCAATTAAATCAAAACTACAGCCTGATTGGTGGAGTGTTCATGGGAGTAAAATTCAAATAAGCGGCGGGGCCAGAATTCCAGAAACAGATAGAGAGAGACACGCAGAGAGACAGAGATCCACACAGACAGGGAGAGACAGAGACTGAGAGACACACAGACAGAGGGTGAGAGACACACAGATAGAGCCGGACTAGACGGACAGAGAGAGAGACACGGCACGGAACTGAGACAGTCACTTACCGGGACAGAGCCCGGACTGGGAGAGGCCCAGTCTCGCACTCGCCATGGCACAGAATGTGGATCCCGCCGCCGCTGCTGCTGGTTCCGGAGCCGCCCGGAAAGGCAGTGAGAGCAGCATTGCTATTGCCCGGGGCTCGGTGTCCAAGAGGTGGGTGATTGGGTGGTGCGGTGAGTTTCGGCACTGGATGGGGGGTGGGTGAGGGTTGAGAGGGGGAATGTGGGAGACTGGACTGATGGGGGGTGGGTGTGGGAGACTGGACTGATGGGGGGTGGGTGAGGGAGACTGGACTGATGGGGGGGTGGGTGAGGGAGACTGGACTGATGGGGGGGTGGGTGAGGGAGACTGGACTGATGGGGGGGTGGGTGAGGGAGACTGGACTGATGGGGGGGTGGGTGAGGGAGACTGGACTGATGGGGGGGTGGGTGAGGGAGACTGGACTGATGGGGGGGTGGGTGAGGGAGACTGGAATGAGGGCGGTGGTGGTGTGGGGGGTGGGTGAGGATTGGGTGTGGTGGGGGTGGGTGGGAAGGGTTACAAACATAGAGTAGGGGTAGGCCACAACCTCCTTCGAGCCTGTTTCACCATTCATTATGAAGTGGCTGATCATCCAACTCAGTAACCTGTTCCCGCTTTCTCCCCACACCCTTTGATTCCTTCAAACCCAAGAGCGATATCTAATTCCTTCAAACCCAAGAGCGATATCTAATTCCTTCAAACCCAAGAGCGATATCTAATTCCTTCAAACCCAAGAGCGATATCTAATTCCTTCTCGAAAACATACAATGTTTTGGCCTCAACTGCTTTCTGCGATAGCGAATTCCACAGGCTCACCACTCTGGGTGAAGAAATTTCTCCTCATCTCAGTTCTGAAAGGTTTACTCCGTATCCTTAGACTGTGACCCCTGCTTCTGGACTCCCCCACCATCGGGAACATCCTTCCTGCATCGACCCTGTCAAGTCCTGTTAGAATTTTATAGGTTTCTATCAGATCCCCCCTCGCTCTTCTGAACTCCAGCAAATATAATCCTAACCGACTCAATCTCTCCTCATATGTCAGTCCCGCCATCCCAGGAATCAATCTGGTAAACCTTCGCTGCACTCCCTCTATAGCACGAACATCCTTCCTCAGATATGGAGACCAAAACTGAACACAATACTCAAGGTGTGGTCTCACCAAGGCCCTGTATAATTGCAGCAAGACATCCCTGCTTCTGTACTTGAATCCTCACACTACGAAGGCCAACATACCATTTGCCTTTTTTATCGCCTGTTCCACCTGCATGCTTACCTTCAGCGACTGGTGTATGAGAACACCCAGGTCTCATTGCATATTCCCCTCTCTCAGTTTATAGCCGTTCAGATAATAATCTGCCTTCCTGTTTTTGCTACCAAAGTGGATAACCTCACATTTATCCACATTATACTGCATCTGCCATGAATTTGCCCACTCACTCAACTTGTCCAAATCACCCTGAAGCCTCTCTGCTGCATCCTCCTCACAACTCACCCTCCCACCCAGTTTTGTGTCATCTGCAAATCTGGACATATTACATTTAGTTCCCTCATCTAAATCATTAATATATATTGTGAATAGCTGGGGTCCTAGCACCGATCCCTGCGGTATCCCACTAGTCACTGCCTGCCATTCGGAAAAAAGACCCATTTATCCCTACTCTTTGTTTCCTGTCTGCCAACCAATTTTCTATCCATTGCAATACACTACCCGCAATCCCACGCGCTTTAATTTTGCACACTAATCTCTTTTATGTGGGACTTTGTCGAATGCCTTCTGAAAGTCCAAATAAACCACATCTATTGGCTCCCCCTCATCAACTCTACTAGTTACATTCTCGAAGAATTCTAGTAGATTTGTTAAGTGTGATATCCCTTTCGTAAATCCATGCTGACTCTGTCCGATTCTGTCAGAGGGTGAGGGTTGAGGGGGACTGTTTGGGGGGTGGTGTGGGGGTGAGGGTTGAGGGGGACTGGCTTGGGGGGGCTTTAATATTCTCTCTCTAACTGGTGTTGTCTGTTGCAGGTTGCAGCAGGAGCTGATGACTCTAATGGTGAGTTAGTCGTTTTGTCTTTTGCTCCCTGGTTTTGAGCAGTGGTATCATCTGAGTTCCTTTTGTTCAGGTCTTTTCACTCCCCACCTCGGGAGTTTGTAGGGCTCCAGGACACTGATACCTGCTGCTCTCCAATGAGGGTTTACCTGGTGTTATGAAAGTGCTTTCTTTTAAAAAAAATTTTGAGAATTTGTGTTAAATCTGAAAAGATTTCATGGTGTTTTTTTTTAAACCAAGTTCACTGACGGGACAAGATATTTGAAAGCCACCTGTGTTGGAGATCACCTGTGATTTGGTCTCAGAAAACAACAGAACCCTTGGTGACTTGGGGAAAGATGGTTAGAGAAGCCACATGGAGGTCGGTGGTTTGGGCATTTTTTTCCGTTAGTTGTGATGAACTGTTTGAAGACAGTTGGTGTTTTCCTGTCAAGGAAAAAGAAACTGCCCAGCTCACCACCACCTCTATCTTTTTGAAGAAATCCTGCTAAGATTGTGTGAAAGAGCAAAAAGTCTTTGGTGCCGTATAGCTCCTGAGAAGCTGGGGAAAAAAATCCTGTGTGTGTGCTGGCAGAAAAATCTTGATACCACATTTCTCCTAGAAAGCCTACTAGAATAATTCTTGACATCTCCAGAATGGACGGCTTCTAAAACGATCTTAGTGACCATCACTGTATACCCAGATGCCAGACCAAAAAAGGACAACTGACTTCCTTCCATATCTTTTTTTTCTTCGAAAATTAGCAAGCATTTGCCGAAAGTTGTTTTGTTGTTTTTTTTGGAACACACCTCTGCAGAGTGAATTTGTTTTTTTTCCAGTGTGTGAGTGTAATTGGGGAATTTTTAAAAATGGAATTTTCTTATTTTAATCGGTGTGTTAATGCTTTGCTTCGTTACCGGTTAAGTCTTGTTTCATAATCTAATTTTGTTTGTTAAAGAAACTTGGTTGGTGTATTTTATTCTGGGATTAAAAAATACAGTATATGATTGACTATATCGGTAACCGGGTAAACATTTAAACAGACATTGTGACCTGTGGAGAAGTGGAACTAGAGAAGACAGTGCACTCCTCCCACTACACTCTAACACTAGTGATCTGTGCATCAGAGGTGCTGTCCTAAATCCACTTTGAGTAGGATGTCCTCTCTTGGGGTGCATGTTTGGTGGTAGAAGTCATTTTGTGGTCTTGTGTTGAACTGAGCTGGCTTTGTGAGCTAAGGCTCTGGTTGTTGTATTGCAGCTGTATCCAGCCGAATGCAAAGGTACCTTTGCTCTTGCCAGTTTTCATGGCCGTATGAAAGCATCAGCCTCTTTGTAGCTTAGTTATGGCCCCAATGCCCCCCCATCGTGGGCTCTTTGTACACTCACAAGCAGAGTCCATAGCACACATTGCGTCTGATTAAGAATAAGACAGTGCTATCACAGCAGTCTGAAGGTGGGACCCACTGTGTCCTGATGCAGTGGAGACTGCATGTGAAGTGCATTGTGGCACTGCATACAGCTGGTGCTAATCATGCCAGGTCTTTATATTGTCTGTGTTTTGTTACCTGCCCCCAGGAGGGGCAGTTCTGTGTTTTTTGAAGTTAATTTGCTAAGGAGAATTTCCTGTTTTGACTTTCAGATGTCTGGTCACAAAGGAATTTCTGCCTTCCCTGAATCGGACAATCTGTTTCGGTGGATTGGAACCATTGACGGTGCTGCAGGAACGGTGAGCTGTTGGGGTCGATGTGGTTTTAGTGGCTTATATTTCAATTGAGTGCCAGTGGAAAGGAACCTTCTGGAATTGGGCACGATCAGTAGCAGCAGCACTTCCCGAGCCACCTCTCCAACCTGCTGCTTCTGTACGTGATCCAGGTCTCTGCTTTGCTTCTGATGGTCAGAGGTATAAGGGCTAAGGATATTCCTGCTCTGTTTCTGATAGTCAGTCAGAGGTAGAAGGGGTAAGGATATTCCTGCTCTGTTTCTGATAGTCAGTCAGAGGTAGAAGGGGTAAGGATATTCCTGCTCTGTTTCTGATAGTCAGTCAGAGGTAGAAGGGGTAAGGATATTCCTGCTCTGTTTCTGATAGTCAGTCAGAGGTAGAAGGGGTAAGGATATTCCTGCTCTGTTTCTGATAGTCAGTCAGAGGTAGAAGGGGTAAGGATATTCCTGCTCTGTTTCTGATAGTCAGTCAGAGGTAGAAGGGGTAAGGATATTCCTGCTCTGTTTCTGATAGTCAGTCAGAGGTAGAAGGGGTAAGGATATTCCTGCTCTGTTTCTGATAGTCAGTCAGAGGTAGAAGGGGTAAGGATATTCCTGCTCTGTTTCTGATAGTCAGTCAGAGGTAGAAGGGGTAAGGATATTCCTGCTCTGTTTCTGATAGTCAGTCAGAGGTAGAAGGGGTAAGGATATTCCTGCTCTGTTTCTGATAGTCAGTCAGAGGTAGAAGGGGTAAGGATATTCCTGCTCTGTTTCTGATAGTCAGTCAGAGGTAGAAGGGGTAAGGATATTCCTGCTCTGTTTCTGATAGTCAGTCAGAGGTAGAAGGGGTAAGGATATTCCTGCTCTGTTTCTGATAGTCAGTCAGAGGTAGAAGGGGTAAGGATATTCCTGCTGTCTCACTGCTGATTCATTCCACTGAGTCCAGTGACTAATCTGCACTGATCACTGGAAGCTCCGGTTTCAACTCCTCAAATTGGTCGGTTACTGGATAATTCTGATCAACATTCCTGAGGTGACATCCCTCAACAGTCTGCTCTTTACTGGAATGTACATTTCTGCCTGTAATGCCATTTTGTAGCACATTGTCCATTTTTGTTTAAAAGGGAAAGTCCATTTCAAAGATTCCACATTGAATAAAGTTCATATCTTAAAAGTAGGAATATGATATGGCTTTACTAGGCATGACCGTGTTCCAGCATTATCCACTATAGGTCGTCCCAATTTTATCTAAGAAAATGACCCCTTCTTAGAACAGAGCAAAGGAAATGTAATCAAATCATTATGTACCTTTTCTATATATCCTCCAGTCCTTTTGGAGTCCTCCAGTGATGAATGGGCTCTGGGTTTGTCTCCTTTTGCAGGTATACGAAGGTTTGAGGTACAAGCTCTCGTTGGAATTCCCCAGCGGATATCCATACAACCCTCCCACCGTGAAGTTTCTCACTTCCTGCTACCATCCCAATGTAGATGGAGAAGGGAATATTTGCCTGGATATTCTCAAAGACAAATGGTCAGCACTTTACGATGTCAGGACAATCCTGCTGTCGATTCAGAGTTTACTGGGAGGTAAGAATACTTATTCTTGAGTCCTGTACTGGAAGGGGTCACTGCAGGTCAGGGGTATGTTCTATTTTGACCAACAAACTGTCCCTGGTGTGCTATGTACAGTTCATTGGGGAATCCATCGGGCAAATGAAACCTCTTGGGTCATCTGTCTGATTACTGCCTTTCCAGGATGTGTTGTATGGTAATTTGCATCTGTTTGGGTCCTGTACTCTGGACATAACCCTCTCTACAAGATCCTTATTAAAACCTATCTGCCCCCACCTTTTTGACTTTTTTTTTAATAACTTCAAGTTGAGGTGATTTCCTTTTACTTGAATTATTGACTGGATGGGATACTGTTTGGGAGCCTTGTCCTCAGCCTCTCGAAGTCAAATGACACGCTATATGATTGTGACAAAGGAAAGACCATCCCATCTCGTCCTTCTCTGTCTGTGCAGCCTTTGACACAATTGACCACACCATTGTCCTTCAATGCCTCTCCTCTGTTATCCAGTGGGTGGGACTGCACTTGCCTGGATCCATTCTTCTAGCCAGAGAATTACCACCCATGGCTTCTCTTTCTGTGTGGCACCATTACCTCTGGTGTCCCTCATGGATCTGTCCTTGGCCCCATCTTATTTCTCATCTGCGTGCGACCCCTCAACGACATCATCCCAAAACAGTGTGCCCATTTCCACATGTACACTGACACCCAGCTCTACCTCGCCACCTCTTGACCCCTCCACGGTTTCTGATTTGCGTCACTGTCTGACCTGTGGTATTGGACAAGCAAAAATTTTCACTAATTAAATATTCAGAAGACCCAAATCTGTTCTGATGAAAAGTCACAGATCTGAAACGTTAACTCTGCTTCTCGCTCTGCAGATGCTGCCTGACCTGCTGAGTATTTCCAACATCTGCAGTATATTGCTTTTATATCATTGTCTTTGGTCCCTGCCAGTATTCCCTCTAATTTCTTTTTGGCATGGGGGACCTATTCATTTAACTTCATGGGCCCTTTAAAGTTTTTGTTTGACCAGGCATGCAACAGCAGACTTGTATTCAGCCTCTCTGGGAACTTCTGGGTTGCACAGCCGTGCACCTAAGAGGGTACATTTTGTCCCTGCTACAAACTCTGTTCCCTTCCCACTGATTCCATCCCTCTCCCTGGTAACTGACTGAGACTGAACCAGACTGTCACAACCTTGCGTCATTTATGACCTATCTGGTCCATCCTAAGATCACTACTTCCTCCTCTAACATCACCTGACTCCACCCCTGCCTTGGACCATCTGCTGAAGCCCACATCCACACTGTTATTACCTCTAGACTTGACTATTCCAATGCTTCCCTGGTTGGCCTCCCATTTTGACCTCTAGACTTTATAAAAAAAAAAACCTCTGCCATCCGCATCCTCTAATTTGCGCCAAATCCCATTCACCCATCAGCCCTGTGCTTACTGACCTACATTGGCTCCTGGTCCAGCAACACCTGAAATTTAGAAAGTCTTATCCTTGTTTGCAAATGGCTCCATGGCCTTTCCCCTCCCTATCTTTAACCTCCTCCAGCCCTACAACCCTCTGGGGAAACATGTGCCCCTCTAATTCTGGCCTCTTGCATATCCTGGAGTTAATTGCTTTCCCATTACTGGTCATGATTTCAGCTAAGCTCTGGAACTCCCTCCTAATTGTTCTTTCCTTTTTAAGACACTCTTTAGAACGTACTATGGCCAAGCTTTTAGTCATCTGTCCTAATATTTCCTTATGTGACTTGTGAAGTGACTTTGGGACGTTTTAAAGCTGCTATATAAATACAAGGAAGAACCAGCTTATTTATATACTGTTGCCTTCTGCCCAGAGGCTCAAGTGGGGAGAAAGACTTTGAGCTTTTACAATAAACAATTCAGAAGCAAAGAGTTGAAATCTGTAGTAGCAAACTTCAATGTAAAAGGTCAAGTGGAGATGGGTTGGGGAACAGGAGGGAGAGGTTAGGTGGGGCATATGCCAACGGGGCGGGTTGGCGTTGATGGTGGCTGGGTGACCAGTATTGGAATAATTGAGTACAGCCGTGAGTGAAACAGTGACTGTTTGTTTGTTTTCTGCAGCCCGAGGAGGTAAATTTGCAAGCGTGGAAATGAAGGTTCCTGGTGATGACGAGCATATGTGTTTTGGATGAGTCCAGTATGGTAGAGAATGGGATAACCCTCGTGCATGGTGTGAAAGTGCATTTGGCCTTTCTGTAGGCAGTTGGGATTTATTACCAAGGGCCAGTTTGTAGCGCAGGAGACCAAGGGGGTGGGTGGTTCTCTGAAGGCTATGGTTAGCCCATATATGCCCATGGGGTGTGGCCAATTGTAGCAGCTCAGTATGGGGAGTTTGTGTTGTACAAGGTGATATCACTGGTGAATTCCAAGTAAATGTTGGTCTGGGAAGTGGTGGTGGATGGGAACGCAGGGACCTTGTCTGTATTTGATGATGACTCCTGCTCCAATCTTGAAGTTTTTTCTTCCTTCCCCTCCCCAATAGAACCAAATGTGCAGAGTCCCCTGAATGTTGCTGCAGCTCAACTATGGTCAAACCAGCAAGGTAAGAACCTGTTTCAACCCCCCTCTACTCAGCCTGTGGCTTGGGGGAGGGAAGGTTTTCACTGACTTTCCAAATATCTTGCTGAGGGTTACGCTGAAATTACTGTGCTGTGTCTCTTCAACTCGAAGCCATGTCCCCTTGTTCTAAACTCTCTATATCACTGGAATCACTATTTCCCTCTACTTTGTTCCACTGCTTCATTCACCCCTATCAAATTGCCCTACAGTCTCCCCTGTCCACTGTGCATCGGTGGTGGAGGGAGTGCATGTTAGTGTCGAGCTTCTTGAGTGTTGTTGGAGCTGCACCCATCCAGGCAAGTGGAGAGTATTCCATCACACTCCTGACTTGTGCCTTGTAGATGGTGGACAGGCTTTGGGGAGTCAGGAGGTGAGTTACTCGCCGCAGGATTCCTAGCCTCTGACCTGCTCTTGTCGACACAGTCTTTACGTGGCTGGTCCAGTTCAGTTTCTGGTAAACCCCAGGATGTTGGGGGATTCAGCAATGGTAATGCCACTGAATATCAAGGGGAGATGGTTGAAATCTCTCGTTGGAGATGGTCATTGCCTGGCACTTGTGTGGCACAAATATTACTTGCCTCTTATCAGCCCAAGCTTGAATGTTGTTCAGGTCTTGCTGCATGTGGGCACGGATTGCTTCTGTATCTGAAGAGTTGCAGATGGAACTGAACATCCCCTGGGCTTATGATGGAGGGAAGGTCATTAATGAAGCAAGTGAAGATGGTTGGGCCTGGGACATTTCCCCTGAGGAACACCTGCAGTGATGTCCTGGGGCTGAGCTGTTTGGCCTCCAACAATTACAACCATCTTCCTTTGCACGAAGTAGAACTCCAATTAGTAGACTGTTTCTCCCCCTGATTCCCATCAACTTCAATTTTGTTAAGGCTCCTTGATGTCACACTCGGTCGAATGCTGCCTTGATGTCAAGGGCAGTCACTCTCGCCTCACCTCTTGAGTTCTGCTCTTTTTTTTGTCCATGTTTGGACCAAGGCTGTAATGAGGTCAGGAGCTGAGTGGCCCTGGCGGAACCCAAACTGAGCGTCACTGAGCAGGTTATTGCTGAGCAAGTGCCGCTTGATAGCACTGTCAACGACGCCTTCATCACTTTACTGATTGAGAGTAGACTGATGGGGCAGTAATTGGCCAGATTGGATTTGTCCTGCTTTTTGTGTACAGGACATTCGGGTAGATGCCAGTGTTATAGCTGTACAGGAAGTACTAGCAGCTAGTTCTGGAGCACAATTTTTCAGTACTACAGCTGAAATGTTGTCCAGACCCATAGCCTTTGCTGTATCCAGTGCCTTCAGCCATTTCTTGATAATACTTGGAGTGAATTTGAATTTGCTGAAGACTGGCATCTGTGATGGTGAGGACCTCAGGAATGGATTCGAACCAAAACTGTCCTGTACATTCTCGCTGATTACCCCAAGAAACCCAGGGGACGACTGGTGGGTGTGGTGGTTCAAGAACACTGGGTTATAAGTGATGGGCACTGGGCGTATTCCCTGGGACTTTCAGGTATAGACCTTACCTCTCCAATCCAAGTATATCAGTTACTCTGAGACATGGGTGGAGAGAGAAAGGCATGACGGGAAGTCATTTTTTTGTGTAAAGGTGATTTAATGTTAAAGAACTTGGACTGTTTCAGGTTTATATTAACAGTTTGTGTTTGCTAACATACTTTTTAAATTTACAATCTTGCCTTGAAGGGAGAGACTTGATTTAAAGTGATACACTGGTGTTGGAGTGGCCAGTGAGCAGTATCCCATGACTTTGTTCCTGGTCAGTTTCTGCTTAACTGTTGGGTGAAATTTCAGTTCTCCTCTCTGCTGAACTATCTGAACCTGTCTTTGGGTAGTCTGTCAGTCTGATGTAATGTTGTCTCTGTTACAGAGTACAAGCTGCGATTACATGAAGCATATGCTCGACAGCTGAAGAGTTAAAATGAGGTCTGCTGTCCTACCTCCTGAAACTTCCTCCTGGTTCTCCTGTGTTTTCCCTTTTTGAATGTTTGTCTGTCTGTCCAATTATGAGAATGGGCACGTGTTTATTTTTAAATTTACCATGTGAATAAAGTGCACTGTGGCTGAATATTTTCTAAAACAGCATTGAAACATTAAGGTCTGTTGATGCTCTGTTTTCTGGTGCTGGGTGAGATGTCTACAGTGGGTGGGGAGGAAATGGTAAGTTTCCAAGAGTTAGAAATGTCAGTGAGTGCAGGGGAAGGACATTTTGACCCATTTTGCCTGTGACTTTTTCCACCTTTTTTATATCTTTATCAAATTTCCTATCATGCCATGGTTACGGACTGGTGGTAAAGGATGTGGGTGGTTCCCACTGTTCACCTCCCAACTGACTGCAATTGTGTTTTTTGTTTAAAATGATTTAGCTCCTGAGTGTTTTACTTGCCAAATAAATAGAGAGGTTTTCTTGTAGGTTTAAAACAGAAGGTTAACTATTTATTGAACAATAATCATTTCCTGAGATGTTCACCACTCATGCATGCATTCACTCTTCACAGCTACTCTCAAGAGAACATAGAAGGTAAAGGGTAAGCAAACTGACCATGGTACAGGAAGCCATTCACGAGGCAGAAGTAAATAGGAATATCATGGTAGTAGGGGACAGTATAGTGAGGGGGATTGACACTGTTCTCTGCAGCCAAGAGCGAGAGTCCAGAAGGCTGTGATGCCTGCCCGGTGCTAGGGTTGGAGAGGAGCTTGCAGTGGGAGGGGGAGGATCCAGTTGTTGTGGTCCACATAGGTACCAATGACATGGATAAGACTAGGAAAGAGGTTCTGCATAGAGTATGAGCAGTCAGGGGCTAAATTTAAAAAGCAGAACCTCAAAGATAATGATCTCTGGATTATTACCTGAGCCACGAGCAAAAGATTAGAGAGTTAAATGCAGGACTCAAAGATTGGTGTGGGAGAAATGGGTTTTGATTCATGGAGCATAGGCACCAGTACTGGGGAAAGTGGGGGCTGTACCATCGGTCTTCACCTGAACCGTGCTGGGACCAGTATTCTGGCACATCATATAACTAGGGCTGTAGAGAGGGCTTTAAACTGAATAGTGGGGGTGAGGGGTATGATGAATTAAAGAGAGAGGACAAGGCAAGAGAGTAAAGTAGCAATAAGGGAAATAATCAGAGCATAACAGGAAGGGTCAGAATGTACAAAATTGAGTGTGCAAGCAGGGCTAGAGGTTGGGAAATAGTAAAAAGACAACTAAAGGCTGTGTATTTGCGCACAGCATTCGTAACAAAACGAATGAATTAATAGCTCAAATAAAAATAAATGTGTATGATCTGATCGCCATTACAGAGACATAGCTACAAGATGAGAAAGGCTGGGACCTGAATATTCAAGGGTGGAGGGATTGCTCTGTTAATTAAGGATGCTATTGGTACAATAGAGAGATGTGACCTGAGTTCTAAAAATCACAAGTTTGAGTAGAGACAAGAAATAGTAAAGCTAGGATGTCACTTGTGGGAGTACTTTATAGAGCCTCTAACAGTAACCACACTGTAGGGCAAGGTATACAGGAAGAAATAATGGGGGCTTGAGAAAGGTACGGTGATAATCATGAATGATTTTTAATCTACAGATTGGTAAAGGAGCCTGGAAGATGAGTTCATGGAGTGTTTTCAGGATAGTTTCTTAGAGCAGCACATTCTAGAGCTGACCAGTGAGCAGGGTGCAAAGAATGACTAAAATAATACAAGAGAAAGCTAGCTAATAAAGAAAAATTAAGTTTCTACAGGTATTTAAAAAGGAAAAGAGTGAGTAAAGTGAGTGTTGGTTATAGCAGGTCATTTTGAAAATCTCAATGCAATCAGGCAGAGGCGACATGGTTCTGTGAAAGGGAAATCGTATTTAACTAATTTATTTGAGTTCTTTGAGGAAGTAACAAGCAATGTGGATAAAGGGGTACCTGTGGATGTGGTGTACTTGGATTTCCAGAAGGCATTTGACAAGGTGCCATATCAAAGGTTACTAAACAAATTAAGAGCCCATGTTAGCATGGATAGAGGATTGGTTAGCCAACAGGAAACAGTAGGCATAAATGGGTCATTTTCAGGTTGGCAAGATGTAACTAGTGGAGTGTCACAGGGGTCAGTGCCGGGGCCTCAACTCTTCATCAAAGGCATTGATATAGATTGTAGGGACAGTATGTTTGGTTGATAAATGTGCTGATGACACAAAGATAAGCAGGCGAGTAAGTTGTGAAGAGGACATAAGGAGTCTGCAAAAGGATATAGATGGGTTGTGAATGGGCAAAGGTTTGGCAGATGAAGTATAATGTGGGAAGTGTGAACTTGTCCACTTTGGCCAGAAACATAGAAAAGCAACATATGTAAATGGAGAGATTGCAGAATTGAAATGCAGAGGGATCTGGGTGTTTTAGTACACAACACAAGTTAGTATGCAGGCACAGCAACTGATTAAGAAGGCAAATGCAATGTTGTCATTTATTGCAAGGGGTATGGAATATAAAAGTAGAGATAAAAGCAAAATACTGCAGATGTTGGAAATCGGAAATAACAAAATGCTGGAAATACTCCTTTTAAATAGAGAACAAAACTGTGCACAATACTCTGGAATAAAAACAAAGTGCTGGAAATACTCAGGTCAGGCAGCATCTGGGGAGAGAGAGAAACAGAGTTAACATTTCAGAACCTAATAAAAGGTCACCGCTGAAACGTTAACTCTGCTTCTCTCTACAGATGCTGTCTGACCTGCTGAGTATTTCCAGCACTTTGTTTTTATTCTAGAGTATTCTGCACAGTTTTGTTCTCTCTATTTTAAGAAGGTTCACTCGACTGCTTTTTGGGCTGAGGATTATCTTATGCAGAAAGGTTGGACTGGTTGTGTCTGCGTTCATTGAAGTTTAGAAGGATGAAGCGTAAAAGATCCTGAGTGGACTTGACAAGGTGGATGTTGAAAGGATGTTTCCCCTGTGGGAGAGATTAACACTAGGGGGCACAGTTTAAAACCTAAGGGGTCTCCCATTTGAGACCGATGAGAAATTTTCTTAGAGGAGCATGAGTCTGTGGAACTCTTTTCCGGAGAGCAGTGGAGGCAGGGTCATTGAATGGTTTTTAAGGCAGAAGTAGACAGATTGTTGACAAACCAGGGAGTCAAAGGGTATCTGGGGTAGGCAGGAAAGTGGACTTGTGTCCGCAAATCGATCAAACATGATCTTATAGATTGGCGGAGCAGGCTCGAGGGGCTGAATAGCCTGCTCCTACTCCTTCATACTCTTGTATGTAAGAGTTCAAGCTGTGGTAGGTGTTAGTGGTTTACAGTAAACCTGGTGAATCTTCTAAGTCAGGCTGTCTCATAAAAATGCAAGCCTGGGTTGTTTCTAGTTTTGAACTTGTTGAGGTGTTGTAGATTTCTGGTGGTTAAGATTTCAGACTGGAGGTGGTAGTTACTTTCAGCTCTCTACTGCATCAAGTGTAGAATTAGCTGCAGGGCTTCTTGTTTAGGTTGGATCTTTCTACAGACCCTGCCTTTTCTGATGTTGCTGTGATCTCTCCCTCTCTCTCCAGCGGGTTACCTTTTAAGGTCACAATTTATCATATTAGCATTACTGGTACCTGAGATATGGTCTTCTCCTCTGGTGTGACCACACAATGGACCAGGATGTGGAATCCATGGCCATCCATTTATGTCTAGATGAGTATCATTTGATTATGATGTGTCTACTTCCTGCTGCCTTTGTCTCCGAAGAAATCGATGTCACCTTTTGTGTAAATGACACCTTTTTTGTCCTTTTGAGACAATGAGGCAATTTTTGAATACACAGGCCAGGCCATCTGACCTTCAGCCATCTTTTGCAGCGTGGTGCCCACTTATTTTTAAAGGTAATGTCAATTTCAAATATTCCACATTGAACAAAGTGTGTATTTTAAAAGTAGGAATATGTTATGTCTTTACTGGGCATGACACAGTCATCTGATGGTTCAGAGGTTGGTGTTTGTATAATTCCATTGGTTCTGTTGACTGTTAAGCATATATCACTCACCCATGAAAGTAATTTTTCAGTCTTTACACTCAACCTAGTTTTTGCACACCTCTTAGATCCCCAGTTAATCTCTTGTAGTGAGAAGTCACATTTTTTTTTTACCCTTTCCTCATAACTCTGCCCTCCCATTCCTGGTCTTCACTGCCCCTTTTCCATGGTTCGAATACTGCTCAAGACTACACAGTGCAACAATTGGGGCCTAACTAATGTCTTAATGTATCCTAACTTGCTCTAAGTCCCATTCACCCATCATTTTGTCTTCACTGACCTACACTGGTTCCCAGTCCACCAAAGTCTCAAGTTTAAAATTCCCATCCTTGTGTTCAAAATCTCTCCATGGCATCGCCTTTCCCTTCTCTGGAAACTGCTCCTCCAATTCTGGCCTCTTGCAGATCACTGATTTTCAGCACCCCAACCATTGGTGGCTGTACCTTCCTAAGCTCTGGAATTTCCTGTCTAAATCCTTCTGGCTCCTTCTTCATTAAGACCCTCATTAAAATCTACTTCGTTGAGCAAGTTTTTGGCTGCCTGACTTTATATTTTCCATGGCTCAACTTATTTTTTCTGATGTCCTGTGAAGTGCCTTGGGGTGTTTTACTATGTTGAAAGGTGCTATATAATTGCAAGAAGTTGTCTTGTACAATTTCAATATCATTTCCTTGCTTTTATATTCAATGGTCCTTTGTATCTTTTAAAATTGCCCCTAAAAGATCAAATCTGTAATACCACTAGGTGGCAGTGGAGTGCTACACAAGACTTGCCCATTCTGTCTAATTGTCTTTTGGGGTTCTTCACTTCTCTTCCCCTCCCTACTCCCTCAGATTACACTAGGCGCTTTGACTTGTATTCAATGCTGAGAGTTTTCCTTCCCTTTGGGGAGTGAGGGTGGTGTTCTTGTACCAGTCTGTTAAAAGTTTGAGTTCTGTTTATTATTTCAGTAATTGCCAGAAAACATTTAAAACTCCTTGGCTTCTGATTTTGGGATCTTTTAGATGTGGGTGTTTCTACATATTTGCCTCAAGTTTACAGTCTCCTGCTATTGCATTCCTTTAAGGAAGAGTGACTTTTATGACCTCAGGACCAATGAAGTACTTTAAAATATAGTTTTTGTAATGCCAAATTGTGCACAGCAAGATCCCACCAGCAGCAATGAGATAAATGACCTGATCGTCTGTTATTCATGGGATAAATTCCTTAATCTTTAACATGATGCCTGGGATCTTCTATGTCTGCCTCAGAGGGCAAACAGGCCTTTGGTTCAATAAATGGTGCCTTTGTTCAGGAGGACTCTCCTGCTTGACTCCTGGTGCATCTTTCAGCTGTAAATAAGTGTGCTCTTATAGTGCTGGAGGCCTTGTTAGCACTGGCCAGTCCGACAGCAGGCAGTGACTGTTGTATTGGTTTAAGGGGTGTTTTTGAAATGTCTGTCGATCACCAAAACAGGATGTGATGCACAGACCTTTGTGACCTCTAAGCACTTACAGCTAAAGCAACAGCAAGCACCTTTCCAGCATTGCTGTGTAAGTTAGTACCTTCAATAAAAGAACCTAGCTTTTCGATTCACTGATCTTGTCTGTGCGATTGGTGAGCCCATGTTACAACACAAAAATGGAACAATGATCAGTGGCAACATGGTGCGATGCTAGGTATATCTCCCTGCACCCTTCCTGTTTCAATAATCACTGATCACCCTGCCTGTGCTAGCCTAAAAACGCGGTCAGTCTACAAACACAGACTGTTCACCTACCTGTGCTTCCCCAAACTACAGACTTTTACAACCTGTAAAATCCAGAGTGACACATGTCTGCTTTGTGGACTGAAAATTGAAGACTGCCCAAGTGCAGGACGAGTTGAGCGCAGGGCGAGCGGAGGGTAAATACTGGATGAGCGCAGGGCGAGTGGAGGGTAAATACAGGCTGAGCGCAGGGCGAGTGGAGGGTAAATACAGGCTGAGCGCAGGGCGAGTGAAGGGTAAATACAGGCTGAGCGCAGGGCGAGTGAAGGGTAAATACAGGCTGAGCGCAGGGCGAGTGAAGGGTAAATACAGGCTGAGCGCAGGGCGAGCGGAGGGTAAATACAAGCTGAGCGGAGGGCAAATACAGGGTAAATACAGGGTGAGCGGAGGGTAAATACAGGCTGAGCGCAGGGCGAGCGGAAGGTAAATACAGGCTGAGCACGGTGAGCAGAGGGCAAATGCAGGGTAAATACAAACTGAGCACGGTGAGCGGAGGGTAAATACAGGGCGAGCGGAGGGTAAATACAGGCTGAGCACAGGGCGATTGGAGGGTAAATACAAGCTGAGCACAGGGCGAGTGGAGGGTAAATACAAGCTGAGCACGGTGAGTGGAGGGGTACATACAGGCTGAGCACAGGGCGATTGGAGGGTAAATACAAGCTGAGCACGGGGCGAGTGGAGGGTACATACAGGCTGAGCGCAGGGCGAGTGAAGGGTAAATACAGGCTGAGCGCAGGGCGAGTGAAGGGTAAATACAGGCTGAGCGCAGGGCGAGCGGAGGGTAAATACAAGCTGAGCGGAGGGCAAATACAGGGTGAGCGGAGGGTAAATACAGGCTGAGCGCAGGGCGAGCGGAAGGTAAATACAGGCTGAGCACGGTGAGCAGAGGGCAAATGCAGGGTAAATACAAACTGAGCACGGTGAGCGGAGGGTAAATACAGGGCGAGCGGAGGGTAAATACAGGCTGAGCACAGGGCGATTGGAGGGTAAATACAAGCTGAGCACAGGGCGAGTGGAGGGTAAATACAAGCTGAGCACGGTGAGTGGAGGGGTACATACAGGCTGAGCACAGGGCGATTGGAGGGTAAATACAAGCTGAGCACGGGGCGAGTGGAGGGTACATACAGGCTGAGCACAGGGCGAGTGGAGGGTACATACAGGCTGAGCGCAGGACCAATGTAGGTTGAGCGGAAGGTCAATCCATAGTGATCACAGGCTGAGTACAGTTCACGGAAAATGTAGATTCTGGGTTATTCTCTCATTTGCAGTGGTGTTCATCACTCCCATAAGAGGTTTGAGCTCCTTATAGTTAATTGTGTTCCTGTACGAATACTGTAGTGTTACACTAAACACCTATTGTATTCTGAACTGGATGGTGCATTGCTGCAGTGCATCTTGTAGATGGTACACACTGCTGCCACTGTGCGTTGGTGGTGGAGGGAGTGAATGTTTGTGGATGGGGTGCCAATCAAGTGGGCTGCTTTGTCCTGGATGGTGTCGAGCTTCTTCAGTATTGTTGAAGCTGCACCCATCCAGGCAAGTGGAGAGTATTCCATCACACTCCTGACTTGTACCTCGTAGATGGTGGACAGGCTTTGGGGAGTCAGGAGGTGGGTTACTGACCACAGAATTCCCAGTCTCTGACCTGCTCTTGTAGCCACGGTATTCTGTTGCCCTAAAATTGAGGTCATCCAAAACTTGTGTCTTAACTTGCAAGTCCTATTCACCCATCACCCCTGAGGGCACTGACCTACATTGGCTCCCAGTTAAGAAACGCCTCAATTTTAAATCCCTCCATGTTCTTACCCCTCCCTATTTCTATAATCTCCTCCAGCCCCATTACCCTCCGAGAGATCTCCACTCCTCTAATTGTGACCATCTGCCCTAATAACTCCTTGAAGTGCCTAGGGACATTTTATTCAGTTAAAGGTACTATATAAAAGTTGTTCTGTTGCTTTGCTCTGAGCAAACACCTGGTGTGATGTAGCCAGATATGAACTGATAAAGTGCTTTATTTCACTGTGAGTGAACATAATGACAGTTCAATCACTACAACGTGTTTTCACACAATAGTACAACATTATGAGCACGCTTCACCCTATCAGTGAACTCTTTTAGTTGACTTCATTAAATTTACTCTTAACTACCCCCCCAATACCCTAATGTCCTCGGGCCTCTGATTGGACCTGACTGACGGGTACAGATTAATTCTTTAGAATTTAACCACCTATTGTCTCGGTGCTTTTTTTAAAAACCTACCTGAATGCACTATGCTTTAAAACACATCTAAATGTTGCTAATTAAAAATGCAAAACACTACAGCTGCTGGAAATCGGAAACAAAAACAGCAATGCTGAAGACAAGTTCGTCAGCATCTGTGCGAATAAGAGTCAAAATTACAATTTGTGTGTTTAAAAGCAACTCTTTTTCAAAATCCTTTACATGGAACAATGGTTAAAAAATTCCAGAAAGGTACACATATTTAGTGTCTGATTCATTTAGTCTTCAAGGTCTAAGTTAACGGGCCATTTGGAGAGCCAGCCCATAGCCAGGCTTAGTGGGATGAGTGGACTCTTCCTGTGTTGTAATGTTCTATGTTTCTATCATGGCAGGATAGCCAGCGATAGCCAAGGATTGTGTGTAACATGTTGGAGCTGGACTCCAAGGGGTTGTGTCTAGGAAAGGCTGACACTGAAAGTCTTACAATCCAAGTGCTGATCCTTAACTATTGGTGTCATAAACTATCACCTCCTTCCACTGGCTGCAAAACGTTAGTGATTGCATTTTACATTAACTTTAGAATCTAATGGTGAATGACTGAGGTTGACAAAGCCCATGGTAATGACTTTTTGTGTCTATCACATTCATTCCACAGAAAAAGGCCACTCAGCCCATTGTCTCTGTGTCAGCTCTTTGAAAGAGCTATCCAATTCGTTCCACACTCTGTTTTTTTCCCCATGCCCCTGTAAATGTTTCCTTTTCAAGTATTTAGCCAATTCCCTTTTGAAAGTTACTATTGAATTTGCTTCCACTGCCCATTTATGCAATTCATACCAGATCACAACAAAACGTTTTGAAGAGTGTCATGGGATCTTTTACATCCATCTGACAGGGCAGACAGAGTCTTGGTTTAATGTCTGATCCAAAAGCTTGGCACCTCCGACAGTGCAGCACTCCCTCACTACTACTAGGGAGTCTCAGCCTAGATTTTTTGCCCAAGTTTGAGAAGTGGGGTTTGAATCCACACCTTCTGACTCGGGTGAGATTGCTACCCACTGAGCCACCGCTGACATGGACCTTGCAGAAAGAGGTCTGACTGTGATGCTGCAATTGAGCTAAAATAGCCAATGGAGCAACTGGCAGGACAGGGGAGCTAAAGCCTAAAACAAATGCATCATTGAAAGAATTTGGCAGAATTCAAGAAATCTACATATGGTATTTTCCTAAAAATATTAGTCTATATTACAGATATTAAGGCTCAGGAGCTGCACCCACCCTGTAAAATGTTGATTTTAATTGTCACACCCATGCAATCCGGACTTATGAATTTACAAAATAAACCTGAAACAGACACTTTTCTTGTAAAACAAAATGGAGAGGTCAAGTGACCTTTCCTTTCCCACCAATCCACATCAAACTACAAGAACCCTGAGCTAATTTTCATGTCAGGACAAATCTTGGTGAAGTTATTAAAATCCAAATGACCTTTCTGGGCACATCCCTGAAAAATCATTAAAACGTAAATGACCATTTGTGTAGTAATGGCTGCTTCTCTCCAACTGGACTCCAAACTCAAATTCCAAAGAATGGGTGCGAAAAGCCCTACTTTATCAAGGTGAGATGAGGATGAATGACACGCGGACTCCATTTATGAAGACACTGGGAAGAGAAACTATGGTCACATGATTGAAACTAGGTTTCTGATAATAAGCTTTAATAAAGGTATATTCTGGTCAGAGAAAGGGAGATCATCTATGCCATCGCAGAGAAGGACATTTCCTAAGTTTACCTGCTTTGAACTACGTGCAGGCAGTGACTGAAGTTGGCCTTGAACTCCCTACCTGAGAAATCAGACCAGGACCTCACCTTTGACCGGAAGGAAGAGCAGTCTGCAACAGCACATCCATCTTCCTGAACCTTCCAAGTCTTTCTTTAGTGTACAAGGGAAAAGATTACAGGCCTGTACCGGTTCAAGTCTTCAGTTCGGGGAAAAGCAACTTTAACAGAGAACTTCTTGCAAATCATGTTATCTTTATAATCTCTACCTTTTCTTGAGTTTGTGTGTATCTGTATGAGTGTGAGAGTGGGTGTTGTTGCGCATATTTCAGGTGTTGTATAATAAACATTTATCTTTCTTTTAAGCTTATGAGAAAACCTGTCATTTGTCTGTTTTTGATCATTAAAGCACTCGGGTTAAAAAAACATCTTTTTTTAAAGGACACTGTCTTCAGTCAGTCGAGAGGTGGAAAAGGGGAACCATCCCTATCATTTCTCACCTGTCTGTATAATTTATACATTGATCTTAAAACGTGGAAGTATCAGCAATTGGTATAAATCCATCACGCGTTTAGTTTCTGCTGAGAGCAAAGGGACTATTGGTAACAGGAGGTCAAAGGTTAGGTATGGGGCTTGCTGCTCATACACAATGCTATGGAGCCCAGTGGGTGCTGCCATGACTAGACTATGAGATGATGCAGCATCCTCTGCAGCTACAGCTACTGCCTTCCTCTTCAGTCAACACATCAGGCGAGTCAGTACCACACCCATCGACAGAGTTCACTTCCGTCCAAGGCTCTGTGGTGGCCTCCGAGCTCCAGACAGGAGCCTGGACCTTCAGCTCCACCTCACGCAGAATTCTTCCAACTTCCAATATAAGTGCGTCCAAACCCAGCTCTGTGGTGTCTGCCTTCTCACCGCTCTCTGCATCCTGGTCACTGCTGGGCCCAGAAGAGTCACACATCACCCCAGTGTTGGTCAGAAACTTGTCAGGAACATCCAGGGGGAACAGTAGGCTGAGACGGTGCACCTGGCGGAGATCTCTCTGGAAAAGTTCCATACGTGAGGCAAAGAGCATGCACACTCGTTCCAGTTCCACTCGCTCCTCAGGCCTCAGGCTCCGAGTACTGCTCAGTAAAAACATCAGCTTGGTCCCAATCACTGCACATGGGAAAGACAGAAGCCCTGGTTATCAACTGATATTTAAACCATGGGTCACACTGACAGAAAATCCAACCCAAACATGCAGCATCCCAGACCAGAGGAGGACATCAGTTCAAAACTGATGCCACTGCTAACATCTGTGGAAGTATTTCATTTTCCAATTGGCTTCAGTACCATCAGTGCATTTCCATGCTCATCTCAGGAAAGAGAAAGAATATGCATTTGTATAGCACTGTTTACAAGTTAGGGACATCACAAAGCTCATTACAGTCAAAGGAAACAATACCTTCAGCAGTGATGCACAGCTTGTAATGAAAGTGAGAAGCAGCCTGGATTATGGGTTCAAGTCCCCCGAGATGAGAATGACTCCACAAATATATCACTCAGCGGTAAGAGTGATACCACTTGAACCATGGCTGACACCAGATCCAAGAGAGCGCGATGGGAATAACAGCAGATGATGTGTTAGGACCGGAATTAGAGATACAGAACGAAATAATGGGATTGGGAATACAGTTAGAGAGCAAGATGGTGAGATTGGGATTACTGTTAGAAAGTGAGATGGTGCAATGAGGAATATAGTTAGGGAGTGACGTGGTGGGAATGATATTACAGTTAAAGAGTGAGATGGCGAGATTGGGAATACAGTTAGAGAGCGAGATGGTGAGATTGGGATTACTGTTAGAAAGTGAGATGGTGCAATGAGGAATATAGTTAGGGAGTGACGTGGTGGGAATGATATTACAGTTAAAGAGTGAGATGGCGAGATTGGGAATACAGTTAGAGAGCGAGATGGTGAGATTGGGATTACTGTTAGAAAGTGAGATGGTGCAATGAGGAATATAGTTAGGGAGTGACGTGGTGGGAATGATATTACAGTTAAAGAGTGAGATGGCGAGATTGGGAATACAGTTAGAGAGCATGATGTTGGCATTGGGAATTCCATTAGCGGTTGAGACAGTGGGATTGAAATTACAGTTAGAGAATGGGATGTTGTGATTGGGAATACAGTTGGAGAGTGAGATGGTGGGATAGGAAATATCATTCAGGAGTGAGATGATGTGATTGGGAATATAGTTAGAGAGCAAAATGGTGGAATTGGGATTAAATTCGAGATTCATGGTGCGAAGGGGAATACAGTTAGAGAGTGAAATATTGGGATTGCAGTTAGTCAGTGAGATGTTGCAATGAGGAATATAGTTAGATATTGAGATGCTGGGATTGGGAATATAGTTAGAGAGCGAGATGGTGGATTTGGAATAATTTAGAGAGTGAGATGTTGGGATTGGAATTACAGCTAGGGAGTAGGATGGTGGGATTGAGATTACAGTTAGAGGGTGAGATGCTGGGATTGGAAATATAGTTATTGAGAGGGTGGTATTGGGAATACAGTTAGAGAGTGGCATGTTGGGATTGTGAAATTAGTTAGAGATTGAGATGGTGGGATTGGGATTATAGTTAAAGAGTGAGAATTTGGGATCAGGAATACAGTTAGAAAGCGAGATGGTGGAATTCGGATTACAATGAAAGGGTGAGTTGGTGGGAATGGGAATACAATTAGAGAGTGAGATGTTTGGATTGCGATTATAGTTATAGAGTGAGATGGTCATATTTGGAATACTGTTAGAGAGCGAGATGGTGGGATTAGGAATATAGTTAGTGAGATGTTGGGATTGGGAATACTGTTAGAGAGCGAGAGGGTAGGATTGGGATTACAGTTAGAGAGAGATATTGGGATTGGGAATACGGTTAGAGAGCGAGATGGTGGGTTGGGAATATTGTTCGAGAGTGTGCTGGCCCGATTGGGAACATAGTTAGAGTGTGGGATGGTGGGATTGGGATTACAGATAGAGAGTGAGATAGAGTCGTACAGCATAGAAACAGGCCCTTCGGCCCACCGTGTCCACGCCGACCATAATGCCTATCTATACTAATCCCACCTGCCTGCATTAATTCCATATCCCTCTATGCCTTGCTCATTCAAGTACCTGTCCAGATGCCTCTTAAATGTTGCTACTGTTCCTGCCTCCACCACCTCCTCAGGCAGCTCATTCCAGATACCCACTATTCTTTAAACCTCCTCCCTCTCACCTTAAATCTATGCCCTCTAGTTTTACTCACCCCTACCATGGGGAACAGACTCTGGCTATCTACCCTTTCTATGCCTCTCATGATTTTATATACCTCCATCATGTCCCCTCTCAGCCTCCTTCGCTCCATGGAAAACAGACCCAGCCTATCCAATCTCTCTTTATAACTCAAGACCTCCAAACCAGGAAACATCCTTGTGAATCTTTTCTGCATCCTCTCTAGCTTAATCACATCTTTCCTGTAGTGCGGCAACCAGAACTGCACACAGTACTCCAAATGCGGCCTAACCAACGTTATGTACAACTGTAACATGACGTCCCAACTCTTGTACTCAATGCCTCGGCCGATGAAGGCAAGCATGCCATACGCTTTCTTCACCACCCTGTCTACCTGTGTTGCCACTTTCAGGGAACTATGTACTTGCACCCCAAGGTCTCTCTGCTCAGCAACACTCCCCAGGGCCCTGCCATTCACTGTATATGTCCTGCCCTGGTTTAACATCCCAAAATGCATCACTTCACACTTGCCTGCGTTAAATTCCATTTGCCAATCCCTTGCCCACTTTCCCAGTTGATCTATATTCTGTTGTAACCTTAGACAACCTTCTTCACTGTCCACTATACCACCATTTTTGGTGTCATCTGCAAACTTACTGATCATGCCCCTTACATTCAAATCCAAGTCATTAATATATATGACAAACAAGAGGGCCCAGCACTGATCCCTACGTCACACAACTGGTCACCGGCCTCCAATCTGAAAAACAACTCTTCACTACCACCCTCTGCCTCCTATCACCAAGCCAATTTTGTATCCAATTTGCTGGATCCCATGCATTTGAGATGTTGGGATTGGGAATATAGTTACAGAGTTACATGGTGGAATTGGGAATACAGTTAGAGAGTGAGATGGTGGGATTGGAATTAAATTTGGAGTATGAGATGGAGAGATTGGGAATACAGTTAGCAAGTGAGATGGTGAGATAGGGATTACAGTTAGAGATTGAAATGGTGGGATTGCGAATACAGTTAGAGAGTGAGATGGTGGGGTTGGGAATATAGTTAGTGAGATGTTGGGATTGGGAATATAGTTACAGAGCTATCTGGTGGGATTGAGAATACAGTTAGAGAGTGAGATGGTGGGGTTGGGATTACGGTTAGGGAGTGAGATGGTGGGATTTGGAATATAGTTAGAGATTGGGATTACAGTGAGAGAGTGGGATGGTATAATTGGGAATACATTTAGAGAGTGAGATGTTGTGATTGGGATATACTTAGAGTTATTACCTGTTGTGGTTGGATTGGGAATACAGTTATACAGCAAGATGTTGGATTGGGAATACAGTTAGAGAGCAAGATGTTGGATTGGGAATACAGTTAGAAAGAAAGATGGTGGGACTTTGTTTACAGTGAGGGAGTGAGATGTTGTGATTGGGATACAGTCAGAGAGCAAGATTTTGGGATCGGGAATACAGTTAGAGCTTTGGATTGTGTGATTGGGATTGCTGTTAGAGTTAGATGGTCGGATTCGGATTACAGTTAGTGAGTCATATGGTGAGATTGGGAATATAATTACAGTAAAATGGTCAGTTTGGGAATACAATTATAGAGCAAGATATTGGATTAGGAATACAGTTAGACAGTGAGAGGGTGGGATTTTTTATTACAGATACAGAGTTTGATGTTGGGATTGGGATTACAGTTATAGAGTGAGGTGATCAGATTTGATATATAGTTAGAGAGCGAAATGGTGGGACTGGGAATAAAGTTATAATGTGGAATGGTGGGATTGGGATTACAGTTCGAGAGTCAGAAGTTTGGATTGTGAATCGAGTGAGAGAGTGGGATGCTGGGAGTGGGATTACAGTTTGAGAGTGAGATGGTGGGACTTGGATTGCTGTTATTACCTGTTGTGGTTGGATTGGAAATACAGTTAGAGAATGAGATAGTGGGATTGGGATTACAGAGAGTGAGATGTTGGGATTGGGCTTTTCGAGAGCAAGATGGCGGGATTGTGATTACAATTAGAAAGTGAGATGGTGGGATTGGGAATACAATTAGAGAGTGTGATGGTGACAGTACCCCAGTGAGACACTGTCCCCATCAGTACCGTACCCCAGTGAGACACTGTACCCACCAGTACTGTACCCCCATGAGACACAGTACCCACCAGTACTGTACCCCAGTGAGACACTGTACCCACCAGTACTGCACCAAAGCGAGACACAGTACCCACCAGTACTGTACCCCAGCGAGACACTGTACCCACCAGTACTGTACCCCAGTGAGACACTGTCCCCACCAGTTCTGTACCCCAGTGTGGCACTGTACCCCAGTGAGATACTGTACCCACCAGTATGGTATCCCAGTGAGATACTCTACACCCAGTCCTGTACCCATCAGATACTGTACCCACCAGTGCTGTACCCCAATGAGAGACTGTACCCAACAGTACTGTACCCCAGTGGGAGACTGTACCCAGCAGTACTGTACCGCAGTGAGAGACTGTACCCATGAGTAGCGTACCCCAGTGAGAGACTGTACACACCTGTACTATACTCCAGTGGGAGATTGTACCCACCAGTATGGTATCCCAGTGAGAGACTGTACACACCAGTACTATACTCCAATGTGACACTCTAGCCAGCAGTACCTCATCCCAGGAAGGGACTGTACCCCCAGTGAAAGACTGCAACTACCAGTACTGTACCCATAGAACCATAGAAAAATTATGGCACAGAAGGGGGCCATTCAGCCCGTCGCATCCGTGCCAGCTGAAAAAAAACTAGTCGCCCAATCTAATCCCATCTTCCAGCACCTGGTCCATAGCCTTACAAGTTACAGCACTTCAGGTGCATGTCCAGGTACCTTTTAAATGAATTGAGGGTTTCTGCCTCCACCACCATTCCTGGCAGTGAATTCCAGACACCCACCACCCTCTGGGTGAAAATGTTTTTCCTCATGTCCCCTCTAATCCTTCTACCAATCACCTTAAATCTGTGCCCCCGGTAATTGAACTCTCCACTAGGGGAAACAAGTCCTTCCTGTCTATCTAGGCCCCTCATAATTTTGTATAACTCCATTAAGTCACCCCTCAGCCTCCTCTGTTTTAAGGAAAACAACCCTAGCCAATCCAATCTTTCCTCATAGCTGCAATTTTCAAGTCCTGGCAACATTCTTGTAAATCTCCTCTGTACTCTCTCCAGAGCAATTATACCCCAGTGATAGACTGTACCCACCCATACAATATCATTGTACCCACCAGTACGGTCCCCAATGAGAGACTGTACCCACTGGTACTGAACCCCGATGAGAGCCTGTAGCCACCAGTACTGAACCCCGATGAGAGCCTGTACCCGCCAGTACTGAACCCCGATGAGAGACTGTACCCACCAGTGCTGTATCTCACTGAGTGACTGAACCCACCAGTACTGAACCCCGATGAGAACCTGTACCCACCAGTACTGAACTCCGATGAGAACCTGTACCCACCAGTACTGAACCCTGATGAGAGCCTGTATCCACCAGTACTGAACCCCGATGAGAGCCTGTACTCACCAGTACTGAACCCCAGTGAGTGACTGTACCTGCCAGTACCAACCGAATGAGAGGCTTTACCCTCCCAGTACTGTACCCCAGTGCAAGATTGTTCCCACCAGTACTGAACCCCAGTGAGAGACTGTACTCACTAGTACTGTACCCAGTGGGAGCCCGAACCCACCAGTGCCATATCTCAGTGAGTGACTGTACCCAGCAGTACTGTAGCCCAATGAGAGACTGTACCCACCAGTACTGTCCCCAATGAGAGACTGTACCCACTATTACTGTACTCTAGTGAGAGATTGCACCCACCAATCCCCAATGAGAGATTGTATCCACCAGTTCTGTACCCCAGTGCGAGATTGTACCCACCAGTATTCTACCCCAGTGAGGTGCTGTACCCACCGGTACTGTAGCCCAGTGCAAAACTGTACCCACCAGTGCTGTACCCAGTGAGAGACTGCACCCTTTGTGAAGGAGTTGCTGATATCAATGCTTCCCTCAGTTTGTCTGCTGACTGCACGAATATGCGCAGCTGACAGGGAGCACGGCAGAGTCAGGGCACTTCTCTCGATATCAGATAAATTCTGCTCTTCATATGAACAATTCACTCTCCTGCCCTCCACCTCACACAACTTCCTACTGCCGATTATACCATAACAGTAACTATGTTATAGCCTGAGAGAATGGAATGAGATTTGTTCCTGTGCTAAAGGAAGAGTAATGGTGAGGCCTGTGTGAGACATTCGATATTGCAAAAGGCTTGAATCACACCTCACTGCCATTTTCCCCACTCTGGTACCAACTAACCAAGTCATTTATTCTCGGTACCTGCACTCTGCTGGTGTACTGTCCTCCTGATGTCCTGAAGTTGCTGTCGGAGACACACAGAGTCTGAAGTCCCTCCTAGAGACAGTGCCATGTTGTGGTGAGAAGCACCCAGTGTATTCAGTGATTTTTGAGTCTGCCTGCACTCGTTCAACATCTCAGCCCCCCAGCCAGGCTCGCTCAGCTGAGACAGGAGATAGGAGCGGAGGCAGCTGAGGGCATGAGAAGGGATGAGGGACAGCCGGGATCCGCACACACTGTGTTTGGAGTTGTTCATTGCTTAGTCCTGTCACCTCTACTTCAAGCTAGTTGAGGAGATTCACAGACACAGTTCCTGGCTCGCAGAGTAAGCTGGGACTTTGTACCTCACAGATTGTTCATCATTTCTCGATAATTTGCAGAAACACACTGAGAGATGTGGAACTCAGGGTGAATCTCTCTGAACCTGTGCTGGGAGCAGTGAACAGCTGAGGCAGTCTGTAGTGCCACACACAACACCGGTCTGTTTCACTGGGGGAACGCTGGAGCCTCTTACAGGTACTGAGGCTCAGTGCTTCAGGAACGTTCAGCAAGGTGGAAGTGCTGCAGCCTCAGCACCAATGCTAAGCTGTGCCTTGCTTGTCTCTCCTGACTGGCAGCAATGCCTGGTGTCACTGGGCACTGACAGAGGCAATGGAATCTGCTCTCTAAGGCACTTCTGGGACCGGGTATCAGCTGTTAGTGCGACAACTCAAGGGAACAATTGTAATTGAGCCTGAAGCAGGAATCATAATAAGTAGTTCCTGCTAGCGGTGAGGGACTTGGAGATTTAAAAGTAACTAGGAGTTTGGACGGAGCTTTGCAGAGCCTGCAAGTGAAGATTTGTGTGACAGAAAGTGCAGTGTAACCCAATGGCTGCTATTAACCTGGAGCTTGGAGACTGGCTCAGTGTTTGAAGGCTGGATGATGGGCTCCAGTAGCCAGTGATAGTGTGTAACCAGGGTTGGTGCATTCTGTGCCAACTGCTTATCAAGCAACCCCAGCAGTGGTAATTTTCAAATTTGAGCATTTGACATGGGTCATGTGACATTTAGAAACTGCTCAATTGTCCTTCCCATTGAGTTACATGGAATTACATATAATCTCCAGTACAGAAACAGGCCAGAAATTCCATCTAATCAATGTCACAGTTTATACTGCAGATGAGAAAGTAAGAAAGATTGCATTTATATAGCACCATTCACAACTTCAGGATGTACCAAAGCACTTTACAGCCACGGAAGTACTTTTGAAATAAAAACAGAAAGTGCTGGAAATACTCAGCAGGTCTGGCAGCATCTGTGGAGAGAGAAGCAGAGTTAATGTTTCAGGTCTGTGACCTTTCATCAGAACTGGCAAAGGTTAGAAAAGAATTAGGTTTTAAGCAAGTGAAGGGGTTGGGGGGTGGGGGGTGTGGTTGGTGGGGAAGAGAACGAAAGGAAAGGTGTGTGATAGAGCAGAGGGCAGGAGAGATTAAATAACAAAGCTGTCATGAGACAAAGGCAAAGAGTGTGTTAACGTTTGTGGTGAAAGACAAAGCATTAGTCCAGAGAATGTTAATGGCAGAATAATGAGCAGCTCTGTCTACATGAAAAAGCACACGGTTAAAAAATAAAGTAAAATAATAAAAACAATTGTTGTAATGTAGAAAATGCAACAGCTAATTATTTACACAGTAAGATTCCACAGAAAGCAATGAGATAAATGACCAGATGATTTGCTTCAGTGATGTTGAATGAGAGATACATATTGGACAGGACACCATGGTAGAAATTTAAGCTCATCTTGGATTTCAAATGAGGCCTTGATTTAATACAACACTTGAAAGACGACAACTCTGACAGTGCAGAACACCATTAAAACAGTGTGAGGCTACCTACACTCTAACTAATTGTTCCCACGTTGCCTAAATGTCCTCTGATTCCCTTCTCCCTCAGATATGTGTGAAGTATTGGATGTGAAAAACATAGGGAGAGAGGAAGAATTAATGGGATTAGCATCCTTGAAATTTGATAAATCACCAGGGCCAGATGAAATGTAAAAAGAAGCAAGAGAGGAAATAGCAGAGGGTCTGACTATCATTTTCCAGTCCTCACTGGATACAGGTGTGGTGCCGGAGGATTGGAGAATTGCTAACATTGTACCTCTGTTTAAAATGGGAGCGAGGGATAAACCGAATAATTACAGGCCAGTCAGTCTAACCTCAGTATTGGGCAAATTATTGGAATCTGTTCTGAAAGACAGGATAAACTGACATTTAGAAAGGCACAGATTAATCAAGTATAGCCAGCATGGATTTGTTAAGGGAAGATCTTGTTTGACCAACTTGATGGAATTTTTTGAAGAAGTAATGAGGAAGATAGATGAGGGTAGTGCAATTGTTATGGTCTTCTTGGATTTTAGCAAGGCTTTTGACAAGGTCCCAAATGGCAGACTGGTTAAAAAAATGAAATCCTATGGGATCCAGGGAAATACAGCAAGGTAGATACAAATAAAAGCAAAATACTGCGGATGCTGGAAATCTGAAACAAAAACAAGAAATGCTGGATTCACTCAGCAGGTCTGGCAGCATCTGTGGAAAGAGAAGCAGAGTTAACGTTTCGGGTCAGTGACCCTTCTTCGGAACTGACAAATATTAGAAAAGTCACAGATTATAAACAAGTGAGGTGGGGGTTGGGCAAGAGATAACAAAGGAGAAGGTGCAGATTGGACCAGGCCACATAGCTGACCAAAAGGTCACAGAGCAAAGGCAAACAATATGTTAATGGTGTTTTGAAAGACAAAGCATTAGTACAGATTAGGTGTGAATATACTGAATCAGCAAGTGCAAACCTGAAGAAAAACAACCTGAAAAAAACAGTGGGTAAGCAAACTGAACAAACTAAGATGAAATGAAATAAATGCAAAAAATGTAAAAAGGAAGGCAAAAAAAAGGAAGAAAAAATAACTAAAAATGACGAAAAATGAAAGTAAAGTGGGGGGCTGTCATGCTCTGAAATTATTGAACTCAATGTTCAGTCCGGCAGGCTGTAGTGTGCCTAATCGGTAGATGAGATGCTGTTCCTCGAGCTTGCGTTGATGTTCACTGGAACACTGCAGCAATCCCAGGACAGAGATGTGAGCATGAGAGCAGGGGGGAGTGTTGAAATGGCAAGCAACCGGAAGCTCAGGGTCCTGCTTGCGGACTGAGCGGAGATGTTCCGCAAAGCGGTCACCCAGTCTGCGCTTGGTCTCCCCAATGTAGAGGAGACCACACTGTGAGCAGTGAATACAGTATACTACATTGAAAGAAGTACAAGTAAATCACTGCTTCACCTGAAAGGAGTGTTTGGGGCCTGGGATAGTGAGGAGAGAGGAGGTAAATGGGCAGGTATTACACCTCCTGCGATTGCAAGGGAAGGTGCCCTGGGACGGGGACGAGGTGGTGGGGGTAATGGAGGAGTGGACCAGGGTGTCGCGGAGGGAACGATCCCTTCGGAATGCTGACAGGGGAAGGGAGGGGAAGATGCGACTGGTAGTGGCATCACGCTGGAGGTGGCAAAAATGGCGGAGGATGATCCTTTGGATATGGAGGCTGGTGGGATGAAAAGTGAGGACAAGGGGAACCCTGTCACGGTTCTGGGAGGGAGGGGAAGGGGTGAGGGTAGAGGTGCGGGGAATGGGTCGGACACGGTTGAGGGCCCTGTCAACCACAGTGGGGGGAAATCCTCGGTTGAGGAAAAAGGAGGTCATATCAGAAGCACCGTCATGGAAGGTAGCATCATCAGAGCAGATGCGTCGGAGACGGAGAAACTGGGAGAATGGAATGGAGCCCTTACAGGAGGTAGGGTGTGAAGAAGTGTAGTCGAGGTAGCTGTGGGAGTCAGTGGGCTTATAATGGATATTGGTAGACAACCTATCCCCAGAGATGGAGACAGAGAAGTCGAGGAAGGGAAGGGAAGTGTCAGAGATGGACCATATAAAGGTGAGAGAAGGGTGGAAATTGGAAGCAAAGTTGATAAAGTTTTCTAGTTCGGGGCGGGAGCAGGAAACGGCACCGATACAGTCATCAATGTACCGGAAAAAGAGTTGGGGGAGGGGGCCTGAGTAGGACTGGAACAAAGAATGCTCGACATATCCCACAAAAAGACAGGCATAACTAGGACCCATGCGGGTACCCATAGCGACATCTTTTACTTGAAGGAAGTGCATGGAGTTGAAGGAGAAGTTGTTCAATGTGAGAACAAGTTCAGCCAGGCGGAGGAGGGTGGTGGTGGATGGGGACTGGGTGGGCCTCTGTTCCAGGAAGAAGCGGAGAGCCCTCAAACCATCCTGGTGGGGGATGGAGGTGTAGAGAGATTGGACGTCCATAGTGAAGAGGAGGCGGTTGGGACCAGGAAACTGGAAATTGTCAAAATGACGTAGGGCGTCAGAAGAGTCACGGATGTAGGTGGGAAGAGACTGCACCAGCGGAGAAAAGATAGAGTCTAGATAGGAAGAAATAAGTTCAGTTGGGCAGGAGCAGGCTGACACAATGGGTCTGCCGGGACAGTCCCGTTTGTGGATTTTGGGAAGGAGATAGAAGCGGGCTGTCCGGGGTTGCGGGACTATGAGGTTGGAAGCTGTAGAGGGAAGATCTCCAGAGGAGATGAGGTCAGTGACAGTCCTTTGGACGGTGGCTTGATGTTCGGTGGTGGGGTCATGGTCCAGAGGGAGGTAGGAAGAGGTGTCTGTGAGTTGGCGTTGAGCTTCTGCAAGGTAGAGGTCGGTACGCCATACAACAACAGCACCACCCTTGTCTGCAGGTTTGATGACCATGTCGGGGTTAGACCTGAGAGAACGGAGTGCCTCAAGTTCAGAGGGGGACAGGTTAGAGTGAGTGAGGGGGGCAGAGAAATTGAGACGACCAATGTCTCGCCGACAGTTTTCAATGAAGAGATCAAGAGCGGGTAAGAGGCCAGGGTGAGGGGTCCAGGTAGAGGGAGAATGCTGGAGGCGGGTGAATGGGTCTGCTGGTCGGGGGGAGGACTCCTGGTCAAAGAAGTGAGCCCGGAGGCGGAGGCGACGGAAGAAGAGCTCAACGTCATGCCGAGCGCGAAATTCATTGAGGTGGGGGCGTAAGGGGATAAAACTGAGTCCTTTGCTGAGTACAGAACGCTCAGCATCAGAGAGGGGGAGGTCAGAGGGTATAGTGAATACACGGCAAGGGGTCAGATCAGAAGGGGTGGGGTCAGAGGGAAGTGAAGCGGAAGGAGGATCTGGAGGGGCATTAGTCCCCATCAGCTGCTGGAGCTTGCATTCCTTAACACCTGAAAGGAAGAAAAAAAGTTTTTTGTTAATGCGTCGGATGAGACGTAAGATGAGATGAAACTGCGGAGTAGAACAGCTTTGAGATAAGGTAAGACGGTGCTGCTGGAGAGAGAGGTTCAGTGTGTGCATATGGCGGCGCATAGCACTGAGTGTGGATCTCAGGATGCGGCGAGAGTAGCAGTCAGAGGAACGTTGTATTTATCGGAGATACCTGTGATCCTGGGTGGTTTCAAAGCATGATGGGTGAAACTGCAGTTGGAATCCACGTGGAATCAGTCGGAGCCGGAGACAGTCACTGAGGAAGGAGATGTGGCTGTGAAAACGAGTTTTGGTAGATACCTTATCAAACACCAGGAGGGAAATAGAAAGCAATGAAGGTGAACAAGGTAAAAGAGACAAACGAAAATCCCGTCGGAGAGAAGAGCAGAACTTCTTCAAGGTAGGCATTCCTGGAAGAGAAGTGGCAGTGAATTAAACACAAATAAAAGCAAAATACTGCGGATGCTGGAAATCTGAAACAAAAACAAGAAATGCTGGATTCACTCAGCAGGTCTGGCAGCATCTGTGGAAAGAGAAGCAGAGTTAACGTTCGGCTCTGGAATTTCCTGTCTAAATCCTTCTGGCTCCTTCTTCATTAAGACCCTCATTAAAATCTACTTCGTTGAGCAAGTTTTTGGCTGCCTGACTTTATATTTTCCATGGCTCAACTTATTTTTTCTGATGTCCTGTGAAGTGCCTTGGGGTGTTTTACTATGTTGAAAGGTGCTATATAATTGCAAGAAGTTGTCTTGTACAATTTCAATATCATTTCCTTGCTTTTATATTCAATGGTCCTTTGTATCTTTTAAAATTGCCCCTAAAAGATCAAATCTGTAATACCACTAGGTGGCAGTGGAGTGCTACACAAGACTTGCCCATTCTGTCTAATTGTCTTTTGGGGTTCTTCACTTCTCTTCCCCTCCCTACTCCCTCAGATTACACTAGGCGCTTTGACTTGTATTCAATGCTGAGAGTTTTCCTTCCCTTTGGGGAGTGAGGGTGGTGTTCTTGTACCAGTCTGTTAAAAGTTTGAGTTCTGTTTATTATTTCAGTAATTGCCAGAAAACATTTAAAACTCCTTGGCTTCTGATTTTGGGATCTTTTAGATGTGGGTGTTTCTACATATTTGCCTCAAGTTTACAGTCTCCTGCTATTGCATTCCTTTAAGGAAGAGTGACTTTTATGACCTCAGGACCAATGAAGTACTTTAAAATATAGTTTTTGTAATGCCAAATTGTGCACAGCAAGATCCCACCAGCAGCAATGAGATAAATGACCTGATCGTCTGTTATTCATGGGATAAATTCCTTAATCTTTAACATGATGCCTGGGATCTTCTATGTCTGCCTCAGAGGGCAAACAGGCCTTTGGTTCAATAAATGGTGCCTTTGTTCAGGAGGACTCTCCTGCTTGACTCCTGGTGCATCTTTCAGCTGTAAATAAGTGTGCTCTTATAGTGCTGGAGGCCTTGTTAGCACTGGCCAGTCCGACAGCAGGCAGTGACTGTTGTATTGGTTTAAGGGGTGTTTTTGAAATGTCTGTCGATCACCAAAACAGGATGTGATGCACAGACCTTTGTGACCTCTAAGCACTTACAGCTAAAGCAACAGCAAGCACCTTTCCAGCATTGCTGTGTAAGTTAGTACCTTCAATAAAAGAACCTAGCTTTTCGATTCACTGATCTTGTCTGTGCGATTGGTGAGCCCATGTTACAACACAAAAATGGAACAATGATCAGTGGCAACATGGTGCGATGCTAGGTATATCTCCCTGCACCCTTCCTGTTTCAATAATCACTGATCACCCTGCCTGTGCTAGCCTAAAAACGCGGTCAGTCTACAAACACAGACTGTTCACCTACCTGTGCTTCCCCAAACTACAGACTTTTACAACCTGTAAAATCCAGAGTGACACATGTCTGCTTTGTGGACTGAAAATTGAAGACTGCCCAAGTGCAGGACGAGTTGAGCGCAGGGCGAGCGGAGGGTAAATACTGGATGAGCGCAGGGCGAGTGGAGGGTAAATACAGGCTGAGCGCAGGGCGAGTGGAGGGTAAATACAGGCTGAGCGCAGGGCGAGTGAAGGGTAAATACAGGCTGAGCGCAGGGCGAGTGAAGGGTAAATACAGGCTGAGCGCAGGGCGAGTGAAGGGTAAATACAGGCTGAGCGCAGGGCGAGCGGAGGGTAAATACAAGCTGAGCGGAGGGCAAATACAGGGTAAATACAGGGTGAGCGGAGGGTAAATACAGGCTGAGCGCAGGGCGAGCGGAAGGTAAATACAGGCTGAGCACGGTGAGCAGAGGGCAAATGCAGGGTAAATACAAACTGAGCACGGTGAGCGGAGGGTAAATACAGGGCGAGCGGAGGGTAAATACAGGCTGAGCACAGGGCGATTGGAGGGTAAATACAAGCTGAGCACAGGGCGAGTGGAGGGTAAATACAAGCTGAGCACGGTGAGTGGAGGGGTACATACAGGCTGAGCACAGGGCGATTGGAGGGTAAATACAAGCTGAGCACGGGGCGAGTGGAGGGTACATACAGGCTGAGCGCAGGGCGAGTGAAGGGTAAATACAGGCTGAGCGCAGGGCGAGTGAAGGGTAAATACAGGCTGAGCGCAGGGCGAGCGGAGGGTAAATACAAGCTGAGCGGAGGGCAAATACAGGGTGAGCGGAGGGTAAATACAGGCTGAGCGCAGGGCGAGCGGAAGGTAAATACAGGCTGAGCACGGTGAGCAGAGGGCAAATGCAGGGTAAATACAAACTGAGCACGGTGAGCGGAGGGTAAATACAGGGCGAGCGGAGGGTAAATACAGGCTGAGCACAGGGCGATTGGAGGGTAAATACAAGCTGAGCACAGGGCGAGTGGAGGGTAAATACAAGCTGAGCACGGTGAGTGGAGGGGTACATACAGGCTGAGCACAGGGCGATTGGAGGGTAAATACAAGCTGAGCACGGGGCGAGTGGAGGGTACATACAGGCTGAGCACAGGGCGAGTGGAGGGTACATACAGGCTGAGCGCAGGACCAATGTAGGTTGAGCGGAAGGTCAATCCATAGTGATCACAGGCTGAGTACAGTTCACGGAAAATGTAGATTCTGGGTTATTCTCTCATTTGCAGTGGTGTTCATCACTCCCATAAGAGGTTTGAGCTCCTTATAGTTAATTGTGTTCCTGTACGAATACTGTAGTGTTACACTAAACACCTATTGTATTCTGAACTGGATGGTGCATTGCTGCAGTGCATCTTGTAGATGGTACACACTGCTGCCACTGTGCGTTGGTGGTGGAGGGAGTGAATGTTTGTGGATGGGGTGCCAATCAAGTGGGCTGCTTTGTCCTGGATGGTGTCGAGCTTCTTCAGTATTGTTGAAGCTGCACCCATCCAGGCAAGTGGAGAGTATTCCATCACACTCCTGACTTGTACCTCGTAGATGGTGGACAGGCTTTGGGGAGTCAGGAGGTGGGTTACTGACCACAGAATTCCCAGTCTCTGACCTGCTCTTGTAGCCACGGTATTCTGTTGCCCTAAAATTGAGGTCATCCAAAACTTGTGTCTTAACTTGCAAGTCCTATTCACCCATCACCCCTGAGGGCACTGACCTACATTGGCTCCCAGTTAAGAAACGCCTCAATTTTAAATCCCTCCATGTTCTTACCCCTCCCTATTTCTATAATCTCCTCCAGCCCCATTACCCTCCGAGAGATCTCCACTCCTCTAATTGTGACCATCTGCCCTAATAACTCCTTGAAGTGCCTAGGGACATTTTATTCAGTTAAAGGTACTATATAAAAGTTGTTCTGTTGCTTTGCTCTGAGCAAACACCTGGTGTGATGTAGCCAGATATGAACTGATAAAGTGCTTTATTTCACTGTGAGTGAACATAATGACAGTTCAATCACTACAACGTGTTTTCACACAATAGTACAACATTATGAGCACGCTTCACCCTATCAGTGAACTCTTTTAGTTGACTTCATTAAATTTACTCTTAACTACCCCCCCAATACCCTAATGTCCTCGGGCCTCTGATTGGACCTGACTGACGGGTACAGATTAATTCTTTAGAATTTAACCACCTATTGTCTCGGTGCTTTTTTTAAAAACCTACCTGAATGCACTATGCTTTAAAACACATCTAAATGTTGCTAATTAAAAATGCAAAACACTACAGCTGCTGGAAATCGGAAACAAAAACAGCAATGCTGAAGACAAGTTCGTCAGCATCTGTGCGAATAAGAGTCAAAATTACAATTTGTGTGTTTAAAAGCAACTCTTTTTCAAAATCCTTTACATGGAACAATGGTTAAAAAATTCCAGAAAGGTACACATATTTAGTGTCTGATTCATTTAGTCTTCAAGGTCTAAGTTAACGGGCCATTTGGAGAGCCAGCCCATAGCCAGGCTTAGTGGGATGAGTGGACTCTTCCTGTGTTGTAATGTTCTATGTTTCTATCATGGCAGGATAGCCAGCGATAGCCAAGGATTGTGTGTAACATGTTGGAGCTGGACTCCAAGGGGTTGTGTCTAGGAAAGGCTGACACTGAAAGTCTTACAATCCAAGTGCTGATCCTTAACTATTGGTGTCATAAACTATCACCTCCTTCCACTGGCTGCAAAACGTTAGTGATTGCATTTTACATTAACTTTAGAATCTAATGGTGAATGACTGAGGTTGACAAAGCCCATGGTAATGACTTTTTGTGTCTATCACATTCATTCCACAGAAAAAGGCCACTCAGCCCATTGTCTCTGTGTCAGCTCTTTGAAAGAGCTATCCAATTCGTTCCACACTCTGTTTTTTTCCCCATGCCCCTGTAAATGTTTCCTTTTCAAGTATTTAGCCAATTCCCTTTTGAAAGTTACTATTGAATTTGCTTCCACTGCCCATTTATGCAATTCATACCAGATCACAACAAAACGTTTTGAAGAGTGTCATGGGATCTTTTACATCCATCTGACAGGGCAGACAGAGTCTTGGTTTAATGTCTGATCCAAAAGCTTGGCACCTCCGACAGTGCAGCACTCCCTCACTACTACTAGGGAGTCTCAGCCTAGATTTTTTGCCCAAGTTTGAGAAGTGGGGTTTGAATCCACACCTTCTGACTCGGGTGAGATTGCTACCCACTGAGCCACCGCTGACATGGACCTTGCAGAAAGAGGTCTGACTGTGATGCTGCAATTGAGCTAAAATAGCCAATGGAGCAACTGGCAGGACAGGGGAGCTAAAGCCTAAAACAAATGCATCATTGAAAGAATTTGGCAGAATTCAAGAAATCTACATATGGTATTTTCCTAAAAATATTAGTCTATATTACAGATATTAAGGCTCAGGAGCTGCACCCACCCTGTAAAATGTTGATTTTAATTGTCACACCCATGCAATCCGGACTTATGAATTTACAAAATAAACCTGAAACAGACACTTTTCTTGTAAAACAAAATGGAGAGGTCAAGTGACCTTTCCTTTCCCACCAATCCACATCAAACTACAAGAACCCTGAGCTAATTTTCATGTCAGGACAAATCTTGGTGAAGTTATTAAAATCCAAATGACCTTTCTGGGCACATCCCTGAAAAATCATTAAAACGTAAATGACCATTTGTGTAGTAATGGCTGCTTCTCTCCAACTGGACTCCAAACTCAAATTCCAAAGAATGGGTGCGAAAAGCCCTACTTTATCAAGGTGAGATGAGGATGAATGACACGCGGACTCCATTTATGAAGACACTGGGAAGAGAAACTATGGTCACATGATTGAAACTAGGTTTCTGATAATAAGCTTTAATAAAGGTATATTCTGGTCAGAGAAAGGGAGATCATCTATGCCATCGCAGAGAAGGACATTTCCTAAGTTTACCTGCTTTGAACTACGTGCAGGCAGTGACTGAAGTTGGCCTTGAACTCCCTACCTGAGAAATCAGACCAGGACCTCACCTTTGACCGGAAGGAAGAGCAGTCTGCAACAGCACATCCATCTTCCTGAACCTTCCAAGTCTTTCTTTAGTGTACAAGGGAAAAGATTACAGGCCTGTACCGGTTCAAGTCTTCAGTTCGGGGAAAAGCAACTTTAACAGAGAACTTCTTGCAAATCATGTTATCTTTATAATCTCTACCTTTTCTTGAGTTTGTGTGTATCTGTATGAGTGTGAGAGTGGGTGTTGTTGCGCATATTTCAGGTGTTGTATAATAAACATTTATCTTTCTTTTAAGCTTATGAGAAAACCTGTCATTTGTCTGTTTTTGATCATTAAAGCACTCGGGTTAAAAAAACATCTTTTTTTAAAGGACACTGTCTTCAGTCAGTCGAGAGGTGGAAAAGGGGAACCATCCCTATCATTTCTCACCTGTCTGTATAATTTATACATTGATCTTAAAACGTGGAAGTATCAGCAATTGGTATAAATCCATCACGCGTTTAGTTTCTGCTGAGAGCAAAGGGACTATTGGTAACAGGAGGTCAAAGGTTAGGTATGGGGCTTGCTGCTCATACACAATGCTATGGAGCCCAGTGGGTGCTGCCATGACTAGACTATGAGATGATGCAGCATCCTCTGCAGCTACAGCTACTGCCTTCCTCTTCAGTCAACACATCAGGCGAGTCAGTACCACACCCATCGACAGAGTTCACTTCCGTCCAAGGCTCTGTGGTGGCCTCCGAGCTCCAGACAGGAGCCTGGACCTTCAGCTCCACCTCACGCAGAATTCTTCCAACTTCCAATATAAGTGCGTCCAAACCCAGCTCTGTGGTGTCTGCCTTCTCACCGCTCTCTGCATCCTGGTCACTGCTGGGCCCAGAAGAGTCACACATCACCCCAGTGTTGGTCAGAAACTTGTCAGGAACATCCAGGGGGAACAGTAGGCTGAGACGGTGCACCTGGCGGAGATCTCTCTGGAAAAGTTCCATACGTGAGGCAAAGAGCATGCACACTCGTTCCAGTTCCACTCGCTCCTCAGGCCTCAGGCTCCGAGTACTGCTCAGTAAAAACATCAGCTTGGTCCCAATCACTGCACATGGGAAAGACAGAAGCCCTGGTTATCAACTGATATTTAAACCATGGGTCACACTGACAGAAAATCCAACCCAAACATGCAGCATCCCAGACCAGAGGAGGACATCAGTTCAAAACTGATGCCACTGCTAACATCTGTGGAAGTATTTCATTTTCCAATTGGCTTCAGTACCATCAGTGCATTTCCATGCTCATCTCAGGAAAGAGAAAGAATATGCATTTGTATAGCACTGTTTACAAGTTAGGGACATCACAAAGCTCATTACAGTCAAAGGAAACAATACCTTCAGCAGTGATGCACAGCTTGTAATGAAAGTGAGAAGCAGCCTGGATTATGGGTTCAAGTCCCCCGAGATGAGAATGACTCCACAAATATATCACTCAGCGGTAAGAGTGATACCACTTGAACCATGGCTGACACCAGATCCAAGAGAGCGCGATGGGAATAACAGCAGATGATGTGTTAGGACCGGAATTAGAGATACAGAACGAAATAATGGGATTGGGAATACAGTTAGAGAGCAAGATGGTGAGATTGGGATTACTGTTAGAAAGTGAGATGGTGCAATGAGGAATATAGTTAGGGAGTGACGTGGTGGGAATGATATTACAGTTAAAGAGTGAGATGGCGAGATTGGGAATACAGTTAGAGAGCGAGATGGTGAGATTGGGATTACTGTTAGAAAGTGAGATGGTGCAATGAGGAATATAGTTAGGGAGTGACGTGGTGGGAATGATATTACAGTTAAAGAGTGAGATGGCGAGATTGGGAATACAGTTAGAGAGCGAGATGGTGAGATTGGGATTACTGTTAGAAAGTGAGATGGTGCAATGAGGAATATAGTTAGGGAGTGACGTGGTGGGAATGATATTACAGTTAAAGAGTGAGATGGCGAGATTGGGAATACAGTTAGAGAGCATGATGTTGGCATTGGGAATTCCATTAGCGGTTGAGACAGTGGGATTGAAATTACAGTTAGAGAATGGGATGTTGTGATTGGGAATACAGTTGGAGAGTGAGATGGTGGGATAGGAAATATCATTCAGGAGTGAGATGATGTGATTGGGAATATAGTTAGAGAGCAAAATGGTGGAATTGGGATTAAATTCGAGATTCATGGTGCGAAGGGGAATACAGTTAGAGAGTGAAATATTGGGATTGCAGTTAGTCAGTGAGATGTTGCAATGAGGAATATAGTTAGATATTGAGATGCTGGGATTGGGAATATAGTTAGAGAGCGAGATGGTGGATTTGGAATAATTTAGAGAGTGAGATGTTGGGATTGGAATTACAGCTAGGGAGTAGGATGGTGGGATTGAGATTACAGTTAGAGGGTGAGATGCTGGGATTGGAAATATAGTTATTGAGAGGGTGGTATTGGGAATACAGTTAGAGAGTGGCATGTTGGGATTGTGAAATTAGTTAGAGATTGAGATGGTGGGATTGGGATTATAGTTAAAGAGTGAGAATTTGGGATCAGGAATACAGTTAGAAAGCGAGATGGTGGAATTCGGATTACAATGAAAGGGTGAGTTGGTGGGAATGGGAATACAATTAGAGAGTGAGATGTTTGGATTGCGATTATAGTTATAGAGTGAGATGGTCATATTTGGAATACTGTTAGAGAGCGAGATGGTGGGATTAGGAATATAGTTAGTGAGATGTTGGGATTGGGAATACTGTTAGAGAGCGAGAGGGTAGGATTGGGATTACAGTTAGAGAGAGATATTGGGATTGGGAATACGGTTAGAGAGCGAGATGGTGGGTTGGGAATATTGTTCGAGAGTGTGCTGGCCCGATTGGGAACATAGTTAGAGTGTGGGATGGTGGGATTGGGATTACAGATAGAGAGTGAGATAGAGTCGTACAGCATAGAAACAGGCCCTTCGGCCCACCGTGTCCACGCCGACCATAATGCCTATCTATACTAATCCCACCTGCCTGCATTAATTCCATATCCCTCTATGCCTTGCTCATTCAAGTACCTGTCTAGATGCCTCTTAAATGTTGCTACTGTTCCTGCCTCCACCACCTCCTCAGGCAGCTCATTCCAGATACCCACTATTCTTTAAACCTCCTCCCTCTCACCTTAAATCTATGCCCTCTAGTTTTACTCACCCCTACCATGGGGAACAGACTCTGGCTATCTACCCTTTCTATGCCTCTCATGATTTTATATACCTCCATCATGTCCCCTCTCAGCCTCCTTCGCTCCATGGAAAACAGACCCAGCCTATCCAATCTCTCTTTATAACTCAAGACCTCCAAACCAGGAAACATCCTTGTGAATCTTTTCTGCATCCTCTCTAGCTTAATCACATCTTTCCTGTAGTGCGGCAACCAGAACTGCACACAGTACTCCAAATGCGGCCTAACCAACGTTATGTACAACTGTAACATGACGTCCCAACTCTTGTACTCAATGCCTCGGCCGATGAAGGCAAGCATGCCATACGCTTTCTTCACCACCCTGTCTACCTGTGTTGCCACTTTCAGGGAACTATGTACTTGCACCCCAAGGTCTCTCTGCTCAGCAACACTCCCCAGGGCCCTGCCATTCACTGTATATGTCCTGCCCTGGTTTAACATCCCAAAATGCATCACTTCACACTTGCCTGCGTTAAATTCCATTTGCCAATCCCTTGCCCACTTTCCCAGTTGATCTATATTCTGTTGTAACCTTAGACAACCTTCTTCACTGTCCACTATACCACCATTTTTGGTGTCATCTGCAAACTTACTGATCATGCCCCTTACATTCAAATCCAAGTCATTAATATATATGACAAACAAGAGGGCCCAGCACTGATCCCTACGTCACACAACTGGTCACCGGCCTCCAATCTGAAAAACAACTCTTCACTACCACCCTCTGCCTCCTATCACCAAGCCAATTTTGTATCCAATTTGCTGGATCCCATGCATTTGAGATGTTGGGATTGGGAATATAGTTACAGAGTTACATGGTGGAATTGGGAATACAGTTAGAGAGTGAGATGGTGGGATTGGAATTAAATTTGGAGTATGAGATGGAGAGATTGGGAATACAGTTAGCAAGTGAGATGGTGAGATAGGGATTACAGTTAGAGATTGAAATGGTGGGATTGCGAATACAGTTAGAGAGTGAGATGGTGGGGTTGGGAATATAGTTAGTGAGATGTTGGGATTGGGAATATAGTTACAGAGCTATCTGGTGGGATTGAGAATACAGTTAGAGAGTGAGATGGTGGGGTTGGGATTACGGTTAGGGAGTGAGATGGTGGGATTTGGAATATAGTTAGAGATTGGGATTACAGTGAGAGAGTGGGATGGTATAATTGGGAATACATTTAGAGAGTGAGATGTTGTGATTGGGATATACTTAGAGTTATTACCTGTTGTGGTTGGATTGGGAATACAGTTATACAGCAAGATGTTGGATTGGGAATACAGTTAGAGAGCAAGATGTTGGATTGGGAATACAGTTAGAAAGAAAGATGGTGGGACTTTGTTTACAGTGAGGGAGTGAGATGTTGTGATTGGGATACAGTCAGAGAGCAAGATTTTGGGATCGGGAATACAGTTAGAGCTTTGGATTGTGTGATTGGGATTGCTGTTAGAGTTAGATGGTCGGATTCGGATTACAGTTAGTGAGTCATATGGTGAGATTGGGAATATAATTACAGTAAAATGGTCAGTTTGGGAATACAATTATAGAGCAAGATATTGGATTAGGAATACAGTTAGACAGTGAGAGGGTGGGATTTTTTATTACAGATACAGAGTTTGATGTTGGGATTGGGATTACAGTTATAGAGTGAGGTGATCAGATTTGATATATAGTTAGAGAGCGAAATGGTGGGACTGGGAATAAAGTTATAATGTGGAATGGTGGGATTGGGATTACAGTTCGAGAGTCAGAAGTTTGGATTGTGAATCGAGTGAGAGAGTGGGATGCTGGGAGTGGGATTACAGTTTGAGAGTGAGATGGTGGGACTTGGATTGCTGTTATTACCTGTTGTGGTTGGATTGGAAATACAGTTAGAGAATGAGATAGTGGGATTGGGATTACAGAGAGTGAGATGTTGGGATTGGGCTTTTCGAGAGCAAGATGGCGGGATTGTGATTACAATTAGAAAGTGAGATGGTGGGATTGGGAATACAATTAGAGAGTGTGATGGTGACAGTACCCCAGTGAGACACTGTCCCCATCAGTACCGTACCCCAGTGAGACACTGTACCCACCAGTACTGTACCCCCATGAGACACAGTACCCACCAGTACTGTACCCCAGTGAGACACTGTACCCACCAGTACTGCACCAAAGCGAGACACAGTACCCACCAGTACTGTACCCCAGCGAGACACTGTACCCACCAGTACTGTACCCCAGTGAGACACTGTCCCCACCAGTTCTGTACCCCAGTGTGGCACTGTACCCCAGTGAGATACTGTACCCACCAGTATGGTATCCCAGTGAGATACTCTACACCCAGTCCTGTACCCATCAGATACTGTACCCACCAGTGCTGTACCCCAATGAGAGACTGTACCCAACAGTACTGTACCCCAGTGGGAGACTGTACCCAGCAGTACTGTACCGCAGTGAGAGACTGTACCCATGAGTAGCGTACCCCAGTGAGAGACTGTACACACCTGTACTATACTCCAGTGGGAGATTGTACCCACCAGTATGGTATCCCAGTGAGAGACTGTACACACCAGTACTATACTCCAATGTGACACTCTAGCCAGCAGTACCTCATCCCAGGAAGGGACTGTACCCCCAGTGAAAGACTGCAACTACCAGTACTGTACCCATAGAACCATAGAAAAATTATGGCACAGAAGGGGGCCATTCAGCCCGTCGCATCCGTGCCAGCTGAAAAAAAACTAGTCGCCCAATCTAATCCCATCTTCCAGCACCTGGTCCATAGCCTTACAAGTTACAGCACTTCAGGTGCATGTCCAGGTACCTTTTAAATGAATTGAGGGTTTCTGCCTCCACCACCATTCCTGGCAGTGAATTCCAGACACCCACCACCCTCTGGGTGAAAATGTTTTTCCTCATGTCCCCTCTAATCCTTCTACCAATCACCTTAAATCTGTGCCCCCGGTAATTGAACTCTCCACTAGGGGAAACAAGTCCTTCCTGTCTATCTAGGCCCCTCATAATTTTGTATAACTCCATTAAGTCACCCCTCAGCCTCCTCTGTTTTAAGGAAAACAACCCTAGCCAATCCAATCTTTCCTCATAGCTGCAATTTTCAAGTCCTGGCAACATTCTTGTAAATCTCCTCTGTACTCTCTCCAGAGCAATTATACCCCAGTGATAGACTGTACCCACCCATACAATATCATTGTACCCACCAGTACGGTCCCCAATGAGAGACTGTACCCACTGGTACTGAACCCCGATGAGAGCCTGTAGCCACCAGTACTGAACCCCGATGAGAGCCTGTACCCGCCAGTACTGAACCCCGATGAGAGACTGTACCCACCAGTGCTGTATCTCACTGAGTGACTGAACCCACCAGTACTGAACCCCGATGAGAACCTGTACCCACCAGTACTGAACTCCGATGAGAACCTGTACCCACCAGTACTGAACCCTGATGAGAGCCTGTATCCACCAGTACTGAACCCCGATGAGAGCCTGTACTCACCAGTACTGAACCCCAGTGAGTGACTGTACCTGCCAGTACCAACCGAATGAGAGGCTTTACCCTCCCAGTACTGTACCCCAGTGCAAGATTGTTCCCACCAGTACTGAACCCCAGTGAGAGACTGTACTCACTAGTACTGTACCCAGTGGGAGCCCGAACCCACCAGTGCCATATCTCAGTGAGTGACTGTACCCAGCAGTACTGTAGCCCAATGAGAGACTGTACCCACCAGTACTGTCCCCAATGAGAGACTGTACCCACTATTACTGTACTCTAGTGAGAGATTGCACCCACCAATCCCCAATGAGAGATTGTATCCACCAGTTCTGTACCCCAGTGCGAGATTGTACCCACCAGTATTCTACCCCAGTGAGGTGCTGTACCCACCGGTACTGTAGCCCAGTGCAAAACTGTACCCACCAGTGCTGTACCCAGTGAGAGACTGCACCCTTTGTGAAGGAGTTGCTGATATCAATGCTTCCCTCAGTTTGTCTGCTGACTGCACGAATATGCGCAGCTGACAGGGAGCACGGCAGAGTCAGGGCACTTCTCTCGATATCAGATAAATTCTGCTCTTCATATGAACAATTCACTCTCCTGCCCTCCACCTCACACAACTTCCTACTGCCGATTATACCATAACAGTAACTATGTTATAGCCTGAGAGAATGGAATGAGATTTGTTCCTGTGCTAAAGGAAGAGTAATGGTGAGGCCTGTGTGAGACATTCGATATTGCAAAAGGCTTGAATCACACCTCACTGCCATTTTCCCCACTCTGGTACCAACTAACCAAGTCATTTATTCTCGGTACCTGCACTCTGCTGGTGTACTGTCCTCCTGATGTCCTGAAGTTGCTGTCGGAGACACACAGAGTCTGAAGTCCCTCCTAGAGACAGTGCCATGTTGTGGTGAGAAGCACCCAGTGTATTCAGTGATTTTTGAGTCTGCCTGCACTCGTTCAACATCTCAGCCCCCCAGCCAGGCTCGCTCAGCTGAGACAGGAGATAGGAGCGGAGGCAGCTGAGGGCATGAGAAGGGATGAGGGACAGCCGGGATCCGCACACACTGTGTTTGGAGTTGTTCATTGCTTAGTCCTGTCACCTCTACTTCAAGCTAGTTGAGGAGATTCACAGACACAGTTCCTGGCTCGCAGAGTAAGCTGGGACTTTGTACCTCACAGATTGTTCATCATTTCTCGATAATTTGCAGAAACACACTGAGAGATGTGGAACTCAGGGTGAATCTCTCTGAACCTGTGCTGGGAGCAGTGAACAGCTGAGGCAGTCTGTAGTGCCACACACAACACCGGTCTGTTTCACTGGGGGAACGCTGGAGCCTCTTACAGGTACTGAGGCTCAGTGCTTCAGGAACGTTCAGCAAGGTGGAAGTGCTGCAGCCTCAGCACCAATGCTAAGCTGTGCCTTGCTTGTCTCTCCTGACTGGCAGCAATGCCTGGTGTCACTGGGCACTGACAGAGGCAATGGAATCTGCTCTCTAAGGCACTTCTGGGACCGGGTATCAGCTGTTAGTGCGACAACTCAAGGGAACAATTGTAATTGAGCCTGAAGCAGGAATCATAATAAGTAGTTCCTGCTAGCGGTGAGGGACTTGGAGATTTAAAAGTAACTAGGAGTTTGGACGGAGCTTTGCAGAGCCTGCAAGTGAAGATTTGTGTGACAGAAAGTGCAGTGTAACCCAATGGCTGCTATTAACCTGGAGCTTGGAGACTGGCTCAGTGTTTGAAGGCTGGATGATGGGCTCCAGTAGCCAGTGATAGTGTGTAACCAGGGTTGGTGCATTCTGTGCCAACTGCTTATCAAGCAACCCCAGCAGTGGTAATTTTCAAATTTGAGCATTTGACATGGGTCATGTGACATTTAGAAACTGCTCAATTGTCCTTCCCATTGAGTTACATGGAATTACATATAATCTCCAGTACAGAAACAGGCCAGAAATTCCATCTAATCAATGTCACAGTTTATACTGCAGATGAGAAAGTAAGAAAGATTGCATTTATATAGCACCATTCACAACTTCAGGATGTACCAAAGCACTTTACAGCCACGGAAGTACTTTTGAAATAAAAACAGAAAGTGCTGGAAATACTCAGCAGGTCTGGCAGCATCTGTGGAGAGAGAAGCAGAGTTAATGTTTCAGGTCTGTGACCTTTCATCAGAACTGGCAAAGGTTAGAAAAGAATTAGGTTTTAAGCAAGTGAAGGGGTTGGGGGGTGGGGGGTGTGGTTGGTGGGGAAGAGAACGAAAGGAAAGGTGTGTGATAGAGCAGAGGGCAGGAGAGATTAAATAACAAAGCTGTCATGAGACAAAGGCAAAGAGTGTGTTAACGTTTGTGGTGAAAGACAAAGCATTAGTCCAGAGAATGTTAATGGCAGAATAATGAGCAGCTCTGTCTACATGAAAAAGCACACGGTTAAAAAATAAAGTAAAATAATAAAAACAATTGTTGTAATGTAGAAAATGCAACAGCTAATTATTTACACAGTAAGATTCCACAGAAAGCAATGAGATAAATGACCAGATGATTTGCTTCAGTGATGTTGAATGAGAGATACATATTGGACAGGACACCATGGTAGAAATTTAAGCTCATCTTGGATTTCAAATGAGGCCTTGATTTAATACAACACTTGAAAGACGACAACTCTGACAGTGCAGAACACCATTAAAACAGTGTGAGGCTACCTACACTCTAACTAATTGTTCCCACGTTGCCTAAATGTCCTCTGATTCCCTTCTCCCTCAGATATGTGTGAAGTATTGGATGTGAAAAACATAGGGAGAGAGGAAGAATTAATGGGATTAGCATCCTTGAAATTTGATAAATCACCAGGGCCAGATGAAATGTAAAAAGAAGCAAGAGAGGAAATAGCAGAGGGTCTGACTATCATTTTCCAGTCCTCACTGGATACAGGTGTGGTGCCGGAGGATTGGAGAATTGCTAACATTGTACCTCTGTTTAAAATGGGAGCGAGGGATAAACCGAATAATTACAGGCCAGTCAGTCTAACCTCAGTATTGGGCAAATTATTGGAATCTGTTCTGAAAGACAGGATAAACTGACATTTAGAAAGGCACAGATTAATCAAGTATAGCCAGCATGGATTTGTTAAGGGAAGATCTTGTTTGACCAACTTGATGGAATTTTTTGAAGAAGTAATGAGGAAGATAGATGAGGGTAGTGCAATTGTTATGGTCTTCTTGGATTTTAGCAAGGCTTTTGACAAGGTCCCAAATGGCAGACTGGTTAAAAAAATGAAATCCTATGGGATCCAGGGAAATACAGCAAGGTAGATACAAATAAAAGCAAAATACTGCGGATGCTGGAAATCTGAAACAAAAACAAGAAATGCTGGATTCACTCAGCAGGTCTGGCAGCATCTGTGGAAAGAGAAGCAGAGTTAACGTTTCGGGTCAGTGACCCTTCTTCGGAACTGACAAATATTAGAAAAGTCACAGATTATAAACAAGTGAGGTGGGGGTTGGGCAAGAGATAACAAAGGAGAAGGTGCAGATTGGACCAGGCCACATAGCTGACCAAAAGGTCACAGAGCAAAGGCAAACAATATGTTAATGGTGTTTTGAAAGACAAAGCATTAGTACAGATTAGGTGTGAATATACTGAATCAGCAAGTGCAAACCTGAAGAAAAACAACCTGAAAAAAACAGTGGGTAAGCAAACTGAACAAACTAAGATGAAATGAAATAAATGCAAAAAATGTAAAAAGGAAGGCAAAAAAAAGGAAGAAAAAATAACTAAAAATGACGAAAAATGAAAGTAAAGTGGGGGGCTGTCATGCTCTGAAATTATTGAACTCAATGTTCAGTCCGGCAGGCTGTAGTGTGCCTAATCGGTAGATGAGATGCTGTTCCTCGAGCTTGCGTTGATGTTCACTGGAACACTGCAGCAATCCCAGGACAGAGATGTGAGCATGAGAGCAGGGGGGAGTGTTGAAATGGCAAGCAACCGGAAGCTCAGGGTCCTGCTTGCGGACTGAGCGGAGATGTTCCGCAAAGCGGTCACCCAGTCTGCGCTTGGTCTCCCCAATGTAGAGGAGACCACACTGTGAGCAGTGAATACAGTATACTACATTGAAAGAAGTACAAGTAAATCACTGCTTCACCTGAAAGGAGTGTTTGGGGCCTGGGATAGTGAGGAGAGAGGAGGTAAATGGGCAGGTATTACACCTCCTGCGATTGCAAGGGAAGGTGCCCTGGGACGGGGACGAGGTGGTGGGGGTAATGGAGGAGTGGACCAGGGTGTCGCGGAGGGAACGATCCCTTCGGAATGCTGACAGGGGAAGGGAGGGGAAGATGCGACTGGTAGTGGCATCACGCTGGAGGTGGCAAAAATGGCGGAGGATGATCCTTTGGATATGGAGGCTGGTGGGATGAAAAGTGAGGACAAGGGGAACCCTGTCACGGTTCTGGGAGGGAGGGGAAGGGGTGAGGGTAGAGGTGCGGGGAATGGGTCGGACACGGTTGAGGGCCCTGTCAACCACAGTGGGGGGAAATCCTCGGTTGAGGAAAAAGGAGGTCATATCAGAAGCACCGTCATGGAAGGTAGCATCATCAGAGCAGATGCGTCGGAGACGGAGAAACTGGGAGAATGGAATGGAGCCCTTACAGGAGGTAGGGTGTGAAGAAGTGTAGTCGAGGTAGCTGTGGGAGTCAGTGGGCTTATAATGGATATTGGTAGACAACCTATCCCCAGAGATGGAGACAGAGAAGTCGAGGAAGGGAAGGGAAGTGTCAGAGATGGACCATATAAAGGTGAGAGAAGGGTGGAAATTGGAAGCAAAGTTGATAAAGTTTTCTAGTTCGGGGCGGGAGCAGGAAACGGCACCGATACAGTCATCAATGTACCGGAAAAAGAGTTGGGGGAGGGGGCCTGAGTAGGACTGGAACAAAGAATGCTCGACATATCCCACAAAAAGACAGGCATAACTAGGACCCATGCGGGTACCCATAGCGACATCTTTTACTTGAAGGAAGTGCATGGAGTTGAAGGAGAAGTTGTTCAATGTGAGAACAAGTTCAGCCAGGCGGAGGAGGGTGGTGGTGGATGGGGACTGGGTGGGCCTCTGTTCCAGGAAGAAGCGGAGAGCCCTCAAACCATCCTGGTGGGGGATGGAGGTGTAGAGAGATTGGACGTCCATAGTGAAGAGGAGGCGGTTGGGACCAGGAAACTGGAAATTGTCAAAATGACGTAGGGCGTCAGAAGAGTCACGGATGTAGGTGGGAAGAGACTGCACCAGCGGAGAAAAGATAGAGTCTAGATAGGAAGAAATAAGTTCAGTTGGGCAGGAGCAGGCTGACACAATGGGTCTGCCGGGACAGTCCCGTTTGTGGATTTTGGGAAGGAGATAGAAGCGGGCTGTCCGGGGTTGCGGGACTATGAGGTTGGAAGCTGTAGAGGGAAGATCTCCAGAGGAGATGAGGTCAGTGACAGTCCTTTGGACGGTGGCTTGATGTTCGGTGGTGGGGTCATGGTCCAGAGGGAGGTAGGAAGAGGTGTCTGTGAGTTGGCGTTGAGCTTCTGCAAGGTAGAGGTCGGTACGCCATACAACAACAGCACCACCCTTGTCTGCAGGTTTGATGACCATGTCGGGGTTAGACCTGAGAGAACGGAGTGCCTCAAGTTCAGAGGGGGACAGGTTAGAGTGAGTGAGGGGGGCAGAGAAATTGAGACGACCAATGTCTCGCCGACAGTTTTCAATGAAGAGATCAAGAGCGGGTAAGAGGCCAGGGTGAGGGGTCCAGGTAGAGGGAGAATGCTGGAGGCGGGTGAATGGGTCTGCTGGTCGGGGGGAGGACTCCTGGTCAAAGAAGTGAGCCCGGAGGCGGAGGCGACGGAAGAAGAGCTCAACGTCATGCCGAGCGCGAAATTCATTGAGGTGGGGGCGTAAGGGGATAAAACTGAGTCCTTTGCTGAGTACAGAACGCTCAGCATCAGAGAGGGGGAGGTCAGAGGGTATAGTGAATACACGGCAAGGGGTCAGATCAGAAGGGGTGGGGTCAGAGGGAAGTGAAGCGGAAGGAGGATCTGGAGGGGCATTAGTCCCCATCAGCTGCTGGAGCTTGCATTCCTTAACACCTGAAAGGAAGAAAAAAAGTTTTTTGTTAATGCGTCGGATGAGACGTAAGATGAGATGAAACTGCGGAGTAGAACAGCTTTGAGATAAGGTAAGACGGTGCTGCTGGAGAGAGAGGTTCAGTGTGTGCATATGGCGGCGCATAGCACTGAGTGTGGATCTCAGGATGCGGCGAGAGTAGCAGTCAGAGGAACGTTGTATTTATCGGAGATACCTGTGATCCTGGGTGGTTTCAAAGCATGATGGGTGAAACTGCAGTTGGAATCCACGTGGAATCAGTCGGAGCCGGAGACAGTCACTGAGGAAGGAGATGTGGCTGTGAAAACGAGTTTTGGTAGATACCTTATCAAACACCAGGAGGGAAATAGAAAGCAATGAAGGTGAACAAGGTAAAAGAGACAAACGAAAATCCCGTCGGAGAGAAGAGCAGAACTTCTTCAAGGTAGGCATTCCTGGAAGAGAAGTGGCAGTGAATTAAACACAAATAAAAGCAAAATACTGCGGATGCTGGAAATCTGAAACAAAAACAAGAAATGCTGGATTCACTCAGCAGGTCTGGCAGCATCTGTGGAAAGAGAAGCAGAGTTAACGTTTCGGGTCAGTGACCCTTCTTCGGAACTGACAAATATTAGAAAAGTCACAGATTATAAACAAGTGAGGTGGGGGTTGGGCAAGAGATAACAAAGGAGAAGGTGCAGATTGGACCAGGCCACATAGCTGACCAAAAGGTCACAGAGCAAAGGCAAACAATATGTTAATGGTGTTTTGAAAGACAAAGCATTAGTACAGATTAGGTGTGAATATACTGAATATAGAACATCAGCAAGTGCAAACCTGAAGAAAAACAACCTGAAAAAAACAGTGGGTAAGCAAACTGAACAAACTAAGATGAAATGAAATAAATGCAAAAAATGTAAAAAGGAATGTAAAAAAAAAGGAAGAAAAAATAACTAAAAATGACTAAAAATGAAAGTAAAGTGGGGGGCTGTCATGCTCTGAAATTATTGAACTCAATGTTCAGTCCGGCAGGCTGTAGTGTGCCTAATCGGTAGATGAGATGCTGTTCCTCGAGCTTGCGTTGATGTTCACTGGAACACTGCAGCAATCCCAGGACAGAGATGTGAGCATGAGAGCAGGGGGGAGTGTTGAAATGGCAAGCAACCGGAAGCTCAGGGTCCTGCTTGCGGACTGAGCGGAGATGTTCCGCAAAGCGGTCACCCAGTCTGTGCTTGGTCTCCCCAATGTAGAGGAGACCACACTGTGAGCAGTGAATACAGTATACTACATTGAAAGAAGTACAAGTAAATCGCTGCTTCACCTGAAAGGAGTGTTTGGGGCCTGGGATAGTGAGGAGAGAGGAGGTAAATGGGCAGGTATTACACCTCCTGCGATTGCAAGGGAAGGTGCCCTGGGACGGGGACGAGGTGGTGGGGGTAATGGAGGAGTGGACCAGGGTGTCGCGGAGGGAACGATCCCTTCGGAATGCTGACAGGGGAAGGGAGGGGAAGATGCGACTGGTAGTGGCATCACGCTGGAGGTGGCAAAAATGGCGGAGGATGATCCTTTGGATATGGAGGCTGGTGGGATGAAAAGTGAGGACAAGGGGAACCCTGTCACGGTTCTGGGAGGGAGGGGAAGAGGTGAGGGTAGAGGTGCGGGGAATGGGTCGGACACGGTTGAGGGCCCTGTCAACCACAGTGGGGGGAAATCCTCGGTTGAGGAAAAAGGAGGTCATATCAGAAGCACCGTCATGGAAGGTAGCATCATCAGAGCAGATGCGTCGGAGACAGAGAAACTGGGAGAATGGAATGGAGTCCTTACAGGAGGTAGGGTGTGAAGAAGTGTAGTCGAGGTAGCTGTGGGAGTCAGTGGGCTTATAATGGATATTGGTAGACAACCTATCCCCAGAGATGGAGACAGAGAAGTCGAGGAAGGGAAGGGAAGTGTCAGAGATGGACCATGTAAAGGTGAGAGAAGGGTGGAAATTGGAAGCAAAGTTGATAAAGTTTTCGAGTTCGGGGCGGGAGCAGGAAACGGCACCGATACAGTCATCAATGTACCGGAAAAAGAGTTGGGGGAGGGGGCCTGAGTAGGACTGGAACAAAGAATGCTCGACATATCCCACAAAAAGACAGGCATAACTAGGACCCATGCGGGTACCCATAGCGACACCTTTTACTTGAAGGAAGTGCATGGAGTTGAAGGAGAAGTTGTTCAATGTGAGAACAAGTTCAGCCAGGCGGAGGAGGGTGGTGGTGGATGGGGACTGGTTGGGCCTCTGTTCCAGGAAGAAGCGGAGAGCCCTCAAACCATCCTGGTGGGGGATGGAGGTGTAGAGCGATTGGACGTCCATAGTGAAGAGGAGGCGGTTGGGACCAGGAAACTGGAAATTGTCAAAATGACGTAGGGCGTCAGAAGAGTCACGGATGTAGGTGGGAAGAGACTGCACCAGCGGAGAAAAGATAGAGTCTAGATAGGAAGAAATAAGTTAGATAAGGTAGATACAAAATTGGCTCAGTGGCAGGAAACAAAAAGTAATTGTTGACGGCTGTTTTAGCGTTTGGAGGGCTGTTTCCAGTGGCGTTCCGCAGGGCTCAGTACTGGATCCCCTGCTTTTTGTGGTGTATATTAACGATTTGGACATAAATGTAGGGGGCATGATTAAGAAGTTTGCGGATGCCCCAAAGATTGGCCGTGTGGTAGATAGCGAGGAGGATAGCTGTAGGCTGCAGGAAGATATTGATGGTCTGGTCAGATGGGCAGAAAAATGGTAAATGGAATTCAACTTGGAGAAGTGTGAGGTGATGCATTTGGGGAGGTCAAACAAGGCAAAGGAATACACGATTAATGGGAAAATACTGAGAAGTATAAAGGAAGTGAGGGACCTTGGAGTGAATGTCCACAGGTTCCCGAAGGTAGCAGGACAGGTCGATAACATGGTTAAGAAGGCATATGGAATCCTTTCCTTTATTAGCCGAGGTATAGAATATAAGAGCAGGGAGGTTATGCTGGAACTGTTTAACCCATTGGTTAGACCACAACTTGAGTACTGTGTGCAGTTCTGGTCACCTCATTACGGAATGGATGTAATTGCACTAGTGAGCGTACAGAGGAGATTTACGAGGATGTTTCCAGGACTGGAAAAATGCAGCTATGAGGAAAGATTGGATAGGCTGGGGTTGTTCTCCTTGGAACAGAGAAAGCTGAGGGGAGATCTGATTGAAATGTACAAAATTTTAAGGGGCCTGGATAGAGTGGAGGTGAAGGGTCTATTCACCTTAGCCGAGAGGGCAGTGATGAGGGGGCACTGATTTAAAGTGATTGGTATAAAAATTTAGAGGGGAGATGAGGAAAAGCTTTTTCACCCAGATGGTGGTGATGGTCTGGAACTCACTGCCTGAAAGAGTAGTTGAGGCAGAGACCCTCAACTCATTCAAAAGGAGTCTGGATATGCACCTCAAGTGCCGTAAACAGCAGGGCCACGGACCAAATGCTGGAAGGTGGGATTAGAATAGGTGGATCGTTTTTCGGTCGACACAGACACGATGGGCCAAGTGGCCTCTTTCTGTGCCTTAAAATTTCTATGATTCTATTCAATGCATCAAACCTTCCATAAAATGCATCAACGGTACCTGCATCAAACACTCCATGTGGCAAAAGGATTCAATTTCTGATCACTATCAGGAACCAGGAAAGAAATTCCTTCAAACATCAATCTCTAATTGTACCCATCACTGAGCACCTGTACCCCATCACTGAGCACCTGTACCCCATCACTGAGCACCTGTACCCCATCACTGAGCTCCTGTACCCCATCACTTAGCACCAATACCCCATCACTTAGCACCAATACCCCATCACTGAGCACCTGTACCCCATCACTGAGCACCTGTACCCCATCACTGAGCACCTGTACCCCATCACTGAGCTCCTGTACCCCATCACTTAGCACCTGTACCCCATCACTGAGCACCTGTACCCCATCACTGAGCACCTGTACCCCATCACTGAGCACCTGTACCCCATCACTTAGCACCAATACCCCATCACTGAGCACCTGTACCCCATCACTGAGCTCCTGTACCCCATCACTGAGCACCTGTACCCCATCACTGAGCTCCTGTACCCCATCACTTAGCACCAATACCCCATCACTGAGCACCTGTACCCCATCACTGAGCACCTGTACCCCATCACTGAGCACCTGTACCCCATCACTGAACCTCTGTACCCCATCACTTAGCACCACTACCCCATCACTGAGCACCTGTACCCCATCACTGAGCTCCTGTACCCCATCGCTGAGCACCTATACCCCATCACTGAGCACCTATACCCCATCACTGAGCCTCTGTACCCCATCACTGAGCACCTGTACCCCATCACTGAGCCTCTGTACCCCATCACTGAGCACCTGTACCCCTTCACTGAGCCTCTGTACCCCATCACTGAGCACCTGTACCCCTTCACTGAGCCTCTGTACCCCATCATTGAGCCCCTGTACCCCTTCACTGAGCCCCTGTACCCCATCACTGAGCCCCTGTACCCCTTCACTGAGCCTCTGTACCCCATCATAGAGCCCCTGTACCACATCCCTGAGCACCTGTACCACATCACTGAGCAGGTGTACCCCATCACTGAGCACCTGTACCCATCACTGAACCCCTGTACCACATCAGTGAGCGTTTGTACCCCATCAGTGAGCGCCTGTACCCCATCACTGAGCTCCTGTACCCCATCACTTAGCACCAATACCCCATCACTGAGCACCTGTACCCCATCACTTAGCACCAATACCCCATCACTGAGCACCTGTACCCCATCACTGAGCACCTGTACCCCATCACTTAGCACCAATACCCCATCACTGAGCACCTGTACCCCATCACTGAGCACCTGTACCCCATCACTGAGCTCCTGTACCCCATCACTTAGCACCAATACCCCATCACTGAGCACCTGTACCCCATCACTGAGCACCTATACCCCATCACTGAGCACCTGTACCCCATCACTGAGCTCCTGTACCCCATCACTTAGCACCAATACCCCATCACTGAGCACCTGTACCCCATCACTGAGCTCCTGTACCCCATCACTGAGCACCTATACCCCATCACTGAGCACCTGTACCCCATCACTGAGCTCCTGTACCCCATCACTGAGCACCTATACCCCATCACTGAGCACCTGTACCCCATCACTGAGCTCCTGTACCCCATCACTGAGCACCTATACCCCATCACTGAGCACCTGTACCCCATGACTGAGCCCCAGTATCCCATCACTGAGCTCCTGTACCCCATCACTGAGCCTCTGTACCCCATCACTGAGCACCTGTACCCCATCACTGAGCACCTGTACCCCATCACTTAGCACCAATACCCCATCACTGAGCACCTATACCCCATCACTGAGCACCTGTACCCCATCACTGAGCTCCTGTACCCCATCACTTAGCACCAATACCCCATCACTGAGCACCTGTACCCCATCACTGAGCTCCTGTACCCCATCACTGAGCACCTATACCCCATCACTGAGCACCTGTACCCCATCACTGAGCTCCTGTACCCCATCACTGAGCACCTATACCCCATCACTGAGCACCTGTACCCCATCACTTAGCACCAATACCCCATCACTGAGCACCTGTACCCCATCACTGAGCTCCTGTACCCCATCACTGAGCACCTATACCCCATCACTGAGCACCTGTACCCCATCACTGAGCTCCTGTACCCCATCACTGAGCACCTATACCCCATCACTGAGCACCTGTACCCCATCACCGAGCTCCTGTACCCCATCACTGAGCACCTGTACCCCATCACTGAGCCCCTGTACCCCATCACTGAGCTCCTATACCCCATCACTGAGCCTCTGTACCCCATCACTGAGCACCTGTACCCTATCACTGAACACCTGTACCCCATCACTGACCCTCTGTACCCCATCACTGAGCCTCTGTACCCCATCACTGAGCACCTGTACCCCTTCACTGAGCCTCTGTACCCCATCATTGAGCCCCTGTACCCCTTCACTGAGCCCCTGTACCCCATCACTGAGCCCCTGTACCCCTTCACTGAGCCTCTGTACCCCATCATTGAGCCTCTGTACCACATCCCTGAGCACCTGTACCACATCACTGAGCAGGTGTACCCCATCACTGAGCACCTGTACCCATCACTGAGCCCCTGTACCCCATCAGTGAGCGTCTGTACCCCATCAGTGAGCGCCTGTACCCCATCACTGAGCCCCTGTACCCCATCACTGAGCACCTGTACCCCATCACTGACCCTCTGTACCCCATCACTGAGCACCTGTACCCCATCTCTGAGCACTTGTATCGCATCACTGTGACTCTGTACCCCATCACTGAGCCCCTGTACCCCATCACTGAGCCCCAGTACCCCATCACTGAATCCCTATACCCCATCACTGAGCTCCTGTACCTCATCACTGAGCCTCTGTACCCCATCACTGAGCCCCTGTACCCCATCACTGAGCCCCAGTACCCCATCACTGGGCCCCAGTACCCCATCACTGAATCCCTATACCCCATCACTGAGCTCCTGTACCTCATCACTGAGCCTCTGTACCCCATCACTGAGCCCCTGTACCCCATCACTGAGCACCTGTACCCCATCACTGAGTCCCTCTACCCCATCACTGTGCCCCTGTACCCCATCACTGAGCACCTGTACCCCATCACTCAGTCCCTGTACCCCATCACTGTGCCCCTGTACCCCATCACTGAGCCCCTGTACCCCATCACTGAGCACCTGTACCCCATCACTGAGTCCCTGTACCCCATCTCTGTGCCCCTGTACCCAGGCTCTGAGCCCCTGTACCTCATCACTGAAGACCTGTACCCCATCACTGAGCAACTAAACCCCATCACTGAGCCCCTGTACCCCATCACTGAGTCCCTCAACCCCATCACTGAGCCCCAGTACCACATCACTGAGCCCCTGTATCCCATCACTGAGCCCCTGCACCCCATCACTGAGCACCTGTACCCCATCACTCAGCCCCTGTACCCCTCACTGAGCCCCTGTACCCAATCACTGAGCCCCTGTACCCCATCTCTGTGCCCCTGTACCCCAGCTCTGAGCCCCTGTAACTCATCACTGAAGACCTGTACCCCATCTCTGTGCCCCTGTACCCAGGCTCTGAGCCCCAGTACCACATCACTGAGCCCCTGTATCCCATCACTGAGCCCCTCTACCCCATCACTGAGCACCTGTACCCAATCACTGAGCCCCTGTACCCCTTCACTGAGCACCTGTACCCCATCACTGAGCCCCTGTACCCCTTCACTGAGCACCTGTACCCCATCACTGAGTCCCTCAATCCCATCACTGAGCCCCAGTACCACATCACTGAGCCCCTGTATCCCATCACTGTGCACCTATAACTCATCTCTGAGCCCCTGTATCACATCATTGAGCCCCAGTACCACATCTCTGAGCCCCTGTATCACATCATTGAGCCCCTGTACCCCATCACTGAGCACCTATAACCCATCTCTGAGCCCCTGTATCACATCATTGAGCCCCAGTACCACATCACTGAGCCCCTGTATCACATCATTGAGCCCCAGTACCACATCACTGAGCCCCTGTATCACATCATTGAGCCCCTGTACCCCATCACTGAGCACCTGTACCCATTATTGAGCCCCAGTACCCCATTACTAAGCACCTGTACCCCATCACAGAACACCTATGCCCCTCACTGAGCACTTCTACGCCATCACTGATCCTCTGTACCCCTTCACTGAGCCCCTGTACCCCTTCACTGAGTACCTGTACCCCTTCACTAATCACCTATTCCCCTTCACTGAGCCCCTGTACCCCTTCACTGAGCACCTGTACCCCTTCACTGAGCACCTGTACCTCTTCACTGAGTACCTGTACCCCTTCACTGAGCACCTATTCCCCTTCACTGAGTACCTGTACCCCTTCACTGACCCGCTGTACCCGATCTCTGAGCATCTGTATCCCTCAGGGAGCACCTATACCTCATCACTGAGCACCTGTACCACATCACTAAGCCCCTGTACCCATTATTGAGCCGCTGCACCCGATCACTGAGTCCCTGTACCCATCACTAAGCACCTATCCCTGCCAGTGTGTGTTTCTGCAAGGGAGTGTTTATAGGAGTGTTTGTTTGTGTGAGTTTATCTGTGAGTATGTTTTTGTGAGTGTGTCGTTATGTCAGTATGCGTTTGTGTGTGTTTGGTATTCTGTGATTGTTTGTGTGAACGTGAGTTTGTGTTGTTTGATGCATGATTGCGTGTTTGTGTGAGTGTGGCTTTGTGTCTGTGAGAACTTCTATTTGTGTGAGTTTGTGTTGGTGTGAGTTTGGTTTTTATGTGTGTTTGTGTGATAGTGTGTTTATATGTGTGTGTTTGTGTGAATGATGTGTTTGATTGAGTGTGGTTTTATGTGCTGGTGTGTGTTTGCGTTATTGTTCATTTGAGTGTGTGTAGTTTTCTGTGTGAGTGTTTGTGTGAATGTGTATCTGAGTGAGTGTGTGTTTGTGTGCTTGTGTTTGAGCGAGTGTGGTTTTATGTGTGAGTGTGTGTTTGTGTGAGTGTGGTATTGTGTGTGTGTTTGTGTGAGTGTGTTTATGTGAGTGTGGTTTTATGTGAGTGTGTGTTTTTGTGATTGTGTATTTGTGTGCTTGTGGTTTTATGTGTGTGTGTTTGTGCGAGTGTGTTTTATGTTTGTCGGTGTGTGTGAGTGTGTTTTATGTTTGTCGGTGTGTGTGTGTGTGTGTGAGTGTGTTTTATGTTTGTCGGTGTGTTTGTGCGAGTGTGTTTTATGTTTGTCGGTGTGTGTGTGTGAGTGTGTTTTATGTTTGTTGGTGTGTGTGTGTGTGTGTGTGTGTGTGTGTGTGTGTGTGTGTGTGTGTGTGTGTGTGTGTGTGTTTTATGTTTGTTGGTGTGTGTGTGTGAGTGTGTTTTATGTTTGTCGGTGTGTTTGTGCGAGTGTGTTTTATGTTTGTCGGTGTGTGTGTGTGAGTGTGTTTTATGTTTGTTGGTGTGTGTGTGTGAGTGTGTTTTATGTTTGTCGGTGTGTTTGTGTGAGTGTGTTTTATGTTTGTCGGTGTGTGTGTGTGTGTGTGAGTGTGTTTTATGTTTGTCGGCGTGTGTGTGAGTGTGTTTTATGTTTGTCGGTGTGTGTGTGTGAGTGTGTTTTATGTTTGTTGGTGTGTGTGAGTGTGTTTTATGTTTGTCGGTGTGTGTGTGTGAGTGTGTTTTATGTTTGTCGGTGTGTGTGTGTGTGTGTGTGTGTGTGTGTGTGTGTGTGTTTTATGTTTGTTGGTGTGTGTGTGTGTGTTTTATGTTTGTCGGTGTGTTTGTGTGAGTGTGTTTTATGTTTGTTGGTGTGTGTGTGTGAGTGTGTTTTATGTTTGTTGGTGTGTGAGTGTGTTTTATGTTTGTTGGTGTGTGAGTGTGTTTTATGTTTGTTGGTGTGTGTGTGTGTGTGTTTTATGTTTGTCGGTGTGTTTGTGTGAGTGTGTTTTATGTTTGTCGGTGTGTTTGTGTGAGTGTGTTTTATATTTGTCGGTGTGTGTGTGTGAGTGTGTTTTATGTTTGTCGGTGTGTGTGTGAGTGTGTTTTATGTTTGTCGGTGTGTTTGTGTGAGTGTGTTTTATATTTGTCGGTGTGTGTGTGTGAGTGTGTTTTATGTTTGTCGGTGTGTGTGTGAGTGTGTTTTATGTTTGTCGGTGTGTGTGTGTGAGTGTGTTTTATGTTTGTCGGTGTGTTTGTGTGAGTGTGTTTTATGTTTGTTGGTGTGTGTGTGTGAGTGTGTTTTATGTTTGTCGGTGTGTGTGTGTGAGTGTGTTTTATGTTTGTCGGTGTGTGTTTGTGTGAGTGTGTTTTATGTTTGTCGGTGTGTGTGAGTGTGTTTTATGTTTGTTGGTGTGTGTGTGTGTGTGAGTGTGTTTTATGTTTGTCGGTGTGTGTTTGTGTGAGTGTGTTTTATGTTTGTCGGTGTGTGTGTGTGAGTGTGTTTTATGTTTGTCGGTGTGTGTTTGCGTGAGTGTGTTTTATGTTTGTCGGTGTGTGTGTGTGAGTGTGTTTTATGTTTGTTGGTGTGTGTGTGTGTGTGTGTGTGTGTGAGTGTGTTTTATGTTTGTCGGTGTGTGTGTGTGAGTGTGTTTTATGTTTGTCGGTGTGTGTGTGTGAGTGTGTTTTATGTTTGTCGGTGTGTGTGTGTGAGTGTGCTCCTAATCTGCCTCTCTAACTAGCTGGGTATCAGGTGGATATTTGTTTCTGTTCAATTCTGCTTTCTTTAATTTCCTGGCTACAATCCAAAGCTGACATCTCTCAGCTCCCGACCAAGCCCAGCTCACGTCATCCAACACACTCTGCAAAGAGTCCAGAAACGTCTCCCTTGAATATCCTGCTGCATCCAGACTCAATCTCATGTATAGTCCCCTCACTCTCCATCCTTTCCACTCACTCTGCCTGGAATCACACTCCTCCCGGATTAATTTCCCCACTTCTTCCTAGAAAGTAAAACTTGCATTTCTGTAGCACCTTTGGTGACCTTATTATGCCCCAAAGTGCTTCTCAACCAATTAAGTCCTTTTGAAATAGAACATAGAACATAGAAAATACAGCACAGAACAGGCCCTTCGGCCCACGATGTTGTGCCGATCCTTTGTCCTCTGTCAAGGACAATTTAATCTATACCCCATCATTCTCCTTTATCCATATACCTATCTAAAAGCCGTTTGAAAGTCCCTAAAGTTTCTGACTCAACAACTTCCCCAGGCAAGGCATTCCATGCCCCGACCACTCTCTGGGTAAAGAACCTTCCCCTGACATCCCCCCTATATCTCCCACCCTTCACCTTAAATTTATGACCCCTTGTAACGCTTTGCTCCACCCGGGGAAAAAGTTTCTGACTGTCTACCCTATCTATTCCCCTGATCATCTTATAAACCTCTATCATGTCACCCCTCATCCTTCTCCGTTCTAACGAGAAGAGGCCTAGAATGTTCAGCCTTTCCTCGTAAGACTTATTCTCCATTCCAGGCAACATCCTGGTAAATCTCCTCTGCACCCTCTCCAAGGCTTCCACATCCTTCCTAAAATGAGGCGACCAGAACTGCACACAGTACTCCAAATGAGGCCTTACCAAGGTCCTGTACAGCTGCATCATCACCTCACGGCTCTTAAATTCAATCCCTCTGCCAATGAACGCTAACACCCCATATGCCTTCTTCACAGCCCTATCCACTTGAGTTGCAACTTTCAACGATCTATGCACATAGACCCCAAGGTCTCTCTGCTCCTCCACATGCCCAAGAACCCTACCGTTAACCCAGTATTTTGCATTCGTGTTTGTCCTTCCAAAATGGACGACCTCACACTTTTCAGGGTTAAACTCCATCTGCCACTTTTCAGCCCAGCACTGCAACCTATCCAAGTCCCTTTGCAGACGACAATAGCCCTCCTCGGTATCCACAACTCCACCAACCTTTGTATCATCTGCAAATTTACTGACCCACCCTTCGACTTCCTCATCCAAGTCGTTAATAAAAATCACAAACAGGAGAGGACCCAGAACTGATCCCTGTGGCACGCCACTGGTAACTGGGCTCCAGGCTGAGTATTTACCATCTAAGACCACTCTCTGCCTTCTATCAGTTAGCCAATTCTTAATCCAACTGGCCATATTCCCCACTATCCCATGCCTCCTGACTTTCTCCATAAGTCTACCATGGGGGACCTTATCAAATGCCTTACTAAAATCCATGTACACCACATCCACTGGTTTACCCTCATCCACTTGCTTGGTCACCTGCTCAAAGAATTCAATCAGGCTTGTGAGGCAAGACCTACCCCTCACAAAACCGTGCTGACTGTCCCGAATCAAGCAGTGTCTTTCCAGATGCTCAGAAATCCTATCCCTCAGCACCTTTTCCATCAACTTGCCTACCACCGAAGTAAGACTAACTGGCCTGTAATTCCCAGGGTTGTTCCTATTCCCTTTCTTGAACAGGGGCACAACATTTGCCACCCTCCAATCACCTGGTACCACCCCCGTCAACAGAGAAGATGAAAAGATCATTGCCAGCGGCTCTGCAATTTCATCCCTTGCTTCCCATAACATCCTTGGATATACCCCGTCAGGCCCGGGAGACTTGTCTATCTTCAAGTTATTCAAAAACCCCAACACATCTTCCCTCCTAACGAGCACTTCCTCGAGCTTACCAGTCTGTTTCACACCGTCCTCTTCAGTAATACACCCCTTCTCATTCGTAAATACCGAAGAGAAGTACTCATTCAAAACCTCACTTATCTCTTCCGGCTCAACACACAGTCTCCCGCTATTGTCCTTGACCGGACCTACGGTCCCCCTAGTCATCCTCATATTTCTGACATACGCGTAAAAGGCCTTGGGGTTTTCTTTTATCCTACCCGCCAAGCATTTTTCATGCCCTCTCTTAGCTCTCCTAATCCCTTTCTTCAGATCCTTCCTGGCCATCTTGTATCCCTCCAGAGCTATGCCTGTGCCCTTTTTCCTCAACCTTATATACGCATCCTTCTTCTTCCTAACAAGACTCTCAACCTCTCTTGTCAACCACGGTTCCCTCACATGACCATCCCTTCCCTGTCTGACAGGGACATGCTTATCAATGGCCCCTACTATCTGCTCCTTGAAAAAGTTCCACATTTCGACCGTGCCCTTCCCTGCCAGCATATGCTCCCAACTTATGCTCCTCAGTTCCTGCCTGACAGCATCATATCTACCCTTCCCCCAATTGTAAACCTTGCCCTGTTGCACATACCTATCCCTCTCCATTACCACAGTGAATGCTACAGAATTGTGATCACTATCTCCAAAGTGCTCGCCCACCAACAGCTCTATCACTTGCCCTGGTTCATTACCTAGTACCAAATCCAATATTGCCTCCCCTCTGGTCGGGCAGTCTACATACTGAGTCAGAAAAGCTTCCTGGACATACTGCACAAACACTACCCCATCCAAACTATTCGATCTAAAGAGTTGCCAATCAATATTTGGGAAGTTGAAATCCCCCATAATTACTACCCTGTGACTTCTGCTCCTTTCCAAAATCTGTTTCCCAATCTGCTCTTCCACCTCCCTGCTGCTATTGGGGGGCCGATAGAAAACTCCCATCAAGGTGACTGCTCCTTTCCTGTTCCTGACCTCAACCCACAGTGCCTCAGTCGGCAGATCCTCCTCGAAAATTCTTTCAGCAGTTGTTACACTATTTCTAACTAACAATGCCACCCCCCCACCTCTTTTACCACCATTCCTAATCTTATGAAAACATCTATAACCAGGTACCTCCAAGAACCATTCCTCCCCCTCACCTATCCACGTTTCAGTGATGGCCACAACATCGTAGTCCCAAGTGCCCATCCACGCCTTCAATTCACTCACCTTATTCCTGATGCTTCTTGCGTTGAAGTATACGCACTTTAACCCTTCTCCGTGCCCATCTGTCCTCTGCGACAGTGCTACCTTCCCCAATACCTCACTACACTCTTTGTCTTTCTGAGTGGACCCACTGGTCCCTGGACTACAAGTCCGGTTCCCATCCCCCTCCCAAACTAGTTTAAACCCTCCCGAACAGTACTAGCAAACCTCCCTCCCAGGATATTGGTGCCCCTCTGGTTCAGATGCAGCCCGTCCTGTTTGAACAGGTCCCATCTTCCCCAGAATGCAGTCCAATTATCCAAGAACTGGAAGCCCTCCCTCCTACACCATTCCTGCAGCCACGTGTTCAGCTGTGCTCTCTCCCTATTCCTAGCCTCACTATCACGTGGCGCCGGCAACAAACCAGAGATAACAACTCTGTCCGTCCGAGCTTTCAGCTTCCAGCCTAACTCCCTAAACTCACTTCTAACATCTGTGCCACCCTTCCTTCCTACGTCGTTGGTGCCAATGTGCACCACGACCTCTGGCTGCTCCCCCTCCCCTTTAAGGATCCTGAAGACGCGATCACAAACATCACGGACCCTGGCACCAGGGAGGCAACAAATCATCCGTGCGTCTCGCTTGCGCCCACAGAACCGCCTGTCGGTACTCCTCACCATCGAGTCCCCGATGACTAGTGCTCTCCCGTTCTCCCTCCTTCCCTTCTGAGCCACAGTGCAGGACCCCGTGCCAGAGGCCCGTTCACTGCAGCCTGCCCCCGATAGGCCGTCCCCCCCAACAGTATCTAAAACTGTATACTTGTTGCTGAGGGGAACGACCACAGGAGATCCCTGCACTGGCCTCTTCCCACCTCTAACTGTTACCCAGCTGCCTTTGTTTTGTGGAGTAACGACATCCCTGTAGCTTCTATCTATCACCCCCTCAGCTTCCCGAATGATCCTCAGTTCATCCAGCTCCAGCTCCAGTTCCCTAACACGGTTTGATAGGAGCTGGAGACGGATGCACTTCCAGCAGGTGAAGTCGGCAGGGTCACCGGAGGTTCCCCTCACCTCGAACATACTGCAGGAGGAGCACTGCACTCCCCTGGCTGCCATTTCTTTTACTCAATTACCCCTTAATTAAGTACAAATATAGATATTAACAAAAACAGTGAAATAGCTTACCTGTTCAGTCCTTTTTGGTTAGAGGAGGAGGGTAAAAAGGGTCTTATTATTAGGTTAGAGGAGGAGGATGGGTGGGAGACACTACATGTGTAGTGTCTCGGGTTAACTCTGCTCCACACCTTTAAAGAAAATACCTACCCAGGAGTCCTTGCTGCCGTCCAGCTTCCGGTTCCTCCCGCGCCAAAAGTAACTTGAACACAAGGAAAACAGTAAGTACAACTTTTAAAACACAGCTCCTGGTGCCTTCACTTACCCACCGAAGAGTCGCTACCTTCTCCTGCTGCTCCGCCGGGAAATGAGATGTATTGTTGGAAAAGTGGTGTCAATTTGCACACAGCAAGATCCCACAAACAGCAATGTGACAACAACCAGATCATCATTTTGGTGATGTTGGTTGTGGGATAAACACTGGCCAGGACACCCAGGAGTAATCTCCTGCCCTTCTTCAAGATCGTGCCATGGGATCTTTTCTTGCCAGCTGAGAGGGCAGTTGGGGCCTCAGTTTAACATTTCTTCTGAAAGACAGCACCTCAGACAATGCAGGACTCCATCAGTACCACACTGGAATGGCAGCCTGGATCATCTGAACATGTTAGCCAATGAAACACAGCTGACAGCTGGCCCTTGCGCAGTTTGTTTCTTTCACATTCTTATTTTAATTCTTCCTTTTTACTGTGATCACAGAGACACGAGGGAGATGTTTGATTTTGGGACACAGTGCAGAGAAGAACTATGAGACTCATCTCCAGGGTCAGGGGGTCTGACATTTACTCAGTTGATTCTCGGGATTGTGGGCCATCCTTGGTTGTCCTGGAGAAGGTGTGGTGAACCTTCTTCTTAAATGTGGTTTGGTAGTGGTTTTGCTGTAACTGAGTGTCTTGCTAGGCCACTTCAGAGGGCAGTTAACCACATTTCTGTGGGACTGGAGTCACATATAGACCAGACTGGGTAAGGATGGCAGGTTTCCTTTACTTGGGAATATTAGTGAACCAGCTTCCTGGACATTTTTACTGATATTGGCCTCTTTACAGGTTGTTACGATCAGGTGAGAAAGGGGTCCAAGGTTTCCTCTCAGCCGTCACCTGGTCTTAACATGACAGGGTTTTAATTTTAAACACACACTGTTTTGAGCTCCCCCTTGTGAATCCTTGTTAACCACTTTCCAATTATAAGGCAAAGAAACCAGCACAAATGGGTTTTCTTAGGTTTAAAGAAGCAAAGTTGAAATTTATTAAACTTAAACTCTAATTAGGTTAACACCTACGGATACACAACACGCCCACGCTAGCATGTATACGCGATACACACATGCAAATAGAGACAGAAAAGAGCAGAAGAAATAAAGTGGAAAAAGTTTGAGGCAATATCTGAAGAGCTTTTTTTATGGTTCTTCGAGCTCACTGTAGAGTCCTTGATTGTAGGTAGATCTTGCTTTTCATTGGGGCTCAGTATTCTTCTTAAACCTTGTTTGCTGTAGGAGACTTTTTCTCTCTTGGGATTCATGTGTCTTCAGTGGATTCAGAGGCTTGTGAGAAAGAGATGGGAGCAGACAGGAGAGATCTTCTCAGTCTGGGAGCAAACACTCTCAGTTCAAACTATTTGTACAATTCAGAAAACTCCAGGTTTCCAAGCAGGTTAGTCATGTGACTAACTGGTCTGACCACGCCTTGGATTGTATCATCTTAGCAGTCTCTGGAATGCTCCTCTTATGCACAATACATGGTGATCAAAGTCCATTGTGGGTTGAATGTGTCAGGGAATGATCGTTTGTCCTTCCAATCACAGTCTGTTAATATGCAAATGTCTTTTTCAGGCACGGCTGATCTGTTTAACAAGTCCTTTCTTCACTCCAGTAACAGTTTAAAATCAACGTTCATGACAAAATTAATGTGCCTCATTCTTGGCAGATGGGGGCCTAGCATGACAAAGTAAAGACTCAGGAAAAGAGGTTTTCTTCCAGGAGAGGAGGGGTCTGAGAGGTGATCACATACAGTTTATAACATAGTGAATGGAATGGGCACCATTCATCCAGAGTCATACTTTAACTGAAGAGCTTTGGGAGTAGAACCATCAGACTCAGGTTCCAACTTGTAGCTGATAACTGAGGGTTGATATCAGTAAATACCTCTTCACACGAAGGGACAGATTTTCAGCGCGCCATTTGTCTGTAAAACTGACATTGTGCAAAATCATAATAGAAACATAGAAAATAGGAACAGGAGTAGGCCATTTGGCCCTTCGGACCTGCTTCTCCATTCAAAAAAGATCATGGCTGATCGTCTAATTCAGTCCCTTGTTCCCGCTTCCTCCCCATATCCCTTGATCCCTTTGGCATTAAGAAATATATCTATCTCCTTCTTGTATCTATTTAATGATTCTGTCCTCCACTGCCTTCTGCGGTAGAGAATTCCACAGGTTCACCACCCTCTGAGTGAAGAAATTTCTCCTCATCTCGGTTCTAAATGGCATACCCCGTATCCTGAGACTGTGACCCCTGGTTCTGGACTCCCCAGCCATCGGGGAACATCCTCCCTGCATCTAGCCTGTCTACAAAGAACAAAGAACAGTACAGAACAGGAACAGGCCATTCGGCCCTCCAAGCCTGCACCGATCTTGATACCTGCCTAAACTAAAACCTTCTGCACTTCCGGGGACCATATCCCTCTATTCCCATCCTATTCATGTATTTGTCAAGATGCCTCTTAAACGTCGCTATCGTACCTGCTTCCACCACCTCCCCCGGCAGCAAGTTCCAGGCACTCACTACCCTCTGTGTAAAGAACTTGCCTCGCACATCCCCTCTAAACTTTGCCCCTCTCACCTTATACCTATGTCCCCTAGTAACTGACTCTTCCACCCTGGGAAAAAGCTTCTGACTATCCACTCTGTCCATGCCGCTCATAACTTTGTAAACCTCTATCATGTCGCCCCTCCACCTCCGTCGTTCCAGTGAAAACAATCCGAGTTTGTCCAACCTCTCCTCATAGCTAATACCCTCCAGACCAGGCAACATCCTGGTAAACCTCTTCTGTACCCTCTCCAAAGCCTCCACATCCTTCTGGTAGTCTGTCTAGTCCTGTTGGAATTTTATAGGTTTCTATGAGATCCCCTCTCATTCTTCTAAACTCTAGTGACTATAGGCCTAGTTGACCCAATCTCTCCTCATACATCATTCCTGCCATCCCAGGAATCAGCCTAGTAAAGCTTCGCTGCACACCCTTTATAGCAAGAACATCCTCCTCAGATAAAGAGACCAAAACATCACACAATACTCCAGATGTGGTCTCACCAAGGCCCTGTATAACTGCAGTAAGACATCCTTGCTCCTGTACTCAAATCCTCCTGCAATGAAGGCCAACATACCATTCGCCTTCCTAACTGCTTGCTGCACCTGAATGTTTGCTTTCAGCAACTGGTGTACAAGGACACCCAGGTCTTGTTGCACCTCCCCCTTTCCCAATCTATCACCATTCAGATAATAATCTGCATTTCTGTTTTTACAACCAAAGTGGATAACCTCACATTTATCCACATTATACTGCATCTGCCATGCATTTGCCCACTCACCCAACTTGTCCAAATCACATTGGATCCTCTTTGCATCCTCCTCACAGCTCACATTTCCGCCCCCCCCCCCCCCCCAGCTTTGTGTCATCTGCAAACTTGGAAATGTTACATTTAGCTCCCTCACCCAAGTCATTAATATATATTGTGAATAGCTGGGGCCCAAGCACAGTTCCCTGTGGTACCCCACTAATCACTGCCTGCCACTGAGAAAAAGACCCCTTTATTCCTACTCTTTGTTTCCTGTCTGTCAACCAATTCTCAATCCATGCCAGTATATTACCCCCAGTCCCATGTGTTTTAGTTTTACATGCTAACCTCTTATGTGGGACCTTATCAAAAGCTTTCTGAAAATCCAAATACACCACATCCACTGGTTCTCCCTCATCTATTCTACTAGCTCATCCTCAAAAAACTCCAGTAGATTTGTTAAGCATGATTTCCCTTTCATAAACTCATGCTGACTTTGTCCAATCCCATTTACGCTTTCCAGATGAACTGCTCCAGAGTCTAGAGAATTTTGGAAGATGACCACCAATGCATCCACTATTTCCAGGGCCACTTTCTTTAGTACTCTGGGATGTAGATTATCAGGCCCTGGGGATTTGTCAGCCTTTAACCCCATTAATTTCCCTAGCACTATTTTTTTTACTAATACTGATTTCCTTCAGTTCCTCCCTCTCATTAGACCCTTGGATCCCTAACATTTCTGGGAGGTTATTTGTATCTTCCTTTGTGAAGACAGAACCAAAGTATATGTTTCAATTGTTCTGCCATTTCCTTGTTCCCCATTATAATTTCCCCCGTTTCTGACTGTAAGGGACCTACATTTGTCTTCACTAATCGTTTGCTCTTCACATATTTATCGAAGCTTTTACAGTCAGTTTTTATGTTCCCTGCAAGTTTACTCTCATACACTATTTCCCCCCGCTTAATCAACCTCTTTGTCCTCCTTTGCTGAATTCTAAACGGTTCCCAATCCTCAGACTTGCTGCTTTTTCTGTCAATTTTATATGCCTCCTCTTTGGATCTAATACTATCCCTAATTTCTTTTGTAAGCCATGGTTGAGCCACCTTTCTGGTTTTATTCTTGCGCCAGACAGGATTGAATAATTGTTGTAATTCATGCACAGATTCTTTAAATATTATCCATTGCCGATCCAATACGTTGAAGAACAAACCAGAGAACAGGCTATCCTAGACTGGGTATTGTGCAGTGAGAAAGGATTAATTAACAATCTTGTTGTGCAGGGTCCCTTTTAGTAAAGTTCCCCAATCTATCATAGCCAACTTGCGTCTCATACCTTCATAGTTTCCTTTATTTAGATTCAGGGCCCTAGTTTCGGATTCAACTACTTCACTCTCCATCTAAATGAAGAATTCTATCATGTTATGGTCGCTCCTCCCCAAGGGACCCTGCACAACAAGATTGTTAATTAATCCTTTCTCACTGCACAATACCCAGTCTAGGATAGCCTGTTCTCTGGTTTGTTCTTCAACGTATTGGTGTAAAAAACCGTCATGTACACACTCCAGGAAATCATCCTCCACAGTACTATTGCTAATTTGGTTTGACCAATCTATATGTCGATTAAAGTCACCCATGATTACAGTTGTACCTTTATTGCATGCATCTCTAATTTCCTGTTTAATGCCATCCCTTACATCTCCACTACTGTTTGGGGGCCTAAAGACAGCACCTACCAATGTTTTCTGCCCCTTGCTGTTTCTTAGCTCCACCCATACAGATTCCACATCATGATTTCTCGAGCCAATATCCTTCCTCACTATTGCATTGATTTCCTTCTTTACTAACAATGCTAGCCCTCCTCCTTTCCTTTTTGCCTGTCTTTCCTAAATATTGAATACCCCAGGATGTTCAGTTCCCATCCTTGGTCACCCTGCAGCCATGTCTCTGTAATAGCAACTATATCAGAACTGTTTATATCTATTTGCGCTGTTAATTCATCTACCTTATTGCGAATGCTCCACAGATTAAGACACAATGTCTTTAGACTTGTCTTTTTCACATTGTTAGTCATCTTAGCTTTATTTTGCACTATGGTCCCATTTGTTTCTCTCCCTTGTTTGCCTTCCACTTTTGCTTCTTACCTTTCTGTCTTTCATTTCTATCCTTGTTTCCCCTCCTCTGTCTCCCTGCTCAGATTCCCATCCCCCTGCCATTCTAGTTTAAACCCTCCCTGACAGCACTAGCAAACAGCATCCCCCCCACTCCCCGAGGAAATTGGTCCCAGTCCTGCCCAGATGCAACCCGTCCAGCTTGTACTGGTCCCACCTTCCCCAGAACCGGTCCCAATGTCACAGAAATCTGAATCCCTCCCCTCTACACCATTTCTGCAGCCACGTATTCATCTGATATTTCCTGCTATTTCTGCTCTTGCTAGCACGTGGCACTGGTAGTAATCCTGAGATTATTATCTTTGAGGTCCTACTTTTTAATTTATGTCCTAACTGCCTATATTCAGCTTGTAGAAACTCATCCTTTTTTATGTCGTTGGCACTGATATGTATCACGACAACTAGCTGCTCGCCCTCTCCCCTCAGAATGCCCTGCAGCTGCTCAGAGACGTCCTTGACCCTTGCACCAGGGAGGCAACATACCATCCTGCAGTCTCTTTTGCGGCTGCAACAGAAAGGAAGATGGGGCATTATCTATAAGGAGATTGGCTGCCCAGTATCCGTGCATGGAGTAAACCTCCAGGCAGAGCAGTAGAGAGATATCCAGGACCAATAGTATTCTGCAATGGGGATGCTTGCATCCCTCTAGATGGAGATGGACAGAATGGCCTCCCTTGACTGCAATTAACTTGCAATTAATCTTTCAACTTCTTATTTATTCTTGATATGTTTTTATTTTGCACATTCAACATTATAAAGTGATCAGCCCTGATCTCTCTGTAACTCAGTGATCTTCTCCTGTTGATCCTGCTTCCTCAGTTTGTGGGAGATTGCCTGTTCTAACCTCTGCTACCACCAGGATCAAGTGTTAGCTCATAGTTTCCTGAGCAACTTTATTTCAGTGCTGCAGATGTTACTCCTCATACCAGCTGGTGACTGTGGGATCACTCTGAACAGAAGCAGCTTGCTGATATGCCCGGGTTGCTGCTCTGAACTCAGCCCAGACGGGTCACTGACCTGAAATGTTAACTCTGTTTCTCTCTACACAGATGCTGTCAGACCTGCTGAGTATTTCTGGCACATTCTGTTCTCATTTCAGGTTAGTGGGCAGGGGAACAAGTGCTTTTGGGAACTCTGGTTATACAGAGTAAACACTAGTTCACAGTCGCGAACTCAGTGTTTTTGATCACTGCCATTCTCTGGTATTGGGAAAGAGGAATGTATTGGTTCCTGAGCTGGCAATAATTAATTTTAAAATCCTCATCTTTGTTTTCAAATCTCTCCATGGTCTCGACCCTCCCTATCTCTGTAATCTCCCCCAGCCCCACAACCCTCTGAGATATCTGCGCTCCTTTAATTCTGGACTCTTGAGCATCCCTGATTTTAATCACTCCACCATTGGCAGCCATGCCCACAGAGGCCAAAGCCTTAGCTCTGGAATTCCCTCCCTACACCTCTCCACCTCTCTCTCCTCATGTTCCTTAAACTTCCCTCTTTGACAAAACTCTTGATCACCTGAATTAACATCCTATATACCACAGTGTCAATTTTTGTTTGATCACTCTCTCGCCTTGGGGGCTTTTTACTACGTGAAAGGCGCTATCTAAATTGCTGTTGCTGTTTGCGAGTTGGTGCAATATTTACCTCACATTACAGGCCTCTACAGCCAGCTCTGCAGCCCACATCTGGCATAATAGCATCAAAATGTGTCCACTTCTTGAGCAGCCAATCAGGTCAGTCACTGGCGCAATCTTGCTTTTTTGGGCCTCCTCAAAAACCCATCTTATGAGAAAGCACTGGAATTTAAATCTCAGCCTCAGGAGAATCATTTAGGACTGAAATGAGGAGGAATTTCTTCACTCAGATGTTTGTGAATGTTTGGAATTCTCTACCCCAGAGGGTTGTAGATGCTCCATCGTTGAATATATTTAAGGCTGATCTAGACAAATTTTTGGTCTTTCAGGGAATCGAGGGATATGGGGAGTGGGCGGGAAAGTGGAATTGATGTAGAAGATCAGCCAGGATTGTATTGAACGGCGGATAGGTTCGACAGACTGTATGGTCTACTCCTGCAGCAGTTACTCATGTTCTTAAATACAAAGAAGCCCAGAGAAAAAAAGAAAGATTTGCATTTATATAGCACTTTTCATAACCGCCAAACATCTTATGATTTAGAGAGAAGAGTACTACCCACTGGTTGGGTCAAAGAACAAAGAACAAAGAAAATTACAGCACAGGAACAGGCCCTTCGGCCCTCCAAGCCTGCGCCGATCCAGATCCTCTATCTAAACATGACGCCTATTTTCTAAGGGTCTGTATCTCTTTGCTTCCTGCCCATTCATGTATCTGTCTAGATACATCTTAAAAGACGCTATCGTGCCCGTGTCTACCACCTCCGCTGGCAACGCGTTCCAGGCACCCACCACCCTCTGCGTAAAGAACTTTCCACGCATATCCTCCCTAAACTTTTCCCCTTTCACTTTGAACTCGTGACCCCTAGTAATTGAATCCCCCACTCTGGGGGAAAAAGTTTCTTGCTATCCACCCTGTCTATACCTCTCATGATTTTGTACACCTCAATCAGGTCCCCCCTCAACCTCCGTCTTTCTAATGAAAATAATCCTAATCTACTCAACCTTTCTTCATAGCTAGCGCCCTCCATACCAGGCAACATCCTGGTGAACCTCCTCTGCACCCTCTCCAAAGCAGGTCACTACCTTGAGGAACTCCTGTACTGATGTCCTGGAGATCAGATGATTGACCTCCAACAACCACAACCATCTTCCTTTGTGCTAGGTATGACTCCAACCAGCAGAGGGTTTTCCCCCGATTCCCATTGACTCCAGTTTTGCTAGGGCTCCTTGATGCCATACTCAGTCAAATGCTGCCTTGATGTCAAGGGCCGTCACTCTCACCTCACCTCTTGAATTCAGCTCCTTTGTCCATGTTTGGACCAAGGCTGTAATGAGGTCAGGAGCTGAGTGGCCCTGGCGGAACCCAAACTGAGCGTCAGTGAGCAGGTTATTGCTGAGCAAGTGCTGCTTGATAGCACTGTCAATGACACATCTCACTGACCACTCCGCTCCCAGCCTCATTCTCACTGACCGCTTGGCTCCCGGCCTCTCTCTCTCCAACCACTCCTGGCCACACTCTCTCTGACCACTCCAGTCTTGATCCTCACTCTCTCTGACTACTCCCAGCCTCATTCTCAAGGATCATTCCGCTCCCGGCCTCACTCTCACTGACCAGTCTCGGGCCTCACTCTCTCTGACCACTTCGCTCCCGGCCTCACTCTCTCTGACCACTCCGGTCTTGATCCTCACTCTCTCTGACCACTCCGGTCTTGATCCTCACTCTCTCTGACCACTCCCAGCCTCATTCTCAAGGATCATTCCGCTCCCGGCCTCACTCTCACTGACCACTCCCGGCCTCACTCTCTCTGACCAGTCCACTCCTGGCCTCACTCTCTCTGACCACTCCCAGGCCTCACTCTCTCTGACCACTCTGCTCCCGGCTTCACTCTCTCTGACCACTCCCGGCCTCACTCTCTCTGACCACTCCCAGGCCTCACTCTCTCTGACCAGTCCACTCCTGGCCTCACTCTCTCTGACCAGTCCACTCCTGGCCTCACTCTCTCTGACCACTCTGCTCCCGGCCTCACTCTCTCTGACCACTTCGCTCCCGGCCTCACTCTCTCTGACCACTCTCGGGCCTCACTCTCTCTGACCACTTCGCTCCCGGCCTCACTCTCTCTGACCACTCCCGGCCTCACTCTCTCTGACCACTCTCGGGCCTCACTCTCTCTGACCAGTCCACTCCCAGCCTCACTCACTCTGACCACTCTCGGGCCTCACTCTCTCTGACTAGTCCACTCCAGGCCTCACTGTCTCTGACCAGTCCACTCCTGGCCTCACTCTCTCTGACCACTCCCAGGCCTCACTCTCTCTGACCACTCTGCTCCCGGCCTCACTCTCTCTGACCACTCCCGGCCTCACTCTCTCTGACCACTTCGCTCCCGGCCTCACACTCTCTGACCACTCCTGGCCTCACACTCTCTGACCAGTCCACTCCTGGCCTCACTCTCTCTGACCACTCCCGGCCTCAATCTCTCTGACCACTCTGCTCCCAGCCTCACTTTCTCTGACCACTCCCAGCCTCACTCTCTCTGACCACTCTCGGGCCTCACTCTCTCTGACCACTTCACTCCCGGCCTCACTCTCTCTGACCAGTCCACTCCTGGCCTCACTCTCTCTGACCACTCCCAGGCCTCACTCTCTCTGACCACTCCTGGCCTCACTCTCTCTGACCACTCTCGGGACTCACTCTCTCTGACCACTTCGCTCCCGGCCACACTCTCTCTGACCAGTCCACTTCAGGCCTCACTCTCTCTGACCACTCCCAGGCCTCACTCTCTCTGACCACTCCTGGCCTCACTCTCTCTGACCACTCTCGGGCCTCACTCTCTCTGACCACTTCGCTCCCGGCCTCACTCTCTCTGACCAGTCCACTCCTGGCCTCACTCTCTCTGACCACTCCCAGGCCTCACTCTCTCTGACCACTCCTGGCCTCACTCTCTCTGACCACTCTCGGGCCTCACTCTCTCTGACCACTTCGCTCCCGGCCTCACTCTCTCTGACCAGTCCACTTCAGGCCTCACTCTCTCTGACCACTCCTGGCCTCACTCTCTCTGACCACTCCCAGGCCTCACTCTCTCTGACCACACTGCTCCCAGCCTCACTCTCTCTGACCATTCCCGGACTCACTCTCTCTGACCACTCCCGGCCTCACTCTCTCTGACCACTCCCAGGCCTCACTCTCTCTGACCACTCCCAGGCTTCACTCTCTCTGACCACTCCCAGGCCTCACTCTCTCTGACCAGTCCACTTCAGGCCTCACTCTCTCTGACCTGTCCACCCCCGGCCCCACTCTCTCTGACCACTCCCAGGCCTCACTCTCTCTGACCACACTGCTCCCAGCCTCACTCTCTCTGACCATTCCCGGACTCACTCGCTCTGACCACTCCCGGCCTCACTCTCTCTGACCACTCCCAGGCCTCACTCTCTCTGACCACTCCCAGGCTTCACTCTCTCTGACCACTCCCAGGCCTCACTCTCTCTGACCAGTCCATTCCCAGGCCTCACTCTCTCTGACCACTCTGCTCCCGGCCTCACTCTCTCTGACCACTCCGCTCCCAGGCCTCACTCTCTCTGACCACTCTGCTCCCGGCCTCACTCTCTCTGACCACTCCGCTCCCAGCCTCACTTTCTCTGACCACTCCCAGTCTCACTCTCTCTGACCTCTCTGCTCCCGGCCTCACTCTCTCTGACCACTCCGCTCCCAGGCCTCACTCTCTCTGACCACTCTGCTCCCTGCCTCACTCTCTCTGACCACTCCGCTCCCAGGCCTCACTCTCTCTGACCACTCTGCTCCCAGCCTCACTCTCTCTGACCGCTCCCAGTCTCACTCTCTCTGACCACTCCGCTCCCAGGCCTCACTCTCTCTGACCACTCCCAGTCTCACTCTCTCTGACCACTCCGCTCCCAGGCCTCACTCTCTCTGACCACTCCGCTCCCAGACCTCACTCTCTCTGACCACTCTGCTCCCGGCCTCACTCTCTCTGACCACTCCGCTACCAGGCCTCACTCTCTCTGACCACTCCGCTCCCAGCCTCACTTTCTCTGACCACCCCCGGCCTCACACTCTCAGACCACTCCGTTCCCTGCCTCACTTTCTCTGACCACTGCCCGCCCCAGTCTCTATGACCACTCCACAATCCACCCCTGGCCTCAATGGACTGACTTCTGACCTCAATGAACTGAGTGTTGCCTCAATGGACTGAGTGTGGCCTCAATGGACTGAGTGCTGCCTCAATGGACTGAGTTCTGACCTAAATGGACTGAGTGTTGCCTCAATGGACTGAGTGTTGCCTGATGGACTGAGTGTTGCCTCAACGGACTGAGTGTTGCCTCAATGGACTGAGTTCTGACCTAAATGGACTGAGTGTTGTCTCAATGGACTGAGTGTTGCCTGATGGACTGAGTGTTGCCTCAACGGACTGAGTGTTGCCTCAATGGACTGAGTGTTGCCTCAATGGACTGAGTGATGCCTGATGGACTCATTGTTGCCTCATGGACTGAGTGTTGCCTCAATGGACTGAGTGTTGCCTCAATGGACTGAGTCTTGCCGCAATGGACTGTGTGTTGCCTCATGGACTGAGTGTGGCCTCATGGACTGAGTGTTGCCTCAATGGACTGAGTGTTGCCTCATGGACTGATTGTTGCCTCATGGACTGAGTGTGGCCTCATGGACTGAGTGTTGCCTCAATGGACTGAGTGTTGCCTCATGGACTGATTGTTGCCTCATGGACTGAGTGTGGCCTCATGGACTGAGTGTTGCCTCAATGGACTGAGTGTTGCCTCATGGACAGATTGTTGCTTCATGGACTGAGTGTTGCCTCAATGGACTGAGTGTTGCCTCAATGGACTGAGTGTTGCCTCATGGACTGATTGTTGCCTCATGGACTGAGTGTTGCCTCAATGGACTGAGTGTTGCCTCATGGACTGAGTGTTGCCTCAATGGACTGAGTGTTGCCTCAATGGACTGAGTTCTGACCTCAATGGACTGTGTGTTGCCTCAATGGACTGAGTGTTGCCTCAAGGACTGAGTGTTACCTCAATGGACTGAGTGTTGCCTCAATGGACTGAGTGTTGCCTCATGGACTGAGTGTTGCCTCAATGGACTGAGTGTTGTCTCATGGACAGAGTGTTGCCTCAATGGACTGAGTGTTGCCTCAATGGACTGAGTGTTGCCTCATTGGACTGACTGTGGCCTCAATGGACTGATTGTTGCCTCAATGGACTGAGTGTTGCCTCAATGGACTGAGTATTGCCTCAATGGACTGAGTGCTGCCTGATGGACTGAGTGTTGCCTCAATGGACTGAGTGTTGACCTAAATGGACTGAGTGCTGAACTCAAAGGACTGAGGGTTGCCTTATGGACTGAGTGTTGCCTCAAGGACTGATTGTTGCCTCAATGGAGTGAGTGTTGCCTCAATGGACTGAGTGTTGCCTCAACAGACTGAGTGCTGCCTCAACAAACTGAGTGCTGCCTCAACGGACTGAGTGTTGCCTCAATGGACTGAGTGTTGCCTCAATGGACTGAGTGTTGCCTCAATGGACTGCGTGCTGCCTCAACGGACTGAGTGTTGCCTCAACGGACTGAGTGTTGCCTCAATGGACTGAGTGCTGCCTCAATGGACTGAGTGCTGCCTCAACGGACTGAGTGTTGCCTCAATGGGCTGAGTTCTGACCTCAATGGACTGTGTGTTGCCTCAATGGACAGAGTGCTGCCTCAATGGATTGAGTGCTGCCTCAATGGACTGAGTGCTGCCCAAATGGACTGAGTGTTGCCTCAATGGACTGAGTGCTGCCTCAATGGACTGAGTATTGCCTCAATGGACTGAGTGCTGCCTGATGGACTGAGTGTTGCCTCAATGGACAGAGTGTTGACCTAAATGGACTGAGTGCTGAACTCAAAGGACTGAGGGTTGCCTTATGGACTGAGTGTTGCCTCAATGGAGTGAATGTTGCCTCAATGGACGGAGTGTTGCATCAATGGACTGAGTGTTGCCTCAATGGAGTGAGTGTTGCCTCAATGGGCTGAGTTCTGACCTCAATGGACAGTGTGTTGCCTCAATGGAATGAGTGCTGCCTCAATGGACTGAGTGTTGCCTCAATGGGCTTAGTTCTGACCTCAATGGACTGTGTGTTGCCTCAATGGACAGAGTGCTGCCTCAATGGATTGAGTGTTGCCACAATGGACTGAGTGCTGAACTCAAAGGACTGAGTGTTGCCTCAATGGACTGAGTGTTGCCTCATGGACTGATTGTTGCCTCATGGACAGAGTGCTGCCTCAATGGACTGAGTGTTGACTCAATGGACTGAGTGCTGCCTCAATGGACAGAGTGTTGCCTCAATGGACTGAGTGTTGCCTCAATGGACTGAGTTCTGACTTCAGTGGACTGAGTGTTGCCTCATGGACTGAGTGTTGCCTCAATGGACTGAGTACTGAACTCAAAGGACTGAGTGTTGCCTCAATGGACTGAGTGCTGCCTCAATGGACTGAATGTTGCCTCAATGGAGTGAGTGTTGCCTCAATGGACGGAGTGCTGCCTCAATGGACTGAGTTCTGACCTCAATGGACAGTGTGTTGCCTCATGGACTGAGTGTTTCCTCAAGGGGCTGAGTTCTGACCTCAATGGACTGATTGTTGCCTCATGGACTGAGTGTTGCCTCATGGACTGAGTGTTGCCTCAATGGACTGACAGTGGCCTCAATGGACTGATTGTTGCCTCAATGGAGTGAGTGTTGCCTCAATGGGCTGAGTTCTGACCTCAATGGACTCAGTGTTGCCTGAATGGACTGAGTGTTGCCTGATGGTTTGAGTGTTGCCTCAATGGGCTGAGTTCTGACCTCAAAGGACTGAGTGTTGCCTCAATGGATTGAGTGTTGCCTCAATGGACTGAGTACTGAACTCAAAGGACTGAGTGTTGCCTCAATGGACTGAGTGCTGCCTCAATGGACTGAGTGTTGCCTCAATGGAGTGAGTGTTGCCTCAATGGACGGAGTGCTGCCTCAATGGACTGAGTTCTGACCTCAATGGACAGTGTGTTGCCTCATGGACTGAGTGTTTCCTCAAGGGGCTGAGTTCTGACCTCAATGGACTGATTGTTGCCTCATGGACTGAGTGTTGCCTCATGGACTGAGTGTTGCCTCAATGGACTGACAGTGGCCTCAATGGACTGATTGTTGCCTCAATGGAGTGAGTGTTGCCTCAATGGGCTGAGTTCTGACCTCAATGGACTGTGTGTTGCCTCAATGGACTGAGTGTTGCCTGATGGACTGAGTGTTGCCTCAATGGGCTGAGTTCTGACCTCAATGGACTGTGTGTTGCCTAAATGGACTGAGTGTTGCCTCAATGGACTGAGTGCTGCCTCAATGGACTGAGTGTTGCCTCATGGACTGATTGTTGCCTCATGGACTGAGTGAAGCCTCAATGGACTGAGTGCTGCCTCAATGGAATGACTGTGGCCTCAATGGACTGATTGTTGCCTCATGGACTGAGTGTTGCCTCATGGACTGAGTGTTGCCTCAATGGACTGACTGTGGCCTCAATGGACTGATTGTTGCCTCAATGGAGTGAGTGTTGCCTCAATGGGCTGAGTTCTGACCTCAATGGACTGTGTGTTGCCTCAATGGACTGAGTGTTGCCTCAATGGACAGAGTGGTGCCTCAATGGACTGAGTGTTGCCTCAATGGACTGAGTGCTGAACTCAAAGGACTGAGTACTGAACTCAAAGGACTGAGTGTTGCCTCAATGGACTGAGTGCTGCCTCAATGGACTGAATGATGCCTCAATGGAGTGAGTGTTGCCTCAATGGACGGAGTGCTGCCTCAATGGACTGAGTTCTGACCTCAATGGACAGTGTGTTGCCTGATGGACTGAGTGTTGCCTCAATGGGCTGAGTTCTGACCTCAATGGACTGTGTGTTGCCTCAATGGACAGAGTGCTGCCTCAATGGATTGAGTGCTGCCTCAATGGACTGAGTGCTGCCCAAATGGACTGAGTGTTGCCTCAATGGACTGAGTGCTGCCTGATGGACTGAGTGTTGCCTCAATGGACTGAGTGTTGACCTAAATGGACTGAGTGCTGAACTCAAAGGACTGAGTGTTGCCTCATGGACTGAGTGTTGCCTCAATGGAGTGAATGTTGCCTCAATGGACGGAGGGTTGCCTTAATGGACTGAGTGTTGCCTCAATGGAGTGAGTGTTGCCTCAATGGGCTGAGTTCTGACTTCAATGGACAGTGTGTTGCCTCAATGGACTGAGTGCTGCCTCAATGGACTGAGTTTTGCCTCAATGGGCTTAGTTCTGACCTCAATGGACTGTGTGTTGCCTCAATGGACTGAGTGTTGCCTCAATGGACAGAGTGGTGCCTCAATGGACTGAGTGTTGCCTCAATGGACTGAGTGCTGAACTCAAAGGACTGAGTGCTGCCTAAATGGACTGAGTGTTGCCTCAATGGACTGAGTACTGAACTCAAAGGACTGAGTGTTGCCTCAATGGACTGAGTGCTGAACTCAAAGGACTGAGTACTGAACTCAAAGGACTGAGTGTTGCCTCAATGGACTGAGTGCTGCCTCAATGGACTGAATGATGCCTCAATGGAGTGAGTGTTGCCTCAATGGACGGAGTGCTGCCTCAATGGACTGAGTTCTGACCTCAATGGACAGTGTGTTGCCTGATGGACTGAGTGTTGCCTCAATGGGCTGAGTTCTGACCTCAATGGACTGTGTGTTGCCTCAATGGACAGAGTGCTGCCTCAATGGATTGAGTGCTGCCTCAATGGACTGAGTGCTGCCCAAATGGACTGAGTGTTGCCTCAATGGACTGAGTGCTGCCTGATGGACTGAGTGTTGCCTCAATGGACTGAGTGTTGACCTAAATGGACTGAGTGCTGAACTCAAAGGACTGAGTGTTGCCTCATGGACTGAGTGTTGCCTCAATGGAGTGAATGTTGCCTCAATGGACGGAGGGTTGCCTTAATGGACTGAGTGTTGCCTCAATGGAGTGAGTGTTGCCTCAATGGGCTGAGTTCTGACTTCAATGGACAGTGTGTTGCCTCAATGGACTGAGTGCTGCCTCAATGGACTGAGTTTTGCCTCAATGGGCTTAGTTCTGACCTCAATGGACTGTGTGTTGCCTCAATGGACTGAGTGTTGCCTCAATGGACAGAGTGGTGCCTCAATGGACTGAGTGTTGCCTCAATGGACTGAGTGCTGAACTCAAAGGACTGAGTGCTGCCTAAATGGACTGAGTGTTGCCTCAATGGACTGAGTGCTGAACTCAAAGGACTGAGTGTTGCCTCAATGGACTGAGTGTTGCCTCATGGACTGATTGTTGCCTCATGGACTGAGTGTTGCCTCATGGACTGAGTGTTGCCTCAATGGACTGAGTGCTGCCTCAATGGACTGAGTGTTGCCTCAATGGACTGAGTGTTGCCTCAATGGACTGAGTTCTGACTTCAGTGGACTGAGTGTTGCCTCATGGACTGAGTGTTGCCTCAATGGACTGAGTACTGAACTCAAAGGACTGAGTGTTGCCTCAATGGACTAAGTGTTGCCTCAATGGACTGAGTGTTGCCTCAATGGACTGAGTGTTGCCTCATGGACTGAGTATTGCCTCAATGGAGTGAGTGTTGCCTCAATGGACGGAGTGCTGCCTCAATGGACTGAGTGTTGCCTCAATGGACTGAGTGTTGCCTCAATGGAGTGAGTGTTGCCTCAATGGGCTGAGTTCTGACCTCAATTGACAGTGTGTTGCCTCAATGGACAGAATGCTGCCTCAATGGATTGAGTGCTGCCTCAATGGACTGAGTGCTGCCCAAATGGACTGAGTGTTGCCTCAATGGACTGAGTGCTGCCTCAATGGACTGAGTATTGCCTCAATGGACAGAGTGCTGCCTGATGGACTGAGTGTTGCCTCAATGGGCTGAGTTCTGACCTCAATGGACTGTGTGTTGCCTCAATGGACAGAATGCTGCCTCAATGGATTGAGTGCTGCCTCAATGGACTGAGTGCTGCCCAAATGGACTGAGTGTTGCCTCAATGGACTGAGTGCTGCCTCAATGGACTGAGTATTGCCTCAATGGACAGAGTGCTGCCTGATGGACTGAGTGTTGCCTCAATGGGCTGAGTTCTGACCTCAATGGACTGTGTGTTGCCTCAATGGACAGAGTGCTGCCTCAATGGATTGAGTGCTGCCTCAATGGACTGAGTGCTGCCCAAATGGACTGAGTGTTGCCTCAATGGACTGCGTGCTGCCTGATGGACTGAGTGTTGCCTCATGGACTGAGTGTTGCCTCAATGGAGTGAATGTTGCCTCAATGGACGGAGGGTTGCCTTAATGGACTGAGTGTTGCCTCAATGGAGTGAGTGTTGCCTCAATGGGCTGAGTTCTGACCTCAATGGACAGTGTGTTGCCTCAATGGACTGAGTGCTGCCTCAATGGACTGAGTTTTGCCTCAATGGGCTTAGTTCTGACCTCAATGGACTGTGTGTCGCCTCAATGGACAGAGTGCTGCCTCAATGGATTGAGTGTTGCCTCAATGGACTGAGTGCTGAACTCAAAGGACTGAGTGTTGCCTCAATGGACTGAGTGTTGCCTCATGGACTGATTGTTGCCTCATGGACAGAGTGCTGCCTCAATGGACTGAGTGTTGACTCAATGGACTGAGTGCTGCCTCAATGGACTGAGTGTTGCCTCAATGGACTGAGTGTTGCCTCAATGGACTGAGTTCTGACTTCAGTGGACTGAGTGTTGCCTCATGGACTGAGTGTTGCCTCAATGGACTGAGTACTGAACTCAAAGGACTGAGTGTTGCCTCAATGGACTGAGTGCTGCCTCAATGGACTGAGTGTTGCCTCAATGGACTGAGTATTGCCTCAATGGACGGAGTGCTGCCTCAATGGACTGAATGTTCCCTCAATGGACTGAGTGTTGCCTCAATGGAGTGAGTGTTGCCTCAATGGGCTGAGTTCTGACCTCAATGGACAGTGTGTTGCCTCATGGACTGAGTGTTTCCTCAAGGGGCTGAGTTCTGACCTCAATGGACTGATTGTTGCCTCATGGACTGAGTGTTGCCTCATGGACTGAGTGTTGCCTCAATGGACTGACAGTGGCCTCAATGGACTGATTGTTGCCTCAATGGAGTGAGTGTTGCCTCAATGAGCTGAGTTCTGACCTCAATGGACTGTGTGTTGCCTCAATGGACTGAGTGTTGCCTCAATGGACTGTGTGTTGCCTCAATGGACTGAGTGTTGCCTGATGGACTGAGTGTTGCCTCAATGGGCTGAGTTCTGACCTCAATGGACTGTGTGTTGCCTCAATGGACTGAGTGTTGCCTCAATGGACAGAGTGTTGCCTCAATGGACTGAGTGTTGCCTCAATGGACTGAGTGCTGAACTCAAAGGACTGAGTGTTGCCTCAATGGACTGAGTGTTGCCTCAATGGACTGAGTTCTGACCTCAATGGACTGTGTGTTGCCTCAATGGACTGAGTGCTGAACTCAAAGGACTGAGTGTTGCCTCAATGGACTGAGTGTTGCCTCAATGGACAGAGTGTTGCCTCAATGGACTGAGTGCTGCCTCAACGGACAGAGTGTTGCCTCAACGTACTGAGTGTTGCCTCAATGGACTGAGTGCTGCCTCAATGGACTGAGTGCTGCCTCAATGGACTGACTGTGGCCTCAATGGACTGATTGTTGCCTCAATAGACTGAGTTCTGACCTCAATGGACTGTGTGTTGCCTCAATGGACTGATTGTTGCCTCAACAGACTGAGTGCTGCCTCAACAGACTGAGTGCTGCCTCAACGGACTGAGTGTTGCCTCAATGGACAGAGTGTTGCCTCAATGGACTGAGTGTTGCCTCAATAGACTGAGTTCTGACCTCAATGGACTGTGTGTTGCCTCAATGGACTGATTGTTGCCTCAACAGACTGAGTGCTGCCTCAACAGACTGAGTGCTGCCTCAACGGACTGAGTGTTGCCTCAATGGACAGAGTGTTGCCTCAATGGACTGAGTGCTGCCTCAACGGACAGAGTGTTGCCTCAACGTACTGAGTGTTGCCTCAATGGACTGAGTGCTGCCTCAATAGACTGAGTTCTGACCTCAATGGACTGTGTGTTGCCTCAATGGACTGATTGTTGCCTCAACAGACTGAGTGCTGCCTCAACAGACTGAGTGCTGCCTCAACGGACTGAGTGTTGCCTCAATGGACAGAGTGTTGCCTCAATGGACTGAGTGCTGCCTCAACGGACAGAGTGTTGCCTCAACGGACTGAGTGTTGCCTCAATGGACAGAGTGTTGCCTCAATGGACTGAGTGCTGCCTCAACGGACAGAGTGTTGCCTCAACGTACTGAGTGTTGCCTCAATGGACTGAGTGCTGCCTCAATGGACTGAGTGCTGCCTCAATGGACTGACTGTGGCCTCAATGGACTGATTGTTGCCTCATGGACTGAGTGTTGCCTCAATGGGCTGAGTGCTGCAATAATGGTCTGACTGTGGCCTCAATGGACTGATTGTTGCCTCATGGACTGAGTGTTGCCTCAATGGACTGACAGTGGCCTCAATGGACTGATTGTTGCCTCAATGGAGTGAGTGTTGCTTCAATGGGCTGAGTTCTGACCTCAATGGACTGTGTGTTGCCTCAATGGACAGAGTGTTGCCTCAATGGACAGAGTGTTGCCTCAATGGACTGAGTGTTGCCTGATGGACTGAGTGTTGCCTCAATGGGCTGAGTTCTGACCTCAATGGACTGTGTGTTGCCTCAATGGACTGAGTGTTGCCTCAATGGACAGAGTGTTGCCTCAATGGACTGAGTGTTGCCTCAATGGACTGAGTGCTGAACTCAAAGGACTGAGTGTTGCCTCAATGGACTGAGTGTTGCCTCAATGGACTGAGTTCTGACCTCAATGGACTGTGTGTTGCCTCAATGGACTGAGTGTTGCCTCATGGACTGAGTGTTGCCTCATGGACTGATTGTTGCCTCAATGGACAGAGTGTTGCCTCAATGGACAGAGTGTTGCCTCAATGGACTGAGTGTTGCCTCAATGGACAGAGTGTTGCCTCAATGGACAGAGTGTTGCCTCAATGGACTGAGTGTTGCCTGATGGACTGAGTGTTGCCTCAATGGGCTGAGTTCTGACCTCAATGGACTGTGTGTTGCCTCAATGGACTGAGTGTTGCCTCAATGGACAGAGTGTTGCCTCAATGGACTGAGTGTTGCCTCAATGGACTGAGTGCTGAACTCAAAGGACTGAGTGTTGCCTCAATGGACTGAGTGTTGCCTCAATGGACTGAGTTCTGACCTCAATGGACTGTGTGTTGCCTCAATGGACTGAATGTTGCCTCAATGGATTGAGTGTTGCCTCAATGGACTGAATGTTGCCTCATGGACTGAGTGTTGCCTCAATGGACTGAGTGTTGCCACAATGGACTGAATGTTGCCTCATGGACTGAGTGTTGCCTCAATGGACTGAGTGTTGGATCATGGACTGAGTGTTGCCTCAATGGACTGAGTGTTGCCTCATGGACTGATTGTTGCCTCATGGACTGAGTGTGGTCTCAATGGACTGATTGTTGCCTCAATGGACTGACTGTGGCCTCAATGGACTGAGTGTTGCCTCAACAGACTGAGTGCTGCCTCAACAGACTGAGTGTTGCCTCAACGGATTGAGTGTTGCCTCAATGGACTGATTGTTGCCTCAATGGACTGAGTGCTGCCTCAACGGACTGTGTGTTGCCGCAACGGACTGAGTGTTGCCTCAATGGACTGAGTGCTGCCTCAATGGACTGTGTGTTGCCTCAACGGACTGAGTGTTGCCTCAATGGACTGAGTGCTGCCTCAATGGACTGAGTGTTGCCTCATGGACTGATTGTTGTCTCATGGACTGAGTGTTGCCTCATGGACTGAGTGTTGCCTCAATGGACTGAGTGTTGCCTCAATGGACTGATTGTTGCCTCATGGACTGAGTGTTGCCTCAATGGGCTGAGTTTTGACCTCAATGGACTGTGTGTTGCCTCAATGGACTGAGTGTTGCCTCAATGGACTGAGTGTTTCCTGATGGACTAAGTGTTGCCTCAATGGACTGAGTGTTGCCTCAATGGACTGAGTGTTGCCTCAATGGACTGAGTGTTGCCTCAATGGACTGAGTGTTTCCTGATGGACTAAGTGTTGCCTCAATGGACTGACTGTGGCCTCAATGGACTGAGTGTTGCCTCATGGACTGATTGTTGCCTCAATGGACTGAGTGTTGCCTCATGGACTGAGTGTTGCCTCAATGGACTGAGTGTTGCCTCATGGACTGAGTGTTGCCTCAATGGACTGAGTGTTGCCTCAATGGACTGAGTGTTGCCTCAATGGACTGAGTGTTGCCTCATGGACTGATTGTTGCCTCAATGGACTGAGTGTTGCCTCATGGACTGAGTGTTGCCTCAATGGACTGAGTGTTGCCTCAATGGACTGAGTGTTGCCTCAATGGACTGAGTGTTGCCTCATGGACTGATTGTTGCCTCAATGGACTGAGTGTTGCCTCATGGACTGAGTGTTGCCTCATGGACTGATTGTTGCCTCATGGACTGAGTGTTGCCTCAATGGACTGAGTGTTGGCTCATGGACTGAGTGTTGCCTCAATGGACTGAGTGTTGCCTCAATGGACTGACTGTGGCCTCAATGGACTGAGTGTTGCCTGATGGAATGAGAGTTGCCTCAATGGACTGAGTGTTGCCTCAATGGACTGAGTGTTGCCTCATTGGACTGAGTGTTGCCTCATGGACTGATTGTTGCCTCATGGACTGAGTGTTGCCTCAATGGACTGAGTGTTGCCTTAATGGACTGAGTGTTGCCTCAATGGACTGAGTGTTGCCTCATTGGACTGAGTGTTGCCTCATGGACTGATTGTTGCCTCATGGACTGAGTGTGGTCTCAATGGACTGATTGTTGCCTCAATGGACTGACTGTGGCCTCAATGGACTGAGTGTTGCCTCAACAGACTGAGTGCTGCCTCAATGGACTGAGTGTTGCCTCAATGGACTGAGTGTTGCCTCAATGGACTGAGTGCTGCCTCAACGGACTGAGTGTTGCCTCAATGGACTGAGTGTTGCCTCATTGGACTGAGTGTTGCCTCATGGACTGATTGTTGCCTCATGGACTGAGTGTTGCCTCAATGGACTGAGTGTTGCCTTAATGGACTGAGTGTTGCCTCATTGGACTGAATGTTGCCTGATGTACTGATTGTTGCCTCATGGACTGAGTGTGGTCTCAATGGACTGATTGTTGCCTCAATGGACTGACTGTGGCCTCAATGGACTGAGTGTTGCCTCAACAGACTGAGTGCTGCCTCAATGGACTGAGTGTTGCCTCAATGGACTGAGTGTTGCCTCAATGGACTGAGTGCTGCCTCAACGGACTGAGTGTTGCCTCAATGGACTGAGTGCTGCCTCAATGGACTGAGTGTTGCCTCATGGACTGATTGTTGCCTCATGGACTGAGTGTTGCCTCATGGACTGAGTGTTGCCTCAATGGACTGAGTGTTGCCTCATGGACTGAGTGTTGCCTCAATGGACTGAGTGTTGCCTCATGGACTGATTGTTGCCTCATGGACTGAGTGTTGCCTCAATGGACTGAGTGTTGCCTCAATGGACTGAGTTCTGACTTCAGTGGACTGAGTGTTGCCTCATGGACTCAGTGTTGCCTCAATGGACTGAGTGCTGAACTCAAAGGACTGAGTGTTGCCTCAATGGACTGAGTGTTGCCTCATGGACTGATTGTTGCCTCATGGACAGAGTGCTGCCTCAATGGACTGAGTGTTGCCTCAATGGACTGAGTGTTGCCTCAATGGAGTGAGTGTTGCCTCAATGGGCTGAGTTCTGACCTCAATGGACAGTGTGTTGCCTCAATGGACTGAGTGCTGCCTCAATGGACTGAGTGTTGCCTCAATGGGCTGAGTTCTGACCTCAATGGACTGTGTGTTGCCTCAATGGACAGAGTGCTGCCTCAATGGATTGAGTGCTGCCTCAATGGACTGAGTGCTGCCCAAATGGACTGAGTGTTGCCTCAATGGACTGAGTGCTGCCTCAATGGACTGAGCATTGCCTCAATGGACTGAGTGCTGCCTGATGGACTGAGTGCTGCCTGATGGACTGAGTGTTGCCTCAATGGACTGAGTGCTGCCTGAATGGATCGAGTGCTGCCTCAATGGACTGAGTATTGCCTCAATGGACTGAGTGCTGCCTGATGGACTGAGTGTTGCCTCAATGGACTGAGTGTTGCCTCAATGGAGTGAGTGTTGCCTCAATGGACAGAGTGCTGCCTCAATGGACTGAGTGTTGCCTCAATGGACTGAGTGTTGAACTCAAAGGACTGAGTTTTGCCTCATGGACTGAGTGTTGCCTCAATGGAGTGAGTGTTGCCTCAATGGACAGAGTGCTGCCTCAATGGACTGAGTGTTGAACTCAAAGGACTGAGTTTTGCCTCATGGACTGAGTGTTGCCTCAATGGAGTGAGTGTTGCCTCAATGGACTGAGTGTTGCCTCAATGGACTGAGTGTTGAACTCAAAGGACTGAGTTTTGCCTCATGGACTGAGTGTTGCCTCAATGGAGTGAGTGTTGCCTCAATGGACAGAGTGCTGCCTCAATGGACTGAGTGTTGCCTCAATGGACTGAGTGTTGCCTCAATGGAGTGAGTGTTGCCTCAATGGGCTAAGTTCTGACCTCAATGGACAGTGTGTTGCCTCAATGGACTGAGTGTTGCCTCAATGGACTGAGTGTTGCCTCAATGGAGTGAGTGTTGCCTCAATGGACAGAGTGCTGCCTCAATGGATTGAGTGTTGCCTCAATGGACTGAGTGCTGAACTCAAAGGACTGAGTGTTGCCTCAATGGACTGAGTGTTGCCTCATGGACTGATTGTTGCCTCATGGACAGAGTGCTGCCTCAATGGACTGAGTGTTGTCTCAATGGACTGAGTGTTGCCTCAGTGGACTGAGTGTTGCCTCAATGGACTGAGTACTGAACTCAAAGGACTGAGTGTTGCCTCAATGGACTGAGTGCTGCCTCAATGGACTGAGTGTTGCCTCAATGGAGTGAGTGTTGCCTCAATGGACGGAGTGCTGCCTCAATGGTCTGAGTGTTCCCTCAATGGACTGAGTGTTGCCTCAATGGAGCGAGTGTTGCCTCAATGGACTGAGTTCTGACCTCAATGGACAGTGTGTTGCCTCAATGGACTGAGTGCTGCCTCAATGGACTGAGTGTTGCCTCAATGGGCTGAGTTCTGACCTCAATGGATTGTGTGTTGCCTCAATGGACAGAGTGCTGCCTCATTGGATTGAGTGCTGCCTCAATGGACTGAGTGCTGCCTCAATGGACTGAGTGTTGCCTCAATGGACTGAGTGCTGCCTCAATGGACTGAGTATTGCCTCAATAGACTGAGTGCTGCCCAAATGGACTGAGTGCTGCCTGATGGACTGAGTGTTGCCTCAATGGACTGAGTGTTGACCTAAATGGACTGAGTGTTGCCTCAATGGAGTGAGTGTTGCCTCAATGGGCTGAGTTCTGACCTCAATGGACAGTGTGTTGCCTCATGGACTGAGTGTTTCCTCAAGGGGCTGAGTTCTGACCTCAATGGACTGATTGTTGCCTCATGGACTGAGTGTTGCCTCATGGACTGAGTGTTGCCTCAATGGACCGACAGTGGCCTCAATGGACTGATTGTTGCCTCAATGGAGTGAGTGTTGCCTCAATGAGCTTAGTTCTGACCTCAATGGACTGTGTGTTGCCTCAATGGACTGAGTGTTGCCTCAATGGACTGTGTGTTGCCTCAATGGACTGAGTGTTGCCTGATGGACTGAGTGTTGCCTCAATGGGCTGAGTTCTGACCTCAATGGACTGTGTGTTGCCTCAATGGACTGAGTGTTGCCTCAATGGACAGAGTGTTGCCTCAATGGACTGAGTGTTGCCTCAATGGACTGAGTGCTGAACTCAAAGGACTGAGAGTTGCCTCAATGGACTGAGTGTTGCCTCAATGGACTGAGTTCTGACCTCAATGGACTGTGTGTTGCCTCAATGGACTGAGTGTTGCCTCAATGGACTGAGTGTTGCCTCAATAGACTGAGTTCTGACCTCAATGGACTGTGTGTTGCCTCAATGGACTGATTGTTGCCTCAACAGACTGAGTGCTGCCTCAACAGACTGAGTGCTGCCTCAACGGACTGAGTGTTGCCTCAATGGACAGAGTGTTGCCTCAATGGACTGAGTGCTGCCTCAACGGACAGAGTGTTGCCTCAACGTACTGAGTGTTGCCTCAATGGACTGAGTGCTGCCTCAATGGACTGAGTGTTGCCTCATGGACTGAGTGTTGCCTCATGGACTGAGTGCTGCCTCAACGGACAGAGTGTTGCCTCAACGTACTGAGTGTTGCCTCAATGGACTGAGTGCTGCCTCAATGGACTGAGTGCTGCCTCAATGGACTGACTGTGGCCTCAATGGACTGATTGTTGCCTCATGGACTGACTGTGGCCTCAATGGACTGAGTGTTGCCTGATGGAATGAGAGTTGCCTCAATGGACTGATTGTTGCCTCAATGGACTGAGTGTTGCCTCATTGGACTGAGTGTTGCCTCATGGACTGAGTGTTGCCTCATTGGACTGAGTGCTGCCTCAACGGACAGAGTGTTGCCTCAACGTACTGAGTGTTGCCTCAATGGACTGAGTGCTGCCTCAATGGACTGAGTGCTGCCTCAATGGACTGACTGTGGCCTCAATGGACTGATTGTTGCCTCATGGACTGAGTGTTGCCTCAATGGGCTGAGTGCTGCAATAATGGTCTGACTGTGGCCTCAATGGACTGATTGTTGCCTCATGGACTGAGTGTTGCCTCAATGGACTGACAGTGGCCTCAATGGACTGATTGTTGCCTCAATGGAGTGAGTGTTGCTTCAATGGGCTGAGTTCTGACCTCAATGGACTGTGTGTTGCCTCAATGGACTGAGTGTTGCCTCAATGGACAGAGTGTTGCCTCAATGGACTGAGTGTTGCCTGATGGACTGAGTGTTGCCTCAATGGGCTGAGTTCTGACCTCAATGGACTGTGTGTTGCCTCAATGGACTGAGTGTTGCCTCAATGGACAGAGTGTTGCCTCAATGGACTGAGTGTTGCCTCAATGGACTGAGTGCTGAACTCAAAGGACTGAGTGTTGCCTCAATGGACTGAGTGTTGCCTCAATGGACTGAGTTCTGACCTCAATGGACTGTGTGTTGCCTCAATGGACTGAGTGTTGCCTCATGGACTGAGTGTTGCCTCATGGACTGATTGTTGCCTCAATGGACAGAGTGTTGCCTCATGGACTGAGTGTTGCCTCAATGGATTGAGTGTTGCCTCAATGGACTGAATGTTGCCTCATGGACTGAGTGTTGCCTCAATGGACTGAGTGTTGCCTCAATGGACTGAGTGTTGGATCATGGACTGAGTGTGGTCTCAATGGACTGATTGTTGCCTCAATGGACTGACTGTGGCCTCAATGGACTGAGTGTTGCCTCAACAGACTGAGTGCTGCCTCAACAGACTGAGTGTTGCCTCAACGGATTGAGTGTTGCCTCAATGGACTGAGTGTTGCCTCAATGGACTGAGTGCTGCCTCAACGGACTGTGTGTTGCCTCAACGGACTGAGTGTTGCCTCAATGGACTGAGTGCTGCCTCAATGGACTGTGTGTTGCCTCAACGGACTGAGTGTTGCCTCAATGGACTGAGTGTTGCCTCATGGACTGATTGTTGTCTCATGGACTGAGTGTTGCCTCATGGACTGATTGTTGCCTCATGGACTGAGTGTTGCCTCAATGGGCTGAGTTTTGACCTCAATGGACTGTGTGTTGCCTCAATGGACTGAGTGTTGCCTCAATGGACTGAGTGTTTCCTGATGGACTGAGTGTTGCCTCATGGACTGATTGTTGCCTCAATGGACTGAGTGTTGCCTCAATGGACTGAGTGTTGCCTCATGGACTGAGTGTTGCCTCATGGACTGATTGTTGCCTCATGGACTGAGTGTTGCCTCAATGGACTGAGTGTTGGCTCATGGACTGAGTGTTGCCTCAATGGACTGACTGTTGCCTCAATGGACTGACTGTGGCCTCAATGGACTGAGTGTTGCCTGATGGAATGAGAGTTGCCTCAATGGACTGATTGTTGCCTCAATGGACTGAGTGTTGCCTCATTGGACTGAGTGTTGCCTCATGGACTGATTGTTGCCTCATGGACTGAGTGTTGCCTCAATGGACTGAGTGTTGCCTTAATGGACTGAGTGTTGCCTCATTGGACTGAGTGTTGCCTGATGTACTGATTGTTGCCTCATGGACTGAGTGTGGTCTCAATGGACTGATTGTTGCCTCAATGGACTGACTGTGGCCTCAATGGACTGAGTGTTGCCTCAACAGACTGAGTGCTGCCTCAATGGACTGAGTGTTGCCTCAATGGACTGAGTGTTGCCTCAATGGACTGAGTGCTGCCTCAACGGACTGAGTGTTGCCTCAATGGACTGAGTGTTGCCTCAATGGACTGAGTGTTGCCTCATGGACTGAGTGTTGCCTCAATGGACTGAGTGTTGCCTCATGGACTGATTGTTGCCTCATGGACTGAGTGTTGCCTCAATGGACTGAGTGTTGCCTCAATGGACTGAGTTCTGACTTCAGTGGACTGAGTGTTGCCTCATGGACTCAGTGTTGCCTCAATGGACTGAGTGCTGAACTCAAAGGACTGAGTGTTGCCTCAATGGACTGAGTGTTGCCTCATGGACTGATTGTTGCCTCATGGACAGAGTGCTGCCTCAATGGACTGAGTGTTGCCTCAATGGACTGAGTGTTGCCTCAATGGAGTGAGTATTGCCTCAATGGGCTGAGTTCTGACCTCAATGGACAGTGTGTTGCCTCAATGGACTGAGTGCTGCCTCAATGGACTGAGGGTTGCCTCAATGGGCTGAGTTCTGACCTCAATGGACTGTGTGTTGCCTCAATGGACAGAGTGCTGCCTCAATGGATTGAGTGCTGCCTCAATGGACTGAGTGCTGCCCAAATGGACTGAGTGTTGCCTCAATGGACTGAGTGCTGCCTCAATGGACTGAGCATTGCCTCAATGGACTGAGTGCTGCCTGATGGACTGAGTGTTGCCTCAATGGGCTGAGTTCTGACCTCAATGGACTGTCTGTTGCCTCAATGGACTGAGTGCTGCCTGAATGGATCGAGTGCTGCCTCAATGGACTGAGTATTGCCTCAATGGACTGAGTGCTGCCTGATGGACAGAGTGTTGCCTCAATGGACTGAGTGTTGCCTCAATGGAGTGAGTGTTGCCTCAATGGACAGAGTGCTGCCTCAATGGACTGAGTGTTGCCTCAATGGACTGAGTGTTGAACTCAAAGGACTGAGTTTTGCCTCATGGACTGAGTGTTGCCTCAATGGAGTGAGTGTTGCCTCAATGGACAGAGTGCTGCCTCAATGGACTGAGTGTTGAACTCAAAGGACTGAGTTTTGCCTCATGGACTGAGTGTTGCCTCAATGGAGTGAGTGTTGCCTCAATGGACTGAGTGTTGCCTCAATGGACTGAGTGTTGAACTCAAAGGACTGAGTTTTGCCTCATGGACTGAGTGTTGCCCCAATGGAGTGAGTGTTGCCTCAATGGACAGAGTGCTGCCTCAATGGACTGAGTGTTGCCTCAATGGACTGAGTGTTGCCTCAATGGAGTGAGTGTTGCCTCAATGGGCTGAGTTCTGACCTCAATGGACAGTGTGTTGCCTCAATGGACTGAGTGTTGCCTCAATGGACTGAGTGTTGCCTCAATGGAGTGAGTGTTGCCTCAATGGACAGAGTGCTGCCTCAATGGATTGAGTGTTGCCTCAATGGACTGAGTGCTGAACTCAAAGGACTGAGTGTTGCCTCAATGGACTGAGTGTTGCCTCATGGACTGATTGTTGCCTCATGGACAGAGTGCTGCCTCAATGGACTGAGTGTTGTCTCAATGGACTGAGTGTTGCCTCAGTGGACTGAGTGTTGCCTCAATGGACTGAGTACTGAACTCAAAGGACTGAGTGTTGCCTCAATGGACTGAGTGCTGCCTCAATGGACTGAGTGTTGCCTCAATGGAGTGAGTGTTGCCTCAATGGACGGAGTGCTGCCTCAATGGTCTGAGTGTTCCCTCAATGGACTGAGTGTTGCCTCAATGGAGCGAGTGTTGCCTCAATGGACTGAGTTCTGACCTCAATGGACAGTGTGTTGCCTCAATGGACTGAGTGCTGCCTCAATGGACTGAGTGTTGCCTCAATGGGCTGAGTTCTGACCTCAATGGATTGTGTGTTGCCTCAATGGACAGAGTGCTGCCTCATTGGATTGAGTGCTGCCTCAATGGACTGAGTGCTGCCTCAATGGACTGAGTGTTGCCTCAATGGACTGAGTGCTGCCTCAATGGACTGAGTATTGCCTCAATAGACTGAGTGCTGCCCAAATGGACTGAGTGCTGCCTGATGGACTGAGTGTTGCCTCAATGGACTGAGTGTTGACCTAAATGGACTGAGTGTTGCCTCAATGGACTGAGTGGTGTCCTCAATGTACTGATGCTTGCATCAATGGACTGATTGTTACCTCAATGGACTGAGTTCTGACCTCAATGGACTGAGTGCTCCCTCAATGGACTGAGTGTTGCCTCAATGGACTGTGTTCTGACCTCAATGGACTGAGTGTTGCATCAATGGACTGAGTGTTGCCTCAATGTACTGAGTTCTGACCTCAATGGACTGAGTGGTGTCCTCAATGGACTGAGTGTTGCCTCAATGGACTGAGTGGTGTCCTCAATGGACTGAGTGTTGCCTCAATGGACTGAGTGGTGTCCTCAATGGACTGAGTGTTGCCTCAATTAACTGTGTGCTCCCTCAATGGACTGAGTGTTGCCTCAATGGACTGTGTGCTCCCTCAATGGACTGAGTGTTGCCTCAATGGACTGAGTGCTGCCTCAATGGACTGAGTGTTGCCTCATGGACTGATTGTTGTCTCATGGACTGAGTGTTGCCTCATGGACTGATTGTTGCCTCATGGACTGAGTGTTGCCTCAATGGGCTGAGTTTTGACCTCAATGGACTGTGTGTTGCCTCAATGGACTGAGTGTTGCCTCAATGGACTGAGTGTTTCCTGATGGACTGAGTGTTGCCTCATGGACTGATTGTTGCCTCAATGGACTGAGTGTTGCCTCAATGGACTGAGTGTTGCCTCATGGACTGAGTGTTGCCTCATGGACTGATTGTTGCCTCATGGACTGAGTGTTGCCTCAATGGACTGAGTGTTGGCTCATGGACTGAGTGTTGCCTCAATGGACTGAGTGTTGCCTCAATGGACTGACTGTGGCCTCAATGGACTGAGTGTTGCCTGATGGAATGAGAGTTTCCTCAATGGACTGAGTGTTGCCTCAATGGACTGAGTGTTGCCTCATTGGACTGAGTGTTGCCTCATGGACTGATTGTTGCCTCATGGACTGAGTGTTGCCTCAATGGACTGAGTGTTGCCTTAATGGACTGAGTGTTGCCTCATTGGACTGAGTGTTGCCTGATGTACTGATTGTTGCCTCATGGACTGAGTGTGGTCTCAATGGACTGATTGTTGCCTCAATGGACTGACTGTGGCCTCAATGGACTGAGTGTTGCCTCAACAGACTGAGTGCTGCCTCAATGGACTGAGTGTTGCCTCAATGGACTGAGTGTTGCCTCAATGGACTGAGTGCTGCCTCAACGGACTGAGTGTTGCCTCAATGGACTGAGTGTTGCCTCAATGGACTGAGTGTTGCCTCATGGACTGAGTGTTGCCTCAATGGACTGAGTGTTGCCTCAATGGACTGAGTGTTGCCTCATGGACTGAGTGTTGCCTCAATGGACTGAGTGTTGCCTCAATGGACTGAGTTCTGACTTCAGTGGACTGAGTGTTGCCTCATGGACTCAGTGTTGCCTCAATGGACTGAGTGCTGAACTCAAAGGACTGAGTGTTGCCTCAATGGACTGAGTGTTGCCTCATGGACTGATTGTTGCCTCATGGACAGAGTGCTGCCTCAATGGACTGAGTGTTGCCTCAATGGACTGAGTGTTGCCTCAATGGAGTGAGTATTGCCTCAATGGGCTGAGTTCTGACCTCAATGGACAGTGTGTTGCCTCAATGGACTGAGTGCTGCCTCAATGGACTGAGTGTTGCCTCAATGGGCTGAGTTCTGACCTCAATGGACTGTGTGTTGCCTCAATGGACAGAGTGCTGCCTCAATGGATTGAGTGCTGCCTCAATGGACTGAGTGCTGCCCAAATGGACTGAGTGTTGCCTCAATGGACTGAGTGCTGCCTCAATGGACTGAGCATTGCCTCAATGGACTGAGTGCTGCCTGATGGACTGAGTGTTGCCTCAATGGGCTGAGTTCTGACCTCAATGGACTGTGTGTTGCCTCAATGGACTGAGTGCTGCCTGAATGGATCGAGTGCTGCCTCAATGGACTGAGTATTGCCTCAATGGACTGAGTGCTGCCTGATGGACAGAGTGTTGCCTCAATGGACTGAGTGTTGCCTCAATGGAGTGAGTGTTGCCTCAATGGACAGAGTGCTGCCTCAATGGACTGAGTGTTGCCTCAATGGACTGAGTGTTGAACTCAAAGGACTGAGTTTTGCCTCATGGACTGAGTGTTGCCTCAATGGAGTGAGTGTTGCCTCAATGGACAGAGTGCTGCCTCAATGGACTGAGTGTTGAACTCAAAGGACTGAGTTTTGCCTCATGGACTGAGTGTTGCCTCAATGGAGTGAGTGTTGCCTCAATGGACTGAGTGTTGCCTCAATGGACTGAGTGTTGAACTCAAAGGACTGAGTTTTGCCTCATGGACTGAGTGTTGCCCCAATGGAGTGAGTGTTGCCTCAATGGACAGAGTGTTGCCTCAATGGACTGAGTGTTGCCTCAATGGACTGAGTGCTGCCTCAACGGACTGAGTGTTGCCTCAATGGACTGAGTGTTGCCTCAATGGACTGAGTGTTGCCTCATGGACTGAGTGTTGCCTCAATGGACTGAGTGTTGCCTCAATGGACTGAGTGTTGCCTCATGGACTGAGTGTTGCCTCAATGGACTGAGTGTTGCCTCAATGGACTGAGTTCTGACTTCAGTGGACTGAGTGTTGCCTCATGGACTCAGTGTTGCCTCAATGGACTGAGTGCTGAACTCAAAGGACTGAGTGTTGCCTCAATGGACTGAGTGTTGCCTCATGGACTGATTGTTGCCTCATGGACAGAGTGCTGCCTCAATGGACTGAGTGTTGCCTCAATGGACTGAGTGTTGCCTCAATGGAGTGAGTATTGCCTCAATGGGCTGAGTTCTGACCTCAATGGACAGTGTGTTGCCTCAATGGACTGAGTGCTGCCTCAATGGACTGAGTGTTGCCTCAATGGGCTGAGTTCTGACCTCAATGGACTGTGTGTTGCCTCAATGGACAGAGTGCTGCCTCAATGGATTGAGTGCTGCCTCAATGGACTGAGTGCTGCCCAAATGGACTGAGTGTTGCCTCAATGGACTGAGTGCTGCCTCAATGGACTGAGCATTGCCTCAATGGACTGAGTGCTGCCTGATGGACTGAGTGTTGCCTCAATGGGCTGAGTTCTGACCTCAATGGACTGTGTGTTGCCTCAATGGACTGAGTGCTGCCTGAATGGATCGAGTGCTGCCTCAATGGACTGAGTATTGCCTCAATGGACTGAGTGCTGCCTGATGGACAGAGTGTTGCCTCAATGGACTGAGTGTTGCCTCAATGGAGTGAGTGTTGCCTCAATGGACAGAGTGCTGCCTCAATGGACTGAGTGTTGCCTCAATGGACTGAGTGTTGAACTCAAAGGACTGAGTTTTGCCTCATGGACTGAGTGTTGCCTCAATGGAGTGAGTGTTGCCTCAATGGACAGAGTGCTGCCTCAATGGACTGAGTGTTGAACTCAAAGGACTGAGTTTTGCCTCATGGACTGAGTGTTGCCTCAATGGAGTGAGTGTTGCCTCAATGGACTGAGTGTTGCCTCAATGGACTGAGTGTTGAACTCAAAGGACTGAGTTTTGCCTCATGGACTGAGTGTTGCCCCAATGGAGTGAGTGTTGCCTCAATGGACAGAGTGCTGCCTCAATGGACTGAGTGTTGCCTCAATGGACTGAGTGTTGCCTCAATGGAGTGAGTGTTGCCTCAATGGGCTGAGTTCTGACCTCAATGGACAGTGTGTTGCCTCAATGGACTGAGTGTTGCCTCAATGGACTGAGTGTTGCCTCAATGGAGTGAGTGTTGCCTCAATGGACAGAGTGCTGCCTCAATGGATTGAGTGTTGCCTCAATGGACTGAGTGCTGAACTCAAAGGACTGAGTGTTGCCTCAATGGACTGAGTGTTGCCTCATGGACTGATTGTTGCCTCATGGACAGAGTGCTGCCTCAATGGACTGAGTGTTGTCTCAATGGACTGAGTGTTGCCTCAGTGGACTGAGTGTTGCCTCAATGGACTGAGTACTGAACTCAAAGGACTGAGTGTTGCCTCAATGGACTGAGTGCTGCCTCAATGGACTGAGTGTTGCCTCAATGGAGTGAGTGTTGCCTCAATGGACGGAGTGCTGCCTCAATGGTCTGAGTGTTCCCTCAATGGACTGAGTGTTGCCTCAATGGAGCGAGTGTTGCCTCAATGGACTGAGTTCTGACCTCAATGGACAGTGTGTTGCCTCAATGGACTGAGTGCTGCCTCAATGGACTGAGTGTTGCCTCAATGGGCTGAGTTCTGACCTCAATGGATTGTGTGTTGCCTCAATGGACAGAGTGCTGCCTCATTGGATTGAGTGCTGCCTCAATGGACTGAGTGCTGCCTCAATGGACTGAGTGTTGCCTCAATGGACTGAGTGCTGCCTCAATGGACTGAGTATTGCCTCAATAGACTGAGTGCTGCCCAAATGGACTGAGTGCTGCCTGATGGACTGAGTGTTGCCTCAATGGACTGAGTGTTGACCTAAATGGACTGAGTGTTGCCTCAATGGACTGAGTGGTGTCCTCAATGTACTGATGCTTGCATCAATGGACTGATTGTTACCTCAATGGACTGAGTTCTGACCTCAATGGACTGAGTGCTCCCTCAATGGACTGAGTGTTGCCTCAATGGACTGTGTTCTGACCTCAATGGACTGAGTGTTGCATCAATGGACTGAGTGTTGCCTCAATGTACTGAGTTCTGACCTCAATGGACTGAGTGGTGTCCTCAATGGACTGAGTGTTGCCTCAATGGACTGAGTGGTGTCCTCAATGGACTGAGTGTTGCCTCAATGGACTGAGTGGTGTCCTCAATGGACTGAGTGTTGCCTCAATTAACTGTGTGCTCCCTCAATGGACTGAGTGTTGACCCAATGGACTGAGTGCTGATGCACCTGGTAAAACGTGACAGCCTTCTTGTGGGCTGGGTTGGGGGTGCCCTCCTCATCGGGCAGCCTGTGCCCCACAGAGTGCCACCCCTGAAGCCCAAACTGCCCCCAAGTACAACACTCCCCCCCTACCAACCAATTGCGCTTGTCTTGCCAGGGTCCAGCTGCTTGTCTCTGGAGAGGCCCTAAAAACATACCTGAGTTCCGAGGCCATCCTTCTTGTTGTGTCCGAGGGTTGAGTGTAGTCCGAGCAGTGGTCACCGTGCCCGGTGGCGCTGATTGGCTGGCAGCTCCATTAGGCGGGACTTCCTGCTTCAAGGAAGTGGAAGTCCCGCCCAAGACCAACTAAGGGCCTGGGGAGCGAAGATCCCAGCGTGGGTCCCAGGCATGACAGAGGCAGACTTGCCACTGACTTTTCAGCTGGTAGCGAGGCCTCCCGCCCAACGTAAAATTCCGCCATGAGATCTCCATCATTAAAGGGAAGGGGGCCACAGTGCTTGGTATTTAATAGCCCGAGCACTGTTAAATTGAGCCGGGGAATTACAAGGGTCCAAGACAGGGTTCCTTTCACCTTTTTGGCCCAGTGTCAGGACTCCCACCAGCTCCACAACATTCAGCCCATTGATTGTCACGTTTCAATACATTATAACAGTGACTGCTTTCGAAAGCAGCTGATTGGCTGTGAAGTACTTTGGGCCATTATGGAAGATGCTATAGAATACAAGCTCTTTTTTTGAAATGGCTGTTACATTCAGCATTGCTGTATCAGTTGGGTTCTTGTAATAACCCAGCACCTGTAATAGCCACTTTGTTTTTGTTGGAGTCCCAAATGACAACATTTTATTTCAGAGCTTGCTGTAGTGGGACCTGAACTCTCAACCGGTGGGCTATTAGTTCAGCAGCAGAATGACTGCACTGGCTCCACTAGCCTGTTCTGCAGACCTGCTGCTACATCAGGCATGACAAGAGGTGGTTCTGGTTGAGTGAGGATGCATCAGCTGGTTAATAAGAGTGATGAGACTATGAAAGCAATCCATTGGCTGTGAAACGCTTTGATACCATGAGGACTTAGTAAGTAAATCCCGAAATATATCCATGTTCTTCCTGCTAATCCTCCAAGTAGCTGCTGTGTTCCTGTACCTCCTTCCTTAGATCAACTCCCAGCTGCTGTTACCAAAGCAACATTCCTTGTGCTTGTGAGACTAGTGTTGCCAACTTTGGTTTGATGCCTGCGTAGAGGTTTCATCACATGACCTCCCACCTCTATCTGCTCACTCTTTAATACTTTTATAACTAAGGAAACCGAAATTAAAAATTTACACAACTTTATGTCGCCCCAATGATTTTTCTCCCTGGGTTGCTTGCAGCAGTGTCCTGGAGATGAATCTTTAATCCCTGGAAATTCCAGGGCAATCTGGGAGGCTTGTGAATTGCTCAGTAGCAGGATCCATAAAGACAGCATCTTCTTTCACTTTGTGTCTTCAGAAATGAAGGAGTTCAGTGGATGAGGTTCCAGTTTGGTTTAGAACCTGCCTCCTCACATTTTGAATCACCATTCACTAATTTAACTCACATTGACAGGGTGAATATCCACATGCAGCCTCAGCACCAATAGAACTATGGGCCAAAGGCACTCATTAAGATCAGCCACAAATCATAACCCTGCCCCCAAATGAACCGACACAGGCCCATGATCAATTCCAAAACCCAGCTGTTGGCCAAACTCCCAAATTCGGCCTCTCTTCAATTCTGTTTCTACTTTTGAAACAGGTATTCAACAGATACCAGTAATACTTCGAGTAAACTAACAGGCCTTCAGTCTGTGACTGCTTTCATTTCTAAACACCCAGCTGATACAGCCAGCTCGAGACAGGATCAAACATGGGTTCCGTTATTGATGAACTGGTGTAGACATCAGTTTGAGTCAGCATGTAGTGCATGCTTTAATAGTATTACAGCTAAAGCTTCTACAGCTTACTGTAATCCAGAGTGACAAAGTTTGGAGCCTGATCGTGTCTATGGAACAATGGCTGGACTCTGGAGAATCTGGTTTGTAAAGCTTCTCTTGGGCCTTCTCCATCAAGCAATTGAATTGACTTGTCACAGTAATTATGACTTAACCATGACATTATCTGTAACATTATGCATGATGTTATCTGTGACATTCTTGTGACAATACCTGTGACATTACTTTTGACCCATGCACTGATGACCACTCAACTCCCCTTCCTGTCTGTCATGCTCGCTGATATTGTTCATGGTTCTTTCTTCTCAGGTTCTGCCCTCCACTTCCTTTCAAATCTGCCATTGTCACCTCTCTCCTTAAAAACCCACCCTTGAGTCCTCCATCCTTGTAACTTATCATCCCTTCTCCAACATCCCTTTCCTTTCCAAAGGCCTTAAATGTACAATCACCTCATAAATCCATGCCAATCTTCCCTGCAATTCCGTGTTTGAATTCTTCCAATCAGGTTTCCATCCCAGCCACAGTACTGAAATGTCACAGGAAGGAATGGAGTGTACAAATGTAAGAGTGCACCAGCAAATAGGCTCATAGTCGGGAAAATGGTAAATAGACAGAATTAAAGGCTCTTTATCTGACTGCACACAGCATTCATAACTAGATAGATGATTGATCACCCCAGAGGGCTGTGAAAGCTCAGTCATTGAGTATGTTTAAAGTAGAAATTGACAGATTTCTAAATACCAATGACATAAGGAGATATGGGGATAGTGTGGGAAAAAGGCATTGAAGTGGATGATCAGCCATGATCATATTGAACGGCGGGGCAGGCTCAATGGGCTGAATGGCCTACTCCTGCTCCTATGTTCCTAAATGAGTATGAGCCGATAGCTATTACAGAGACATGGCTGCAAGGTGCCCAAGACTGGGAACTGAAAATTCCAGGGTATTTGGCATTTCAGAAGGATAGGGAGGTGAGATAGCTCTGGTAATAAAGGTTGAGAAATGATCTTGCTCAGATGTTCAAGATATAGGAAAATTGTTGGAGGTCAATCATCTCAGTCCCAGGACATCACTGCAGGAGTTCCTCAGGGTAGTGTCCTAGGCCCAACCATCTTCAGCTGCTTCATCAATGACCTTCCTTCAATCATAAGGTCAGAAGTGGGGCTGTTCGCTGATGATTGCACAATGTTCAGCACCATTCGCGACTCCTCAGATACTGAAGCAGTCAGTGTAGAAATACAGCAAGACCTGGACTGGGCTGATAAGTGGCAAGTAACATTTGCGCCACACAAGTGCCAGGCAATGACCATCTCAAACAAGAGAGAATCTAACCATCTCCCCTTGACATTCAATGGCATTACCATCTCTGAATCCTCCACTATCAACATCCTAGGGGTTACTATTGACCAGAAACTGAACTGGACTAGCCATTTAAATACCGTGGCTACAAGAGCAGGTCAGAGACTAGGAATTCTGCAGTGAGTAACTCACCTCCTGACTCCCCAAAGCCTGTCGACCATCTACAAGGCACAAGTCAGGAGTATGATGGAATACTCTCCACTTGCCTGGATGGGTGCAGCTCCAACAATACTCAAGAAGCTCGACACCATCCAGGACAAAGCTGCCCGCTTGATTTGCACCCCATCCACCACCTTCAAATTAACTCCCTCCATCACTGACGCACAGTGGCAGCAGTGTGTACCAACTACCAAGATGCACTGCAGCAATTCACCTAGGCTCCTTAGACAGCACCTTCCAAACCCATGACCTCTACCAACTAGAAGGACAAGGGCAGCTGATGTATGGGAACACCACCACCTGCAAGTTCCCCTCCAAGCCACACACCATCCTGACTTGGAACTATATCGCCATTCCTTCACTGTCGCCGGGTCAAAATCCTGGAACTCCCTTCCTAACAGCACTGTGGGTGTATCTACCCCACATGGACTGCAGTGGTTCAAGAAGGCAGTTCACTACCACCTTCTCAAGGGCAATTAGGGATGGGCAATAAATGCTGGCCTGGCCAGCAACGCCCACATCCCCATGACCAAATTAAAAAAATCAGTTTAGGTAGTGTCATGCAGGCCCTCCACCTGCCAAGAATGAGACACATATTTCGCCACATGAACATTAAAACTTAAAATTGTTGCCAGGAAGAAAGGAGGGCCTATCACAAGGAATTACCAGGCCCCTCGCTGGAAAGACATTTGCATAGTAACAGACAGTACTTGAAAAGGACAAAGGGGCCATGCCCTACTCCAATTTAATCCACAATGGACTTCTGAATACCAGACGTTGAAGGTGGAGAGGCTAACATTCCTGGTTAACTGCTAAGATGGCGGAAACAAATGGACGTGGTCAGACCAGTTTAGTCACATGGCTAACTGGCTGTTGGAGTTTTTTGAATTTGAACTTGCCACAGGGTTTTAAAACTCAGAAAGCACTTGACTCCTGGACTGAGAACATTTCTCTCCTGTCTGCTCTCATCCCTTTAACAGAACTGAAGACCCATCGAAGACTCATGAACCCCAAGAGAGAAAAGTCTCCTACAGTGAACAAGGTTTAAGAAGAATACTGGGCCCCAACGAAAAGCAAGAATTACCGACAATCAAGAACTACCTACAAAAGGACTGCAGTGAGCTCAAAGTACAGTAATGAGAAACTCTTCAGATATTGCCTCAAAACTCTCCAAATTGTTTTTTCTTCTGCTCTTTTCTGTCTCTATTTGCATGTGCATATCGTGTATGCATACTAGCATGGGGCGCGGCGTGTATCCGTAGGCATTAACCAAATTAAAGTTTAAGTTTGGGTTTCAATAAATTTCATTTTTCTTCTTTAAACTGAAGAAGGCCTGTTTGTGCTCATTTCTTTGCCTTATAATTGGAAAGCGGGGAACAAGGATTTACCAAGGGGAAGCTCAAAACACACTGTGTTAAAAACATAAACCCTGTTACAATAAGACCAGGTGAAGGTTGAAAGAGACCCCTAGACACCTTTCTCACCCGGTTGTAACAGTGGAGATAAGAAATAACAAGGGCAAAAAGTCTATAGTGGGAGTAGTTTATAGGCCGAAAAGTAGCTACACTGTAGGACAAAGCATATATCAAGAAATAATGGGGGCTTGTACTGCACGAAAAGTCATGGACGATATTAATCTTAATAAAGATTGGACAAATCAAATTGATAAAGGTAGCCTTGAGGACGAATCCATGGAGTGTGTTCAGGAGAGTTTCTTAGAACAATACCTTGTGGAATCAATCAGGGAACAAGCTTTAGGCCTAGTAATGTGTAATGAGATGTTTTAATTAATGATCTCATAGTTAAGGATCCTCTGGGCAAAAGTGAACATAACATGATAGAATTTCACATTCAGTTTGAAGGTAGGAAACTTGGGTCTGAAACTAATGTCTTAAACTTAAAGGCAATTACAAAGGTATGAAGACAGAGTTGGTTAAAGTAGACTGTGAAAATAGGTTTCAAGGTAAAATGGTTGATAAGCACTGGCTGACAGTTAGAGAGAAATTTCATGAATAAAAAGCCTCAAAGGTAACAATTGCTGGCTTATTACCTGAGCCATGAGTAAATTGGAGTAGGGTAAATAAGATTGGAGAGTTAAGTGCGTGGCTAAAAGATTAGTGTGGGAGGAATGGGTTTCAATTCATGGGGCACTGCCACCAGTACTGGGGAAAATGGGAGCTGTACCATTGGGATGGTCTTCACCTGAACCGTGCTGGGACCAGTGTTCTGGTGAGTAACATAACTAGAGTGGTAGAGTCATAGAGTGATACAGCACTGAAACAGGCCCTTTGGCCCACCACGTCTGTGCTGACCATCAACCACCCATTTTATACTAATCCTACATTAATCCCATGTCCCCTACCACATCCCAACAATTCTCCTACCACCTACCTACACTAGGGGCAATTTACCTATTAACCTGCAAATCTTTGGCTGTGGGAGGAAACCAGAGTACCCAGTGGAAACCCATACAGTCACAGGGAGAACTTGCAAACTCTGCACAGGCAGTACCCAGAACTGAACCTGGGTCACTGGAGCTGTGAGGCTGTACTGCTAACCACTGCGCAACTGTGCCGCCCAGAGGGGGCTTTAAACTAAATAGTGGGGGCAAGGAAACAAGTGAGGGAAGATGTTATAAATTAAAGAGGGAGGACAAGGCAAGAGAGCAAAGAATCAATAAGGAAATTGGTAATCTGAGAGTGGCAGGAAGGGACAGAGCATATAAACTGAAGAGTGCATCGGCAGATAAGACTTGAGGTTGCGAAAATAATAAAAAGAATTAAAGGCACTCTATCTGAATGCAATAGCATTCACAACCAGGTCGATGAATTGGCGGCACAAATAGAAGTAAACAGGTATGATCTAATTTCCATGATGGAAATGTGGCTGCAGGGTGAGGTGACCAAGGCTGGGAAGTGAATATTCAAGGTAATTTGACATTTAGAAAAGATAGGCAAAGAGGAAAAGGAAGTGGGATAGTGCCGCTAATCAAAGATAATATCAGTACATTAGTGAGAGAGGGTCTTTGATCAGAAGATCAAGACACAGAATCTGTTTGGGTAGAGCTAAGCAACAGCAAGGGACAGCAAACTTTGGTAGGAGATGTTAAGAGGCCACCAAGCGGTGGTGGCAATGTAGGACATGGTAAAAATCAGGAAATTGCTGCACAAGAGCCCATGGTGTCTTTCTTTGGCCTCCTTATCTCGAGAGACAATGGGTAAGCGCCTGGAGGTGATCAGTGGTTTGTGGAGCTGTGCCTGGAGTGGCTATCAAGGCCAATTCTAGAGTGACAGGCTCTTCCACAGGTGCTGCAGAAAAATGTGTTTGTTGGGGCTGTTACACAGTTGGCTCTCCCCTTGCGCCTCTGTCTTTTTTCCTGCCGACTGCTAAGTCTCTTCGACTCGCCACACTTTAGCCCCGCCTTTATGGCTGCCCGCCAGCTCTGGCGAACGCTGGCAACTGACTCCCACGACTTGTGATCAATGTCACAGGATTTCATGTCGCGTGCAGACGTCTTTAAAGCGGAGACATGGACGGCCGGTGGGTCTGATACCAGTGGCGAGCTCGCTGTACAATGTGTCTTTGGGGATCCTGCCATCTTCCATGCGGCTCACATGATCAAGCCATCTCAAGCTCCACTGACTCAGTAGTGTGTACAAGCTGGGGATGTTGGCCGCCTCGAGGACTTCTGTGTTGGAGATACGGTCCTGCCACCTGATGCCAAGTATTCTCCGGAGGCAGCGAAGATGGAATGAATTGAGACGACGCTCTTGGCTGGCATACGTTGTCCAGGCCTCACTGCCATAGAGCAAGGTACTGGACACAGGCTTGATACACTCGGACTTTTGTGTTCTGTGTCAGTGCGCCATTTTCCCACACTCTCTTGGCCAGTCTGGACATAGCAGTGGAAGTCTTTCTCATGCACTTGTTGATTTCTGCATCGAGAAACAGGTTACTGGTGATAGTTGAGCCTAGGTAGGTGAACTCTTGAACCACTTCCAGAGCGTGGTCGCCAATATTGATGGATGGAGCATTTCTGACGTCCTGCCCCATGATGTTCGTTTTCTTGAGGCTGATGGTTAGGCCAAATTTATTGCAGGTAGCCGCAAACCTTTCGATGAGACTCTGCAGGCACTCTTCAGTGTGAGATGTTAAAGCAGCATCGTCAACAAAGAGGAGTTCCCTGATGAGGACTTTCTGTACTTCGGACTTCGCTCTTAGACGGGCAAGGTTGAACAACCTGCCCCCTGATCTTGTGTGGAGGAAAATTCCTTCTTCCGAGGACTTGAACGCATGTGAAAGCAGTCGGGAGAAGAAAATCCCAAAAAGTGTGGGTGCGAGAACACAGCCCTGTTTCACGCCACTCAGGATAGGAAAGGGGTCTGATATAGAGGCATGGTGTAGAGGCTGATATATTAGCATAGGTAGAGGATTGGCTAACTAACAGAAAACAGAGAGTCAGGATAAACAGGCCATTTTCAGGTTGGCAAACTGTAGCACAGGGTGCCACACGGATCAGTGCTGTGCCCTCAACTAATTACAATCTATATTAATGACGTGGATGAAGGGACTGAGTGTATTGTCGCCAAATTTCCGAGTAATGCAAAGATAGGTGGGAAAGCAAGTTGTGAGGAGGACATGGTGGGGGGGGGGGGGTGCAGCAATTTTATGAGCATTGAAAGAGTGCTTTTGGTGATGTGCGGGTGATTTAATCAGGTGTGAGTGGTTTCCGATGGCGGGTATTTTTAGCAACGTTAAATTAGTGGTGTGTTTGCGGCAGTCCGGGGCACCCCTGTAAGTGGAATGGATTTTTACGCAATGTTTTTATTCAGTTATTTGTTTGCGACAAGGTTGTTGGATTTCAGTTTGTGATTTAACTGCTCTGTCAAATTGCTAGGCCATTGTAGACATTAACATAGAAGTCAACCAAATGGGAGTGTTCAGAGGAATGTGAGAGGGCTTTTCACAGACTTAAGCAAAATCTGCAAACAGTCCCAGCTTTGGGGAAAATAGTTCCTGTTCCACCTTCAGATCACATGACCCCAATAACACAATCCATCTACTAATAGTAGGCTGGACATCGTCCCTTCTTTAATTCGCCCATCTACCAATAATCTCGTTGGAGTATGTCTCGTTGTCTGGGTTACGGTGGCGGTTCCCATAAATGCAGCAAAGTGTTGAACAGCCTAATAAGCAGCTAAAAGATGTCTCTCACAGGATGAGTACAGCAATTCTACCTGAGTTAATGGGCTGGATTTTAAGAGCCCACCACCACTTGGGTGAAAAGAATGGCGCCTCTCGTGTGGGCCGCACGCTGTAGAGCTGCTGCAATCTCCTGCATGGTGGCTCATTTAAATAGCCGGGGTAGCCCGCACCCACCCCCCCACCCCCCAATCATGTGGAGGGGGCGGGCTCTCCGACACCGGCAATGGCATCAGCTGCCTGTGTGCAGATGCTGGTGCCATTTTTAAAGGGCAGTCAGCTCTGCTGGTCAATTTGAATTTTTAAAGTGGTACTCCACCAAAATCTACCAAATAAAATTCTAACACCCCTTTCCCACCCCCCCCAATAACAATTATATTAACTATTTGTCCTTCCCCCCCAAAGCACTTACCTTTGAAATCTGACCTTCCCTCAGACTGTACAAAGTTCAAAATTCATCCCTTCCCACCATCCCCGACACTCATTATATTTAGTTGACCCTATCCACCCCCCACACTAAAAATATTCATCCCCCCTCCCCACCAGTGTCACGCCGGCTTTCCCCTGATGGGGAAACGAAGGTGCGGGAGTGCCGGCCACCATACTGAAGATCGGGCCTGGAAAAATAAAATTTATTTATTTACATATTGAAATTCAGGTCCCGTCACCTAGCGGTGGGTGGGGGTGCCAGGGCACCTTGCCACTGCAGGAGGATCGAGCCGGGCCCTCCCGATGTTGTGCTCCATGGCGGGCCTCTGCTGGAACCATCTTCCGGCACACCCACCCCTCCCCCACCACAGAATCCGACGTCGGGTGTCAATGTCTGTGAAGCACACGCTACTGGTCTATGTTTCCCATGGGCTGATTGTAAAAGTGTTGCACCTAAACTAACTTCTGTGGCTGTGCACTCTCGCCAGAAACCATTTTCCCCAAAGCTGGGACTGTTTGCAGATTTTGCTTAAGTGTGTGAAAAGCCCTCTCACATTCCTCTGTCCACTCCCATTTGGCTGACTTCTATGTTAATGTGTACAATGGCCTAGCTCTCCTGCATAACTTTCTACAAACTCATAGCAATATCCCATCAGTGCTAAAAATGATCCTAAGGGCGAAACATCCTCTGGTATCAGTAGCTTTTGTCCCGCTTTCCTTTTCACCTCATCAATGCCTCTCTCTCCTGCTCTCAGCGTAAGTGCCAATAATTGTACTTCCTTTTGTCTTATCTGCACTTTTTTAGGGTTTACCTTCAACCCGTATCACATTAGCAGCTGCAAGAACTCCTTCAGCAAAACCATATGTTCCTCAAGAGTCTGTGTGAATAATAACAAATCATCTACAGACTGGGTCAGCTTGACCCTGCCAGAGAAGCCCTCGAAACACTTAGCCATTTGCTTATGGAATATTGATGGGCTATTATGAAACTCTTGTGGCAGTCATGTCCACATGTACTGTTGCCCTTTAAAGGTGATCAACCAAAACCCATTAGAAATATCCAGTACAGTGTTTATTTTCAAGGAACTTGGTATACTGCCAATCAAACCTGCAACAGCAGCGACAATTGGGAACATGCTGGAATGTTCTTATTTAATACCCTATAATCGATTATCATCCTCCATCTAGTTTCGTCTAGATCCGTCTAGTTTCTTAACAGGTCCAATCGGTGAATTTATGTATGTTGCCAGAGGTTCTACAACCCCTTGATCCACGAGGCACTTTACTGCTGCCTCTAAATCCCTCTCTGCTTCTTTGGCGAAATGATATTGCCTCTGCAGGGTTTTTATAGATTCTCCTTCCACAACCACCTCTACTTCTGGCTTTCTCCCGCAGTTGTGTTTGTGTTGGGCAATTGCTCCCTCCTTCTGCTCTCTAATAGCTTTACTCCACTACGGGCTGCTTGTCACTAACGCCTCCCAGTTATATTGCCACTTTCCTGCAACCACACACATTTTTCCTTGCCCTATCAGCAGAACGTACTGTCCTTCATTCCTCTTCCATAAACAATTGTTACGCTATTGTGCTTTGTGAATGATAATTTTCTTTAATCCACTGGCTGATGATCTGAATTTATATTTCTTTTAAAAGACCAGCTAAAAGGATGTCTTTGCTGGCAGCTTAAAATGATTACCTAATTTGCAACACTGTATTCTACATTACAAAGCACTGTGAGGAGAGAGACAAAATGGCTGCATTTTTTAGCAAGAACCAAGACCCAGGAAGTTTAAAGGAACTGCTTGTTCTTTTTCTTTTAGTCAGAAGAAATACTGCTAACTGCTATTTTTGAATCGCTGAGTGACTGTCATGTGACAAGCCCCTCCCCATCTGTGGTTTTAAGCTGGTGTTTTCTTTGCAGCAGAGGAGAAGCAAATGGACTCTGACATGAACTGACCCTAAGTGGGGGACCCTCACTCTCCATTCCAGCTTGAAAGCTTTCAAATCCTGCCTGTTGATTGACTATCTCTACATACTCCGACTACATCCAGAAACCCCGTTGGAGGAAATTATCTGCATCGCTGTCTCCAAGAGACCCACCGAACCAGTCATCTACCCCCTTAAACAAAAAGCCTCAGGACGACCGAATTCAGCTGGAAGTCAGCCAAATCACCAAACTCCACAGACTGTATATCCCTTTTTAATGGACTCTAACACAATCTACCTTTCCCCACTCTATAACCTATTTGTGTGTGTGTGTAAACCTCTAGTGTGTGTATGTATGTGAGTGAAAGTTGGTGAGTAGTTTATTATTTTTATTAGTTCAGTTTTGGTACAATAAAGTTAACCTCTTTCTTTGTTATCTCAAGAAAACCTGTCCGATAGGTTCTTGTTATGATCATAGCAAGTAAGTAATCACACACCCACTAAATTGGCCAGTACATCCACTTTAAGAAATAATTAAACCTGTTGTGGTCAAACAAGGAGAGGGAGAAGAGAGAAGCCCTTCGACCTCTCCTCACATGATCATAACAAAATGAGTAACTAGACCTATCAGTAACCCATGCAGCCAGATCCCAATACTCCTCTCTCCTCATCCCAATTCATTAATATGCATACCCACTTTGTTTTGAGTGACCCTACCTGTATGCAAAGAGGTTTTGATACTGTGCCAACCAGCAAATCTTCCATAAATCCTCCCAAAACATAGGTTTCGCTGCTTAGACCAATTGACCTACCTGGATCCTTTGCGGGGACCACAGTATGTGATGCCCCTGTATCTACCAGATATTCCCCTTTCTTCCTTCTACTATTAAATCTACAGTCAGCCTTCCATGGCTGTCATACCTGAGTAGATAGTTCTTCTTCTTAGGCAGTCCCTTGGGAATGAGGATGACTTTCTTCCACTCCAGGGTTGTGGGTCCTTAGGTGACTAAATTGTCCAATTCTGGATCCACACACTCTGTCACAGGTGGGGCAGGTGGTTCGCTGTTTGCACTTGGTCGCTGCCTGGGCATGTCGACGCTGTACGCAGATGCTTCTTCTCCATTTGGGGCGGTCTCGGGCAAGAGATTCCCATGAATCAGTGGAGATGTCACTGCGGCACAGTGGCGCAGTGGTTAGCACTGCAGCCTCACAGCTCCAGGGACCCGGGTTCGATTCTGGGTACTGCCTGTGTGGAGTTTGCAAGTTCCCCCTGTGTCGGCGTGGGTTTCCTCCGGATGCTCCGGTTTCCTCCCACAAGCCAAAAGACTTGCAGGTTGGTAGGTAAATTGGCCATTATAAATTGTCACGAGTATAGGTAGGTGGTAGGGAAATATAGGGACAGGTGAGGATGTTTGGTAGGAATATGGGATTAGTGTAGGATTAGTATAAATGGGTGGTTGATGGTCGGCACAGACTCGGTGGGCCGAAGGGCCTGTTTCAGTGCTGTATCTCTCTAATCTCTTTATTTCAGGGAGGCTTTAAGGACCTCCTTGTGATGTTTCCTCAGCCCTCCCGGTAGCCTCTTGCCTTGACGGAGCTCAGAGTGGAAAGCTTGTTTTGGGAGGCTTGTGTCAGGCATGTGGACAATATGGCCTGCCCAACGTAACTGACTAACCATGACCAGTGTCTCGATACTGGGGATGTTGGCCTGAAAGAGGACATTGATATTGGAGCCACTGTCCAGCCACTGAATTTGCAGGATCTTTCGGAGGCAATGCTGGTGATATCTCTCCAGGGCTTTGAGATGTCTGCTCTACAGTGTCCAAGTTTCCAATGCATACAGCAGGGCAGGTAACACTGCAGCCCTGTAGACCATGAGCTTGGTGCCAGGTTTAAGGTCTTTGTCGTCAAACACTCTTTTCCTCAGATGACCAAAGTCTGCTCTGGCACACTAGAGGCGACACTGAGTTTCATCGTTGATGTCTGCCCTTGCTGACAGCAGGCTCCCAAGGTAGTGATCCACATTGTCCAGTGGTTCGGCATGAATCTTGATAGTCGGGGGACAGTGTTGTACTGCGGGAGCAGGCTGATAGAGGACCTTTGTCTTCCGGATGTTTTTCTTAAGGTCCATTCTTTCATACGCCTCCATGAATGCATCAACGTGAGTTTGAAACTTGATCGCTGAGTGTGCGCATAAGCAAGTTTCATTAGCATATTGCAGCTTGATGACAGAGGTTGGAGTGGCCTTGGTTCCGGACTGGAGGCGACGTAGGTTAAATGGTTTCCGCTCGTCCTGTAGAATAGATCTACGCTGGCAGGGAGCTTTAACATGATGAGGTGGAGAGTTGCAATGAGGAAGATGGAAATGAACGTTGGTGTGATGACACAGCCTTGCTTGACCCCAGTTTGCACTCGGATTGGGTCAGTGGCAGATCCGTTGGCAAGGATTACAGCTTGCATGTCATCGTGCAGCAGGCGGAGGAGGATGGTGACGAATTTCTCCAGGCAGCCAAATTTGAGGAGGATGTTCCATAATCCCTCTTGATTGATAGAGTCGAAGGCCTTTGTGAGGTCAAAGAAGGCCATGTATAAAGGTTGCTGCTGCTCCCTACATTTTTCTCAGGGTTGTCTTGCTGTGAAGATCATGTCCACTGTGCCTCTTGATGGACAGAATCCACATTGTGATTCCAGTAGGAGCTCTTCAGCCACGGGGAGGAGGCAGTTGAGAAAGACTCATGCAATGACCTTCCCTATGGCGGACAGCAGGGATACCCCTCTGTAGTTACCGCGGTTGGTCTTGTTGCCTTTTTTGAAGATGGTCACTACTATGGCATCTTGGAGATCCCCTGGCATGCTCTCCTCCTTCCAGAGGAGGGAAATGAGACCATGTATTTGTGTTGAGCATGCCTCTCCACCGTATTTTAAAATTTTGGATACTTCCAGCCTAGCTTACCATCTTCTCTGAAACATATGTATTCGCTAGAGTTTAGAAGAATGAGAGAGGATCTCATAGCAACCTTCAAAATTTTATCAGGACTGGACAGACTAGGTGCAGGAAGGAAGTTCCCGATGGTGGGGGAGTCCAGGACCACCAGGGGCCACAGTCTGAGGATAAGGGGTAAGCCATTTAGGATTGAGATGAGGAGGAATTTCTTCACCCAGGGAGTGATGAGCCTGTGGAATTCTCTTTCACAGAAAACAGTTGAGGCCAAATCATTAAATATATTCAAGAAAGAGTTAGATATAGTTCTTAGGGCTAAAGAGATCAAGGGATATAGGGAGAAAGCGGGAACAGGGTACTGAGTTTGGATGATCAGCCATGATTATATTGAATCGGGGGAGCACGCTCGAACAGCTGAACGGCCTACTCCTTCTCCTATTTTTCTATGTTCCAATGTTCCTACAGGCCGAATGTAATATTACATCCTGAGATCCCCCACCCTCAGGATTCTTTCTCAGTCCTTCCCTATTCCATGACACATAGCACTGCTGTGCTAGATGACTGAATTTCCTGCAGTTATAGCATTCCCTGCAATCTCTACCTGGCTGGTTACCTACTTCCATTTTTCTCACATGTTTTGCTCCTTCATATCTCCACTGTCTCCCCTCGCTCTGTTTAGGGGCTGGGTCTGGAGTTACTTGGGGTTTCATCTCCTATAATTTTCTTTTTTTCCCTTTTCTGCCATGTTCCTATCCCCCTTGTCCTGTTTATCCTCCCAAAACATAATCAACTTCCTCAATGCTTGAGCTTCTGTCATGCCTGCGTCTCCCAAATCAAACCCTGAAATGGTTGGATTTTTTCTTTTTATTCATTCATGGGATGTGGGTGTCGCTGGCCAGGCCAGCATTTATTGCCCATCCCTAATTGCCCTTGAGAAGGTAGTGGTGAGCTGCCTTCTTGAACTGTTGCAGTCCACATTGGGTAGGTACACCCACAGTGCTGTTAGGAAGGGAGTTCCAGGATTTTGACCCAGCAACAGTGAAGGAACGGCGATATAGTTCCAAATCAGGATGGTGTGTGACTTGGATGGGAACTTGCAGGTTGTGATGTTCCCATGTATTTGCTGCCCTTGTTCTACTAGTTGGTAGAGGTCACGGGTTTGGAAGGTGCTGTCTCTGGAGCCTTGGTGCATTGCTGCAGTGCATCTTGTAGATGGTACACACTGCTGCCACTGTGCGTTGGTGGTGGAGGGAGTGAATGTTTGTGGACGGTGTTCCAATCAAGCGGGCTGCTTTGTCTTGGATGGTGTCGCGCTTCTTGAGTGTTGTTGGAGCTGCACCCATCCAGGCAAGTGGAGAGTATTCCATCACACTCCTGACTTGTACCTTGTAGGTGGTGGACAGGCTTTGGGGAGTCAGGAGGTGAGTTACTCGCCTCAGGATTCCTAGCCTCTGACCTGCTCTTGTAGCCACAGTAATTATATGGCTACTCCAGTTCAGTTTCTGGTTATTGGTAGCCCCAGGATGTTGATAGTGGGGGATTCAGCAATGGTAATGCAGTTGAATGTCAAGGGGAGATGGTTAGATTCTCTCTTGTTTGAGATGGTCATTGCCTGGCACTTGTGTGGCACGAATGTTACTTGCCACTTATCAGCCCAAGCATGTATATTGTCCGGGTCTTGCTGCATTTCTACACAGACTGCTTCAGTATCTGAGGAGTCACGAATGGTGCTGAACATTGTGCAATCATCAGCGAACATCCCCACTTCTGACCTTATGATTGATGAAGCAACTGAAGATGGGTTGGGCCTAGGACACTACCCTGAGGAACTCCTGCAATGATGTCCTGGAGCTCAGACGATTGACCTCCAACAACCACAACCATCTTCCTTTGTGCTAGGTATGACTCCAGCCAGTGGAGGGTTTTCCCCCTGATTCCCATTGACCTCAGTTTTGCTAGGACTCCTTAATGCCATACTTGGTCAAATGCTGCCTTGATGTCAAGGGCTGTCACTCTTACCTCACTTCTTGAGTTCAGCTCTTTTGCCCATGTTTGAACCAAGGCTGCAATGAGGTCAGGAGCTGAGTGGCCCTGGCGGACCCCAAACTGAGCGTCACTGAGCAGGTTATTGCTAAGCAAGTGCTGCTTGATGGCACTGTTGATGACACCTTCCATCACTTTACTGATGATTGAGAATAGGCTGATGGGGCGGTAATTGGCCGGGTTGGATTTGTCCTGCTTTTCATGTACAGGACATACCTGGGCAATTTTCCACATTGCAGGGTAGATGCCAGTGTTGTAGCTGTACTGGAACAGCTTGGCTAAGGGCGCGGCAAGTTCTGGAGCACAGGTTTTCAGTACTATTGCCGGAATATTGTCAGGACCCATAACTTTTGCAGTATCCAGTGCCTTCAGTCGTTTCTTGATAGCACGCGGAGTGAATTGATTTGGCTGGAGTCTGGCATCTGTGATGCTGGGGACTTCAGGACGAGGCCGAGATGGATCATCAACACAGCACTTCTGGCTGAAGATTGTTGCAAATGCTTCAGCCTTGTCTTTCGCACTGATGTGCTGGGCTCCCCCATCATTGAGGATGGGGATATTAGTGGAGCCACCTCCTCCAGTTAGTTGTTTAATTGTCCACCACCATTCACGGCTGGATGTGGCAGGACTGCAGAGCTTAGATCTGATCCATTGGTTAGGGGATCTCTTAGCTCTGTCTATCGCATGCTGCTTCCGCAGTTTGGCACGCAGATAGTCCTGTCTTGTAGCTTCACCAGGTTGACACCTCATTTTGAGGTATGCCTGGTGCTGCTCCTGGCATGCCCTCCTGCACTCTTCATTGAACCAGGGTTGATCTCCTGGCTTAATGGTAATGGTAGAGTGGGGAATATGCCGGGCCATGAGGTTACAGATTGTGGTTGAGTACAATTCTGCTGCTGCTGATGGCCCACAGAGCCTCATGGATGCCCAGTTTTGCATAGCTAGATCTGTTCGAAATCTATCCAATTTAGCACGGTGATAGTGCCACACAACACGAAGGAGGGTATCCTCAATGTGAAGGCGGGACTTCGTCTCCACAAGGACTGTGCTGTGGTCACTCCTACCAATACAGTCATGGACAGATGCATCTGTGGCAAGCAGATTGGTGAGGACAAGGTCCAGTAGATTTTTCCCACTTGTTCCCTCACCACCTGCCGCAGACCCAGTCTAGCAGCTATGTCCTTTAGGACTCGGCCAGCTCGGTCAGTAGTGGTGCTACCGAGCCACTCTTGGTGATGGACATTGAAGTTCCCCACCCAGAGTACATTCTGTGCCCTTGCCACTCTCAGTGCATCCTCCAAGTGGTGTTCAACATGGAGGAATACTGAGTCATCAGCTGAGGGAGGGCGGTAGGTGGTAATCAGTAGGAGGTTACCTTGCCCATGTTTGACCTGATAAAGTAACAGAGAAGGTTGTTGAAGGGAATGTGGTGGATGGTGGATTTTAAGAAAGTGTTGGTTAAGGTACCACATAATAGTTTGGTTAACAAAATTGAGGCTCATGGAATATGTAGATCAGTGTCAGCTTGAATAAAATTTGGCATAAGAACAGAAAACAATGAGTGATGGTGAATGGTTGTTTTTCAGACTGGTAGACAGTCGCCTAAGGGTCAGTGCTGGAACCACTGATTTTTTGCTACATATAAATGACTTGGATCTTGGAATACAGAGTAGAATTTCAAAATTTACCAATAACATCAAACTTGAAGGTGGGGCAAATAGTGAGGATGATATGAATTACCTGCAACGGGACATAGATAGGCTAGCAGAATGAGCAGAGAGGTGGCAGATGGAACTTCATACTGACAAGTGTGAGGTGATGCATGTTGGCAGAAGGAATAGGGAGAGGCAATATATACTTAATGACACAGTTCTAAAGTGTGTACAGGAACAGGGGGACTTGGAGGTGCATGTGCATCGATCTTTGAAGGTGGCTGGACGTATTGAGAGAGTAGTTCGTAAAGCATATGGGATCTTGGGCTTCATAAACGGAAGCATTGAGTGCAAAATCAGGAAAGTTATGCTGAACTTGTATAAAGCTCCGGTTCGGCCACAACTGGAGCATTGAGTCCAGTTCTGGTCACCACACTTTAGGAAGGATGTGAAGGTCCTTGAAAGGGTGCAGAGGAGATTTACCAGAATGATTCCAGGGATGGAGAATTTTAGTTGAACACCACTTGGAAGAGGCACCGAGGGTAACAAGGGCACAGAATGTACTCTGGGTGGGGAACTTCATCACCAACTGTGGCTCGGTAGCACCACTACTGACTGAGCTGGCCGAGTCCTGAAGGACATACCTGCCAGACTGAGCATGCGGCAGGTGGTGAGGGAACCAACAAGAGGAAAAAACCTACTAGACCCTTTCCTCACCAATCTACCTGTTGCAGAAGCATCTGTCCACAACATTATTGGGAGGAGTGACCACCACACAATCCTTGTGAAAACAAAGTCCTGTCTTCACACTGAGGATACCTTTCATTTTGTTGTGTGTTACTAACCACTGTGCTGAATGGGATGGATTCAGAACAAAGCTAGCAGCTCAAAACCGGGCATCCATGAAGTGCTGTGGGCATCAGCAGCAGCAGAATTATATTCAACCACAATCTGTAACCTTATGGCCCAGCATATCCCCCACTCTACCATTACCATCAAGCCACAGGATCAAAAATAAAAACTGAAAGTGTTGGAAATATACAGCAGGTCTGGCAGTATCTGTGGAGAGAGAAACAGAGTTAACATTTGAGGTCTGTGACCTTTCATCAGAACCCTGGTTTCATCAACCCTGGGTCAATGAAATCAAATAAATTTGCTGATGACACAAAGATAGGTAGGAAAGTAGGTTGTGAAAAGGACATAAGGTAGCTACAAAGGAATAAAGATAGGTTAAGTCAGTGGGCAAAAGTCTGGCAAATGGAGTATAATGTGGGAAAATGTGAAATTTGTCCATTTTGGCAGGCAGAATGAAAAAGCATATTATCTAAATGGTGAGATTGCAGAGCTCTGAGATGCAGAGGGATCTGGGTGCCTCGTGCATGAATCGCAAATGGTTAGTATGCAGGTACAGCAAGTAATTAGGAAAGCTAATACAATGTTATCGTTTATCGTGAGGGGAATTGAATACAAAAGTAGGGAGGTTATGCTTCAGCTATACAGGGCATTGGTGAGACCACATCTGGAGTACTGTGTACAGTATTGATCTCCTTATTTAAGGAAGGATGTAAATGCGTTGGAAGCAGTTCAGAGAACGTTTACCAGACTAATACCTGGAATGGGCGGGCTTTCTTACAAGGAAAGATTGGAGAGGCTAGGCTTGTATCCACTGGAATTTAGAAGAGTAAGAGTTGACTTGATTGAAACATAGAAGATTCTGAGGAGTCTTGACAGGGTGGATGTTGAAAGAATGTTTCCCCTGTGGGAGAATCTAGAACTAGGGGTCACTGTTTAAAAATAAGGGGTCGTCCATTTAAGACAGAGATGAGGAGAAATTTTTTTCTCTCAGAGGGTCATGAATCTTTGGAATTCTCTTCCTCAAAAGGCAGTGGAAGCAGAGTCTTTGAATATTTTTAAGGCAGAGGTAGATAGATTCTTGATAAGCAAGAGGGTGAAAGTTTATCGGGGGTAGGTGGGAATGTGGAGTAATCATTTCAGCCATGAACTTATTAAATGGCGGAGCAGGCTTGAAGGGCCGAGTGGCCTACTCCTGCTCCTAATTCATATGTTCGTATGCTTGTAATGAGGTGTGCAGGAGGGCATACCAGGTGCAGCACCAGGCATGCTGACAAATGAGGTGTCAGCCCGGTGAAGCTACAGCACAGGACTACATGCATGCCAAACAGAGGATGCAGCATGTGATAGATAGAGCTAAGTGATCCCATAACCAACTGATCCAGTTGTGAATGATGGTGGACAATTAAATAACTAACTGGAGGAGGCGGCTCCACAAATATCCCCATCCTCAATGATGGGGGAGCCCAGCACATCAGTGCAAAAGACTAGGCTGAAGCATTTGCAACCATCTTCAGCCAGAAGTGCTGAGTTGATGAGTTAAGAGCGGCACAGAGGCGCAGTGGTTAGCACCGTAGCCTCACAGCTCCAGCGACCCGGGTTCAGTTCTGGGTGCTACCTGTGCGGAGTTTGTAAGTTCTCTCTGTGACTGCGTGGGTTTCCGCCGGGTGCTCCGGTTTCCTCCCACAGCCAAAGACTTGCAGGTTGATAGGTAAATTGGCCATTGTAAATTGCCCCCAGAGTAGGTAGGTGGTAGAAGAATGGTGGGGATGTGGTAGGGAATATGGGATTAATGTAGGCTTAGTATAAATGGGTGGTTGTTGGTCGGCACAGACTCGGTGGGCTGAAGGGCCTGTTTCAGTGCTCTACATAAATAAATAAATGATCCATCTCGGCCTCCTCCTGAAGTCCCCAGCATTACAGATGCCAGTCTTCAGTCAATCTGATTCACTTCACATGATATAAAGTAACAGCTGAAGGCACTGGATGCTGCAAAGGCTATGGGCCCTGACAACATTCCGGCAATAGTACTGAAGACTTGTGTTCCAGAATTAGTTGTGAATTAGTTAGCATCTGCCTGGCATTGTGGAAAATTGTCCAGGTATGCCCTATCCACACAGGAGTCATACTTAGCTGGGGAGTGGGATTGACTGGATTGCTCTGTGGAGAGCCAGCATGGACACGATGGGCCAAATGGTCTCCTTCTGTGGCGTAAATAACTCTATGACTCTATGCCTGTATTACTAACAGGTTTCGTGCAAGGTATAAGAGCTCTTAACCATTGGTGGAGATCATCTCCTGCCAGTTGATTCTGATCCATCTCTCCTCCTGTGTTTCATTATAAACAGGCCACAATCTGCTAGCAAAAGCTTCTGGGTGTTTGTCCTCTCCCTGCATAGTTTGTGCCATGATCTTACATGGATCACCTCTTCTGTACCTACGAGATTCTCTAACATGTCTCTTAGTTTTGTCCCAAGTTACTGTGGGTCAGGTATACTTGGTGTCTTGGGGTAGTGCAGTCAGGACCGCCCAATCCTAGACTAAAAATCAAACACCTCGTTTTCTTGGATTTGTCAAAAACCTGCATCACAGCCATCGTCTCTAAATGCAAAAAGTGCCCTTGTACATCTCCTCCGCATCTGAGGTTCCTAAATCCCTTACTGCTTCCCTTAAATGTGAGGGAGTGAAAGCTTCATCACAATTTTACATTATTACCAAGTTTATCCCAGCCACTAGTATCGTTTCTGTGTGCCATACTGGACTCAAAACATCTCGCTCTATGTTACCACCACCTTTCTCTTCACCTCCCACAACTTCCATTTCTATCTTTTCCCACCATTTATCTAACACATTCCCTTCTTCCATGGCCCCTGCCATAGCACAGACTATATCTCTCTGTCTCTGTAGCTTGTGCTGGAACTGTTCAATTTCTTCCTCGCATGCTGAATGATTAGCACAGTTCTCGAGTTCCTTGTGCAGCTGTCACCGCACTCGGAGCACCGTCTTGAAGTCAATACACTCCTGAGATACTCAACTATTTTCTTCCCTTTCACAATCCATGTCTTCCCACAGTTGTCTGCAGTGGTATTGCCTGTACTTCTAGGTAGCTGCACCTTGTCTCTATTTTTTTCCTTTCTTTTATCTCCTGATTAGCCTCTGAAAATTCTTTCATTAATCTCACTATTACTGCATCCTTTTCCTGCAGCCTTTCTTCATATCACTGATGGTAGTGTAGACACATATAGTAAAAACACATAAGAACTTAGTTGAAACAAAGGGGATAGTCACACAACAATGAACAGTATGTTAAAGCATAGGGGGGCTGGGTAGAAAGGGGCCACAGCACACAGATGGCCGAGGAATTGTAGACAGTATAGAAAAGACATATTGATGATCCCAGACACTGTCCTTGCACGCAGAGGTAAAGGAGTCGTCATGGACACCAGATATGATTAGACTCATAGTAGACAATGGGAAACTGCAAAATGTTGAACAGGTTCTCACTGAGCCAAATAAGGAATTATCATTATGTCATTATAGCAGGTCCCTATGACTAAATAAGAGGGGAGGGTCTTGGAAACAAGATTTAACCCCTGACTGAAACTGGGAAAGGCACGAGAACTCTGGGGAAGAACACTCGAGAAGGTACCCTGAGCCAAGGACTCGGAGAAGAGAAGAGCAGCCGCAAGTCCGAGACTGATCACCTCATGCCTTGACGGGTAGTATTGTGTGCAAGTTAGTGAGAGCTTGTATTTGATAATTTAATGTGTGAATAAAATATTGATTCCGTGGATTCTTTAAGAGTAAGTGCGTATTAGGCATAACATAATTGGCACCCGAACAGGGACTTGGATGCAGTGCTATTTCAAGTTATTTTGAATAGCCTCGCTGAGTTCGAACTAAATTATAAACAAAGTTATGAGTCTGACGGATCGGATTGGTGAACCTTTGAGTAATTATGGCCCTGGCCAGGCCAGGGTGGGAGTTGGAACTCCAGAAATATTTGAAGGGCAAGTGGCCCTCGTGGATAGAGTTTGCAGTTAAACAGTACACAGGCGAGGGGTCCGTTGGGGTAAAGCATTGGGAGGATATGCGTACCCACCAAGCCAAACAGGCACCCAAGTTAGTAAAAGCCACTGCTTGTATGAGGGAATTAGATGAAAAAGAGAGTGAAGTTGAAAGATTGAAACAGGAGTTGCAAAAGTCAGAAAAAGAAAAGAATGAGTGTTGTGATAGGGCCCTGAAGGCAGAAACAATTAGTGCAGCACATTTAATCCAATTCCAGTCTCAGGCCAAAAAGGCTGAGTACAGTCGCAGTAAAGCTGAGAGGGAAGCGGACAAGGCGAAGGAACAGCTCACAGGAGCGGAACAGCAAAGCTCTGACTTACAGACTGCAATGACAGTTCTGCACTGCTCACAGAAGAAGCAGGTATACCAGTCAGCGGATCATAGCAGATGTCAGCAGGAGATAAATAAAATACAGCCTCAACTCTCAGCGCAAAGGGGCATAATATGTGCTTTTGTGGATAGGGTGGATGATGACAATGATGATTTTAATTGGGCCGACTTGGCAGATAAGGCCAGATAAGGCTCCAAGACAAAGTTTTATGGCAGAGTGACATAAAAAGACTAGTTTTAGTGAAATTTCAAGTGAGTAAAAACAAGTTATTGTGTCTTTTGATTCGAATGTGTGAATGTTGGAAGCTTCCGTGAATGAAATGAATGTCCTTGGGATGTGCAGCTTGTGTTCTGTAGAACTAACTCTTTGTTGTCTGGCCTTAATGATGAAAGAATGAGTCTGTTATTTTTTCTATCTTTAAACGTGTATATTTTGTGGGAACCTATTTTGGTTGTGAACTAGTTGAATCTGTGTGTTCCTTGGCATCGGGACAGGGAATTTGACACAGATTTTGGTACTTTGAATTCATAACCCATTACGGGAATCAATTTTCTAAGTTGTTTGGAATTGAATGAGTGGGAAAAGTGATTGTTGAGTGTGTTCATTTCAATTTAAGATTGTGCACCCAGGAATGGGATATAAAATTGAATTATATTTTAAGTTAAAGTTTTATTTTAATTTTAAAAGTTGGTTTTGCAACTGTGAAAAGGTAATGAACAATTTTCTAAGAGATAAACTTCAGCCTTGAAGGTCTGAAGATGTCTGGCAGAAATCCAATTTGAAGTTTAAAACACTGCTTTAATTGGAGTTCCAGCTTAAAATCTGTTCTTTTGTTTTTTTTGGAGTTTAAATTAAAGACATGTTTTACTGACTGTTTTAAGTAGCAAATGACAGGAATTGGATATTGGTTCAAGGGAGAGAAGGAAAAACAAAGGAGATATAGGAAAGATTCTGTCTGTTTAAAGTTTGTTGAAGAAGCTGGTGTTAAATCCTTTGTTTTAAGAATGTTAAATAACTTTTTCTTTAGTTTTTGGTTTTATTACAGTCATTTGAAAAGGCGCCTGAAGGAAGAACAAGAAAAATGGACGTAATTTACCTATCTTAAAAAAAAAGCACATGCTATTCTGTTCTGTGTGTAGTTAATAAGTATTATAAGTTAATAAGTCTGAATTAAGTTTATACTATTAAGGTTAACTGACCTGTTAAGTTGAGAAAATTGGAATTTCATTTGTGGCCACAATGAACTTTCAAGTTTATTATGTCTAGTTTTGAGGGAGTCTTTAATTCCAGAATAAGACTCGCTCATATAACATTGGCAGTTTTGATTTTTAAATACTTATTGCAGTGAATTGGAATTTGGAATCATCTTTGTTATATAAAAAATCCTGGGATTAGAAACCTCTTACAAAAGATGCTAAAAGTTTGGAAACAATTGCAATTTAATCTAAAATGCTGTCTTTCCTGATGGAGATGCTTTCCTTTGAAGCTGATAATGTTACTAATGATTTTGCTGTTTTCAAACTCTCAGGATACCAAAAGGATTGCAAAAAAACAGTTTAAAATGGAGAGTAGTTCTTTTCGATCAGAAAATAAAGGTTACGTAAAGTGACACAGCTGAAAATGTTTTGCTCCGTCCCCTTGGAAACAAACAAAGAAATTAACCCTGCTGCAGCTATTGTCTATTCCATTTAATCCACCACACAATTTTTGCATTGCTGAGAGTAAAATTTATACATATTGGACATTATTACATTTTAAATTTCTAAATTGACAGATATAATTGGACAGATTAACCCATTGGGCTCAGGGGCAGAGCCACAATGGATTCTTTGTGTTTTTTTAAAGCTGGCGACGGCAGGTTCCAAGGCCATGTGAGAACTGATGCCACAGCAAGAGATCCAACAGCTTTAAGAATTTAAGAACTTAATTGCAGACATCAAATGTCACAGCATCTTTATCAATGAGACAAAGTGCTTGAGAAGGAGAGATAGTTGCAAACACTTCTGTCTTTAATGTAACAAAAAATGCAATATCACCAAGTCTGGGCATAAGAAATTGGAATTGATAAACACTATTTAATTGATATGAGTGGTTATTTAAAGCACTCAAAGAGACATTTATCTGACATTTAAGAGGACAATCAAAGTTTTAGAAAACAAAAAAAAACCAGTCTAAGTGGTTTACTATGTTGAACATTAGCAATGGGTTCTGGTCCATACCACTGACACAAGAGTGTCAATATAAATTTGTGTTTATGTTCCAGGGACAACAGTACACCTGGACGTGTCTCTCCCAGCCATTTAATAATAGCCCATCGATATTCCACTAGTGGTTGGCACAGAGTAAGGAGGAGTTCCTTCAACTCCTCTGGAAGGTCGGAGTGAAAGTTAACCCTAAAAAGGCACAGATAATGAAGGAAAAGGTTTCCTATTTGGGAATAGTAATAACACAGGGAAAGCATGAGATAGATCAGATGCGAGTACAGACAATCCTCAAACTCCCCCTACTGCAAGATAGTAAAGCTGAGATCATCTTTGGGCCTCGTTGGGTATTGCAGGAATCATGTTGATGGATTTGCCTTAAAGGCAGTCCCTTTATAGAATCTCCTAAAAAAGAACTACTATGTGCCTGGCAGACAATTTAATTTACCAGGGCGAACCCCATGAGTGTCAGGTTTTGACAGCAAAGGCCCTCAAGGGACCTTTTGTGTCAAAATCATTGGGGGGTGTACAAGGGAATCAAGCCAGCAATCAAAATTTTTGTTGACGTTTCCTCTACAGGGGAGGACGGGATTAGGCAGACAGGATGTGGATTACATGTACGGGAGGATGGAAGTCCCAGACTCAGGGTTGAATTGCAGTGTGTCTTTCTTGTAGGCGTTACTATCGGACAGTGGGTATGTGTCGAATGCCCAAAAGGGACCCACCAAGGGGCCCCAAGTTCCCTGTATGGCAGTGTGATGAGAAAGACTGTAAAAACTGATCCATATGTGTGAAACCACACAATGATAGGGGCTATTGACACTATTGTGTTGGGGAAAATAAAAAAAGGACAGTTCCTATTCCAAGTCGTTAGGTTAAACGGGCAAGAAGCACCAACCCTCACGGTTACCCCCACATCCGAATTACTAACGAGCAGGGTTACCATCCAGCAGCCACAAGTGACTGATCTTCCTTGCCCTGCCCTCTGCAGGACCAGAAAATGGACTTGTGATAATAAAAACTAATAAAATTGTATATGATAATATCCAGCATGAGTTGGTACCAGTAATTTTGAATATCTCAGATATCCAGCTACCTGACTGGTGCCCTGAGAAGACCTGAGAGTTGTACGAGGTGTTACTGCAACAATTGCTGGGATAAGAATTTGGCGATGAAGGAATAATAAAGGGAAAGAGACGTAAACGTAGTTTAGTAAATGACGCAGCGACAGTCTTTAATACAGAAACTTCAATTGTCAATACTATAGATTTGGAAAGCGTGGACCAGAAGGTTAGAACTCTCAGTCAGCTAGTAAAGGATATTTTGAAAAAAAAGCAAAAAGGACAGAGTGGTGTAGCTAAAGTAGGACAGGATTTGATGAACACAGTGACAGGACTGGTGAGAGTATGGGAAGGTCATGCTCGTACTATTAATGACTCGGAGGGCGGAGTTCCAGAGCGGTAAGTATAAAAAAAAACTTACCTCGGGGATTCTTGGAGCAGACTCGGAGGGCGGAGTTCCGGAGCGGTAAGTTATCTTGGGTGGGGAAAAAAAAACTGAAGAAGTGACGTCACAGGAAAGCTGTGACCTGATTGGCTGGTAGGGAATCTGTACCGAATTTGAAAATAAAACTGATAAAAATTGATTAAAACACTAATTAACTAATTAATAAGTAGAATAACTAAACCAGAGGGAGGAGATTACTGTATTTAGTTAGCATTTAGTATTTATTGTAGAAATCTAGCACGAGGGACGATATAGTTAAGTGTATCATAATTTAGTAAGGATTTAATAAGTATTTACTTATTTTATATTAATTAACTAATTAGTGCTAGAAATGTCAGTTAGAGGGGTGAAGTGCTTCACCTGTGAGATGTGGGAGGTCTGTGACGCTTCCAGTGTTCCGGACGACTACATCTGCAGGAAGTGTACCCAGTTGCAGCTCCTCACAGACCGCATGGATCGGTTGGAGCGGCAACTGGATGCACTTAGGAGCATGCAGATGGCAGAAAGCGTCATAGACAGGAGTTTTAGAGAAGTGGTTACACCCAAGGTGCAGGCAGATAGATGGGTGACCGCTAGAAGGGGCAGGCAGTCAGTGCAGGAATCCCCTGTGGCTATCCCCCTCTCGAACAAGTATACCGTTTTGGATACTGTTGGGGGAGATGCCTATCAGGGGAAAACAACAGCAGCAGCCAGAGCAGTGGCACCACGGCTGGCACTGTTGTTCAGCAGGGAGGGACAAAGCGCAGAAGAGCAATAGTTATAGGGGACTCTATAGTCAGGGGCACAGATCGGTGCTTCTGTGGACGTGAAAGAGACTCCAGGATGGTATGTTGCCTCCCTGTTGCCAGGGTCAAGGATGTCTCTGAACGGACAGGGGGCATTCTGAAGGGGGAGGCTGAACAGCCAGAGGTTGTGGTACACATCGGTACCAATGACATAGGCAGGAAGAGTGATGAGGTCCTGCAGGGGGAGTTTAGGGAGTTAGGTGGTAAGTTAAAAAACAGGACCTCTAGGGTTGTAATCTCTGGATTACTCCCTGTGCCACATGCAAGTGAGGCTAGAAATAGGAAGATAGTGCAGCTAAACACGTGGCTGAGCAGCAGATGTAGAAGGGAGGGTTTCAGATATCTGGACCATTGGGCTCTCTTCAGGGACAGATGGGACCTGTACAAGAAGGACGGGTTGCATCTAAACTGGAAGGGCACTAATATCCTGGCTGCAAGGTTTGCTAGCTTCACTCGGGAGGGTTTAAACTAGTGTGGCAGGGGGGTGGGAACCAGAGCAGTAGGACAGCTAGTGAAATAAATGAGGAGGACATAGTAAATAAGGCCAGTAGGACTAAGAGGAAGAGCAGGCAGGGAGATGTTGCTGAGCACAGCGGGACTGGTGGTCTGAAGTGCATTTGTTTCAATGCGAGAAGTATAACAGGTAAGGCAGATGAACTTAGAGCTTGGATTAGTACTTGGAAATATGATGTTGTTGCTATTACAGAGACTTGGTTGAGGGAAGGGCAGGATTGGCAGCCAAATGTTCCAGGATTTAGAAGCTTCAGGTGGGATAGAGGGGGATGTAAAAGGGGTGGGGGAGTTGCATTACTGGTTAAGGAGAATATCACAGCTGTACTGTGGGAGGACACCTCAGAGGGGTCATGCAGCGAGGCAGTATGGGTAGAGCTGAGGAATAGGAAGGGTGCAGTCACGATGTTGGGGGTTTACTACACGCCTCCCAACAGCCAGCGGGAGGTAGAGGAGCAGATATGTAGACAGATTTTGCAAAGATGTAAAGGTAACAGGGTTGTGTTGGTGGGTGATTTTAACTTCCCCAATATTGACTGGGACTCACTTAGTGCTAGGGGCTTGGATGGGGCAGAATTTGTGAGGAGCATCCAGGAGGGCTTCTTGAAACAGTATGTAGATAGTCCAACTAGGGATGGGGCCATTCTGGACCTGGTATTGGGGAATGAGCCCGGCCAGGTGGTCGAAGTTTCAGTGGGGGAACATTTCGGGAGCAGTGACCATAATTCCATATGTTTTAAGGTACTTGTGGATAAGGATAAGAGTAGTCCTCGGGTGAAGGTGCTAAATTGGGGGAAGGCTAATTATAACAATATTAGGCAGGAACTGAAGAATTTAGATTGGGGGCAGCTGTTTGAGGGTAAATCAACATCTGACATGTGGGAGTCTTTCAAACGTCAGCTGTTTAGAATCCAGGACCAGCATGTTCCTGTGAGGAAGAAAGACAAGTTTGGCAAGTTTCGGGAAGCTTGGATAACACGGGATATTGTCAGCCTAGTCAAAAAGAAAAAGGAAGCATTTGTAAGGGCTGGAAGGCTAGGAACAGATGAAGCACTTGAGGAATATTAAGACAGTAGGAAGGAACTTTAGCAAGGAGTTAGGAGGGCTAAAAGGGGTCATGAAAAGTCATTGGCAAACAGGATTAAGGAAAATCCCAAGGCTTTTTATACATATATAAAGAGCAAGAGGGTAACCGGGGAAAGGGTTGGCCCACTCAAGGACAGAGATGGGAATCTATGTGTGGAGCCAGAGGAAATGGGCGAGGTACTAAATGAGTACTGTGCATCAGTATTCACCAAAGAGAAGGACTTGGTGGATGATGAGTCTAGGGAAGGGAGTGTAGATAGTCTCAGTCATCTCTTTATCAAAAAGGAGGAGGTGTTGGGTGTCTTGCAAAGCATTAAGGTAGATAAGTCCCCAGGGCCTGATGGGATCTACCCTAAAATACTGAGGGAGGCAAGGGAAGAAATTGCTGGGGCCTTGACAGAAATCTTTGCATCCTCATTGGCTACAGGTGAGGTCCCAGAGGACTGGAGAATAGCCAATGTTGTGCCTTTGTTTAAGAAGGGTAGCAAGGATAATCCAGGAAATTATAGGCTGGTGAGCCTTACATCAGTGGTAGGGAAATTATTAGAGAGGATTCTTCGAAACAGGATTTACTCCCATTTGGAAACAAACAAACTTATTAGCGAGAGACAGCATGGTTTTGTGAAGGGGAGGTCGTGTCTTAAGAATTTGATTGAGTTTTTTGAGGAAGTGACGAAGATGATTGATGAAGGAAGGGCGGTGGATGTTATCTATATGGACTTTAGTAAAGCCTTTGACAAGGTCCCGCATGGCAGACTGGTACAAAAGGTGGAGTCACACGGGATCAGAGGTGAGCTGGCAAGATGGATACAGAACTGGCTCGGTCATAGAAGACAGAGGGTATCAGTGGATGGGTGTTTTTCTGAATGGAGAGATGTGACTAGTGGTGTTCCGCAGGGATCAGTGCTGGGACCTTTGCTGTTTGTAGTATATATAAATGATTTGGAGGAAAATGTAGCTGGTCTGATTAGTAAGTTTGCGGATGACACAAAGGTTGGTGGAGTTGCAGATAATGATGAGGATTGTCAGAGGATACAGCAGGATATAGATCGGTTGGAGACTTGGGCGGAGAAATGGCAGATGGAGTTTAATCCGGACAAATGTGAGGTAATGCATTTTGGAAGATCTATTGCAGGTGGGAGGTATACATTAAATGGCAGAACCCTTTGGAGTATTGACAGGCAGAGAGATCTGGGCGTACAGGTCCACAGCTCACTGAAAGTGGCAACGCAGGTGGATAAGGTAGTCAAGAAGGCATACGGCATGCTTGCCTTCATTGGTCGGGGCATACAGTATAAAAATTGGCAAGTCATGTTGCAGCTGTACAGAACCTTAGTTAGGCCACACTTAGAATATTGTACACAATTCTGGTCGCCACACTACCAGAAGGACGTGGAGGCTTTGGAGAGGGTACAGAGGAGGTTTACCAGGATGTTGCCTGGTCTGGAGGGCATTAGCTATGAGGAGAGGTTGGAAAAACTCGGATTGTTTTCACTTGAAGGACGGAGGTGGAGGGGCGACATGATAGAGGTTTGCAAAGTTGTGAGCGGCATGGACAGAGTGGATAATCAGAAGCTTTTTCCCAGGGTGGAAGAGTCAGTTACTAGGGGACATAGGTTTAAGGTGCGAGGGACAAAATTTAGAGGGGATGTGCGAGGCAAGTTTTTTACACAGAGAGTGGTGAGTGCCTGGAACTTGCTGCCAGGGGAGTTGGTGGAAGCAGGTACGATAGCGACGTTTAAGAGACATCTTGACAAATACATGAATAGGAAGGGAATAGAGGGATACGGTCCCCGGAAGTGCAGAAGGTTTTAGTTTAAGCAGGCATCAAGATTGGCGCAGGCTTGGAGGGCCGAATGGCCTGTTCCTGTGCTGTACTGTTCTTTGTTCTCTGTTCTTTGTTGATATAATAGAAAGGGTAAAGGAGGTCCACAACATTTCAAATAATGAAAGTGTTGGTCGTACATATGGTTCATGGATGTTAGAACAAATGAAGGAAAATTTGAGGCAAATTGATGAGGGACAGGTGCCAGTTTGGATAAATGACACCCAGTTGGAGGACTTAGCTCATCACACAAATGATAAAATTACCAGGTGCCAACTCAGATAACTTGTTAAGGTATGGAAGGGTCAGGAGTGTGCAAATACAGGATCTATGAGTATTGGAGTAGTAATTCCAAGAGATAAGTTAGGGATGCAATTATACGAAGTAGAAAATAGAGGGGTGATAAGGGCAAAAGATTACATAAAATACTATGATATATTACCCTATGTTGTGGAAATTGGAAAAGAGATAATTGGGACAACATTGTCTGAGTGTAGTCTGGAAAACCAGGTGGTCATATGTCCTCATCCCATAGATAAAACAGCAGAGTCAAAATGTGGATTTAATGTCACTGTAAATTGCACAAAGACAGGGCTAAATTGTGGCGAGTCGAAGAGACTTAGTAGTTGGCAGGAAAAAAGACAGAGGCGCAAGGGGAGAGCCAACTGTGCAACAGCCCCAACAAACAAATTTCTCTGCAGCACCTGTGGAAGAGCCTGTCACTCCAGAATTGGCCTTTATAGCCACTCCAGGCGCTGCTTCACAAACCACTGACCACCTCCAGGCGCGTATCCATTGTCTCTCGAGATAAGGAGGCCCAAAAGAAAGAAAAAGAAAGAAATTGCACCATGAAGACTAGGAAAGCATTGTCAGGGCTAACCCACGTCGCCTATGTGGGAAAGGGGAGATATTGCTTAACCACCACAGTGAAGGAGTACCAGTATGGACATAAACGGACTTTTCCAGTGAGCAACAGTACATTTTGGTTCAACCCACAAATACCAACCCGAGTAGGGAAGATGGAGTTGGTAGAGATACATAAACAAAAGACAGAAACGATAACTGTGACAGAAAGTATTAAGGAGGATTTGACAAATTACCTCCGGGAATATGAATATACTATTCAGCCATTGCCCACACGCTTGGGTAAAGAGAGACAGCAGCTAGAAGTCATTGCTGTAGTGTACTACAATCTGGACGGCACAGTGGCGCAGTGGTTAGCACTGCAGTCTCACAGTTCCAGGGACCCGGGTTCGATTCTGGGTACTGCCTGTGCGGAGTTTGCAAGTTCTCCCTGTGTCTGCGTGGGTTTCCTCCGGGTGCTCCGGTTTCCTCCCACATGCCAAAGACTTGCAGGTTGGTTGGTTAATTGGCCATTATAAATTGCCCCTAGTACAGGTAGGTGGTAGGGAAATATATAGGGACCGGTGGGGATGTTATTGGAATATGGGATTCGTGTAGGATTAGTATAAATGGGTGGTTGATGGTCGGCACAGACTCGGTGGGCCGAAGGGCCTGTTTCAGTGCTGTATCTCTAAACTAAACAGTCAAAGATGCTACAAGATGAGATTGACGAGATAAATGATTCTACCTGGCAGGAGGACTTGTGGAACAGGGGGTCAGACGTGCAGATACACCCCTGGTTTAGAATTATCTCCTATGACCTGATTGTGGTTTTGGGTATCATGGTGTTGGATGTGACATACTTAATTTGGAAACTTAAGAAATTAATTAAGCGATGTGAGAGGATGTATGAACACATGTTGGACAACTACCTTAAAGGCAATCAGTATTCGAACTTGCTCCATAAGAAGATAGACAATTAATTATGTAACAGGAGGGTAATTGTATAACCTATTCGTATATACTGAAAATGAATGAATGATCAACGTACTCTTTGTGACTGTATTATGTTCGAAGAAGTGATTGATTATGTAATAGTGATGTTTAAATTGGGCTTTCTTTAACATTACACTGCTTATGCTTTTGCTTTTAAAATGAAATTGTAATTGTCCAAGTGTACTACCTAAGAGACATGAGAGTGATCTCTTGGGCATAGCCCTGCAGGATCAAAGGGGGGACTGTAGACCCAGTAAAAACACATACAGTAAAAACACATAAGAATTTAGTTGAAACAAAGGGGCTAGTCACACAGTGAACAGTATGTTAAAGCATAGGGGGGCTGGGTAGAAAGGGGCCACAGCACACAGATGGCCAAGGAATTGTAGACAGTATAGAAAAGACATATTGATGATCCCAGTCACTGTCCTTGCACGCAGAGGTAAAGGAGTCGACATGGACACCAGATATGATTAGACTCATAGTAGACAATGGGAAACTGCAAAATGTTGAACAGGTTCTCACTGAGCCAAATAAGGAATTATTATTATGTCATTATACCAGAGCCCTATGAGTAAGAAAGAGGGGAGGGTCTTGGAAACAAGATTTAACCCCTGACTGAAACTGGGAAAGGCACGAGAACTCTGGGGAAGAACACTCGAGAAGGTACCCTGAGCCAAGGACTCGGAGAAGAGAAGAGCAGCCGCAAGTCCGAGACTGATCACCTCGTGCCTTGACGGGTAGTATTGTGTGCAAGTAATGAGAGCTTGTATTTGATGATTTAGTGTGTGAATAAAATATTGATATACCTTTCACCAATCGGATTCCATGGATTCTTTGAGAGTAAGTGTGTATTAGGCACAACAGTAGATGGGGTGCCACTCAAATGGGCTGCTTTGTCCTGGATGGTGTCGAGCTTCTTGAGTGTTGTTGGAGCTGCACCCATCCAGGCAAGTGGACAGTATTCCATCACACTCCTGACTTGTGTCTTGTAGATGGTGGACAGGCTTTGGGGAGTCAGGAGGTGAGTTACTCAATAATCCAGAGATTACTACCTTTGAGGTCCTGCTTTTTAACCTGCTACCTAGCTTCCTAAATTCTTGGTACAGGACCTCATCCATCTTTCTACCTATGTCATTGGTACCAATGTGAACCATGACCTCTGACTGCTCACCCTCCCCCTTTAGAATGTCCTGCAGCTGCTCTGTGACATCCTTGACCTGAGCACCAGGGAGGTAACATACCATCCTGGAATCATGTTTTGAGCCACAGACACACCTATCTGTACCCCTTACCATTGAATCCCCTATCACTATAGCTCTCCCACTCCTTTTCCTCCCCTCCTGTGCAGCTGAGCCACCCGTGGTGCTACAGACTTGGCTCTTATTGCATTCCTCTGAGAAGCTATCTCACCCAACAGTACTCAACAGTGTTCAATCGAACATACTTTTTTCCTCTCTCTCAGACACAGCAAACAGCCACATGTGACAGTGACCATTGGCTGCTCGAAAGTAGATGCTCTCATAGACATAGGAGCATCTGTCAATGTCATGGAAGACAAAACATTCAACAAACTTCAGGATTGTCTCATTCTCTGTAAACCAGGGAATATGAAAATTTTCCCTTGCAACAGAGACAAATTGCTAAAAATCCTCAGAACCTTTGAAACACCAGTCTCGTTCAAAATCAATGGAACAAAGCTGTATTCTATGTCAGATCTGGAGAATGTGACACACTTATCAATTTCCATACGGCAACAGATCTGCACATGATTGCAGTCACATACACGATTCCTTCGTATAACAACAACATTCTTGAACTGTATGCTGATCACTTCATTGCTATCTGAAAACTGAAAGGTGTTACATGCAAGCTGCGTGTTGACCCTAATGTGCCCCAGTTGCACATCAATGGCGACAAATATCATTTCAGGTCATAAACAGACAGAGAAGGAACTTCAGCGCCTATTTATCTTGACATTATTGAGAAACTTGGGTATGAGCCTACCCTTTGGGTCTCACCCATACAAGTCGTCAAGAAGCCTGCTGGGCACTTGCTCAGGGCCTGCTGGGTGCTTGTTGAAGGTCTGTTGAGGGCTGTCTGGGCGCTTGTTGAGGGCCTGCTGAGGGCCTGCTGGGTGCTTGTTGAGGGCCTGAAGCGGGCCTGCTGGGCTCTTGCTGAGGGTCCACTGAGGGTCTGTTGGGAGCTTGCTGAGGGTCCGCTGAGGGTCTGCTGGGGGCTTGCTCAGGATCTGCAGAGGGCCTGCTGAAAGCCTGATGAAGACCTGCGGAGGGCCAGTGGAGGGCTTGCTGACCCTTTACTGAGGGCCTGTTGATGGCCTGCTTTTACCTGCTGAGGGCCTGTTGGACACAGCACCTGTTTGAGTGAGCAGTATTCCAGTCTCAGGCTTTTGTAAATGGCCTGGTTCTGCTGGCAGTCAAGGCAGGAAGCAGAATCAGGAAACGCCAGCAGGCCCTCAGCATACTCTCAGCAGGCTCTGAGCAAGCCCCCAGCACACCCTGAGCAAACCCCCAGCAGGTCCTGAGCAGACCTCCTGCAGGCCCTCAGCAGGCCCCCAGCAGGCCTTCAACAGGCCCCCAGCAGACCCTCAGCAAGTGCACAAGGGGATGAAGGGTAGAAAGGTAGGTAAATGAAGTTAAGATATTGGTACCAATGACATAGGTAGGAAGAGGGATGAGGTCCTGAAAGCAGGTTTTAGGGAGTTAGGAAGGAAATTAAAAAACAGGACCTCCAAAGCAGTAATCTCAGGATTACTCCCAGTGCCACATGATAATGAGCATAGGAATAGGAGGATTGATCGATTGAACACATGGCTGGAAAATTAGCGTAGGAGGGAGGGCATCAGATTTCTGAGACATTGGGATCAATTCTGAGGCAGGTGGGACCTGTACAAGATGGATGGGCTACACCGTAACAGGACTGGAACTAATATCCTCACAGGGAGATTTGCTATCACTGTTGGAGAGGGTTTAAACTAGCTTGTCAGGAGGATGGGAACCTGAGGGGTAGCTGAAATTGGAAGGAAGTAAAGCTGGTAACAGGAGGTAGAAAAGTGGTAAGCGACATTAGGAGGCAGGTGAAACAAAAGCAACTAGGCTTAGAATGCAGAATAATGTCAAGAAGACAAGGGTTAAGGGCACTCTACTCGAATGCACGCAGCATTCACAACAAGGTAGATGATTTAAAGGCACTATTAGAAGTAAATGGGTATGATCTAATTACCATTACGGAAACGTGGCTACAGGGTGACCAAGACTAGGAACTGTGTATTCAAGGATATTCGACATTTAGGAAGGACAGGCAAAAAGGAAAAGGAGGGGGTGTTGTACTGAGAATAAGGGATGGGATCAGTACATTAATAAGGGAGGATCTCAGATCAGAAGAACTAAATGTGGAATCTGTTTGGGTGGAGCTAAGAAACAGCAAGGGGCAGCAAACATAGGTAGGAGTTGTTTAAAGGCCACCAAACAGTAGTGGTAGTGTGGGGCATGGTATTTATCAGGAGATTAGAGAAGAATGTAGCATGGGTAATACAGTAATCATGGGTGACGTCAATCTGCATATAGACTGGGTAAACCTAATGCGCACTAAATGCTGTGGAGGACGAGTTTCTGGAATGTGTTAAGGATGGTTTTCTGGAGCAATATGTTGAGGAACAGACTGGAGAACAGGCTATTTTAGATATAGTATTATGTAATGAGTAAGGGTTAATTAATAATCTTGTTGTAAAAGAACCTTTGGGGATGAGAGACCATAATATTGTAGAATTTTACATTATGCTTGAAAGTGAGGTAGTTGAATCTGAAGCCAGGATGTTAAATTTGAACAAAGGAAGGGGCAAATTGGCTGAGGTGGATTGGGAAAATACATTAAAAGGTATGACAGTACATAGGCAATGGATAGTCTTTAAATAAATATTACATAGTTTACACAGAAGTAAAGGCATTCTACCATGGATAACAAAGGAAGTTAAGGATTTTATAAGATTAAAAGAAAAGGCCTATAAAATTTCCAGAAATAATAGTAAACCTGTGGATTGGGAGGATTTTAGAATTCAGAAAAGGAGGACCAAGAAACTGATAAAGAAAGGGAGCATAGAATCGGAACATAAGCTTGCAAAAAATATAAAAATGAACTGTAAAAGCTTCTACAGGTATGTCCTACTCAGGCCCCCTCCCCCAACTCTTTTTCCGGTACATTGATGACTGTATCGGTGCCGTTTCCTGCTCCCGCCCCGAACTAGAAAACTTTATCAACTTTGCTTCCAATTTCCACCCTTCTCTCACCTTTACATGGTCCATCTCTGACACTTCCCTTCCCTTCCTCGACTTCTCTGTCTCCATCTCTGGGGATAGGTTGTCTACCAATATCCATTATAAGCCCACTGACTCCCACAGCTACCTCGACTACACTTCTTCACACCCTACCTCCTGTAAGGACTCCATTCCATTCTCCCAGTTTCTCCGTCTCCGACGCATCTGCTCTGATGATGCTACCTTCCATGACGGTGCTTCTGATATGACCTCCTTTTTCCTCAACCGAGGATTTCCCCCCACTGTGGTTGACAGGGCCCTCAACCGTGTCCGACCCATTCCCCGCACCTCTACCCTCACCCCTTCCCCTCCCTCCCAGAACCGTGACAGGGTTCCCCTTGTCCTCACTTTTCATCCCACCAGCCTCCATATCCAAAGGATCATCCTCCGCCATTTTTGCCACCTCCAGCGTGATGCCACTACCAGTCGCATCTTCCCCTCCCTTCCCCTGTCAGCATTCCGAAGGGATCGTTCCCTCCGCGACACCCTGGTCCACTCCTCCATTACCCCCACCACCTCGTCCCCGTCCCAGGGCACCTTCCCTTGCAATCGCAGGAGGTGTAATACCTGCCCATTTACCTCCTCTCTCCTCACTATGCCAGGCCCCAAACACTCCTTTCAGGTGAAGCAGTGATTTACTTGTACTTCTTTCAATGTAGTATACTGTATTCGCTGCTCACAGTGTGGTCTCCTCTACATTGGGGAGACCAAGCGCAGACTGGGTGACCGCTTTGCGGAACATCTCCGCTCAGTCCGCAAGCAGGACCCTGAGCTTCCGGTTGCTTGCCATTTCAACACTCCCCCCTGCTCTCATGCTCACATCTCTGTCCTGGGATTGCTGCAGTGTTCCAGTGAACATCAACGCAAGCTCGAGGAACAGCATCTCATCTACCGATTAGGCACACTACAGCCTGCCGGACTGAACATTGAGTTCAATAATTTCAGAGCATGACAGCCCCCCACTTTACTTTCATTTTTAGTCATTTTTAGTTATTTTTTCTTCCTTTTTTTTGCATTCCTTTTTACATTTTTTGCATTTATTTCATTTCATCTTAGTTTGTTCAGTTTGCTTACCCACTGTTTTTTTCAGGTTGTTTTTCTTCAGGTTTGCACTTGCTGATGTTCTATATTCAGTATATTCACACCTAATCTGTACTAATGCTTTGTCTTTCAAAACACCATTAACATATTGTTTGTCTTTGCTCTGTGACCTTTTGGTCAGCTATGTGGCCTGGTCCAATCTGCACCTTCTCCTTTGTTATCTCTTGCCCAACCCCCACCTCACTTGTTTATAATCTGTGACTTTTCTAATATTTGTCAGTTCCGAAGAAGGGTCACTGACCCGAAACGTTAACTCTGCTTCTCTTTCTGCAGATGCTGCCAGACCTGCTGAGTGAATCCAGCATTTCTTGTTTTTGTGTAAAAAGGAAACGTTTGGCTAAGACAAATGTGGGTCTATTACAGGCAGAGTCAGGAGAATTTACAGTGGGAAATAGAGAAATGGCAGAGAAGTCAAATGATTACTTTGTGTCTGTCTTCACTGAGGAAGATACAAGAAATCTCCAAGAATTAGAAATCCAAGGGATTAGGGAGAATGAGGAATTGAAGGAAATTAATATATTCTACATCCAAGAGTGTTGAAAGAGGTAGCTATGGAGATGGTGGATACATTGGTGATGATCTTCCAAAATTCGATAGATTCTGGAGCAGTTCCTGCAGATTGGAAGGTCGCAAATGTCACCCCACTATTTAAGAAGGGAGGGAGAGAGAAAACAGGGAATTACAGACCTGTTAGCCTTACATCAGCCGTTGGGAAAATGCTGGAATCTATTCTAAAGGATGTGATAAATGGACACGGATAATAATGATCTGATTGGGCAGAGTCAACAGGGATTTATAAATGGGAAATCATGTTTGATGAATCTGTTGGAGATTTTTGAGGATGTTACCAACAGAATTGATAAAGGGGAGTTGGTGGACTTTCATGCTTGGATTTTCAGAAGGCTTTTGATAAAATCCTCCACAGGAGGTTGGTTAGCAAAATTAAAGCACATGGGATAGGAGGTAATCTGTGGCATGGATTAAGGATTTGTTAACAGGCAGAAAGCAGAGAGTAGGAATAAATGGGTCATTCTCGTATTGGCAGGCTGTGACTAGTGGGGTACCGCAGGGATCAGTGCTTGGGCCCCAAGCCGATCACAATATCTATCAATGATTTGGATGTATGGACTAAATGTAGTATTTCCAAGTTCGCAGATGACTCAAAACTAGGTGGGAATGTGTGTTGTGAGGAAGATGCAAAGCGGCTTCAAGGGGATTCGGACAGACTTAGTGAGTGGGCAAGAACGTGGCAGATGGAATAGAATGTGGAAAAATGTGAGGTTATCCACTTTGGTAGGAGGAACAGATGTACAGGGTATTTGTTAAAGAGTAAGAGATTAGAAAGTGTAGATGTACAAAGAGACCTGGGTGTCCTTGTCAATAAGTCACTGAAAGCTAACATGCAGGTGCAGCAAGCAATTAGGAAGGCTGATGGTATGTTAGCCTTTACCGCAAGAGGATTTGAATACAGGAGTAGTGAAGTCTTGCTTTAGATTTAGATTAGATTAGAGATACAGCACTGAAACAGGCCCTTCGGCCCACCGAGTCTGTGCCGACCATCAACCACCCATTTATACTAATCCTACACTAATCCCATATTCCTACCAAACATCCCCATCTGTCCCTATATTTCCCTACCACCTACCTATACTAGTGACAATTTATAATGGCCAATTTACCTACCAACCTGCAAGTCTTTTGGCTTGTGGGAGGAAACCAGAGCACCCGGAGAAAACCCACGCAGACACAGGGAGAACTTGCAAACTCCACACAGGCAGTGCCCAGAATCGAACCTGGGTCCCTGGAGCTGTGAGGCTGCAGTGCTAACCACTGCGCCGCCCTAAATTAATTGTATAGAACCTTGGTTAGACCGCACCTGGAGTACTGTGTGCAGTTTTGGTCCCCTTAGCTTCGGAAGGATATTATTGCCATAGAGGGAGTGCAACAAAGGTTCACCAGACTTGTCCCCAGGATGGCAGGACTGTCCTATGAAGAGAGGAAACTGGGCTTGTATTCTCTAGAGTTTTGAAGAATGAGAGGTGATCTCATTGAAACCTACAAAATAATAAAAGGATAGACAGGGTGGATGCAGGTAAGATGTTTCCCCTGATTGAACAGACTGGAACCAGGGAACACAATTTCAAAATAAGGGGGAAGACACTTAGACAGAGATGAGGAGAAATTTTTTTACTCAGAGGGTTGTGAATCTTTGGAATTCTCTACCCCAGAGGGCTGTGGAAGCTCAGTCATTGAGTATGTTTAAAGTAGAGATTGACAGATTTCTGAATGCAAATGACATAAGGGGATATGGGGATAGTGTGGGAAAATGGCATTGAAGTAGATGATCAGCCATGATCATATTGAGTGGCAGAGCAGGCTCGATGGGCTGAATGGCCTACTCCTGCTCCTATGTTCCTGTTTTTCTGTATATCAGATACCCCAGAAAGGGATGGGGAGACTGACATTAACAGAACGGTCATGTTGATCTCTCTGCAAATTCTTACTATCTCCACCTTTCCTCTTGCAGGACATGAGGGCCCACAATGGCCGAACAGGTGGAGGACTTCCAGATCTGCGGCCTCTCACCCCATCCGAGGAAACTGGCAGGGGCCCAGGGAGGCCATGCAATTTCAGACAGAGAGACTGGAGTCTCTGCACAAGAGAGTGCTGATTGGCTTCCATCGACACACTCATTAATGTTGGAAACCCACATCATGCGTGTTTGTCGTGACGAGATCTGCACAACCTCATCCAAACATATTTGTGTTCTTTCATGCAGGTCATCGTGCACAGGAGATCACAACCACAGGGGGACAGCCATCTACCTCTGAGGACGAGGGTCACTCAGAGGATGCACTGTCCCGTGACAATCCTGCACCTTCCACCAGTGCAGATACTTTCACCTTAGCTCGGCTTTAGAATCAGGGTCACAAGCACCGCACGCGCACCGAGCAGCTGGATGAGGCTGAGACAGCAGAGGCCTCTGACAGTCGGAGGACTGTGAGTAGCCAGGCCCATGCTGAGCCCCAGTCTGATGAGCCTCTGGTGTTGACAGCACAGGGCATGCTGGAGTTGCAGGGAGAGGTAAGGCAACATCTGGCAGAGATGCCAGAGGCCATGCACAGCCATGAGTGGACAATGGAGGAGCCATCCATGCCATGCCTACTGCCATGTTTCAGGCATGTGAGCGCATGGCTTCCTCCATCAAGAGGTTGTGACCCTCATGGAGAGCCAGATCTCACAAATGCAGGCAGACCCGCACACCATCACCTTGGCCTTGAGCTGAATGTAGCAGCAGAATCACACCTCACAGGAGCACCCGCAAATGTATTAAGAAAACCACCTAGTCACACTTGGGCATTCATGGGCATTGGAAATCTTATATGTATTGAAGTTATGCTGAACCTCAAAAAGCTCTGCGTTAGGCTCCAGCTGGAATATTGCACCCAGTTCTGGTCAAAGGTTGGTGGAGTTGCGGATAGTGATGGGGATTGTCAGAGGATACAGCAGGATATAGATCGGTTGGAGACTTGGGCGGAGAAATGGCAGATGGAGTTTAATCCGGACAAATATGAGGTAATGCATTTTGGAAGGTGGGAGGTATACAGTAAATAGCAGAACCCTTAGGAGTATCGAAAGGCAGAGCGATCTGGGCGTATAGATCCACAGATCACAAAGTGGCAACGCAGGTGGATAAGGTGGTCAAGAAGGCATACGGCATGCTTGCCTTCATCGGTCGGAGCATAGAGTATAAAAATTGGCAAGTCATGCTGCAGCTGTACAGAACTTTAGTTAGGCCACACTTGGAATATTGTACGCAATTCTGGTCGCCACACTACCAGAAGGATGTGGAGGCTTTGGAGAGGGTACCGAAGAGGTTTACCAGGATGTTGCCTGGTCTGGAGGGTATTAGCTATGAGGAGAGGTTGGAAAAATTCGGATTGTTTTCACTTGAACGACGGAGGTGGAGGGGCGACATGATAGAGGTTTACAAAGTTATGAGCGGCATGGACAGAGTGGATAGTCAGAAGCTTTTTCCCAGGGTGGAAGAGTCATTTACTAGGGGACATAGGTTTAAGGTGAGAGGGTCAATGTTTAGAGGGGATGTGCGAGGCAAGTTCTTTACACAGAGGGTGGTGAGTGCCTGGAACTTGCTGCCGGGGGAGGTGGTGGAAGCAGGTACGATAGCGACGTTTAAGAGGCTTCTTGACAAATACATGAATAGGAAGGGAATAGAGGGATATGGACCCCGGAAGTGCAGAAGGTTTTAGTTTAGACAGGCATCAAGATCGGTGCAGGCTTGGAGGGCCGAATGGCCTGTTCCTGTGCTGTACTGTTCTTTGTTCTTTGTTAGCACACTTCAGGAGCAATGTGAGGGTCCTTGAGAGGGTGCACAGGAGATTTACCAGAATGGTTCCAGGGATGGAGGATTTCAGTTACAAAAGGTTAGTTTGGGAAAGCTGGGGTTGTCCTTGATAGAACAAAGGAGATTGAGGGGAGATTTAATGGAAGTGTACAAGATTATGACAGACTTAGATAAGTTAGGGAAGGAAAAAACTGTTCCTATTAACAAATGGTACAAGGACTAGGAGAAACAGATTGAAAGTTTTGGGCAAAAGATGCAGGGAGAATAATGCGAATCACTTTTTTTACGCAGCAGGTAGTAATGACCTGGAACTCGCTGCCCACGAGGGTGGTGGAAGCAGAGACGATCAATGACTACAAGAGGAAGTTGGATGGCCACCTGAGAAAAATAGACTTGCAGGGCTACAGGGATCGAGCCAGGGAGTGGGACTAGCTGCATAGCTCCGTGGTGAGCCAGCATGGACTCGATGGGTTGAATGGCCTCCTTCGGTGCCGTAAATGACTCTATGACTATATTGATTAATTAAAATTTATTTTGCTCAAATCACTTAATGATCATTGTCTGAAAGCCATTTACTATTGTGAGCTGCTGACTTCTCCCTTCCCCCTTAGTGCAATGGCAATGTGACCAAAGCCCTCACTAATATATATTCTCCCATGGGCACTAGCACGATTTGCAGATGGTCTGAAGTCAGGGAACACAAATGGAAAGGAGGTGACAGATGACAGGGATCTGGGTGTCGTAGTGCATGAATCACATAAGGTTAACATGCAGGTTCAGCAAGTAGTTAGGAAAGCTAATAGAATGTTATCGTTTATTGCAAGGGGAATTGAATATAAAAGTAGGGAGATTATGCTTCAGTTAAACAGGGCTTTGAACATCGAACATAGAAAAATAGGAGCAGGAGTAGGCCATTCGGCCCTTCGAGCCTGCACCGCCATTCAATACGATCATGGCTGATCATCCAAACTCAGTACCCTGTTCCTGCTTTTTCCCCGTATCCCTTGATCCCTTTTTTTGGAGTCCACATCTGGAGTATTGTGTACAATATTAGTCTCCTTATTTAAGAAAGGATGTAGTTGGAAGCAGTTCAAAGAAGGTTTACTAGACTAATATCTTGAATGGGTGGGTTGTCTTATGAGGAAAGGTTGGACAGGCTAGGCTTGTATCTGCTGCAGTTTAGAAGAGTAAGAGGCGACTTGATTGAAACATAGAAGATCCTGAGGAGTCTTGACTGGGTGGATGTGGAAAGGATGTTTCTTCTTGTGGGAGAATCTAGAACTCGGGGTCATTGTTTAAAAATAAGGGGTTGACCATTTAAGACAGAGAAGTGGAGAAGTTTTTTCTCACTGAAGGTTGTGAGTCTTTGAAATTCTCTTCCTCAAAAGTCGGTGGAAACAGAGTCTTTAACTATTTTTGAGGCAGAGGTAGATAGATTCTTGATAAACAAGGGGGTGAAAGGTTATCGAGGATAGACAGGAATGTAGAGTTGAGGCTACAATCTGATTGGTCATGATCTTGTTGAATGGCGGAGCAGGGGCTGAGTGGCCTACTCCTGCTCCTAATTCGTATGTTTGTATGTACATGCATTAAGGTGCGTGTTTATTAGTTTCTCTGTGAGTGGACATCAGGGTGGCTGAAAGAAGGTGATTATGAAGTTGTCTCTTGCCTCCTTGGCACATTGCTCGATCTGCCTGGCCTCCCCTGCAAGGTCTTCACCGTCTATTACTGCTCCATCCTCTCCCTGCTCTGCATGCTGTAAGGCATTTTAATATCACTTGTACTTCTGCTGGTAAGTAAAATGCAACCAATTGTGCTGTGAACAAACATGTGGAGCTCACCGGGTGGAGTGGCACAGTGGCGCAGTGGTTAGCACCACAGCCTCACAGCTCCAGTGACCTGGGTTCAGTTCTGGGTACTGCCTGTGTGGAATTTGCAAGTTCTCCCTGTGTCTGCGTGGGTTTCTGCCGGGTGCTCTGGTTTCCTCCCACAGCCCAAGACCTGCAGGTTGGTAGGTAAATTGGCCATTGCAAATTTCCCCAGTGTAGGTAGGTTGTCGGAGAATTGTGGGGATATGAGAAGGAATATGGGATTAACATAGGATTAGTATAAATGGGTGGTTGATGGTCAGCACAGACTCAATGGGCCAAAGGGCCTGTTTCAGTGCTGTATGCATCTATGAGTGTGGAGGACATCAGAACAAAGGGAAAAGAATTTTGACTGAAGACATCATCGCTGGGGCTCATATTGGACTTTTTAAAAATAAAGACAGTTTAACTGAACAGGGACACACACATACAGACATGTCAGGACATGTCATTAAACCGTGGCCTAGACTGTTACAACATCAGACACTCTGTTGACAACACTCGTAGATAATGGTCTCTTGGAATATATGTGAATGGTTTCCTTCTTTTTTTATAGTTATACAGCACTGAAACAGGCCCTTCGGCCCACCGAGTCTGTGCCGACCATCAACCACCCATTTATACTAACCTTACACTAATTCCATATTCCTAACACATTCCCACCTGTTTCTATATTTCCCTACCACCTACCTATACCAGGGGCAATTTATAATGGCCAATTTAACCTATCAACCAGAACGTCTTTGGCATGTGGGAGGAAACCGGAGCACCCGGAGGAAACCCACGCAGACACAGGGAGAACTTGCAAACTCCGGCAGTACCCGGAATTGAACCCGGGTCGCTGGAGCTATCAAAATGCAGATATCACACCCATTGCTGCTTTGTACCCAAGACCCCGGAGCCCCTTTCTGAGAGCAGGATATGACCACATGCAGGCGGTCTTGCATAGCCAGGGTGGGATTGATAAGGCACTGAAACCCAATAGAATGACCCAATTCAAGGCATTACCTTATGTGTCGAGGGACCAGGGTCAGAAAGGGGTATAAAGCCAGAGCTCACAAGGACACTGTTGCTGCAGCCGGGAAGAGTGACTTGGTCAGTCGCCGGAAGAAGTGCAGAAGAAGTCATTCAGTGGACTGACTACCCCGGGAACGACTTCCTGTACTCGGGTCGAACTAAGCACTGCCGTTCTAAGTATATACTATTGTTTAGTGGGTTAATAAAGGTTTCCCACATAAAGTGGAAATTTTATCCAAAGTTTGTTTCGTGTCATTGAAATCAGTACAGGGTCAGGACCTTAGAGGGAAGTCAGATCTCCTGTTTAAGAGTCTTATAATCTTCCTCATTGCTGGAGGATTAATGCTCAGGCATCTCATCATCATGCAAGGCCTCCCCCCTCTGTAGTGCTAGATTGTGCTGAGCACAGCAGACCACCACGATACGCGAGACCCTTGCTGGGGCATACTGCAGGGCTCCACCAGATCATTCAAAGCGGCTGAATCTCATCTTCAGTAGCCCAATGACCTGCTCGATGGTCACTTGGGTGGAGCTGCTGCAAGTGTTGTATCTCTCTTCTACTGTATTGTAAGGGTTCCTAACAGGCGTTAGAAGCCATGGGTAGCCCATGTCCCTGAGAATCCATCCCTGAAGGTGAGTGGGAGCTGGAAAATCTGTGGTACCTGGAATTGTCGAAGTATGTCGGCATCGTGGCTGCTTTCTGGGAAGAGGGCACACACCTGCAGGAAACGCTTTCAGTGATCACAGACCAGTTGAATGTTGATTGAATGGAAGCCCTTCTTGTTGATGAAGGTGGTTGGCTGGTCCAATGGAGCCTTGATGGCCACATGCGTGCAATCTCTCACACCTTGCACCTGGGGAAATTCAGAGACAGCCCCGAATCCAATGGTCCTTTCGCCCTGACTGTCAGGGTCGATCCGGTAGTGCACATATGCATTGGCCATCTTGAACAGGCATTGGTCACCTCCTTGATGCAGCAGTGGGCTGCTGCCTGCGCAATCCCACACATGTCCCCAGTGGATCCCTGGAAAGATCCCGATGCATAGAAGTTTAGTGCTACTGTGATCTTGAGGGCACTGGCATAGGATGACCCCCAAATCCCATAGGTTGCAACTCATCCTGCAGCAGTGCATATAGGTCAGTGACAGCCTCCCTGGAGAGCCGCAGTCTTCGCTGACAATGCCACTTGTACATTTGGAGGTAGCTGATTCGAGTCCGGTACACCCCTGGATGCAGGTGGGCCCGTCTTGGCCTGGCCGATTGCTGTTGCTCCCATTGTGGAGCTTCACGGGCAGGTGCAACTGCCTCTTGCCTCTGTCAGAGGCACTGCATCAATCCACGGGGGGCTAAAAAGACAAGGTGTACAAGATGGTGACCAGTGGGCCGAGAGATCGCTGTTGATGCAGAGGCGACCCTGCCTTGGCAACTAAGCTTTTGACAATTCTCCCAGCGGAGTATCTGATGGCCCTCAGTACCCACCCTTGCTGATAGCCAACCCTCTCATCCAGCAGTGTGTGAGCAAACATCTCACACAGCAATTTGATTACCCAATACATGCCCCCAAACCCATGCAAACCCCTTGCAGAGCCCCGAGACCCCGATCTCTCCCCTTGCAGAGACCCCGAACACCCTTTGCAGAGTCCACAGCAACACAGTCTGACAATGGCCTCCGAACCCCCGCTTCCCCTTTGCAGCAACACTCAAGCTGCGTTCCCATCGCAGCACTGAATCCTCTCGCCTTGGTGCCGCCAGCTTTTAACGGTTGTGAACCTGAAGGCACATGAGTGCTGCCCGCCATTCACTAGATCAAGAGCCAACCATTAAATCAAGGATAATTAGATGTAAATGCACTACAAACAACTGATCAGCATTTTAAAATAGATTCCCGTTGCATTGGAGCTATAGTCCTGACTTGATACTTTCCCACTGCTGACAAAATCCGGAACCAATGTTAACGATGCTGGATATCCAGGTAGATGGTTCTGACGCGATTCTCCGTCCTGCCGTGCCACCATTTCCACTTTAAACAGTCGCGGTAAATTCTGATGTAACTACTTCTTATCAATTGTCCTATGTAATATCATTGGGTTTCAGTTCTCATACAAAATCAAACTGAATCGCAGAATGTTATTCCAAAACACTGATAAAGATCCTGAAATTCAATGTAATAAAAAGGAGTTGAAATGTGTTCAGTCACTCAGAACAGTGACCTGGTTCTAATGCCTATGTACAGGTTGTCCTCACCTGTTACTTGTTTTCCAGTTTTCAGGCTCCTTGAACTCCTTTGTCAACTTTTCTGATTTTTATGCTTTGGCATTTAACCAGCAGGACTTTCTCTACCCAGCACAGCAACAGTCTGATACCAATCTAACATTACCAGCTTACACAGTCCTAGTCAGCGATGCCCACATCCCATGAATGAATTTAAAAAATAAATAAAGAAATTACAGGAGAATTTATAATGGGGAATAGAGAAATGGCAGAGAAGCTAAATGATTACTTTGTGTCTGTCCTCACTGAGGATGATACAACAAATCTCCTAGAATTAGATTCCAAGGAATTAGGGAGAATGAGGAATTGAAGGAAATTAGTATTAGTAAGAAGGTTGTATTGAAGAAATTAATGGGGCTGAAGGTTGTTAAGTCCCTGGGACCTGATATTCTACATCCCAGAGTGTTGAAAGAGTGAGCTATGGAGATAGTGGATGTATTGGTGATCATATTTCAAAATTCTATAGATTCTGGAGCGCTTCCTACAGATTGGAAGGTTGCAAATGTCACCCCACTATTTTAGAATGGAGGGAGAGAGAAAACAGGAAATTACAGACCTGTTAGCGTTATATCAGTTGTAGGAAAATGCTGGAATCTATTCTAAAGGATGTGATAAATGGACTAAGAACAAAGAACAAAGATAATTACAGCACAGGAACAGGCCCTTCGGCCCTCCAAGCCTGCGCCGATCCAGATCCTCTCTCTAAACATGTCGCCTATTTTTTAAGGGTCTGTATCTCTTTACTTCCTGCCCATTCATGTATCTGTCTAGATACATCTTAAAAGACTCCATCGTGCCCGCATCTACCACCTCCGCTGGCAACGCGTTCCAGGCACCCACCACCCTCTGCGTAAAGAACTTTCCACGCATATCCCCCCGAAACTTTTCCCCTTTCACTTTGAACTCATGTCCTCTAGTAATTGAATCCCCCACTCTGGGAAAAAGCCTCTTGCTATCCACCCTGTCTATACCTCTCATGATTTTGTACACCTCAATCAGGTCCCCCCTCAACCTCCGTCTTTCTAATGAAAATAATCCTAATCTACTCAACCTCTCTTCATAGCTAGTGCCCTCCATACCAGGCAACATCCTGGTGAACCTCCTCTGCACCCTCTCCAAAGCATCCACATCCTTTTGATAATGTGGCGACCAGAACTGTACGCAGTATTCCAAATGTGGCCGAACCAAAGTCCTATAGAACTGTAACATGACCTGCCAACTCTTGTACTCAATACCCCGTCCGATGAAGGAAAGCATGCTGTATGCCTTCTTGACCACTCTATTTACCTGCGTTGCCACCTTCAGGGAACAGTGGACCTGAACACCCAAATCTCTCTGGACATCAATTTTCCCCAGGACTTTTCCATTTACTGTATAGTTCACTCTTGAATTGGATCTTCCAAAATGCATCACCTCGCATTTGCCCTGATTGAACTCCATCTGCCATTTCTCTGCCCAACTCTCCAATCTATCTATATTCTGCTGTATTCTCTGACAGTCCCCTTCACTATCTGCTACTCCACCAATCTTAGTGTCGTCTGCAAACTTGCTAATCAGTCCACCTATACTTTCCTCCAAATCATTAATGTATATCACAAACAACAGTGGTCCCAGCACGGATCCCTGTGGAACACCACTGGTCACACGTCTCCATTTTGAGAAACTCCCTTCTACTGCTACTCTCTGTCTCCTGTTGCCCAGCCAGTTCTTTATCCATCTAGCTAGTACACCTTGGACCCCAAGCGCCTTCACTTTCTCCATCAGCCTGCCATGGGGAACCTTATCAAACGCCTTGCTGAAGTCCATGTATATGACATCGACAGCCCTTCCCTCATCAATCAACTTTGTCACTTCCTCAAAGAATTCTATTAAGTTGGTAAGACATGACCTTCCCTGCACAAAACCATGTTGCCTATCACTGATAAGCCCATTTTCTTCCAAATGGGAATAGATCCTATCCCTCAGTATCTTCTCCAGCAGCTTCCCTACCACTGACGTCAGGCTCACCGCTCTATAATTACCTGGATTATCCCTGCTACCCTTCTTAAACAAGGGGACAACATTAGCAATTCTCCAGTCCTCCGGGACCTCACCCGTGTTTAAGGATGCTGCAAAGATATCTGTTAAGGCCCCAGCTATTTCCTCTCTCGCTTCCCTCAGTAACCTGGGATAGATCCCATCCGGACCTGGGGACTTGTCCACCTTAATGCCCTTTAGAATACCCAACACTTCCTCCCTCCTTATGCCGACTTGACCTAGAGTAATCAAACATCTGTTCCTAACCTCAACATCCGTCATGTCCCTCTCCTCGGTGAATACCGATGCAAAGTACTCGTTTAGAATCTCACCCATTTTCTCTGAGTCCAAGCATAACATTCCTCCTTTGTCCTTTCGTGGGCCAATCCTTTCTCTAGTTACTCTCTTTCTCCTTATATATGAATAAAAGGCTTTGGGATTTTCTTTAACCCTGTTTGCTAAAGATATTTCATGACCCCTTTTAGCCCTCTTAATTCCTCGTTTCAGATTGGTCCTACATTCCCGATATTCTTTCAAAGCTTCGTCTTTCATCAGCCGCCTAGACCTTATGTATGCTTCCTTTTTCCTCTTAGCTAGTCTCACAATTTCACCTGTCATCCATGGTTCCCTAATCTTGCCATTTCTATCCCTCATTTTCACAGGAACATGTCTCTCCTGCACGCTAATCAACCTCTCTTTAAAAGCCTCCCACATATCACATGTGGATTTACCTTCAAACAGCTGCTCCCAATCTACATTCCCCAGCTCCTGCCGAATTTTGGTATAGTTGGCCTTCCCCCAATTTAACACTCTTCCTTTAGGACCACTCTCGTCTTTGTCCATGAGTATTTTAAAGCTTACGGAATTGTGATCACTATTCCCAAAGTAGTCCCCTACTGAAACTTCAACCACCTGGCCGGGCTCATTCCCCAACACCAGGTCCAGTATGGCCCCTTCCCGAGTTGGACTATTTACATACTGCTCTAGAAAACCCGCCTGGATGCCCCTTACAAATTCTGCTCCATCTAGACCTCTAACACTAAGTGAATCCCAGTCAATGTTGGGAAAATTAAAATCTCCTATCACCACCACCCTGTTGCTCCTACATCTTTCCATAATCTTGAATAATAATGATATAATTGGACATAGTCAACATGGATTCATGAATGGGAAATCACATTTGACTCCTGTTGGAGTTTTTTGAGGATGTTACTAATAGAATTGATAAAGGGGAGTCGGTGGACAAAGTATACTTGCATTTACAGAAGGCTTTTGATAAAATCCTCCACAGGAGGTTGGTTAGCAAGGTTCAAGCACATGGGATAGGAGGTAATCTGTGGCATGGATTAAGGAACATTGGAGCAGGAGTGGGCCATTTAGCTCATCAAGCCTGCTCCACCATTCAACACAATCATGGCTGATCATCCACTTCAATGCCTTTTTCCCCACACTATCCCCATATCTCCTTATGTCATTGGTATTTAGAAATCTGTCAATCTCTACTTTAAACATACTCAATGCCTGAGCTTCCACAGCCCTCTGGGGTAGAGAATTTCAAAGATTCACAACCCTCTGAGTAAAGAAATTTCTCCTCATCTCTGTCCTAAGTGGCTTCCCCATTATTTTGAAATTGTGTTCCCTGGTTCTAGACTCCCCAATCAGGGGAAACATCTTACCTGCATCTACTCTGTCTGTCCCTTTAAGTATTTTGTAGGTTTCAATGAGATCAGCTCTCATTCTTCGAAACGCTATAGAATACAGACATGATGGACTGAATGGCCGACTCCTGCTCCTATGTTCCAATGTTCCTGTGCTGTACTGGGATCAGACTGCTGAGATCAGGCCACGGGAATCAGGCTGTTAGATTGTGATCAGGCCTCTGGGCTGGGCTCAGGCTGCTGGATTGAAATCAGGCTGCAGAATTTTGATCGGGCTGCTGGATTTAGATCAGGCTGCTAGATTAGGGTGAGGCTGCTGGATTGGGATCAGGTTGCTGGATTGGGAGCAGGCTGCTGGGATCAGGCTGCTGGACGCTGGAATCAGGCTGCTAGATTGTGATGAGGCTGCTGGGATGAGGCTGCTGGATTGAGATCAGGCTGCTGCTCAGTGTCTGTGTTGCTGGACAGTTAGCAGTCTGCTAGTGTTTCTGCTGGTTAGGATCAGTGTTATGATGTTTCTGCTGGGCTGACATCAAGCTTTATGTGTTATTGGGCTGGGATTATTGTCGGTGTGATACTGCTCTGGGACCAATCAGACCAATCAGTTGCTGCGCTGGAATGAGCCTGCTGGTGTTGTTGAGCTAATTCCAGCCTGCAGTATTTACTGTGCTGGAATCAACCTGCTTATTTAGCTGGGCTACAATCTGTTGCTGGTATTGCTCAGTAGTATTACAGACAGGTGAGAGATGATAGCGATGGTTTCCCCTTTACCACCTCTCAACTGACCAAAGACAACTTTCTTTTTAAAAAGGTGTTTTTTTAACCCCTAATTACTTTAATTATCAAGGACGAATGATAGGTTTTCTCGTTCGTTTAAAAGAAAGACAAATGTTTATTATACAACTCCCGAAATATATGCAACAACACCCATTCTCACACATACAGATATACACACACTCAAGAAAAGCTAGAGATTATAAAGATCACATGCATTAGATCTTATGATTTGTCAAGAGTTCACTGTTCAACATGCTTTTCCCCAGGATGAACACTTGAAATGGTGCAAATCTGTAATCTTTTCCCTTGTTCACTAAAGAGAGACTTGGGAGGTTCAGGAAGATGGATGCACCATTGAAGACTGCTCTTGTTATATTCCAGCTAAAGGTCAATGGTGAAGTCCTGGTCTGATTTCTCAGGTTGGGAGTTCAAGGCCAACTCCAGTCACTGCCTGCACGTAGTTCAAAGCAGGTAAACTGAGGCATGCTCCCATCTCTTCGCTGGCATAGATGATCTCCCCTTGTCTGCCCAGAATATAGCTTTCTTAAAACTCCTTATCAGAAACCTAGTTGCTGTCATGTGACCACAGGTTCTCTTTCCATTGTCTTCATAAATGGTTTCTGATGATGGGCTATTGACAATGGAGTCCGGGTGTCATTCATTCTCATCTCACCTTGATAAAGTAAGGCATTTCATACCCATTCTTTGGAATTTGAGTTTGGAATCCAGTTAGAGAGAAGCAGCCATTACCACAGAAAGGGTTGATTGCATTTTAATGATTTCTCAGGAATGTGTCCAGAAAGGTTGTTTGTATTTTAATGATTTCTCCAAGACTTGTTCAGACATGAAAATTATCTCCGGGTTCTTGTAGTTCTACTTGTATTGGTGGGAAAGGAAAGGTCACTTGACCTCTTACTCCATTTTTGTTTACAAGAAAGGTATCGGTTTTGGGTTTACTTCATAAATTCATGTTATAGTTCGTAAATTCGGATTACGTGGGTGTGACAGTGGGAAACAGATTCATAGTGTTTCTGCCGGAGTTAGAATCAGTATCCTGATGCTTCACTGTGCTGGGATTAATCTGCTGGTTTTGGTGCTGGGCTAGGCTCACTTTGCTTTGTTACTGAACTCAAATCATCCTCCTGCGGTCAGTGGCTACAATCAGTCTCTTGTAATTGCTGGGCTGGTATATACTAGCTGGAGCTGCTGGACTGGCATGTATCTACTGAGGTTCCTGAACTAGGAGTGTGTAAACTGGTAATGTTAGATTGGTATCAGACTGTTGCTGTGCTGGGTAGAGAAAGTCCTGCTGGTTAAATGCCAAAGCATAAAAATCAGAAAAGTTGACAAAGGAGTTCAAGGAGCCTGAAAACTGGAAAACAAGTAACAGGTGAGGACAACCTGTACATAGGCATTAGAACCAGGTCACTGTTCTGAGTGACTGAACACATTTCAACTCCTTTTTATTACATTGAATTTCAGGATCTTTATCAGTGTTTTGGAATAACATTCTGCGATTCAGTTTGATTTTGTATGAGAACTGAAACCCAATGATATTACATAGGACAATTGATAAGAAGTAGTTACATCAGAATTTACCGCGACTGTTTAAAGTGGAAATGGTGGCACGGCAGGACGGAGAATCGCGTCAGAACCATCTACCTGGATATCCAGCATCGTTAACATTGGTTCCGGATTTTGTCAGCAGTGGGAAAGTATCAAGTCAGGACTATAGCTCCAATGCAACGGGAATCTATTTTAAAATGCTGATCAGTTGTTTGTAGTGCATTTACATCTAATTATCCTTGATCTAATGGTTGGCTCTTGATCTAGTGAATGGCGGGCAGCACTCATGTGCCTTCAGGTTCACAACCGTTAAATGCTGGCGGCACCAAGGCGAGAGGATTCAGTGCTGCGATGGGAACGCAGCTTGAGTGTTGCTGCAAAGGGGAAGCGGGGGTTCGGAGGCCATTGTCAGACTGTGTTGCTGTGGGCTCTGCAAAGGGTGTTCGGGGTCTCTGCAAGGGGAGAGATCGGGGTCTCAGGGCTCTGCAAGGGGTTTGCATGGGTTTGGGGGGATGTATTGGGTAATCAAATTGCTGTGTGAGATGTTTGCTCACACACTGCTGGATGAGAGGGTTGGCTATCAGCAAGGGTGGGTACTGAGGGCCATCAGATACTCCGCTGGGAGAATTGTCAAAAGCTTAGTTGCCAAGGCAGGGTCGCCTCTGCATCAACAGCGATCTCTCGGCCCACTGGTCACCATCTTGTACACCTTGTCTTTTTAGCCCCCCGTGGATTGATGCAGTGCCTCTGACAGAGGCAAGAGGCAGTTGCACCTGCCCGTGAAGCTCCACAATGGGAGCAACAGCAATCGGCCAGGCCAAGACGGGCCCACCTGCATCCAGGGGTGTACCGGACTCGAATCAGCTACCTCCAAATGTACAAGTGGCATTGTCAGCGAAGACTGCGGCTCTCCAGGGAGGCTGTCACTGACCTATATGCACTGCTGCAGGATGAGTTGCAACCTATGGGATTTGGGGGTCATCCTATGCCAGTGCCCTCAAGATCACAGTAGCACTAAACTTCTCTGCATCGGGATCTTTCCAGGGATCCACTGGGGACATGTGTGGGATTGCGCAGGCAGCAGCCCACTGCTGCATCAAGGAGGTGACCAATGCCTGTTCAAGATGGCCAATGCATATGTGCACTACCGGATCGACCCTGACAGTCAGGGCGAAAGGACCATTGGATTCGGGGCTGTCTCTGAATTTCCCCAGGTGCAAGGTGTGAGAGATTGCACGCATGTGGCCATCAAGGCTCCATTGGACCAGCCAACCACCTTCATCAACAAGAAGGGCTTCCATTCAATCAACATTCAACTGGTCTGTGATCACTGAAAGCGTTTCTTGCAGGTGTGTGCCCTCTTCCCAGAAAGCAGCCACGATGCCGACATACTTCGACAATTCCAGGTACCACAGATTTTCCAGCTCCCACTCACCTTCAGGGATGGATTCTCAGGGACATGGGCTACCCATGGCTTCTAACGCCTGTTAGGAACCCTTACAATACAGTAGAAGAGAGATACAACACTTGCAGCAGCTCCACCCAAGTGACCATCGAGCAGGTCATTGGGCTACTGAAGATGAGATTCAGCCGCTTTGAATGATCTGGTGGAGCCCTGCAGTATGCCCCAGCAAGGGTCTCGCGTATCGTGGTGGTCTGCTGTGCTCAGCACAATCTAGCACTACAGAGGGGGGAGGTCTTGCATGATGATGAGATGCCTGAGCATTAATCCTCCAGCAATGAGGAAGATTATAAGACTCTTAAACAGGAGATCTGACTTCCCTCTAAGGTCCTGACTCTGTACTGATTTCAATGACACGAAACAAACTTTGGATAAAATTTCCACTTTATGTGGAAAACCTTTATTAACCCACTAAACAATAGTATATACTTAGAACGGCAGTGCTTAGTTCGACCCGAGTACAGGAAGTCGTTCCCGGGGTAGTCAGTCCACTGAATGACTTCTTCTGCACTTCTTCCGGCGACTGACCAAGTCACTCTTCCCGGCTGCAGCAACAGTGTCCTTGTGAGCTCTGGCTTTATACCCCTTTCTGACCCTGGTCCCTCGACACATAAGGTAATGCCTTGAATTGGGTCATTCTATTGGGTTTCAGTGCCTTATCAATCCCACCCTGGCTATGCAAGACCACCTGCATGTGGTCATATCCTGCTCTCAGAAAGGGGCTCCGGGGTCTTGGGTACAAAGCAGCAATGGGTGTGATATCTGCATTTTGATAGCTCCAGCGACCCGGGTTCAATTCCGGGTACTGCCTGTGTGCAGTTTGCAAGTTCTCCCTGTGTCTGCGTGGGTTTCCTCCGGGTGCTCCGGTTTCCTCCCACATGCCAAAGACTTTCTGGTTGATAGGTTAAATTGGCCATTATAAATTGCCCCTGGTATAGGTAGGTGGTAGGGAAATATAGAAACAGGTGGGAATGTGTTAGGAATATGGAATTAGTGTAAGATTAGTATAAATGGGTGGTTGATGGTCGGCACAGACTCGGTGGGCCGAAGGGCCTGTTTCAGTGCTGTATAACTATAAAAAAAGAAGGAAACCATTCACATATATTCCAAGAGACCATTATCTATGAGTGTTGTCAACAGAGTGTCTGATGTTGTAACAGTCTAGGCCACGGTTTAATGACATGTCCTGACATGTCTGTATGTGTGTGTCCCTGTTCAGTTAAACTGTCTTTATTTTTAAAAAGTCCAATATGAGCCCCAGCGATGATGTCTTCAGTCAGAATTCTTTTCCCTTTGTTCTCATGTCCTCCACACTCATAGATGCATACAGCACTGAAACAGGCCCTTTGGCCCATTGAGTCTGTGCTGACCATCAACCACCCATTTATACTAATCCTATGTTAATCCCATATTCCTTCTCCTATCCCCACAATTCTCCGACAACCTACCTACACTGGGGAAATTTGCAATGGCCAATTTACCTACCAACCTGCAGGTCTTGGGCTGTGGGAGGAAACCAGAGCACCCGGCAGAAACCCACGCAGACACAGGGAGAACTTGCAAATTCCACACAGGCAGTACCCAGAACTGAACCCAGGTCACTGGAGCTGTGAGGCTGTGGTGCTAACCACTGCGCCACTGTGCCACTCCACCCGGTGAGCTCCACATGTTTGTTCACACCATAATTGGTTGCATTTTACTTACCAGCAGAAGTACAAGTGATATTAAAATGCCTTACAGCATGCAGAGCAGGGAGAGGATGGAGCAGTAATAGACGGTGAAGACCTTGCAGGGGAGGCCAGGCAGATCGAGCAATGTGCCAAGGAGGCAAGAGACAACTTCATAATCACCTTCTTTCAGCCACCCTGATGTCCACTCACAGAGAAACTAATAAACACGCACCTTAATGCATGTACATACGAACATACGAATTAGGAGCAGGAGTAGGCCACTCAGCCCCTGCTCCGCCATTCAACAAGATCATGACCAATCAGATTGTAGCCTCAACTCCACATTCCAGTCTATCCTCGATAACCTTTCACCCCCTTGTTTATCAAGAATCTATCTACCTCTGCCTCAAAAATAGTTAAAGACTCTGTTTCCACCGACTTTTGAGGAAGAGAATTTCAAAGACTCACAACCTTCAGTGAGAAAAAATTTCTCCACTTCTCTGTCTTAAATGGTCAACCCCTTATTTTTAAACAATGACCCCTAGTTCTAGATTCTCCCACAAGAAGAAACATCCTTTCCACATCCACCCAGTCAAGACTCCTCAGGATCTTCTATGTTTCAATCAAGTCGCCTCTTACTCTTCTAAACTGCAGCAGATACAAGCCTAGCCTGTCCAACCTTTCCTCATAAGACAACCCACCCATTCAAGATATTAGTCTAGTAAACCTTCTTTGAACTGCTTCCAACTACATCCTTTCTTAAATAAGGAGACTAATCTTCTTTGGGCCTCCTTATCTCGAGAGACAATGGATACGCGCCGGCGCATGCCTGGGCAAATTTATGGAGGTTGAGAGTTGCCCAGTCGTCAAAACCCCCCTCTCGGCCTTTCTGGTGGGGTCCAAAGGAGCGCAGGACACGACGTTTGGCACCAGTATGGCTGCAGGAACTGCCGGAAACATGCCAAAGGTGACATATGACCGCCTACGAGGTTCCGCTCCGGATTTTCTGTTAGGGTTTACTCCCTTAGCCTTGGTCTCTCCCGAGACGCCCACAAGGCAGTGGGGTTGTTGGGGCCCCTACACAGGTGTAGGATGGTGCCGGTGGGAGGAGGGGATGCAAGGGGGAGGGGTAGAGGGAGGAGGGGAGGGGTAGAAGGAGACTAATATTGTTCACAATACTCCAGATGTGGACTCCAAAAAAAGGGATCAAGGGATACGGGGAAAAAGCAGGAATAGGGTACTGAGTTTGGATGATCAGCCATGATCGTATTGAATGGCGGTGCAGGCTCGAAGGGCCGAATGGCCTACTCCTGCTCCTATTTTTCTATGTTTGATGTTCAAAGCCCTGTTTAAATGAAGCATAATCTCACTACTTTTATATTCAATTCCCCTTGCAATAAACGATAACATTCTATTAGCTTTCCTAACTACTTGCTGAACCTGCATGTTAACCTTATGTGATTCATGCACTACGACACCCAGATCCCTGTCATCTGTCACCTCCTTTCCATTTGTGTTCCCTGACTTCAGACCATCTGCAAATCGTGCTAGTGCCCATGGGAGAATATATATTAGTGAGGGCTTTGGTCACATTGCCATTGCACTAAGGGGGAAGGGAGAAGTCAGCAGCTCACAATAGTAAATGGCTTTCAGACAATGATCATTAAGTGATTTGAGCAAAATAAACTTTAATTAATCAATATAGTCATAGAGTCATTTACGGCACCGAAGGAGGCCATTCAACCCATCGAGTCCATGCTGGCTCACCACAGAGCTATGCAGCTAGTCCCACTCCCTGGCTCGATCCCTGTAGCCCTGCAAGTCTATTTTTCTCAGGTGGCCATCCAACTTCCTCTTGTAGTCATTGATCGTCTCTGCTTCCACCACCCTCGTGGGCAGCGAGTTCCAGGTCATTACTACCTGCTGCGTAAAAAAAGTGATTCGCATTATTCTCCCTGCATCTTTTGCCCAAAACTTTCAATCTGTTTCTCCTAGTCCTTGTACCATTTGTTAATAGGAACAGTTTTTTCCTTCCCTAACTTATCTAAGTCTGTCATAATCTTGTACACTTCCATTAAATCTCCCCTCAATCTCCTTTGTTCTATCAAGGACAACCCCAGCTTTCCCAAACTAACCATTTGTAACTGAAATCCTCCATCCCTGGAACCATTCTGGTAAATCTCCTGTGCACCCTCTCAAAGACCCTCACATTGCTCCTGAAGTGTGCTAACAAAGAACAAAGAACAGTACAGCACAGGAACAGGCCATTCGGCCCTCCAAGCCTGCACCGATCTTGATGCCTGTCTAAACTAAAACCTTCTGCACTTCCGGGGTCCATATCCCTCTATTCCCATCCTATTCATGTATTTGTCAAGAAGCCTCTTAAACGACGCTATCGTACCTGCTTCCACCACCTCCCCCGGCAGCAAGTTCCAGGCACTCACCACCCTCTGTGTAAAGAACTTGCCTCGCACATCCCCTCTAAACTTTGACCCTCTCACCTTAAACCTATGTCCCCTAGTAACTGACTCTTCCACCCTGGGAATAAGCTTCTGACTATCCACTCTGTCCATGCCGCTCATAACTTTGTAAACCTCTATCATGTCGCCCCTCCACCTCCGTCATTCAAGTGAAAACAATCCGAGTTTTTCCAACCTCTCCTCATAGCTAATACCCTCCAGACCAGGCAACATCCTGGTAAACCTCTTCGGTACCCTCTCCAAAGCCTCCACATCCTTCTGGTAGTGTGGCGACCAGAATTGCGTACAATATTCCAAGTGTGGCCTAACTAAAGTTCTGTACAGCTGCAGCATGACTTGCCAATTTTTATACTCTATGCTCCGACCGATGAAGGCAAGCATGCCGTATGCCTTCTTGACCACCTTATCCACCTGCGTTGCCACTTTGTGATCTGTGGATCTATACGCCCAGATCGCTCTGCCTTTCGATACTCCTAAGGGTTCTGCTATTTACTGTATACCTCCCACCTTCCAAAATGCATTACCTCATATTTGTCCGGATTAAACTCCATCTGCCATTTCTCCGCCCAAGTCTCCAACCGATCTATATCCTGCTGTATCCTCTGACAATCCCCATCACTATCCGCAACTCCACCAACCTTTGACCAGAACTGGGTGCAATATTCCAGCTGGAGCCTAACGCAGAGCTTTTTGAGGTTCAGCATAACTTCAATACATATAAGATTTCCAATGCCCATGAATGCCCAAGTGTGACTAGGTGGTTTTCTTAATACATTTGCGGGTGCTCCTGTGAGGTGTGATTCTGCTGCTACATTCAGCTCATGGCCAAGGTGATGGTGTGCAGGTCTGCCTGCATTTGTGAGATCTGGCTCTCCATGAGGGTCACAACCTCTTGATGGAGGAAGCCATGCGCTCACATGCCTGAAACATGGCAGCAGGCATGGCATGGATGGCTCCTCCATTGTCCACTCATGGCTGTGCATGGCCTTTGGCATCTCTGCCAGATGTTGCCTTACCTCTCCCTGCAACTCCAGCATGCCCTGTGCTGTCAACACCAGAGGCTCATCAGACTGGGGCTCAGCATGGGCCTGGCTACTCACAGTCCTCTGACTGTCAGAGGCCTCTGCTGTCTCAGCCTCATCCAGCTGCTCGGTGCGCGTGTGGTGCTTGTGACCCTGATTCTAAAGCCGAGCTAAGGTGAAAGTATCTGCACTGGTGGAAGGTGCAGGAGTGTCACGGGACGGTGCATCCTCTGAGTGACCCTCGTCCTCAGAGGTAGATGGCTGTCCCCCTGTGGTTGTGATCTCCTGTGCACGATGACCTGCATGAAAGAACACAAATATGTTTGGATGAGGTTGTGCAGATCTCGTCACGACAAACACGCATGATGTGGGTCTCCAACATTAATGAGTGTGTCAATGGAAGCCAATCAGCACTCTCTTGTGCAGAGACTCCAGTCTCTCTGTCTGAAATTGCATGGCCTCCCTGTGTCCCTGTCAGTTTCCTCGGATGGGGTGAGAGGCCGCTGATCTGGAAGTCCTCCACCTGTTCGGCCATTGTGGGCCCTCATATCCTGCAAGAGGAAAGGTGGAGATAGTAAGAATTTGCAGAGAGATCAACATGACTGTTCTGTTAATGTCAGTCTCCCCATCCCTTACTGGGGTATCTGATATACAGAAAAACAGGAACATAGGAGCAGGAGTAGGCCATTCAGCCCATCGAGCCTGCTCTGCCACTCAATATGATCATGGCTGATCATCTACTTCAATGCCATTTTCCCACACTATCCCCATATCCCCTTATGTCATTTGCATTCAGAAATCTGTCAATCTCTACTTTAAACATACTCAATGACTGAGCTTCCACAGCCCTCTGGGGTAGAGAATTCCAAAGATTCACAACCCTCTGAGTAAAAAAAATTCTCCTCATCTCTGTCTAAGTGTCTTCCCCCTTATTTTGAAATTGTGTCTCCTGGTTCCAGTCTGTTCAATCAGGGGAAACATCTTACCTGCATCCACCCTGTCTATCCCTTTAAGTATTTTGTAGGTTTCAATGAGATCACCTCTCATTCTTCAAAACTCTAGAGAATACAAGCCCAGTTTCCCCAATCTCTCTTGAAAGGACAGTCCCGCCATCCTGAGAACAAGTCTGGTGAACCTTTGTTGCACTCCCTCTACGGCAATAATATCCTTCCGAAGCTAAGGGGACCAAAACTGCATACAGTACTCCAGGTGCGGTCTAACCAAGGTTCTATACAATTGAAGCAAGACTTCACTAGTCCTGAACTCAAATCCTCTTGCGATAAAGGCTAACATACCATTAGCCTTCCTAATTACTTGCTGCACCTGCATGTTACCTTTCCATGACTTATTGACGAGGACACCCAGTTCTCTTTGTACATCTACACTTTCTAATCTCTTACCATTTAAGAAATACTCTGCACATCTGTTCCTCCTACCAAAGTGGGTAACCTCACATTTTTCCACATTCTATTCCATCTGCCACGTTCTTGCCCACTCACTAAGTCTGTCCGAATCCCCTTGAAGCCGCTTTGCATCTTCCTCACAACACACATTCCCACCTAGTTTTGAGTCATCTGCAAACTTGGAAATACTACATTTAGTCCATACATCCAAATCATTGATAGATATTGTGATCGGCTTGGGGCCCAAGCACTGATCCCTGCGGTACCCCACTAGTCACAGCCTGCCAATACGAGAATGACCCATTTATTCCTACTCTCTGCTTTCTGCCTGTTAACAAATCCTTAATCCATGCCACAGATTACTTCCTATCCCATGTGCTTTAATTTTGCTAACCAACCTCCTGTGGAGGATTTTATCAAAAGCCTTCTGAAAATCCAAGCATGAAAGTCCACCAACTCCCCTTTATCAATTCTGTTGGTAACATCCTCAAAAATCTCCAACAGATTCATCAAACATGATTTCCCATTTATAAATCCCTGTTGACTCTGCCCAATCAGATCATTATTATCCGTGTCCATTTATCACATCCTTTAGAATAGATTCCAGCATTTTCCCAATGGCTGATGTGAGGCTAACAGGTCTGTAATTCTCTGTTTTCTCTCTCCCTCCCTTCTTAAATAGTGGGGTGACATTTGCGACCTTCCAATCTGCAGGAACTGCTCCAGAATCTATCGAATTTTGGAAGATCATCACCAATGTATCCACCATCTCCATAGCTACCTCTTTCAACACTCTTGGATGTAGAATATATTAATTTCCTTCAATTCCTCATTCTCCCTAATCCCTTGGATTTCTAATTCTTGGAGATTTCTTGTATCTTCCTCAGTGAAGACAGACACAAAGTAATCATTTGACTTCTCTGCCATTTCTCTATTTCCCACTGTAAATTCTCCTGACTCTGCCTGTGATAGACCCACATTTGTCTTAGCCAAACGTTTCCTTTTTACATACCTGTCGAAGCTTTTACAGTTCATTTTTATATTTTTTGCAAGCTTATGTTCCGATTCTATGCTCCCTTTCTTTATCAGTTTCTTGGTCCTCCTTTTCTGAATTCTAAAATCCTCCCAATCCACAGGTTTACTATTATTTCTGGAAATGTTATAGGCCTTTTCTTTTAATCTTATAAAATCCTTAACTTCCTTTGTTATCCATGGTAGAATGCCTTTACTTCTGTGTAAACTATGTAATATTTCTTTAAAGACTATCCATTGCCTATGTACTGTCATACCTTTTAATGTATTTTCCCAATCCACTTCAGCCAATTTGCCCCTCATACTTTCATAATTTCCTTTGTTCAAATTTAACAACCTAGATTGAACTGCCTCACTTTCAAACATGATGTAAAATTCTATCATATTATGGTCATTCATCCCTAAAGGTTGTTTTGCAACAAGATTATTAATTAGCCCTTTCTCTTTACATAATACTAGATCTAAAATAGCCTGTTCTCGAGTTGGTTCCTCAACATACAGCTCTAGGAAACCATCTCTAACACATTCCAGAAACCCGTCCTCCACAGCATTAGTGCGCATTAGGTTTACCCAGTCTATATGCATATTGAAGCCACCCATGATTACTGTATTACGCATGCCACATGCTTCTCTAATCTCCTGATTAATACCTTGTCCCACGCTACCACTACTGTTTGGTGGCCTATAAACAACTCCTACCTATGTTTGCTGCCCCTTGCTGTTTCTTAGCTCCATCCAAACAGATTCCACATTTTGTTCTTCTGATCTGAGATCCTCCCTTACTAATGTACTGATCCCATCCCTTACTATCAGCGCAACACCACCTCCTTTTCCATTTTGCCTGTCCTTCCTAAATGTCAAATATCCTTGAATATTCAGTTCCCAGTCTTGGTCACTCTGCAGCCACATTTCCATAATAGCAATTAAATCATACCCATTTACCTCTATTTGTGCCTTTAAATCATCTACCTTGTTGTGAATGCTGCGTGCATTCAGGTAGAGTGCCCTTAACCTTGTCGCCTTGACATTATTTTGCATTCTAAGCCTAGTTGATGCTCGCCATTGTTTCACCTGCCTTCTAATGTCACTTGCTACTTTTCTACCTCCTGTTACCAGCTTTACTTCCTTCCAATTTGAGCTACCCCTCAGGTTCCCATCCTCCTGACAAGCTAGCTTAAACACTCCCCAATGGCACTAGCAGGTCTCCCTGCGAGGATGTTAGTTCCGGTCCTGTTAAGGTGCAGCCCGTCCATCTTGTACAGGTCCCACCTGCCCCAGAACTGGTCCCGTCTGATCCCCTGACTATCGAACCCCCTATCACTATTGCTCTTCCACTTTTCTTCTGCCTCTCCTGTGCAGCTGAGCTACCCGTGGTGCCACGGACTTTGCTCCGGCTGCACTCCCCTGAGCAACCATCGCTGTCACCAGTATCCAAAATGGAAAACCAATTAGCAAGCAAGATAGATTCAGGGGATTCCTGCACTGCCTGCCTGGTTCTGTTAGACTGCCTGGCGGTCACCCATTCCCTCTTTGCCTACATGACCACCTCCCTAAATGTGCTATCCACTCAGTTCTCTGCTTCGCAGATGCACAGCAGTGTCTCCAGCCGCTGCTCGAGTTCCGAAACCTGGAGCTCAAGCTTCTGCAGTCGGTGACACTTCCTGTAGATGTGTTTGTCGAGGACACGTGATGCGTCCATGACTTCCCACATACCACAGGACGTACATTCCACTCGGCCGAGCCGACCTGCCATAACGTAACTTTAAAAACTTTTTATTACAATATCTCATTCTGACACATGCTGTCAGGGGAGTTAATGGGGGTGAGCTCTGATGGATGGTGGTCTGTGGCCAAATTGTAGTCATGTATCTGTTAGGATGAGGTGATGCCATACCTCCTCTGCCATTGCCATGGTAGTGCCACCCTCACCATGCTCTGCTTCCTCCTGTATAGCCACTTGCACTCAGTAATATGGAGAAAGTTATGGCGCAACTCACCTTGGCCTAACTCAGGAGGTCGTTGACCCTCTTTTGGCACTGCACCCCATTGCTGTTGACCTCATCGGTGATCTCCATCCAGGCTTGTTTGATCAGGCAGGAGGACCTCTTCTTGCCTCACTGGGGAAGAGAACCTCCTGCCTTTTCCTTGCAGCCTAGAGGTGAAACTGCAGGGAGGCACTGCCAAACTGTGGGGCCACCCTGTGTCTTTCCTCGGCCATCCTGTGCTGTTCTCCTCGGGGGTCCAGGATTCAATCTAACAGCATTTTCAGCAGCACACTGAAAGCTGCTAATAACTGAAAGGCATGGGTGAATGCAGGGCTGGTAGGCCTTTAACTCTGGTGCCAGCACCTGCTCCAGAATCATCTGACACCACGATTGGTGACTTGCATCCTGCTTCCGCCACGTGATTGAGGGGGGTGCCCGTGTCTTCACTATGCAAAATGGCAGCCCACCGCGTGATCGCCGAGGGGCGGCTGCCCATGTGATGGACGGGAACAGCGTCCATTTCTGGGCCTGCCTCCAGTCCTGATGGCGGGCTCAATAAATCCAGCAGAGTGCGGTGAGATGTGAAATTGTCCTGACTGCAGCTGTGATGATAACTAATACTTACACAGGGAAAAAGCTGCAGTAGATCTCCGACGGGGGAAGTGGGCTCAAAAGCCAAAGATAAAGCTCCCGGTGGGTCTGGGGCTGGTTCCCAGCTGACATTTCTCTGGTACATTTTCCAGTATTTCTTCCATAATTCTGTGTTCAAAGTCAAATATTTTGGTGAGCAGAATTCATCAGATCACTAGGTTATCTGTGAAAAGCAGCTAATTTCAGAAAGGCCCGGAACAAACACTCAGAAGTTATCCTTTATGATTCCATTAATATAGGCATTGGGGGGTGAAGCTGATCTCTGGGCAGTTCCACAACATGGGCAATAGTGAATCACCTGCCTGTTTTACCATTGCTTGATCTTCCTTTCCAAAATGGGAATCAGGTAGCCTGTATAACAAGTCACCAATTAACCATCTCTCATTATGTGCTACCCTCAAGATCAATTTCACCCCCATTGAGTGCACATCCAGAATCGGTCCAGGATTTCCCATGTATTCTCATAGAACGGGAATTTCCTCAGTTGCCATAAATTTGATGGAAGTGCAGTGGAATCTCACGGTGTTTCCAATGGCAAGATCAGAAGCTGGTGGCACTTCCACTCCCACCCATTTCACCCGTTCCCACATGATTATTATTTAAAATTTAAGTTCCATTGGCGGGCATGGGAGATGCACCCGATCGTGCCGCAAGAACGGCTTTTCATTTGTGGAACCCACCGTCATTCTGCAAAGCACCATTAATGGCACAGCTAAAAATCATTCTGTATTGCATGGAGGATCACCAGCTTGGCAGATTTTCCCCTTGATAAGAGACCTTTCTATGTTATCTCCTTTAAATCATTATAATTTCTTACTCAACTTCTCCCACACCATCATCAACCTCCTTTTAGTTATTTGTCATCTCTCCATCTCTACCACCACTATTGCTACAGTGTCAGCCAACAGATAGAGACCGGTCCCATGGTTCAGTGACGTCTCCCTGCGGGTTCTCCTCCAGGCCATCAGGGCAGCCATGCCACGCAGTCGAATGCCTGATCAGCCTTGGTGCCACCTAGCAACTGTGTCTAGAGAATGTGCAGCTGTAGTGTCTGGCGGTGCCTGGATGCAGCATGTGACTGACAGGCCAAATTGAATGATGGGGATGCATGTACACAAGGGCTGTCATGCGTCGCTTAACATATCATTAACTCACTACTTTCTCGTGCTGGATAAGCAGACCCATAATGACCTCAGACCCCTGACCCCAGCAGAGGAGGAGCCGGTGAAGTTTGCCAGGGAGGAGGGAGGAAGAGCCATTGTGGATGGCGAGGCTGGATCGTCAAGGCGTAAGGATGAAGTGTCAAACTTACTGTTGATGCCATATGGGCACACAGGAGGATCGTGTGAACATGTGATGAGCTCAGAGTGTGATGATGCTTAATATGCTTCTGTTTGTTCTCCACTGCAGGTGCCTGCAACCGCATGACAGGACGCCTGCAAAATGCTGAATCCGCCTCTGGGGAAGATGAAGCCAATTCCCCAGAGGATGCACCGTCACCTTCCTCTTCTCCAACCTCCACCAGCGCAGATACATCCACCTGGTCCATGGGGGGGGGTTTGCACCTAGAATCAGGGTCACAACCTAGTGGGCACAACATGGACATGTCCCAGCAGCTGAGCGAGCATGTTACAGCCGGGTCCCCTGACATTCGGAGGTCAGCTGGGAACCAGGCCCCTCCTGAGCCCCACACTGATAATGATCCTCTCTTCGAGGCCACAAGAAATCTGCTGGAATTGCAGTTGTCACGATCCTGTGTTTTTTTTTTCTCTCCTCGAAAATATTGTGGTGCGCCTTTAAGACTGTAAAAGATCAGAGCATCTTTAAGGCAGCAAGTTCCGGAAGCTCAGTGAGCCAAGGTGCATTCTGGTTGCCAAGCAACAGCTAAAGAGAGACAGAATACAAAAGATTCAGAGTTGCAATTTTGGCTTTTAAAAAATTAGCTGAACAGCAGTCTGTTGAGAAACTGTTCCAGCAAGTGAAGAAAAAAGGAGAGCTCTCTGAGACAATTTAAAAGCTGTGCTGTTTTTCTCTCAAAATTCTACAAAGCTTCAAGCCAAATTAATTTCTTGTTAATCTGCTGTGGTCATCGCTGGGAAAAAAGAAGAGTTTAATGATACAAATGAAGAACTGAACTGCTGAATTCCTATCTTTGGAAGGATCTCCTGTGTCCTCTTGCCTTGGAAGACTGCAAGGGAACTTTGACTGTGTTGTATTGGAAAACTCCACTCGTCAGGAACGTAATCTGCAAAAACTTTATTTTTTTTCTATTTTTCGGTCAGCTAATTTAAAACCGAGTATATGTATGCAAATACGGGAGTTAGTTTTAAATAAGAAGTTATAAGATCTTTAGATGGTTTATCTTAGTAGTGTTTAAGATTTTCTTTTTTTAAATAAATAGTTAATTTGTTGATATCAAAAGATACCTGGTTTGGTTCGCTTCATTTGGGGTTACTAGATTGTTCAATTTGGCTGCTTTTTCCTTCGATTTGGAAAGCTTAAAGAAATATGATGTGACCTGTGGAGTGACGGGACTGAATTGACAGTGCATTGCTCCCATCGCAATCAGAATCATATATTTTGATTGGGGGCTTTGTCCTGAGCAATCATAACACAATGGGCACATGAGGAAAATGTGTCGGAGATGCTTGAGGTCATGTGGCTTTGTGCGTGTGATGGAGGAGTTCATGCAAGACATCATGTCTGCCATGTCCCAGGTATGTGAGCGTATGGCTTCCTCCATGGAGACGGTGGCGACCACCATGGAGGGCCATGTTGAGCACTTGAGCCATATGTGATCTGACCTGCAGTCCATCGCTGTTGCCATGGGCTCCATGCAGCAGAGTCCAAGCGAGAGGGGGACGAGGATACTGGAGTTCCCTCCAGGTGCTCCTTCCCCTCAGGGAGACAGGCTGGTGCCATCGCGCACAGGGATGGAGGAGGAACACATGCCAGCTGCCCTGGGTCCTTCCCGTCAGAATGAATTTGCGATGCACAATACAGCAGGCTGGTCCCAGGGAGCTCTAATGGTCACATGAGAGCTGTCAATCACTCCTTGCAGTCTAGGGAAGCCAGTGATGGCACCAAAGGCCGCAGACTTTGTTGCCCGGTTATCCTCAACTACTGGGAAATAGATGAAATCATTGACAGGATGGAACAGGGATTGGTCAACTCTTTAATGCACCTGTGAGTGACAGCCTGTGAGTATACTATCCTGTCAGTGTGCTATTAGTATAAAGTGAGGATAGTAGACTTTGGGTCAAAGTAACAGGAGTTTGTTTTCCGGGGTCTTATCTCTAATGTATCTACATGAACACTGAGCAACGTGAGGTACAGACTCGTGATATCACATCCTGTCATGCTTAAGGTCTATATACATAGTTTACCCAGCAACAGCTTATGTACATTACACTGCAGTGAGATGCCACATATGTCGTCTATACAGCCCTGGAAAGCACCGCTTGCAACAAATTTAAGTGCCGCGGTAACCTTGAGGGCACCCAGCATGGGGTTCCCGTTAAAACCACATGGTTGCAGGTCCTGCTGAACGATCCACAAATCTCAGTGACCATTTCACCTGACATCTTCAGAAGTCTCTGGCATTGCCTCTCTGACATCTGAAGGTGATTTGTCCTTGTCCTGAGGATGTGCTGACAAGCCAGCGCATGTCTTCTATGATGCCTTCCCTGGAGGGCATCATTCTGATCTGCCTCTCCCTCGTGTGATGCCTGCTGCTGGCATTGCTGTATCAGCCACTGAGCTGTAAGAATCCTCCTTAGTCATTTTTGCTGCTCTTGTGCCCGAGGTAGCAAGAAGATTGGGTGTAGGAGACCCATCTCATTGCAACTTTGTAGCTGCTTGAATGAGAGAAGAATTAAACTTCAACCTTGTTTGCCCATGATGCTGAACCATTGATATCATGAGCAGGTAGGCTGTATGTGCCTCCCATTGTGCACAGCCACAACTCCACCCACCCAGCTCTGGCCTCCGCACACTTCGATCTGCAATCCTTGACACCCATGTGATTTATTGTCTCATTTGGAAAAATGGTGCGCATCACATTCGAGGCAGGGTCCATCTTTCACCCTCTTCCTGGTACCTTCCAGCCTGCACCCGTCACCCTTGACCCACCTAACATTACTTTGAACCTTCCCTCAGTGACCCTTGAACCATCCCCATTGCCCTGAACCGCACTATTGTTGACGTTTACATGCCATCTCACCCCCTGTGCCCACTCTCACCCTAGATCCCCCAGTTATCCACCTGAATGTAATTGCCCAATCTTGTGGAATTCCTTCCAACCTTGACTCTTGACCTGCCCCCTATCAAATAGAACTGCCCCTGTGTGTGTAACCGTTCCCTCTGCCAGCCAGCACCCTGAGTTCGCCCCACAGTACCCCAATGTTGACCGTACTCACCCTCTCTTTAGGACCATCATGAACATACTCACATACATTATCTGCTCCAAACACACTCCCCAGCACCAGCAACACCAACTCCGCACACTGAACACTCGACCATTCTCTCCTCCTCAACTCCCTAACCTCTGCCCTCCCTGGCTTCCCTCCTCTGCAACTCCAGGCAAGCAATACCGTACCCTCTCCAACCCACCCCCGTCCCCACCAAAAGTATCGCCCTTGCTGGTCCTGAACCTGGCGTCAAACATCCATTCCAATGTTACCCTTCCTTATGCCAAAGAGTTCAAGAAATAAAAGCACTGACCTCAGACATGACTGCACAAAGCCACCTTTAATCGAATGTGAACCAGGTGCCATGAGATCCTTGTTTGCATTGACTTAATCTGGCAGGTTTCAATTAATTATAAGGTGATGGGTATTCATGGTATGCAAATATATTAAAGTTTGGAACCCGTCACCTGATGGTGTGAGGCCTGAACCACCACAAACACGTCGTCGATTTAATCTCTGAAATTGAACCCGCCATCGGGAATGCAAAATATCACCTCCTCCCTAATTAAGTCACCCCGCCCGCCATGAAAGCCATTCTTGTAGGCCCCTAAAATTCCCCCCCCTCTATGTCTGAGGACACACAATCATACATCACCCAGGGGCCCAGAGGCAGAGAAGGCTAACAGGGGAACTATATGATAGTTTAAAATGATAAAAAGTTTGATAACCTGATAAGGAAAGGGAATTTCCTCTGACTGGGGAGTCAGGGACATTGTGATTAACAGGGATGTGATGTTAGAAGAACATTCCTGTTGGATCATGGAATGCTTTGCAATGGAATGGTTGAGGCAAAACCAATTGCCTTTCTTCAGGGATAATGGGATAAATAGCTGAAGCAAAAAGAAATGCCTGCATTGAAATAGCACCTTTCATATTCTCAGGATGTCTCAAAACCTGACAACCAATTAAATACATTCAAAAGGTGGTATCATTTGTAATATAGAAAATGCAGCAGCCAATTTAAGCAACAGGGGGTGATATAAGGCTATGGGGAGAGACAAGAGCATTGGGATTATTTTGGGATTGATGCAGGACTATGAGGAGAGAGAGGGGCAGTGGAATTAGTTTGGGATTGATACTGGGCTATGGGCAGAGAGTGGGACAATGGGCTTAGTTTCGGATTGATACAGGGCGATGGGGATAGAGTGGGACTGGGAGATTAGTTTGGGATTGATACAGGACTATGGGGATAGAACGGGACGTGAGATTAGCTTGGGATGGATACAGGGTTATGAGGAGAGAGAGGGGCATTGGGATTAGTTTGGGAATCGATACAGGGCTATAGGGAGAGAGTGTGAATGTGGGATTAGTTTGGGGATTGATACTGGGCTATGGGGAGAGAGTGGGGAAGTGAGATTTGTTTGGGATTGATACTGGACTATGGGCAGAGAGTGAGGAAGTGAGATTAGTTTGGGATTGATTCAGGGCTATGGGGAGAGAGTGGGGAAATGGGATTTGTTTGGGATTGATACTGGGCTATGGGGAGAGAGTGGGGAAGTAGGATTTGTTTGGGATTGATACACGGCTATGGGGAGAGAATGGTGAAGTGGGATTTGTTTGGGATTGATTCAGGGCTATGGGGAGAGTGTGAGGAAGTGAGATTAGTTTGGGGATTGATACAGGTCTATGGGGATAGAGTGGTGATGTGGGATTTGTTTGGGATCGATACAGGGCTATGGGGAGAGAGTGGGGAAGTGGGATTTGTTTGGGATTGATACAGGACTATGGGGAGAGAGTGGGGAAGTGGGATTTGTTTGGGATTGATACAGGTCTATGGGGAGAGAGTGGTGATGTGGGATTTGTTTGGGATCGATACAGGGCTATGGGGAGAGAGTGGGGAAGTGGGATTTGTTTAGGATTGATACAGGACTATGGCGAGAGAGTGGGGAAGTCGTATTTGTTTGGGATTGATACAGGGCGATGGGAGAGAGTGGTGAAGTGGGATCTGTTTGGGATTGATACAGGTCTATGGGGAGAGAGTGGTGATGTGGGATTTGTTTGGGATCGATACAGGGCTATGGGGAGAGAGTGGGGAAGTGGGATTTGTTTAGGATTGATACAGGGCTATGGCGAGAGAGTGGGGAAGTCGTATTTGTTTGGGATTGATACAGGGCGATGGGAGAGAGTGGTGAAGTGGGATCTGTTTGGGATTTATGCAGGGCTATGTGAAGAGAGTGGTGACGTGGGATTTGTTTGGGATTGATACAGGGCTATGGGAGAGAGTGGGGAAGTGGGATTGATATGGGATTAATACTGGGCTATGAGGAAAGAGTGGGGCATAGGGATTAGTTTGGCGATTGATACAGGGCTACGAGAAGAGAGTGGGGAATTGGGATTAGTTTGGGGATTGATGCAGGGTTATGGGGAGACAGTGGGGAAGTGGTATTTGTTTGGGATTGATACAGGATTATGGGGAGAGAGTGGGGAAGTGGGATTTGTTTGGGAGTGATACAGGATTATGGGGAGAGAGTGGGGAAGTGGGATTTGCTTGGGTTTGATTCAGGGTGATGGGGAGAGAGTGGTGAACTGGGATTTGTTTGGGATTAATACAGGGCGATGGGGAGAGAGTGGGGAAGTGGGATTTGTTTGGGATTGATACAGGGCTAACGGAGAGAGTGGCGAACGGGGATTTGTTTGGGATTGATACAGGGCTATGGGGAGAGAGTGGTGAACTGGGATTTGTTTGGGAGTGATACAGGATTATGGGGAGAGAGTGGGGAAGTGGGATTTGTTTGGGAATGATACAGGGCAATGGGGAGAGAGTGGTGTAATGGGATCTGTTTGGGATTGATGCAGGGCTATGTGGAGAGAGTGGTGAAGTGGGATTTGTTTGGGATTGATACAGGGCAATGGGGAGAGAGTGGTGTAATGGGATTTGTTTGGGATTGATACAGGGCTATGGGAAGAGAGTGGTTAAGTGGCAATTGTTTGAATTGATACAGGACTATGGGAGAGAGTGGGTAAGTGGGATTTATTTGGGATTGATACTGGGCTATGAGGAAAGAGTGGGGAATTGGGATTAGTTTGGGGATTAATACAGGGCTATGGGGAGAGAGTGGTATTAGTTTGGGGATTGATACTGGTCTACGAGAAGAGAGTGGTGACCTGGGATTTGTTTGGGATTAATACAGGGCGATGGGGAGAGAGTGGTGAAGTGGTATTTGTTTGGGATTGATACAGGGCTAAGGGAGAGAGTGGGGAAGTGGGATTTGTTTGGGATTGATACAGGGCTATGGGGAGAGAGTGGGGCAATAGGATTTGTTTGGGATTGATACTGGGCTATGGGGAGCGAGTTGGGAAGCGTGATTAGTTTGGGATTGATACTGGTCTATGGGAAGAAAGTGGGGAAGTGGGATTTGTTTGGGATTGATACAGGGCTATGGGGTGAGGGTGCGGAAGTGGCATCTATTTTGGATTGATACAGGGCTATGGGGAGAGAGTGGGGAAGTGGGATGTGTTTGGAATTGATACAGGGCTATGGGGAGAGAGTGGGGAAGTGGGATTTTTTTGGGATTGATACAGGGCTATGGGGAGAGAGTGATGAACAGGGATTTGATTGGGATTAATACAGGGCGATGGGGAGTGAGTGGGGAAGTGGGATTTGTTTGGGATTGATACAGGTCTATGGGGAGAGAGTGGTGAAGTGGCATCTACTTGGGATTGATGTAGGGCTTTGGGGAGAGAGTAGGGAAGTGGGATTAGTTTGGGGATTGATACTGGTCTCTGGGAAGAGAGTGGGGAAGTGGGATATGTTTGGGATTGATACAGGGCTATGGGGAGAGAGTGGTGAACTGGGATTTGTTTGGGAGTGATACAGGATTATGGGGAGAGAGTGGGGAAGTGGGATTTGTTTGGGAATGATACAGGGCAATGGGGAGAGAGTGGTGTAATGGGATCTGTTTGGGATTGATGCAGGGCTATGTGGAGAGAGTGGTGAAGTGGGATTTGTTTGGGATTGATACAGGGCAATGGGGAGAGAGTGGTGTAATGGGATTTGTTTGGGATTGATACAGGGCTATGGGAAGAGAGTGGTTAAGTGGCAATTGTTTGAATTGATACAGGACTATGGGAGAGAGTGGGTAAGTGGGATTTATTTGGGATTGATACTGGGCTATGAGGAAAGAGTGGGGAATTGGGATTAGTTTGGGGATTAATACAGGGCTATGGGGAGAGAGTGGTATTAGTTTGGGGATTGATACTGGGCTACGAGAAGAGAGTGGTGACCTGGGATTTGTTTGGGATTAATACAGGGCGATGGGGAGAGAGTGGTGAAGTGGTATTTGTTTGGGATTGATACAGGGCTAAGGGAGAGAGTGGGGAAGTGGGATTTGTTTGGGATTGATACAGGGCTATGGGGAGAGAGTGGGGCAATAGGATTTGTTTGGGATTGATACTGGGCTATGGGGAGCGAGTTGGGAAGCGTGATTAGTTTGGGATTGATACTGGTCTATGGGAAGAAAGTGGGGAAGTGGGATTTGTTTGGGATTGATACAGGGCTATGGGGTGAGGGTGCGGAAGTGGCATCTATTTTGGATTGATACAGGGCTATGGGGAGAGAGTGGGGAAGTGGGATGTGTTTGGAATTGATACAGGGCTATGGGGAGAGAGTGGGGAAGTGGGATTTTTTTGGGATTGATACAGGGCTATGGGGAGAGAGTGATGAACAGGGATTTGATTGGGATTAATACAGGGCGATGGGGAGTGAGTGGGGAAGTGGGATTTGTTTGGGATTGATACAGGTCTATGGGGAGAGAGTGGTGAAGTGGCATCTACTTGGGATTGATGTAGGGCTTTGGGGAGAGAGTAGGGAAGTGGGATTAGTTTGGGGATTGATACTGGTCTCTGGGAAGAGAGTGGGGAAGTGGGATATGTTTGGGATTGATACAGGGCTATGGGGAGAGAGTGGGGAAGTGGCATCTATTTGGGATTGATACAGGGCTATGGGGAGAGAGTGGGGAAGTGGCATCTATTTGGGATTGATACAGGGCTATGGGGAGAGAGTGGCGAAATGGGATTTGTTTGGGATTGATACAGGGCTTTCGGGAGAGAGTGGGGAAGTGGGATTTGTTTGGGATTGAGACAGGGCTATGGGGAGAGAGTGGGGAAGTGGGATTTGTTTGGGATTGATACAGGGCGATGGGGAGAGAGTGGGGAAGTGGGACTTTTTTGGGATTGATACAGGGCGATGGGGACAGAGTGGGGAAGTAGGATTTGTTTTGGCTTGATACAGGGCGATGGGGAGTGTGTGGGGAAGTGGGATTTGTTTGGGATTGATACGGGGCTATGGGGAGAGAGTGGCGAAGTGGCATATATTTGGGATTGATACTGGGCTTTGGGGAGAGAGTGGGGAAGTGGGATTAGTTTGGGGATTGATACTGGGCTATGGGTAGAGAGTGGGGAAGTGAGATTTGTTTGGGATTGATACTGGGCTCTGGGCAGAGAGTGGGGAAGTGAGATTAGTTTGGGATTCATACAGGTCTATGGGGATAGAGTGGTGATGTGGGATTTGTTTGGGATCGATACAGGGCTATGGGGAGAGAGTGGGGAAGTGGGATTTGTTTGGGCTTGATACAAGGCTATGGGGAGAGAGTGACGAAGTGGGATTTGTTTGGGCTTGATACAGGACTATGGGGGAGAGTGTGGGGAAATGGGACTTGTTTGGGATTGATACAGGGATATGGGGAGAGAGTGGCGAAGTGGGATTTGTTTGGGCTTGATACAAGGCTATGGGGAGAGAGTGGGGAAGTGGGATTTGTTTGGGATTGATACATGGCGATGGGGAGAGAGTGGTGAGTGGGATTTGTTTGGGATTGATTCAGGGCGATGGGGAGAGAGTGGTGAACTGGGATTTGTTTGGGATTAATACAGGGCGATGGGGAGAGAGTGGGGAAGTGGGATTTGTTTGGGATTGATATAGGGCTATGGGGAGAGAGTGGTGAACTGGGATTTGTTTGGGATTGATACAGGACTATGGTGAGAGAGTGGGGAAGTGGGATTTGTTTGTGAATGATACAGGGCAATGGGGAGAGAGTGGTGAAATGGGATCTGTTTGGGATTGATACAGGGCTATGTGGAGAGAGTGGGGAAATGGGATTTTTTTGGGATTGATGAAGGGCTATGGGAGAGAGTGGTGAAGTGGGATTTGTTTGGGATTGATACAGGGCTATGGGAAGAGAGTGGTTAAGTGGCAATTGTTTGAATTGATACAGGGCTATGGGAGAGAGTGGGTAAGTGGTATTTTATTTGGGATTGATACTGGGCTATGAGGAAAGAGTGGGGCATTGGGATTAGTTTGGGGATTGATACAGGGCTATGGGGAGAGAGTGGGATTAGTTTGGGGATTGATACTGGGCTACGAGAAGAGTGTGGTGACCTGGGATTTGTTTGGGATTAATACAGGGCGATGGGGAGAGAGTGGTGAAGTGGTATTTGTTTGGGATTGATACAGGGCTAAGGGAGAGAGAGGGGAAGTGGGATTTGTTTGGGATTGATACAGGGCTATGGGGAGAGAGTGGGGCAATAGGATTTGTTTGGGATTGATACTGGGTTATGGGGAGCGAGTTGGGAAGCGCAATTAGTTTGGGATTGATACTGGTCTATGGGAAGAAAGTGGGGAAGTGGGATTTGTTTGGGATTGATACAGGGCTATGGGGAAAGAGTGGGGAAGTGGGATGTGTTTGGAATTGATACAGGGCTATGGGGAGAGAGTGATGAACAGGGATTTGATTGGGATTAATACAGTGCGATGGGGAGTGAGTGGGGAAGTGGGATTTGTTTGGGATTGATACAGGTCTATGGGGAGAGAGTGGTGAAGTGGCATCTATTTGGGATTGATGCAGGGCTTTGGGGAGAAAGTAGCGAAGTGGGATTAGTTTGGGGATTGATACTGGTCTATGGGAAGAGAGTGGGGAAGTGGGATATGTTTGGGATTGATACAGGGCTATGGGGAGAGAGTGGGGAAGTGGCATCTATTTGGGATTGATACAGGGCTATGGGGAGAGAGTGGCGAAGTGGGATTTGTTTGGGATTGATACAGGGCTTTCGGGAGAGAGTGGGGAAGTGGGATTTGTTTGGAATTGAGACAGGGCTATGGGGAGAGAGTGGGGAAGTGGGACTTTTTTGGGATTGAGACAGGGCTATGGGGACAGAGTGGGGAAGTAGGATTTGTTTTGGCTTGATACAGGCCGATGGGGTGAGTGTGGGGAAGTGGGATTTGTTTGGGATTGATACAGGGCTATGGGGAGAGAGTGGTGAAGTGGGATTTGTTTGGGATTGATACAGGGCTATGGGAAGAGAGTGGTGGAGTGGGATTTGTTTGGGATTGATACAGGGCTATGGGAGAGAGTGGGGAAGTGGGTTGTATTCTGGATTGCGACCGGGCTATGAGGAAAGAGTGGGGCATTGGGATTAGTTTGGGGATTGATACAGGGCTATGGGGAGAGAGTGGGATTAGTTTGGGGATTGATACTGGGCTACGAGAAGAGAGTGGGGAATTGGGATTAGTTTGGGGATTGATACTGGGCTGTGGGCAGAGAGTGGAGAAGTGGGATTTGTTTGGGATTGATACCGGGGTATGGGGAGAGAATGGGGCAATGGGATTTGTTTGGTTTTGATATTGGCTGTGGGGAGAGAGTGGGGAAGTGGGATTTATTTGGAATTTATACTGGGCTATGGGTTGAGAATGGGGCAATGGGATTTGTTTGGGATTGATACTGGGCTATGGGGAGCGAGTGGGGAAGTGGCATCTATTTGGGATTGATACAGGGCTATGGGGAGAGAGTGGGGAAGTGGGATTTGTTTGGGATTGATACAGGGCTATGGGGAGAGGGTGGGGAAGTGGGATTTGTTTGGGATTGACACAGGGCTATGGGAGAGAGTGGGGAAGTGGGATTTATTTGGGATTAATATTGGGCTATGAGGAAAGAGTGGGTCATTGCGATTAGTTTGGCGATTGATACAGGGCTTTGCGGAGAGAGTGGGATTAGTTTGGGGATTGATACTGGGCTACGAGAAGAGAGTGGGGAATTGGGTTTAGTTTGGGGATTGATGCAGGGTTATGGGGAGACAGTGGGGAAGTGGTATTTGTTTGGGATTGAGACAGGGCGATGGGGAGAGAGTGGTGAGTGGGATTTGTTTGGGATTGATTCAGGGCGATGGGAAGAGAGTGGTGAACTGGGATTTGTTTGCGATTAATACAGGGTGATGGGGAGAGAGTGGGGAAGTGGGATTTGTTTGGGATTGATACAGGGCTATGGGGAGAGAGTGGTGAAATGGGATCTGTTTGGGATTGATCCAGGGCTATGTGGAGAGAGTGGGGAAGTGGGATTTTTTTGGGATTGATACAGGGCTATGGGAGAGAGTGGTGAAGTGGGATTTGTTTGGGATTGATACAGGGCTATGGGAAGAGAGTGGTGAAGTGGCAATTGTTTGAATTGATACAGGGCTATGGGAGAGAGTGGGTAAGTGGGATTTATTTGGGATTGATACTGGGCTATGAGGAAAGAGTGGGGCATTGGGATTAGTTTGGGGATTGATACTGGGCTGTGGGGAGAGAGTGGGATTAGTTTGGGGATTGATACTGGGCTACGAGAAGAGAGTGGTGACCTGGGATTTGTTTGGGATTAATACAGGGCGATGGGGAGAGAGTGGGGAAGTGGGATTTGTTTGGGATTGATACAGGGCTATGGGGAGGGAGTGGGGCAATGGGATTTGTTTGGGATGGATACTGGGCTATGAGGAGCGAGTTGGGAAGCACGATTAGTTTGGGATTGATACTGGTCTATGGGAAGAAAGTGGGGAAGTGGGATTTGTTTGGATTTGATACAGGGCTATGGGGAGAGAGTGCGGAAGTGGCATCTATTTGGGATTGATACAGGGCTATGGGGAGAGAGTGGGGAAGTGGGATTTGTTTGGGATTGATACAGGGCTATGGGGAGGGAGTGGGGCAATGGGATTTGTTTGGGATGGATACTGGGCTATGAGGAGCGAGTTGGGAAGCGCGATTAGTTTGGGATTGATACTGGTCTATGGGAAGAAAGTGGGGAAATGGGATTTGTTTGGATTTGATACAGGGCTATGGGGAGAGAGTGCGGAAGTGGCATCTATTTGGGATTGAAACAGGGCTATGGGGAGAGAGTGGGGAAGTGGGATTTTTTTGGGATTGATACAGGTCTAGGGGAAGTGGGGAAGTTGGATTTGTTTGGGATTGATACAGGGCTATGGGGAGAGAGTGGGGAAGTGGGATTGTTTTGGGATTGATACAGGGCTATGGGGAGAGAGTGGTGAAGTGGTATTTGTTTGGGATTGACACAGGGCTATGGGGAGAGAGTGGGGAAGTGGCATATATTTGGGATTGATACTGGGCTTTGGGGAGAGAGTGGGGAAGTGGGATTAGTTTGGGGATTGATACTGGGCTATGGGTAGAGAGTGGGGTCGTGAGATTTGTTTGGGATTGATACTGGGCTATGGGCAGAGAGTGGGGAAGTGAGATTAGTTTGTGATTGATACAGGTCTATGGGGTGAGAGTGGGGAAGTGGGATTTGTTTGGGCTTGATACAAGGCTATGGGGAGAGAGTGGCGAAGTGGGATTTGTTTGGGCTTGATACAGGGCTATGGGGAGAGAGTGGCGAAGTGGGATTTGTTTGGGCTTGATACAAGGCTATGGGGAGAGAGAGGGGAAGTGGGATTTGTTTGGGATTGATACAGAGCTATGGGGAGAGAGTGGGGAAGTGGCTTCTATTTGGGATTGATATAGGGCTTTGGGGAGAGAGTGGGAATGTGGGATTAGTTTGAGGATTGATACTGCGCTATGGGGAGAGAGTGGGGAAGTGAGATATGTTTGGGATTGATACTGGGCTATGGGCAGAGAGTGGGGAGTGAGATTTGTTTGGGATTAATACTGGGCTATCGGGAGAGAGTGGTGAAGTGGGATTTGTTTGTGATCGATGCATGGCTATGGGGAGAGAGTGGGGAAGTGGGATTTGTTTAGGATTGATACAGAGCTATATGGAGAGAGTGGTGAGTGGGATTTGTTTGGGATTGATTCAGGGCGATGGGGAGAGAGTGGTGAACTGGGATTTGTTTGGGATTAATACAGGGCGATGGGGAGAGAGTGGGGAAGTGGGATTTATATGGGATTAATACTGGGCTATGAGGAAAGAGTGGGGCATAGGGATTAGTTTGGCGATTGATACAGGGCTATGCGGAGAGAGTGGGATTAGTTTGGGGATTGATACTGGGCTACGAGAAGAGAGTGGGGAATTGGGATTAGTTTGGGGATTGATGCAGGGTTATGGGGAGACAGTGGGGAAGTGGTATTTGTTTGGGATTGATACATGGTGATGGGGAGAGAGTGGTGAGTGGGATTTGTTTGGGATTGATTCAGGGCGATGGGGAGAGAGTGGCGAACTGGGACTTGTTTGGGATTGATACAGGGCTATGGGGAGAGAGTGGTGAACTGGGATTTGTTTGGGGTTGATACAGGGCAATGGGAGAGAGTGGTGAAGTGGGATTTGTTTGGGATTTATGCAGGGCTATGGGAAGAGAGTGGTGACGTGGGATTTATATGGGATTGATACTGGGCTATGAGGAAAGAGTGGTGAACTGGGATTTGTTTGGGGTTGATACAGGGCTATGGGGAGAGAGTGGTGAACTGGGATTTGTTTGGGATTGATACAGGACTATGGTGAGAGAGTGGGGAAGTGGGATTTGTTTGGGAATGATACAGGGCAATGGGGAGAGAGTGGTGAAATGGGATCTGTTTGGGATTGATACAGGGCTATGTGGAGAGAGTGGGGAAATGGGATTTTTTTGGGATTCATGCAGGGCTATGGGAGAGAGTGGTGAAGTGGGATTTGTTTGGGATTGATACAGGGCTATGGGAGAGAGTGGGTAAGTGGTATTTTATTTGGGATTGATACTGGGCGATGAGGAAAGAGTGGGGCATTGGGATTAGTTTGGGGATTGATACAGGGCTATGGGGAGAGAGTGGGATTAGTTTGGGGATTGATACTGGGCTACGAGAAGAGTGTGGTGACCTGGGATTTGTTTGGGATTAATACAGGGCGATGGGGAGAGAGTGGTGAAGTGGTATTTGTTTGGGATTGATACAGGACTAAGGGAGAGAGTGGGGAAGTGGGATTTGTTTGGGATTGATACAGGGCTATGAGGAGAGAGTGGGGCAATAGGATTTGTTTGGGATTGATACTGGGCTATGGGGAGCGAGTTGGGAAGCGCAATTAGTTTGGGATTGATACTGGTCTATGGGAAGAAAGTGGGGAAGTGGGATTTGTTTGGGATTGATACAGGGCTATGGGGAGAGAGTGATGAAGTGGGATTTATATGGGATTAATACTGGGCTATGAGGAAAGAGTGGGGCATAGGGATTAGTTTGGCGATTGATACAGGGCTATGCGGAGAGAGTGGGATTAGTTTGGGGATTGATACTGGGCTACGAGAAGAGAGTGGGGAATTGGGATTAGTTTGGGGATTGATGCAGGGTTATGGGGAGACAGTGGTGAACTGGGATTTGTTTGGGGTTGATACAGGGCAATGGGAGAGAGTGGTGAAGTGGGATTTGTTTGGGATTTATGCAGGGCTATGGGAAGAGAGTGGTGACGTGGGATTTATATGGGATTAATACTGGGCTATGAGGAAAGAGTGGGGCATAGGGATTAGTTTGGCGATTGATACAGGGCTATGCGGAGAGAGTGGGATTAGTTTGGGGATTGATACTGGGCTACGAGAAGAGAGTGGGGAATTGGGATTAGTTTGGGGATTGATACTGGGCTACGAGAAGAGAGTGGGGAATTGGGATTAGTTTGGGGATTGATGCAGGGTTATGGGGAGACAGTGGGGAAGTGGTATTTGTTTGGGATTGATACATGGCGATGGGGAGAGAGTGGCGAACTGGGACTTGTTTGGGATTGATACAGGGCTATGGGGAGAGAGTGGCGAACTGGGACTTGTTTGGGATTGATACAGGGCTATGGGGAGAGAGTGGTGAACTGGGATTTGTTTGGGATTGATACAGGACTATGGTGAGAGAGTGGGGAAGTGGGATTTGTTTGGGAATGATACAGGGCAATGGGGAGAGAGTGGTGAAATGGGATCTGTTTGGGATTGATACAGGGCTATGTGGAGAGAGTGGGGAAGTGGCATCTATTTGGGATTGATACAGTGCTATGGGGAGAGAGTGGCGAAGTGGGATTTGTTTGGGATTGATACAGGGCTTTCGGAAGAGAGTGGGGAAGTGGGATTTGTTTGGGATTGAGACAGTGCTATGGGGAGAGAGTGGGGAAGTGGGATTTGTTTGGGATTGATCCAGGGCGATGGGGAGAGAGTGGGGAAGTGCGACTTTTTTGAGATTGATACAGGGCTATGGGGACAGAGTGGGGAAGTAGGATTTGTTTTGGCTTGATACAGGGCGATGGGGAGAATGTGGGGAAGTGGGATTTGTTTGGGATTGATACAGGGCTATGGGGAGAGAGTGGCGAAGTGGCATCTACTTGGGATTGATACTGGGCTTTGGGGAGAGAGTGGGGAAGTGGGATTAGTTTGGGGATTGATACTGGGCTATGGGTAGAGAGTGGGGAAGTGAGATTTGTTTGGGATTGATACTGGGCCATGGGGATAGAGTGGTGATGTGGGATTTGTTTGAGATCGATACAGGGCTATGGGGAGAGAGTGGGGAAGTGGGATTTGTTTGGGATTGTTACAGGACTATGCGGAGAGAGTGGGGAAGTGGGATTTGTTTGGGATTGATACAGGGCGATGGGGAGAGTGGCGAAGTGGGATTTGTTTGGCATTAATGCAGGGCTGTGGGGAGAGAGTGGTGAACTGGGATTTGTTTGGGATTAATACAGGCGATGGGGCGAGTGTGGTGAAGTGGGATTTGTTTGGGATTGATACAGGGCTAAGGGAGATCGTGGGGAAGTGGGCTTTGTTTGGAATAGATACAGGGCTATGGGGAGAGAGTGGTGAACTGGGATTTGTTTGGGATTAATACAGGGCTATGGGGAGAGAGTGGTGAAGTGGGATTTGTTTGGGATTGATACAGGGCTTTGGGGAGAGAGTGGAGAAGTGGGATTTGTTTGGGATTGATACTGGGGTATGGGGAGAGAATGGGGCAATGGGATTTGTTTTGGTTTGATATTGGCTATGGGCGGAGAGTGGGGAAGTGGGATTTGTTTGGGATTGATACAGGACTATGGGGGAGAGTGTGGGGAAGTGGGACTTGTTTGGGATTGATACAGGTCTATGGGGAGAGAGTGGCGAAGTGGGATTTGTTTGGGCTTGATACAAGGCTATGGGGAGAGAGTGGGGAAGTGGGATTTGTTTGGGATTGATACAGAGCTATGGGGAGATAGTGGGGAAGTGGCTTCTATTTGGGATTGATACAGGGCTTTGGGGAGAGAGTGGGGAAGTGGGATTTGTTTGGGATTGATACAGGACTATGGGAAGAGAGTGGTGAAGTGGGATTTGTTTGGGATTGATCCAGGGCAATGGGGAGAGAGTGGTGAAGTGGGATTTGTTTGGGAGTGATACAGGGCTATGGGAAGAGAGTGGTGAAGTGGGATTTGTTTGGGATTGATGCATGGCTATGGGGAGAGAGTGGGGAAGTGAGATTTGTTTGGGATTGATACTGGGCTATGGGGATAGAGTGGTGATGTGGGATTTGTTTGAGATCGATACAGGGCTATGGGGAGAGAGTGGGGAAGTGGGATTTGTTTGGGATTGTTACAGGACTATGCGGAGAGAGTGGGGAAGTGGGATTTGTTTGGGATTGATACAGGGCGATGGGGAGAGTGGCGAAGTGGGATTTGTTTGGCATTAATGCAGGGCTGTGGGGAGAGAGTGGTGAACTGGGATTTGTTTGGGATTGATACAGGCGATGGGGAGAGTGTGGTGAAGTGGGATTTGTTTGGGATTGATACAGGGCTAAGGGAGATAGTGGGGAAGTGGGCTTTGTTTGGAATTGATACAGGGCGATGGGGAGAGAGTGGTGATGTGGGATTTGTTTGAGATCGATACAGGGCTATGGGGAGAGAGTGGAGAAGTGGGATTTGTTTGGGATTAATACAGGGCTATGGGGAGAGAGTGGCGAAGTGGGATTTGTTTGGGCTTGATACAAGGCTATGGGGAGAGAGTGGGGAAGTGGGATTTGTTTGGGATTGATACAGAGCTATGGGGAGATAGTGGGGAAGTGGCTTCTATTTGGGATTGATACAGGGCTTTGGGGAGAGAGTGGGGAAGTGGGCTTTGTTTGGAATTGATACAGGGCTATGGGGAGAGAGTGGTGAACTGGGATTTGTTTGGGATTAATACAGGGCTATGGGGAGAGAGTGGTGAACTGGGATTTGTTTGGGATTAATACAGGGCTATGGGGAGAGAGTGGTGAAGTGGGATTTGTTTGGGATTGATACAGGGCTTTGGGGAGAGAGTGGAGAAGTGGGATTTGTTTGGGATTGATACTGGGGTATGGGGAGAGAATGGGGCAATGGGATTTGTTTTGGTTTGATATTGGCTATGGGCGGAGAGTGGGGAAGTGGGATTTGTTTGGGATTGATACAGGACTATGGGGGAGAGTGTGGGGAAGTGGGACTTGTTTGGGATTGATACAGGTCTATGGGGAGAGAGTGGCGAAGTGGGATTTGTTTGGGCTTGATACAAGGCTATGGGGAGAGAGTGGGGAAGTAGGATTTGTTTGGGATTGATACAGAGCTATGGGGCGATAGTGGGGGAGTGGCTTCTATTTGGGATTGATACAGGGCTTTGGGGAGAGAGTGGGGAAGTGGGATTTGTTTGGGATTGATACAGGACTATGGGAAGAGAGTGGTGAAGTGGGATTTGTTTGGGATTGATACAGGGCAATGGGGAGAGAGTGGTGAAGTGGGATTTGTTTGGGAGTGATACAGGGCTATGGGAAGAGAGTGGTGAAGTGGGATTTGTTTGGGATTGATACAGGGCTATGGGGAGAGAGTGGTGAAGTGGGATTTGTTTGGGATTGATACAGGGCTATGGGGAGAGAGTGGTGAAGTGGGATTTGTTTGGGATTGATACAGGGCTATGGGAAGAGAGTGGTGGAGTGGGATTTTTTTGGGACTGATACAGGGCTATGGGAGAGAGTGGTGAAGTGGGATTTGTTTGGGATTGATTCAGGGCTGTGGGAAGAGAGTGGTGAAGTGGCAATTGTTTGAATTGATACAGGGCTATGGGAGAGAGTGGGTAAGTGGGATTTATTTGGGAATGATACTGGGCTATGAGGAAAGAGTGGGGCATTGGGATTAGTTTGGGGATTGATACAGGGCTGTGGGGAGAGAGTGGGATTAGTTTGGGGATTGATACTGGGCTACGAGAAGAGAGTGGTGACCTGGGATTTGTTTGGGATTAATACAGGGCGATGGGGAGAGAGTGGGGAAGTGGGATTTGTTTGGGATTGATACAGGGCTATGGGGAGTGAGTGGGGCAATGGGATTTGTTTGGGATTGATACAGGGCTATGGGGAGAGAGTGGGGCAATAGGATTTGTTTGGGATTGATACTGGGCTATGGGGAGCAAGTTGGGAAGCGCAATTAGTTTGGGATTGATACTGGTCTATGGGAAGAAAGTGGGGAAGTGGGATTTGTTTGGGATTGATACAGGGCTATGGGGAGAGAGTGATGAAGTGGCATCTATTTGGGATTGATGCAGGGCTTTGGGGAGAAAGTAGTGAAGAGGGATTAGTTTGGGGATTGATACAGAGCTATGGGGAGAGAGTGGGGAAGTGGCATCTATTTGGGATTGATACAGTGCTATGGGGAGAGAGTGGCGATGTGGGATTTGTTTGGGATTGATACAGGGCTTTCGGAAGAGTGTGGGGAAGTGGGATTTGTTTGGGATTGAGACAGTGCTATGGGGAGAGAGTGGGGAAGTGGGATTTGTTTGGGATTGATCCAGGGCGATGGGGAGAGAGTGGGGAAGTGGGACTTTTTTGGGATTGATACAGGGCTATGGGGACAGAGTGGGGAAGTAGGATTTGTTTTGGCTTGATACAGGGCGATGGGGAGAGTGTGGGGAAGTGGGATTTGTTTGGGATTGATACAGGGCTATGGGGAGAGAGTGGCGAAGTGGGATTTGTTTGGGATTGATACAGGGCTATGGGGAGAGAGTGGTGAAGTGGGATTTGTTTGGGATTGATACAGGGCTATGGGCAGAGAGTGGGGAAGTGAGATTTGTTTGGGATTGATACTGGGCAATGGGCAGAGAGTGGGAAAGTGAGATTAGTTTGGGATTGATACAGGTCTATGGGGAGAGACTGGGGAAGTGGGATTTGTTTGGGATTGATACAGATCTATGGGGAGAGAGTGGGGAAGTGGCTTCTATTTGGGATTGATATAGGGCTTTGGGGAGAGAGTGGGAATGTGGGATTAGTTTGAGGATTGATACTGCGCTATGGGGAGAGAGTGGGGAAGTGACATATGTTTGGGATTGATACTGGGCTATGGGCAGAGAGTGGGGAGTGAGATTTGTTTGGGATTAATACTGGGCTATGGGGAGAGAGTGGTGAAGTCGGATTTGTTTGTGATCGATACATGGCTATGGGGAGAGAGTGGGGAAGTGGGATTTGTTTAGGATTGATACAGAGCTATATGGAGAGAGTGGTGAGTGGGATTTGTTTGGGATTGATTCAGGGCGATGGGGAGAGAGTGGTGAACTGGGATTTGTTTGGGATTAATACAGGGCGATGGGGAGAGAGTGGGGAAGTGGGATTTGTTTGGGATTGATACAGGGCTAAGGGAGAGAGTGGCGAACTGGGATTTGTTTGGGATTGATACAGGGCTATGGGGAGAGAGTGGTGAACTGGGAATTGTTTGGGGTTGATACAGGGCAATGGGAGAGAGTGGTGAAGTGGGATTTGTTTGGGATTTATGCAGGGCTATGGGAAGAGAGTGGTGACGTCGAATTTATATGGGATTAATACTGGGCTATGAGGAAAGAGTGGGGCATAGGGATTAGTTTGGCGATTGATACAGGGCTATGCGGAGAGAGTGGGATTAGTTTGGGGATTGATACTGGGCTACGAGAAGAGAGTGGGGAATTGGGATTAGTTTGGGGATTGATGCAGGGTTATGGGGAGACAGTGGGGAAGTGGTATTTGTTTGGGATTGATACATGGCGATGGGGAGAGAGTGTTGAGTGGGATTTGTTTGGGATTGATTCAGGGCGATGGGGAGAGAGTGGTGAACTGGGATTTGTTTGGGATTAATACAGGGCAATGGGGAGAGAGTGGGGAAGTGGGATTTGTTTGGGATTGATACAGGGCTAAGGGAGAGAGTGGCGAACTGGGACTTGTTTGGGATTGCTACAGGGCTATGGGGAGAGAGTGGTGAAATGGGATTTGTTTGGGATTGATACAGGACTATGGTGAGAGAGTGGGGAAGTGGGATTTGTTTGGGAATGATACAGGGCAATGGGGAGAGAGTGGTGAAATGGGATCTGTTTGGGATTGATACAGGGCTATGTGGAGAGAGTGGGGAAATGGGATTTTTTTGGGATTGATGCAGGGCTATGGGAGAGAGTAGTGAAGTGGGATTTGTTTGGGATTGATACAGGGCTATGGGAGAGAGTGGGTAAGTGGTATTTTATTTGGGATTGATACTGGGCTATGAGGAAAGAGTGGGGCATTGGGATTAGTTTGGGGATTGATACAGGGCTATGGGGAGAGAGTGGGATTAGTTTGGGGATTGATACTGGGCTACGAGAAGAGTGTGGTGACCTGGGATTTGTTTGGGATTAATACAGGGCGATGGGGAGAGAGTGGTGAAGTGGTATTTGTTTGGGATTGATACAGGACTAAGGGAGAGAGTGGGGAAGTGGGATTTGTTTGGGATTGATACAGGGCTATGGGGAGAGAGTGGGGCAATAGGATTTATTTGGGATTGATACTGGGTTATGGGGAGCGAGTTGGGAAGCGCAATTAGTTTGGGATTGATACTGGTCTATGGGAAGAAAGTGGGGAAGTGGGATTTGTTTGGGATTGATACAGGGCTATGGGGTGAGAGTGGGGAAGTGGGATGTGTTTGGAATTGATACAGGGCTATGGGGAGAGAGTGATGAAGTGGCATCTATTTGGCATTGATACAGTGCTATGGGGAGAGAGTGGCGAAGTGGGATTTGTTTGGGATTGATACAGGGCTTTCGGAAGAGAGTGGGGAAGTGGGATTTGTTTGGGATTGAGACAGGGCTATGGGGAGAGAGTGGGGAAGTGGGATTTGTTTGGGATTGATCCAGGGCGATGGGGAGAGAGTGGGGAAGTGGGACTTTTTTGGGATTGATACAGGGCTATGGGGACAGAGTGGGGAAGTAGGATTTGTTTTGGCTTGATACAGGGCGATGGGGAGAGTGTGGGGAAGTGGGATTTGTTTGGGATTGATACAGGGCTATGGGGAGAGAGTGGCGAAGTGGCATCTACTTGGGATTGATACTGGGCTATGGGTAGAGAGTGGGGAAGTGAGATTTGTTTGGGATTGATACTGGGCTATGGGGATAGAGTGGTGATGTGGGATTTGTTTGAGATCGATACAGGGCTATGGGGAGAGAGTGGGGAAGTGGGATTTGTTTGGGATTGTTACAGGACTATGCGGAGAGAGTGGGGAAGTGGGATTTGTTTGGGATTGATACAGGGCGATGGGGAGAGTGGCGAAGTGGGATTTGTTTGGCATTAATGCAGGGCTGTGGGGAGAGAGTGGTGAACTGGGATTTGTTTGGGATTAATACAGGCGATGGGGAGAGTGTGGTGAAGTGGGATTTGTTTGGGATTGATACAGGGCTAAGGGAGATAGTGGGGAAGTGGGCTTTGTTTGGAATTGATACAGGGCTATGGGGAGAGAGTGGTGATGTGGGATTTGTTTGAGATCGATACAGGGCTATGGGGAGAGAGTGGAGAAGTGGGATTTGTTTGGGATTAATACAGGGCTATGGGGAGAGAGTGGCGAAGTGGGATTTGTTTGGGCTTGATACAAGGCTATGGGGAGAGAGTGGGGAAGTGGGATTTGTTTGGGATTGATACAGAGCTATGGGGAGATAGTGGGGAAGTGGCTTCTATTTGGGATTGATACAGGGCTTTGGGGAGAGAGTGGGGAAGTGGGATATGTTTGGGATTGATTCAGGACTATGGGAAGAGAGTGGTGAAGTGGGATTTGTTTGGGATTGATACAGGGCAATGGGGAGAGAGTGGTGAAGTGGGATTTGTTTGGGAGTGATACAGGGCTATGGGAAGAGAGTGGTGAAGTGGGATTTGTTTGGGATTGATACAGGGCTATGGGGAGAGAGTGAGGAAGTGGGATTAGTTTGGGGATTGATACTGGGCTATGGGTAGAGAGTGGGGAAGTGAGATTTGTTTGGGATTGATACTGGGCTATGGGGATAGAGTGGTGATGTGGGATTTGTTTGAGATCGATACAGGGCTATGGGGAGAGAGTGGGGAAGTGGGATTTGTTTGGGATTGTTACAGGACTATGCGGAGAGAGTGGGGAAGTGGGATTTGTTTGGGATTGATACAGGGCGATGGGGAGAATGGCGAAGTGGGATTAGTTTGGCATTAATGCAGGGCTGTGGGGAGAGAGTGGTGAACTGGGATTTGTTTGGGATTAATACAGGCGATGGGGAGAGAGTGGTGAAGTGGGATTTGTTTGGGATTGATACAGGGCTATGGGGAGAGAGTGGTGAACTGGGCTTTGTTTGGAATTGATACGGGGCTATGGGGAGAGAGTGGTGAACTGGGATTTGTTTGGGATTGATACAGGGCTTTGGGGAGAGAGTGGAGAAGTGGGATTTGTTTGGGATTGATACTGGGGTATGGGGAGAGAATGGGGCAATGGGATTTGTTTTGGTTTGATATTGGCTATGGGCGGAGAGTGGGGAAGTGGGATTTGTTTGGGATTGATACAGGGCTATGTGGAGAGAGTGGGGAAATGGGATTTTTTTGGGATTGATGCAGGGCTATGGGAGAGAGTGGTGAAGTGGGATTTGTTTGGGATTGATACAGGGCTATGGGAGAGAGTGGGTAAGTGGTATTTTATTTGGGATTGATACTGGGCTATGAGGAAAGAGTGGGGCATTGGGATTAGTTTGGGGATTGATACAGGGCTATGGGGAGAGAGTGGGATTAGTTTGGGGATTGATACTGGGCTACGAGAAGAGTGTGGTGACCTGGGATTTGTTTGGGATTAATACAGGGCGATGGGGAGAGAGTGGTGAATTGGTATTTGTTTGGCATTGATACAGGACTAAGGGAGAGAGTGGGGAAGTGGGATTTGTTTGGGATTGATACAGGGCTATGGGGAGCGAGTTGGGAAGCGCAATTAGTTTGGGATTGATACTGGTCTATGGGAAGAAAGTGGGGAAGTGGGATTTGTTTGGGATTGATACAGGGCTATGGGGAGAGAGTGATGAAGTGGCATCTATTTGGGATTGATACAGTGCTATGGGGAGAGAGTGGCGAAGTGGGATTTGTTTGGGATTGTTACAGGACTATGCGGAGAGAGTGGGGAAGTGGGATTTGTTTGGGATTGATACAGGGCGATGGGGAGAGTGGCGAAGTGGGATTTGTTTGGCATTAATGCAGGGCTGTGGGGAGAGAGTGGTGAACTGGGATTTGTTTGGGATTAATACAGGCGATGGGGAGAGTGTGGTGAAGTGGGATTTGTTTGGGATTGATACAGGGCTAAGGGAGATAGTGGGGAAGTGGGCTTTGTTTGGAATTGATACAGGGCTATGGGGAGAGAGTGGTGATGTGGGATTTGTTTGAGATCGATACAGGGCTATGGGGAGAGAGTGGAGAAGTGGGATTTGTTTGGGATTGATACAGGGCTAAGGGAGATAGTGGGGAAGTGGGCTTTGTTTGGAATTGATACAGGGCTATGGGGAGAGAGTGGTGAACTGGGATTTGTTTGGGATTAATACAGGGCTATGGGGAGAGAGTGGTGAAGTGGGATTTGTTTGGGATTGATACAGGGCTTTGGGGAGAGAGTGGAGAAGTGGGATTTGTTTGGGATTGATACTGGGGTATGGGGAGAGAATGGGGCAATGGGATTTGTTTTGGTTTGATATTGGCTATGGGCGGAGAGTGGGGAAGTGGGATTTGTTTGGGATTGATACAGGACTATGGGGGAGAGTGTGGGGAAGTGGGACTTGTTTGGGATTGATACAGGTCTATGGGGAGAGAGTGGCGAAGTGGGATTTGTTTGGGATTGATACAGAGCTATGGGGAGATAGTGGGGAAGTGGCTTCTATTTGGGATTGATACAGGGCTTTGGGGAGAGAGTGGGGAAGTGGGATTTGTTTGGGATTGATACAGGACTATGGGAAGAGAGTGGTGAAGTGGGATTTGTTTTGGATTGATACTGGGCTATGGGGATAGAGTGGTGATGTGGGATTTGTTTGAGATTGATACAGGGCTATGGGGAGAGAGTGGGGAAGTGGGATTTGTTTGGGATTGTTACAGGACTATGCGGAGAGAGTGGGGAAGTGGGATTTGTTTGGGATTGATACAGGGCGATGGGGAGAGTGGCGAAGTGGGATTTGTTTGGCATTAATACAGGGCTGTGGGGAGAGAGTGATGAATTGGGATTTGTTTGGGATTAATCCAGGCGATGGGGAGAGAGTGGTGAAGTGGGATTTGTTTGGGATTGATACAGGGCTATGGGGAGAGAGTGGAGAAGTGGGATTTGTTTGGGATTGATACTGGGGTATGGGGAGAGAATGGGGCAATGGGATTTGTTTTGGTTTGATATTGGCTATGGGCGGAGAGTGGGGAAGTGGGATTTGTTTGGGATTGATACAGGACTATGGGGGAGAGTGTGGGGAAGTGGGACTTGTTTGGGATTGATACAGGTCTATGGGGAGAGAGTGGCGAAGTGGGATTTGTTTGGGATTGATACAGAGCTATGGGGAGATAGTGGGGAAGTGGCTTCTATTTGGGATTGATACAGGGCTTTGGGGAGAGAGTGGGGAAGTGGGATTTGTTTGGGATTGATACAGGACTATGGGAAGAGAGTGGTGAAGTGGGATTTGTTTGGGATTGATCCAGGGCAATGGGGAGAGAGTGGTGAAGTGGGATTTGTTTTGGATTGATACTGGGCTATGGGGATAGAGTGGTGATGTGGGATTTGTTTGAGATCGATACAGGGCTATAGGGAGCGAGTGGGGAAGTGGGATTTGTTTGGGATTGTTACAGGACTATGCGGAGAGAGTGGGGAAGTGGGATTTGTTTGGGATTGATACAGGGCGATGGGGAGAGTGGCGAAGTGGGATTTGTTTGGCATTAATACAGGGCTGTGGGGAGAGAGTGGTGAACTGGGATTTGTTTGGGATTAATACAGGCGATGGGGAGAGAGTGGTGAAGTGGGATTTGTTTGGGATTGATACAGGGCTATGGGGAGAGAGTGGTGAACTTGGCTTTGTTTGGAATTGATACGGGGCTATGGGGAGAGAGTGGTGAACTGGGATTTGTTTGGGATTAATACAGGGCTATGGGGAGAGAGTGGTGAAGTGGGATTTGTTTGGGATTGATACAGGGATTTGGGGAGAGAGTGGAGAAGTGGGATTTGTTTGGGATTGATACTGGGGTATGGGGAGAGAATGGGGCAATGGGATTTGTTTTGGTTTGATATTGGCTATGGGCGGAGAGTGGGGAAGTGGGATTTGTTTGGGATTGATACAGGTCTATGGGGAGAGAGTGGCGAAGTGGGATTTGTTTGGGCTTGATACAAGGCTATGGGGAGAGAGTGGGGAAGTGGGATTTGTTTGGGATTGATACAGAGCTATGGGGAGATAGTGGGGAAGTGGCTTCTATTTGGGATTGATACAGGGCTTTGGGGAGAGAGTGGGGAAGTGGGATTTGTTTGGGATTGATACAGGATTATGGGAAGAGAGTGGTGAAGTGGGATTTGTTTGGGATTGACACAGGGCAATGGGGAGAGAGTGGTGAAGTGGGATTTGTTTGGGAGTGATACAGGGCTATGGGAAGAGAGTGGTGAAGTGGGATTTGTTTGGGATTGAGACAGGGCTATGGGGAGAGAGTGGGGAAGTGGGATTTGTTTGGGCTTGATACAAGGCTATGGGGAGAGAGTGGGGAAGTGGGATTTGTTTGGGATTGATACAGAGCTATGGGGAGATAGTGGGGAAGTGGCTTCTATTTGGGATTGATACAGGGCTTTGGGGAGAGAGTGGGGAAGTGGGATTTGTTTGGGATTGATACAGGATTATGGGAAGAGAGTGGTGAAGTGGGATTTGTTTGGGATTGACACAGGGCAATGGGGAGAGAGTGGTGAAGTGGGATTTGTTTGGGAGTGATACAGGGCTATGGGAAGAGAGTGGTGAAGTGGGATTTGTTTGGGATTGAGACAGGGCTATGGGGAGAGAGTGGGGAAGTGGGATTTGTTTGGGATTGATCCAGGGCGATGGGGAGAGAGTGGGGAAGTGGGACTTTTTTGGGATTGATACAGGGCGATGGGGACAGAGTGGGGAAGTAGGATTTGTTTTGGCTTGATACAGGGCGATGGGGAGAGTGTGGGGAAGTGGGATTTGTTTGGGATTGATACAGGGCTATGGGGAGAGAGTGGCGAAGTGGCATCTACTTGGGATTGATCCTGGGCTTTGGGGAGAGAGTGGGGAAGTGGGATTAGCTTGGGGATTGATACTGGGCTATGGGGAGAGAGAGGGGAAGTGGGATTTGTTTGGGATTGATCCAGGGCAATGGGGAGAGAGTGGTGAAGTGGGATTTGTTTTGGATTGATACTGGGCTATGGGGATAGAGTGGTGATGTGGGATTTGTTTGAGATCGATACAGGGCTATAGGGAGCGAGTGGGGAAGTGGGATTTGTTTGGGATTGTTACAGGACTATGCGGAGAGAGTGGGGAAGTGGGATTTGTTTGGGATTGATACAGGGCGATGGGGAGAGTGGCGAAGTGGGATTTGTTTGGCATTAATACAGGGCTGTGGGGAGAGAGTGGTGAACTGGGATTTGTTTGGGATTAATACAGGCGATGGGGAGAGAGTGGTGAAGTGGGATTTGTTTGGGATTGATACAGGGCTATGGGGAGAGAGTGGTGAACTTGGCTTTGTTTGGAATTGATACGGGGCTATGGGGAGAGAGTGGTGAACTGGGATTTGTTTGGGATTAATACAGGGCTATGGGGAGAGAGTGGTGAAGTGGGATTTGTTTGGGATTGATACAGGGATTTGGGGAGAGAGTGGAGAAGTGGGATTTGTTTGGGATTGATACTGGGGTATGGGGAGAGAATGGGGCAATGGGATTTGTTTTGGTTTGATATTGGCTATGGGCGGAGAGTGGGGAAGTGGGATTTGTTTGGGATTGATACAGGTCTATGGGGAGAGAGTGGCGAAGTGGGATTTGTTTGGGCTTGATACAAGGCTATGGGGAGAGAGTGGGGAAGTGGGATTTGTTTGGGATTGATACAGAGCTATGGGGAGATAGTGGGGAAGTGGCTTCTATTTGGGATTGATACAGGGCTTTGGGGAGAGAGTGGGGAAGTGGGATTTGTTTGGGATTGATACAGGATTATGGGAAGAGAGTGGTGAAGTGGGATTTGTTTGGGATTGACACAGGGCAATGGGGAGAGAGTGGTGAAGTGGGATTTGTTTGGGAGTGATACAGGGCTATGGGAAGAGAGTGGTGAAGTGGGATTTGTTTGGGATTGAGACAGGGCTATGGGGAGAGAGTGGGGAAGTGGGATTTGTTTGGGCTTGATACAAGGCTATGGGGAGAGAGTGGGGAAGTGGGATTTGTTTGGGATTGATACAGAGCTATGGGGAGATAGTGGGGAAGTGGCTTCTATTTGGGATTGATACAGGGCTTTGGGGAGAGAGTGGGGAAGTGGGATTTGTTTGGGATTGATACAGGATTATGGGAAGAGAGTGGTGAAGTGGGATTTGTTTGGGATTGACACAGGGCAATGGGGAGAGAGTGGTGAAGTGGGATTTGTTTGGGAGTGATACAGGGCTATGGGAAGAGAGTGGTGAAGTGGGATTTGTTTGGGATTGAGACAGGGCTATGGGGAGAGAGTGGGGAAGTGGGATTTGTTTGGGATTGATCCAGGGCGATGGGGAGAGAGTGGGGAAGTGGGACTTTTTTGGGATTGATACAGGGCGATGGGGACAGAGTGGGGAAGTAGGATTTGTTTTGGCTTGATACAGGGCGATGGGGAGAGTGTGGGGAAGTGGGATTTGTTTGGGATTGATACAGGGCTATGGGGAGAGAGTGGCGAAGTGGCATCTACTTGGGATTGATCCTGGGCTTTGGGGAGAGAGTGGGGAAGTGGGATTAGCTTGGGGATTGATACTGGGCTATGGGGAGAGAGAGGGGAAGTGGGATTTGTTTGGGATTGTTACAGGACTATGCGGAGAGAGTGGGGAATTGGGATTTGTTTGGGATTGATACAGGGCGATGGGGAGAGTGGCGAAGTGGGATTTGTTTGGCATTAATGCAGGGCTGTGGGGAGAGAGTGGTGAACTGGGATTTGTTTGGGATTAATACAGGCGATGGGGAGAGTGTGGTGAAGTGGGATTTGTTTGGGATTGATACAGGGCTAAGGGAGATAGTGGGGAAGTGGGCTTTGTTTGGAATTGATACAGTGCTATGGGGAGAGAGTGGTGAACTGGGATTTGTTTGGGATTAATACAGGGCTATGGGGAGAGAGTGGTGAAGTGGGATTTGTTTGGGATTGATACAGGGCTTTGGGGAGAGAGTGGAGAAGTGGGATTTGTTTGGGATTGATACTGGGGTATGGGGAGAGAATGGGGCAATGGGATTTGTTTTGGTTTGATATTGGCTATGGGCGGAGAGTGGGGAAGTGGGATTTGTTTGGGATTGATACAGGACTATGGGGGAGAGTGTGGGGAAGTGGGACTTGTTTGGGATTGATACAGGTCTATGGGGAGAGAGTGGCGAAGTGGGATTTGTTTGGGATTGATACAGAGCTATGGGGAGATAGTGGGGAAGTGGCTTCTATTTGGGATTGATACAGGGCTTTGGGGAGAGAGTGGGGAAGTGGGATTTGTTTGGGATTGATACAGGACTATGGGAAGAGAGTGGTGAAGTGGGATTTGTTTGGGATTGATCCAGGGCAATGGGGAGAGAGTGGTGAAGTGGGATTTGTTTTGGATTGATACTGGGCTATGGGGATAGAGTGGTGATGTGGGATTTGTTTGAGATCGATACAGGGCTATGGGGAGAGAGTGGGGAAGTGGGATTTGTTTGGGATTGTTACAGGACTATGCGGAGAGAGTGGGGAAGTGGGATTTGTTTGGGATTGATACAGGGCGATGGGGAGAGTGGCGAAGTGGGATTTGTTTGGCATTAATACAGGGCTGTGGGGAGAGAGTGGTGAACTGGGATTTGTTTGGGATTAATACAGGCGATGGGGAGAGAGTGGTGAAGTGAGATTTGTTTGGGATTGATACAGGGCGATGGGGAGAGAGTGGTGAACTGGGCTTTGTTTGGAATTGATACGGGGCTATGGGGAGAGAGTGGTGAACTGGGATTTGTTTGGGATTAATACAGGGCTATGGGGAGAGAGTGGTGAAGTGGGATTTGTTTGGGATGATACAGGGCTTTGGGGAGAGAGTGGAGAAGTGGGATTTGTTTGGGATTGATACTGGGGTATGGGGAGAGAATGGGGCAATGGGATTTGTTTTGGTTTGATATTGGCTATGGGCGGAGAGTGGGGAAGTGGGATTTGTTTGGGATTGATACAGGACTATGGGGGAGAGTGTGGGGAAGTGGGACTTGTTTGGGATTGATACAGGTCTATGGGGAGAGAGTGGCGAAGTGGGATTTGTTTGGGCTTGATACAAGGCTATGGGGAGAGAGTGGGGAAGTGGGATTTGTTTGGGATTGATACAGAGCTATGGGGAGATAGTGGGGAAGTGGCTTCTATTTGGGATTGATACAGGGCTTTGGGGAGAGAGTGGGGAAGTGGGATATGTTTGGGATTGATACAGGATTATGGGAAGAGAGTGGTGAAGTGGGATTTGTTTGGGATTGACACAGGGCAATGGGGAGAGAGTGGTGAAGTGGGATTTGTTTGGGAGTGATATAGGGCTATGGGAAGAGAGTGGTGAAGTGGGATTTGTTTGTGATTGATACAGGTCTATGGGGAGAGAGTGGTGAAGTGGGATTTGTTTGGGATTGATACAGGGCTATGGGGAGAGAGTGGTGAACTGGGATTTGTTTGGGATTGATACAGGGCTATGGGAAGAGAGTGGTGGAGTGGGATTTGTTTGGGATTGATACAGGGCTATGGGAGAGAGTGGGGAAGTGGGTTGTATTCTGGATTGCGACCGGGCTATGAGGGAAGAGTGGGGCATTGGGATTAGTTTGGGGATTGATACAGGGCTATGGGGAGAGAGTGGGATTAGTTTGGGGATTGATACTGGGCTACGAGAAGAGAGTGGGGAATTGGGATTAGTTTGGGGATTGATACTGGGCTGTGGGCAGAGAGTGGAGAAGTGGGATTTGTTTGGGATTGATACCGGGGTATGGGGAGAGAATGGGGCAATGGGATTTGTTTGGTTTTGATATTGGCTGTGGGGAGAGAGTGGGGAAGTGGGATTTATTTGGAATTTATACTGGGCTATGGGTTGAGAATGGGGCAATGGGATTTGTTTGGGATTGATACTGGGCTTTGGGGAGCGAGTGGGGAAGTGGCATCTATTTGGGATTGATACAGGGCTATGGGGAGAGAGTGGGGAAGTGGGATTAGTTTGGGATTGATACAGGACTATGGTGAGAGAGTGGGGAAGTGGGATTTGTTTGGGATTGATACAGGGCGATGGGGAGAGTGGCGAAGTGGGATTTGTTTGGCATTAATGCAGGGCTGTGGGGAGAGAGTGGTGAACTGGGATTTGTTTGGGATTAATACAGGCGATGGGGAGAGAGTGGTGAAGTGGGATTTGTTTGGGATTAATACAGGCGATGGGGAGAGAGTGGTGAAGTGGGATTTGTTTGGGCTTGATACAAGGCTATGGGGAGAGAGTGGGGAAGTGGGATTTGTTTGGGATTGATACAGAGCTATGGGGAGATAGTGGGGAAGTGTCTTCTATTTGGGATTGATACAGGGCTTTGGGGAGAGAGTGGGGAAGTGGGATTTGTTTGGGATTGATACAGGACTATGGGAAGAGAGTGGTGAAGTGGGATTTGTTTGGGATTGATACAGGGCAATGGGGAGAGAGTGGTGAAGTGGGATTTGTTTGGGAGTGATACAGGGCTGTGGGAAGAGAGTGGTGAAGTGGGATTTGTTTGGGATTGATACAGGGCTATGGGGAGAGAGTGGTGAAGTGGGATTTGTTTGGGATTGATACAGGGCTATGGGGATAGAGTGGTGCAGTGGGATTTGTTTGGGATTGATACAGGGCTATGGGAGAGAGTGGGGAAGTGGGTTGTATTCTGGATTGCGACCGGGCTATGAGGAAAGAGTGGGGCATTGGGATTAGTTTGTGGATTGATACAGGGCTATGGGGAGAGAGTGGGATTAGTTTGGGGATTGATACTGGCCTACGAGAAGAGAGTGGGGAATTGGGATTAGTTTGGGGATTGATACTGGGCTGTGGGCAGAGAGTGGAGAAGTGGGATTTGTTTGGGATTGATACCGGGGTATGGGGAGAGAATGGGGCAATGGGATTTGTTTGGTTTTGATATTGGCTGTGGGGAGAGAGTGGGGAAGTGGGATTTATTTGGAATTTATACTGGGCTATGGGTTGAGAATGGGGCAATGGGATTTGTTTGGGATTGATACTGGGCTATGGGGAGCGAGTGGGGAAGTGGCATCTATTTGGGATTGATACAGGGCGATGGGGAGAGTGGCGAAGTGGGATTTGTTTGGCATTAATGCAGGGCTGTGGGGAGAGAGTGGTGAACTGGGATTTGTTTGGGATTAATACAGGCGATGGGGAGAGACTGGTGAAGTGGGATTTGTTTGGGATTGATACAGGGCTAAGGGAGATAGTGGGGAAGTGGGCTTTGTTTGGAATTGATACAGGGCTATGGGGAGAGAGTGGTGAACTGGGATTTGTTTGGGATTAATACAGGGCTATGGGGAGAGAGTGGTGAACTGGGATTTGTTTGGGATTAATACAGGGCTATGGGGAGAGAGTGGAGAAGTGGGATTTGTTTGGGATTGATACTGGGGTATGGAGAGAGAATGGGGCAATGGGATTTGTTTTGGTTTGATATTGGCTATGGGCGGAGAGTGGGGAAGTGGGATTTGTTTGGGATTGATACAGGACTATGGGGGAGAGTGTGGGGAAGTGGGACTTGTTTGGGATTGATACAGGTCTATGGGGAGAGAGTGGCGAAGTGGGATTTGTTTGGGCTTGATACAAGGCTATGGGGAGAGAGTGGGGAAGTGGGATTTGTTTGGGATTGATACAGAGCTATGGGGAGATAGTGGGGAAGTGGCTTCTATTTGGGATTGATACAGGGCTTTGGGGATAGAGTGGGGAAGTGGGATTTGTTTGTGATCGATACAGGGCAATGGGGGGAGGGTGGTGAAGTGCGATTTGTTTGGGATTGATACAGGACTATGGGAAGAGAGTGGTGAAGTGGGATTTGTTTGGGATTGATACAGGGCAATGGGGAGAGAGTGGGGAAGTGGGATTTGTTTGGGAGTGCTACAGGGCTATGGGAAGAGAGTGGTGAACTGGGATTTGTTTGGGATTAATTTAGGGCTATGGGGAGAGAGTGGTGAAGTGGGATTTGTTTGGGATTGATACAGGGCTATGGGAAGAGAGTGGTGCAGTGGGATTTGTTTGGGATTGATACAGGGCTATGGGAGAGAGTGGGGAAGTGGGTTGTATTCTGGATTGCGACCGGGCTATGAGGAAAGAGTGGGGCACTGGGATTAGTTTGGGGATTGATACAGGGCTATGGGGAGAGAGTGGGATTAGTTTGGGGATTGATACTGGGCTACGAGAAGAGAGTGGGGAATTGGGATTAGTTTGGGGATTGATACTGGGCTGTGGGCAGAGAGTGGAGAAGTGGGATTTGTTTGGGATTGATACCGGGGTATGGGGAGAGAATGGGGCAATGGGATTTGTTTGGTTTTGATATTGGCTGTGGGGAGAGAGTGGGGAAGTGGGATTTATTTGGAATTTATACTGGGCTATGGGTTGAGAATGGGGCAATGGGATTTGTTTGGGATTGATACTGGGCTATGGGGAGAGAGTGGGGAAGTGGGATTTGTTTGGGATTGATACAGGGCTATGGGGAGAGAGTGGTGAAGTGGGATTTGTTTGGGATTGATACAGGGCTTTGGGGAGAGAGTGGAGAAGTGGGATTTGTTTGGGATTGATACTGGGGTATGGGGAGAGAATGGGGCAATGGGATTTGTTTTGGTTTGATATTGGCTATGGGCGGAGAGTGGGGAAGTGGGATTTGTTTGGGATTGATACAGGACTATGGGGGAGAGTGTGGGGAAGTGGGACTTGTTTGGGATTGATACAGGTCTATGGGGAGAGAGTGGCGAAGTGGGATTTGTTTGGGATTGATACAGAGCTATGGGGAGATAGTGGGGAAGTGGCTTCTATTTGGGATTGATACAGGGCTTTGGGGAGAGAGTGGGGAAGTGGGATTTGTTTGGGATTGATACAGGACTATGGGAAGAGAGTGGTGAAGTGGGATTTGTTTTGGATTGATACTGGGCTATGGGGATAGATGGTGAACTGGGATTTGTTTGGGATTAATACAGGCGATGGGGAGAGAGTGGTGAAGTGGGATTTGTTTGGGATTGATACAGGGCTATGGGGAGAGAGTGGTGAACTTGGCTTTGTTTGGAATTGATACGGGGCTATGGGGAGAGAGTGGTGAACTGGGATTTGTTTGGGATTAATACAGGGCTATGGGGAGAGAGTGGTGAAGTGGGATTTGTTTGGGATTGATACAGGGATTTGGGGAGAGAGTGGAGAAGTGGGATTTGTTTGGGATTGATACTGGGGTATGGGGAGAGAATGGGGCAATTGGATTTGTTTTGGTTTGATATTGGCTATGGGCGGAGAGTGGGGAAGTGGGACTTGTTTGGGATTGATACAGGTCTATGGGGAGAGAGTGGCGAAGTGGGATTTGTTTGGGCTTGATACAAGGCTATGGGGAGAGAGTGGGGAAGTGGGATTTGTTTGGGATTGATACAGAGCTATGGGGAGATAGTGGGGAAGTGGCTTCTATTTGGGATTGATACAGGGCTTTGGGGAGAGAGTGGGGAAGTGGGATTTGTTTGGGATTGATACAGGATTATGGGAAGAGAGTGGTGAAGTGGGATTTGTTTGGGATTGACACAGGGCAATGGGGAGAGAGTGGTGAAGTGGGATTTGTTTGGGAGTGATACAGGGCTATGGGAAGAGAGTGGTGAAGTGGGATTTGTTTGGGATTGAGACAGGGCTATGGGGAGAGAGTGGGGAAGTGGGATTTGTTTGGGATTGATCCAGGGCGATGGGGAGAGAGTGGGGAAGTGGGACTTTTTTGGCATTGATACAGGGCTATGGGGACAGAGTGGGGAAGTAGGATTTGTTTTGGCTTGATACAGGGCGATGGGGAGAGTGTGGGGAAGTGGGATTTGTTTGGGATTGATACAGGGCTATGGGGAGAGAGTGGCGAAGTGGCATCTACTTGGGATTGATCCTGGGCTTTGGGGAGAGAGTGGGGAAGTGGGATTAGTTTGGGGATTGATACTGGGCTATGGGTAGAGAGTGGTGAAGTGAGATTTGTTTGGGATTGATACTGGGCTATGGGGATAGAGTGGTGATGTGGGATTTGTTTGAGATCGATACAGGGCTATGGGGAGAGAGAGGGGAAGTGGGATTTGTTTGGGATTGTTACAGGACTATGCGGAGAGAGTGGGGAATTGGGATTTGTTTGGGATTGATACAGGGCGATGGGGAGAGTGGCGAAGTGGGATTTGTTTGGCATTAATGCAGGGCTGTGGGGAGAGAGTGGTGAACTGGGATTTGTTTGGGATTAATACAGGCGATGGGGAGAGTGTGGTGAAGTGGGATTTGTTTGGGATTGATACAGGGCTAAGGGAGATAGTGGGGAAGTGGGCTTTGTTTGGAATTGATACAGTGCTATGGGGAGAGAGTGGTGAACTGGGATTTGTTTGGGATTAATACAGGGCTATGGGGAGAGAGTGGTGAAGTGGGATTTGTTTGGGATTGATACAGGGCTTTGGGGAGAGAGTGGAGAAGTGGGATTTGTTTGGGATTGATACTGGGGTATGGGGAGAGAATGGGGCAATGGGATTTGTTTTGGTTTGATATTGGCTATGGGCGGAGAGTGGGGAAGTGGGATTTGTTTGGGATTGATACAGGACTATGGGGGAGAGTGTGGGGAAGTGGGACTTGTTTGGGATTGATACAGGTCTATGGGGAGAGAGTGGCGAAGTGGGATTTGTTTGGGATTGATACAGAGCTATGGGGAGATAGTGGGGAAGTGGCTTCTATTTGGGATTGATACAGGGCTTTGGGGAGAGAGTGGGGAAGTGGGATTTGTTTGGGATTGATACAGGACTATGGGAAGAGAGTGGTGAAGTGGGATTTGTTTGGGATTGATCCAGGGCAATGGGGAGAGAGTGGTGAAGTGGGATTTGTTTTGGATTGATACTGGGCTATGGGGATAGAGTGGTGATGTGGGATTTGTTTGAGATCGATACAGGGCTATGGGGAGAGAGTGGGGAAGTGGGATTTGTTTGGGATTGTTACAGGACTATGCGGAGAGAGTGGGGAAGTGGGATTTGTTTGGGATTGATACAGGGCGATGGGGAGAGTGGCGAAGTGGGATTTGTTTGGCATTAATACAGGGCTGTGGGGAGAGAGTGGTGAACTGGGATTTGTTTGGGATTAATACAGGCGATGGGGAGAGAGTGGTGAAGTGGGATTTGTTTGGGATTGATACAGGGCGATGGGGAGAGAGTGGTGAACTGGGCTTTGTTTGGAATTGATACGGGGCTATGGGGAGAGAGTGGTGAACTGGGATTTGTTTGGGATTAATACAGGGCTATGGGGAGAGAGTGGTGAAGTGGGATTTGTTTGGGATGATACAGGGCTTTGGGGAGAGAGTGGAGAAGTGGGATTTGTTTGGGATTGATACTGGGGTATGGGGAGAGAATGGGGCAATGGGATTTGTTTTGGTTTGATATTGGCTATGGGCGGAGAGTGGGGAAGTGGGATTTGTTTGGGATTGATACAGGACTATGGGGGAGAGTGTGGGGAAGTGGGACTTGTTTGGGATTGATACAGGTCTATGGGGAGAGAGTGGCGAAGTGGGATTTGTTTGGGCTTGATACAAGGCTATGGGGAGAGAGTGGGGAAGTGGGATTTGTTTGGGATTGATACAGAGCTATGGGGAGATAGTGGGGAAGTGGCTTCTATTTGGGATTGATACAGGGCTTTGGGGAGAGAGTGGGGAAGTGGGATATGTTTGGGATTGATACAGGATTATGGGAAGAGAGTGGTGAAGTGGGATTTGTTTGGGATTGACACAGGGCAATGGGGAGAGAGTGGTGAAGTGGGATTTGTTTGGGAGTGATACAGGGCTATGGGAAGAGAGTGGTGAAGTGGGATTTGTTTGTGATTGATACAGGGCTATGGGGAGAGAGTGGTGAAGTGGGATTTGTTTGGGATTGATACAGGGCTATGGGGAGAGAGTGGTGAACTGGGATTTGTTTGGGATTGATACAGGGCTATGGGAAGAGAGTGGTGGAGTGGGATTTGTTTGGGATTGATACAGGGCTATGGGAGAGAGTGGGGAAGTGGGTTGTATTCTGGATTGCGACCGGGCTATGAGGGAAGAGTGGGGCATTGGGATTAGTTTGGGGATTGATACAGGGCTATGGGGAGAGAGTGGGATTAGTTTGGGGATTGATACTGGGCTACGAGAAGAGAGTGGGGAATTAGGATTAGTTTGGGGATTGATACTGGGCTGTGGGCAGAGAGTGGAGAAGTGGGATTTGTTTGGGATTGATACCGGGGTATGGGGAGAGAATGGGGCAATGGGATTTGTTTGGTTTTGATATTGGCTGTGGGGAGAGAGTGGGGAAGTGGGATTTATTTGGAATTTATACTGGGCTATGGGTTGAGAATGGGGCAATGGGATTTGTTTGGGATTGATACTGGGCTTTGGGGAGAGAGTGGGGAAGTGGCATCTATTTGGGATTGATACAGGGCTATGGGGAGAGAGTGGGGAAGTGGGATTAGTTTGGGATTGATACAGGACTATGGTGAGAGAGTGGGGAAGTGGGATTTGTTTGGGATTGATACAGGGCGATGGGGAGAGTGGCGAAGTGGGATTTGTTTGGCATTAATGCAGGGCTGTGGGGAGAGAGTGGTGAACTGGGATTTGTTTGGGATTAATACAGGCGATGGGGAGAGAGTGGTGAAGTGGGATTTGTTTGGGATTAATACAGGCGATGGGGAGAGAGTGGTGAAGTGGGATTTGTTTGGGCTTGATACAAGGCTATGGGGAGAGAGTGGGGAAGTGGGATTTGTTTGGGATTGATACAGAGCTATGGGGAGATAGTGGGGAAGTGTCTTCTATTTGGGATTGATACAGGGCTTTGGGGAGAGAGTGGGGAAGTGGGATTTGTTTGGGATTGATACAGGACTATGGGAAGAGAGTGGTGAAGTGGGATTTGTTTGGGATTGATACAGGGCAATGGGGAGAGAGTGGTGAAGTGGGATTTGTTTGGGAGTGATACAGGGCTGTGGGAAGAGAGTGGTGAAGTGGGATTTGTTTGGGATTGATACAGGGCTATGGGGAGAGAGTGGTGAAGTGGGATTTGTTTGGGATTGATACAGGGCTATGGGGATAGAGTGGTGCAGTGGGATTTGTTTGGGATTGATACAGGGCTATGGGAGAGAGTGGGGAAGTGGGTTGTATTCTGGATTGCGACCGGGCTATGAGGAAAGAGTGGGGCATTGGGATTAGTTTGTGGATTGATACAGGGCTATGGGGAGAGATTGGGATTAGTTTGTGGATTGATACTGGCCTACGAGAAGAGAGTGGGGAATTGGGATTAGTTTGGGGATTGATACTGGGCTGTGGGCAGAGAGTGGAGAAGTGGGATTTGTTTGGGATTGATACCGGGATATGGGGAGAGAATGGGGCAATGGGATTTGTTTGGTTTTGATATTGGCTGTGGGGAGAGAGTGGGGAAGTGGGATTTATTTGGAATTTATACTGGGCTATGGGTTGAGAATGGGGCAATGGGATTTGTTTGGGATTGATACTGGGCTATGGGGAGCGAGTGGGGAAGTGGCATCTATTTGGGATTGATACAGGGCGATGGGGAGAGTGGCGAAGTGGGATTTGTTTGGCATTAATGCAGGGCTGTGGGGAGAGAGTGGTGAACTGGGATTTGTTTGGGATTAATACAGGCGATGGGGAGAGAGTGGTGAAGTGGGATTTGTTTGGGATTGATACAGGGCTAAGGGAGATAGTGGGGAAGTGGGCTTTGTTTGGAATTGATACAGTGCTATGGGGAGAGAGTGGTGAACTGGGATTTGTTTGGGATTAATACAGGGCTATGGGGAGAGAGTGGTGAACTGGGATTTGTTTGGGATTAATACAGGGCTATGGGGAGAGAGTGGAGAAGTGGGATTTGTTTGGGATTGATACTGGGGTATGGAGAGAGAATGGGGCAATGGGATTTGTTTTGGTTTGATATTGGCTATGGGCGGAGAGTGGGGAAGTGGGATTTGTTTGGGATTGATACAGGACTATGGGGGAGAGTGTGGGGAAGTGGGACTTGTTTGGGATTGATACAGGTCTATGGGGAGAGAGTGGCGAAGTGGGATTTGTTTGGGCTTGATACAAGGCTATGGGGAGAGAGTGGGGAAGTGGGATTTGTTTGGGATTGATACAGAGCTATGGGGAGATAGTGGGGAAGTGGCTTCTATTTGGGATTGATACAGGGCTTTGGGGATAGAGTGGGGAAGTGGGATTTGTTTGTGATCGATACAGGGCAATGGGGGGAGGGTGGTGAAGTGCGATTTGTTTGGGATTGATACAGGACTATGGGAAGAGAGTGGTGAAGTGGGATTTGTTTGGGATTGATACAGGGCAATGGGGAGAGAGTGGGGAAGTGGGATTTGTTTGGGAGTGATACAGGGCTATGGGAAGAGAGTGGTGAAGTGGGATTTGTTTGGGATTAATTTAGGGCTATGGGGAGAGAGTGGTGAAGTGGGATTTGTTTGGGATTGATACAGGGCTATGGGAAGAGAGTGGTGCAGTGGGATTTGTTTGGGATTGATACAGGGCTATGGGAGAGAGTGGGGAAGTGGGTTGTATTCTGGATTGCGACCGGGCTATGAGGAAAGAGTGGGGCACTGGGATTAGTTTGGGGATTGATACAGGGCTATGGGGAGAGAGTGGGATTAGTTTGGGGATTGATACTGGGCTACGAGAAGAGAGTGGGGAATTGGGATTAGTTTGGGGATTGATACTGGGCTGTGGGCAGAGAGTGGAGAAGTGGGATTTGTTTGGGATTGATACCGGGGTATGGGGAGAGAATGGGGCAATGGGATTTGTTTGGTTTTGATATTGGCTGTGGGGAGAGAGTGGGGAAGTGGGATTTATTTGGAATTTATACTGGGCTATGGGTTGAGAATGGGGCAATGGGATTTGTTTGGGATTGATACTGGGCTATGGGGAGAGAGTGGGGAAGTGGGATTTGTTTGGGATTGATACAGGGCTATGGGGAGAGAGTGGGGAAGTGGGATTTGTTTGGGATTGATACAGGGCTATGGGAAGAGGGTGGGGAAGTGGGATTTGTTTGGGATTGACACAGGGCTATGGGAGAGAGTGGGGAAGTGGGATTTATTTGGGATTAATACTGGGCTATGAGGAAAGAGTGGGTCATTGGGATTAGTTTGGCGATTGATACAGGGCTATGCGGAGAGAGTGGGATGAGTTTGGGGATTGATACTGGGCTACGAGAGGAGAGTGGGGAATTGGGATTAGTTTGGCGATTGATGCAGGGTTATGGGGAGACAGTGGGGAAGTGGTATTTGTTTGGGATTGATACAGGGCGATGGGGTTAGAGTGGTGAGTGGGATTTGTTTGGGATTGATTCAGGGCGATGGGGAGAGAGTGGTGAACTGGGATTTGTTTGGGATTAATACAGGCGATTGGGAGAGAGTGGTGAAGTGGGATTTGTTTGGGATTGATACAGGGCTAAGGGAGATAGTGGGGATGTGGGCTTTGTTTGGAATTGATACAGGGCTATGGGGAGAGAGTGGTGAACTGGGATTTGTTTGGGATTAATACAGGGCTATGGGGAGAGAGTGGTGAAGTGGGATTTGTTTGGGATTGATACAGGGCTTTGGGGAGAGAGTGGAGAAGTGGGATTTGTTTGGGATTGATACTGGGGTATGGGGAGAGAATGGGGCAATGGGATTTGTTTTGGTTTGATATTGGCTATGGGCGGAGAGTGGGGAAGTGGGATTTGTTTGGGATTGATACAGGACTATGGGGGAGAGAGTGGGGAAGTGGGATTTGTTTGGGATTGATACAGAGCTATGGGGAGAGAGTGGGGAAGTGGCTTCTATTCGGGATTGATACAGGGCTTTGGGGAGAGAGTGGTGAAGTGGGATTTGTTTGTGATCGATACAGGGCAATGGGGAGAGAGTGGTGAAGTGGGATTTGTTTGGGAGTGATACAGAGCTATGGGGAGATAGTGGGGAAGTGGCTTCTATTCGGGATTGATACAGGGCTTTGGGGAGAGAGTGGTGAAGTGGGATTTGTTTGTGATCGATACAGGGCAATGGGGAGAGAGTGGTGAAGTGCGATTTGTTTGGGATTGATACAGGACTATGGGAAGAGAGTGGTGAAGTGGGATTTGTTTGGGATTGATACAGGGCAATGGGGAGAGAGTGGTGAAGTGGGATTTGTTTGGGAGTGATACAGGGCTATGGGAAGAGAGTGGTGAAGTGGGATTTGTTTGGGATTGATACAGGGCTATGGGGAGAGAGTGGTGAAGTGGGATTTGTTTGGGATTGATACAGGGCTATGGGGAGAGAGTGGTGAAGTGGGATTTGTTTGGGATTGATACAGGGCTATGGGAAGAGAGTGGTGAAGTGGGATTTGTTTGGGATTGATACAGGGCAATGGGGAGAGAGTGGTGAAGTGCGATTTGTTTGGGATTGATACAGGACTATGGGAAGAGAGTGGTGAAGTGGGATTTGTTTGGGATTGATACAGGGCAATGGGGAGAGAGTGGTAAAGTGGGATTTGTTTGTGATTGATACAGGGCTATGGGAAGAGAGTGGTGAAGTGGGATTTGTTTGGGATTGATACAGGGCTATGGGGAGAGAGTGGTGAAGTGGGATTTGTTTGGGATTGATACAGGGCTATGGGAAGAGAGTGGTGGAGTGGGTTGTATTCTGGATTGCGACCGGGCTATGAGGAAAGAGTGGGGCATTGGGATTAGTTTGGGGATTGATACAGGGCTATGGGGAGAGAGTGGGATTAGTTTGGGGATTGATACTGGGCTACGAGAAGAGAGCGTGGAATTGGGATTCGTTTGGGGATTGATACTGGGCTGTGGGCAGAGAGTGGAGAAGTGGGATTTGTTTGGGATTGATACCGGGGTATGGGGAGAGAATGGGGCAATGGGATTTGTTTGGTTTTGATATTGGCTGTGGGGAGAGCGTGGGCAAGTGGGATTTATTTGGAATTTATACTGGGCTATGGGTCGAGAATGGGGCAATGGGATTTGTTTGGGATTGATACTGGGCTATGGGGAGCGAGTGGGGAAGTGGCATCTATTTGGGATTGATACAGGGCTATGGGGAGAGAGTGGGGAAGTGGGATTTGTTTGGGATTGATACAGGGCTATGGGGAGAGGGTGGGGAAGTGGGATTTGTTTGGGATTGACACAGGGCTATGGGAGAGAGTGGGGAAGTGGGATTTATTTGAGATTAATACTGGGCTACGAGAGGAGAGTGGGGAATTGGGATTAGTTTGGGGATTGATGCAGGATTATGGGGAGACAGTGGGGAAGTGGTATTTGTTTGGGATTGATACAGGGCGATGGGGAGAGAGTGGTGAGTGGGATTTGTTTGGGATTGATTCAGGGCGATGGGGAGAGAGTGGTGAACTGGGATTTGTTTGGGATTAATACAGGGCTATGTGGAGAGAGTGGGGAAGTGGGATTTTTTTTTGGGATTGATACAGGGCTATGGAAGAGAGTGGTGAAGTGGGATTTGTTTGGGATTGATACAGGGCTATGGGAAGAGAGTGGTGAAGTGGCAATTGTTTTAATTGATACAGGGCTATGGGAGAGAGTGGGTAAGTGGGATTTATTTGGGATTGATACTGGGCTATGAGGAAAGAGTGGGGCATTGGGATTAGTTTGGGGATTCATACAGGGCTGTGGGGAGAGAGTGGGATTAGTTTGGGGATTGATACTGGGCGACGAGAAGAGAGTGGTGACCTGGGATTTGTTTGGGATTAATACTGGGCGATGGGGAGAGAGTGGTGAAGTGGTATTTGTTTGGGATTGATACAGGGCTAAGGGAGAGAGTGGGGAAGTGGGATTTGTTTGGGATGGATACTGGGCTATGAGGAGCGAGTTGGGAAGCGCGATTAGTTTGGGATTGATACTGGTCTATGGGAAGAAAGTGGGGAAGTGGAATTTGTTTGGGATTGATACAGGGCTATGGGGAGAGAGTGCGGAATTGGCATCTATTTGGGATTGATACAGGGCTATGGGGAGAGAGTGGGGAAGTGGGATTTTTTTGGGATTGATACAGGTCTATGGGGAGTGGGGAAGTTGGATTTGTTTGGGATTGATAGAGGGCTATGGGGAGAGAGTGGGGAAGTGGGATTTGTTTGGGATTGATACAGGGCTATGGGGAGAGAGTGGGGAAGTGGGATTTGTTTGGGATTGAGACAATGCTATGGGGAGTGAGTGGGGAAGTGGGGTTTGTTTGGGATTGATACAGGGCTATGGGGAGAGAGTGGTGAAGTGGGATTTGTTTGGGATTGACACAGGGCTATGGGGAGAGACTGGATAAGTGGGATTTGTTTGGGATTGATACAGGGCTATGGGGAGAGAGTGGGATTAGTTTGGGGATTGATACTGGGCTACGAGAAGAGTGTGGTGAACTGGGATTTGTTTGGGATTATTACAGGGCGATGGGGAGAGAGTGATGAAGTGGGATTTGTTTGGGATTGATACAGGGCTATGGGGAGAGCGTGGAGAAGTGGGATTTGTTTGGGATTGATACCGTGGTATGGGGAGAGAATGGGGCAATGGGATTTGTTTGGGTTTGATTTTGGCTGTGGGGTGAGAGTGGGGAAGTGGGATTTATTTGGGATTTATACTGGGCTATGGGTTGAGAATGGGGCAATGGGATTTGTTTGGGATTGATACTGGGCTATGGGGGGCGAGTGGGGAAGCGGGATTAGTTTGGGATTGAGACAGGGCTATAGGGAGAGAGTGTGGAAGTGGGGTTAGTTTGGGGTTTGATACTGGGCTATGGGGAGAGTGTGGGGAAGTGAGATTCATTTGGGATTGATTCAGGGCTATGGGGAGAGAGTGGGGAAGTGGGATTTGTTTGGGATTGATATAGGGCTATGGGGAGACAGTGGGGAAGTGGGATTTGTTTGGGATTGATACAGGGCTATAGGGAGAGAGTGGGGAAGTGGGATTTGTTTGGGATTGATACAGGGCTATGGGGAGAGAGTGGGGAAGTGGGATTTGTTTGGGATTGATACAGGGCTATGGGGAGAGAGTGGGGAAGTGGGATTAGTTTGGAATTGCTCTAACAAAGATTCCTAATCGATTTGGATGAACGAGTCGTCTACTCCTGTGCTTTTCGATCTAGTATCTCAGTAGGTCGTGGTGAGCCTGTGAGAACTCTTACTCTGCACACTGTGATTGGATGATGCCACATGTTGTCTCTGCTGGAAAGGTGGATTCAATATGTCCTGAGGCAAGGGCTCTAACACAACAGTTTATTTAAATAAAGCAGTAACTGAAAACTGTACAGTATAAAACAGTGACTCAAAGACCTTACCACATCAAATAAAACAGGTGCCACTCACTCCCTCTCTGCACATTGATGTCATTGATGCAATTTTGTGAAACCTGGTAAAGTTTTAATATTAAAATGCTCTTGCTTGTTTTACAAATCCCTCCTTGGCCCCTCCCTCTCTCTGGTCTCCTCCAGGCCGACAGCCTTCCCATTCTGCACTCCAATTCTGGCGTCTTGAGCATCCCCAATTTTAATTGCTCCACCATTAGTTGTCATTCTTTCAGCTGCCTGGGCCCTCTGCTGCTTGGCATGAATGTTTGCGCTGTCTTACACAAACATAATTATTTTAGATCAACAGCTACGCAGATTGATTACCTGAAATGCTCGTCCAATAATGCTGGGAGACTGCTTAGAATCACAGAATCATACTGCACAGAAGGAGGCCATTTGGCCTGTGCTGGTTCTTTGAAGGAACTGTTCAATTAGTCCCACTCCCCTGCCCTTTCCCCATAGCCCGGCTAATTTTACCTTTTCAAGCATTTATCCAATTCCCTTTTGAAAGTTAGTATTGACTTTGTTTCCACTGCCTTTTCAGGTAGGCCATTCCTGATTACAACAACTCACTGTGTCATCTTTTTCCCTCATGTAGCCTATTGCTCTTTTGCCAATTACGTTAAATCTGTGTCCTCTGATTACTGACCCTATCATTACATATCCCTGAGATGTCAAGCTGAACAAACTGAATAGAACAACATCTGAACAGCAAGGCATTGAGAGGAACTTCATCGAAACAATAATGAGGTAGAAATTCCTCTTGGGTAGTCGTGCAAATTAGGTCTTAGCTAATCAGCAGCCAGTGGGTGCCTTGAGTCCAGTGGGATGTCCTGTACATAGCACAGTGTCCTGTACCCATTTAAGTACCCTGTGCCCAGCAGGGTGCCCTGTACACAGTTAAGTACCCTGTACTTAAGGGGGGTGCCTTGTACTTGCTGTTCTGGTGGAACCAGCAACATGCTCGGTGTCCCAGTGTTGACCTGAATTTTGTTCCTGCCTCATTTCACTGCAGAAATACAAATGAACCTTTCCATCAAGCAGCCTCTCAGGGACACATCTGCTCATTGGCTCATTGACACCGGGACCTGAACCAGACAGGATTTGGCCTGAAGTGAAGTCACAACACAGGCCTGTGGGTCACTATGGCCTGTGCTTTTGTGATTTAATTGATGGAGGAGGCAGTGAGACGTACTGTGGTGCTCAGAGAAACCATTGGACAGAGACAGAGAGTCAGGAAAGTGGGGCGAGTCCCTCTGCCTACTGATGCCCGTCTGAGAGATGTCTCATTCACTACACACAGAATGTCGGGAGTGATCCATTTGTTCCCAAATTCTAGAATTCCTCTGGTGTTTCTCCACAGAAAACCTTTGGATGTGTTCCCTCAGAGATTGCACCATTCTGTCCTCCACATTCACATCTGCTTGTTTAGTTTCCTGCTTTGGACACCTCATTCTTCTTAAAGCCTGAAAGAACAAAAGTTAAATTGAAGGGAGTGTGAAATGTTGAGGGTCCGTTGAAAGACAGTAACGGAAGACTTGTATTTATTTACCGCCTTCCCCAACCTTAGGTTGTCCCAATGTGCTTTGCAGTCAAAGTACTTTCTCAAGCGTAGTCACTGTTGTAGGAAACATGACTGCTAATTTGTGCACAGCAAGCTCACATAAATAACAATTAAATAATGCATAGATGATCTGTTTATCTTAGTAATGTTGGTTGAAGGCTATATATTGGTTAGGACATTGCGGAGATGTCTCCTTCTCTGCCTCAAATAGTGCTGTGAGATTTTATACCTCGTGAGGGCCAGTAGTGTTGAACTGCCTCAGTTCGGCACTGCAGTGTCAACCTGGATCTGAGGCTTGTGGGCCTTGAACCTAGAACCTTCTGATTCAGAGACAAGACAGAGAGCGACAGACTGCATGACAGCTGACACCTAAAATTTACTGAAACATAAACAGAAAGAGCTGGAAATACTCAGCAGGTCTGGCAGTATCTGTGTAGAGAGAAAACGAGTTAACTTTCAGGTCAGTGACCCTTCATCAGAACTGGTAAAGGTTAGAAATGTACACTGTCTCTGGCTGTGTCTGGCTGTATTCCCGCACTCTGTGTGTACCAGTCTGTACACTGTGTCTGGCTGTATTCCTGCACTCTGTGTGTACCAGTCTGTACACTGTGTCTGGCTGTATTCCCGCACTCTGTGTGTACCAGTCTGTACACTGTGTCTGGATGTATTCCCGCACTCTGTGCATACCAGTCTGTACACTGTGTCTGGCTGTATTCCCGCACTCTGTGTGTACCAGTCTGTACACTGTGTCTGGCTGTATTCCCGCACTCTGTGTGTACCAGTCTGTACACTGTGTCTGGCTATTATGTGGAGGGCGGAAGGAGGATGTCAGATTGGGGAGGTCTCACTTCAGCCACTTCGGTTGCGATGTGCCCTGTGTAAATGGTCAGGGTCTCTTATCCAGAGCTGTCTGCTGCCTGATAATCCCAATGCAGGCTGTCAGATTTTAGGATTTTAGATGATGTGTCCTCTGGACATCTTTGTGAAATATCTCAACATTATGACTGGGCTAGGGAGGTCTTGTAAGGGCTTACATTGATTCCCGAGCAACGATTGCATCAGTTTCTGTTTAGGAGGCAACCTCCAGGGTACAGGAGCCCACCCCTTGGCAGGTGGTGGGAAATACCCAGGGTCCAGGAGCCCACCCCTTGGCAGGTGGTGGGATTGCCCAGGGTACAGGAGCCCACCCCTTGGCAGGTGGTGGGAAATACCCAGGGTACAGGAGCCCACCCCTTGGCAGGTGGTGGGAAATACCCAGGGTCCAGGAGCCCACCCCTTGGCAGGTGGTGGGATTGCCCAGGGTACAGGAGCCCACCCCTTGGCAGGTGGTGAGAAATACCCAGGGTACAGGGGCCCACCCCTTGGCAGGTGGTGGGATTGCCCAGGGTACAGGAGCCCACCCCTTGGCAGGTGGTGGGAAATACCCAGGGTACAGGAGCCCACCCCTTGGCAGGTGGTGGGAAATACCCAGGCTCCAGGGGCCCACCCCTTGGCAGGTGGTTGGATTGCCCAGGCTCCAGGAGCCCACCCCTTGGCAGGTGGTTGGATTGCCCAGGCTCCAGGAGCCCACCCCTTGGCAGGTGGTTGGATTGCCCAGGGTACAGGAGCCCACCCCTTGGCAGGTGGTGAGAAATACCCAGGGTACAGGGGCCCACCCCTTGGCAGGTGGTGGGAAATACCCAGGGTACAGGGGCCCACCCCTTGGCAGGTGGTTGGATTGCCCAGGCTCCAGGAGCCCACCCCTTGGCAGGTGGTTGGATTGCCCAGGGTACAGGAGCCCACCCCTTGGCAGGTGGTGGGAAATACCCAGGGTACAGGAGCCCACCCCTTGGCAGGTGGTGGGAAATACCCAGGCTCCAGGGGCCCACCCCTTGGCAGGTGGTTGGATTGCCCAGGCTCCAGGAGCCCACCCCTTGGCAGGTGGTTGGATTGCCCAGGCTCCAGGAGCCCACCCCTTGGCAGGTGGTTGGATTGCCCAGGGTACAGGAGCCCACCCCTTGGCAGGTGGTGGGAAATACCCAGGGTACAGGAGCCCACCCCTTGGCAGGTGGTGGGAAATACCCAGGCTCCAGGGGCCCACCCCTTGGCAGGTGGTTGGATTGCCCAGGCTCCAGGAGCCCACCCCTTGGCAGGTGGTTGGATTGCCCAGGCTCCAGGAGCCCACCCCTTGGCAGGTGGTTGGATTGCCCAGGGTACAGGAGCCCACCCCTTGGCAGGTGGTGGGAAATACCCAGGGTACAGGAGCCCACCCCTTGGCAGGTGGTGGGAAATACCCAGGCTCCAGGAGCCCACCCCTTGGCAGGTGGTTGGATTGCCCAGGGTACAGGAGCCCACCCCTTGGCAGGTGGTGGGAAATACCCAGGCTCCAGGAGCCCACCCCTTGGCAGGTGGTTGGATTGCCCAGGGTACAGGAGCCCACCCCTTGGCAGGTGGTGGGAAATACCCAGGCTCCAGGAGCCCACCCCTTGGCAGGTGGTTGGATTGCCCAGGGTACAGGAGCCCACCCCTTGGCAGGTGGTGGGATTGCCCAGGGTACAGGAGCCCACCCCTTGGCAGGTGGTGAGAAATACCCAGGGTACAGGAGCCCACCCCTTGGCAGGTGGTGGGAAATACCCAGGGTACAGGAGCCCACCCCTTGGCAGGTGGTGGGAAATACCCAGGCTCCAGGAGCCCACCCCTTGGCAGGTGGTTGGATTGCCCAGGGTACAGGAGCCCACCCCTTGGCAGGTGGTGGGAAATACCCAGGGTACAGGAGCCCACCCCTTGGCAGGTGGTTGGATTGCCCAGGGTACAGGAGCCCACACCTTGGCAGGTTATTTGAAGAGCCCTAGAGCCTGTAGAGATGGCCAAGGGTGAGTGAGGATGTGTGATGCAGCCATGCTCAATGCCTCCAATATGAATCCTAAGGGTAAGACCTGAGGAGTGTGGCAATAGGGAGCTCACTTCCATTGTGATTTCAGTCAAGCAGAAACCATATGGCAAGAATCAAGAGGCTGGCACAGACTTGGAGCCCTGCTACAGTGCAGGCTGTGTTGTAGCTTTAAATGTCCTGCTCAACTCTGCCCTACAAAGGAGAGAGCAGGGTGGAGAAGCAATGCAGCAGGAAGCACAGGAAGGTAGCTTGACCACAACACAGTAGACTTCCTGCAGCAATGAACAGCTCCATCAGGCAGGGTTTAACAAACCCACACCCTCATGAAGGTATTTTTACATGACCAATGAAGAGCAGTGAAGGCCACCTGAGGCCAAACGCCACCAACAAATAAAGTCTAAAATGGCAACTGGAGAATGCGGCAGCTCGACCAGGGAGTGAGGCAGTTTGACCGGGGGGTGTGGGGCGCTTTGACTGGGATGGGGTGGGGACAGCAGTTTGACCAGGGGGTGCGGCAGTTTGACCGAGGGGTGCGGCAGTTTGACCGGGGGGTGCGGCAGTTTGACCGAGGGGTGCGGCAGTTTGACCGGGGGGTGCGGCAGTTTGACCGAGGGGTGCGGCAGTTTGACCGGGGGGGGGGGGGGGGTGCGGCAGTTGACCGGGGGGTGTGGCAGTTTGACCGAGGGGTGCGGCAGTTTGACCGGGGGGTGCGGCAGTTTGACCGGGGGGTGCGGCAGTTTGACCGAGGGGTGCGGCAGTTTGACCGGGGGGTGCGGCAGTTTGACCGAGGGGTGCGGCAGTTGACCGGGGGATGCGTCGTTTGACCAGGGATTGCGGCAGTTGACCGGGGGGGGGGGGGTGCGGCAGTTGACCGGGGGGTGTGGCAGTTTGGCCAGGGGGTGCATCAGTTTGACCGGGGGATGCGGCAGTTTGACCAGGGGGTGCGTCAGTTTGACCGGGGGGTGCGGCAGTTTGACCAGGGGGTGCGTCAGTTTGACCGGGGGGTGCGGCAGTTTGACCGGGGGGGTGCGGCAGTTTGACTAGGGGGTGCGGCAGTTTGACCAGGGGGTGCGTCAGTTTGACCGGGGGGTGCGGCAGTTTGACCGGGGGGTGCGTCAGTTTGACTGGGGGGTGCGGCAGTTTGACTGGGGGGTGCGGCAGTTTGACCAGGGGGTGCGGCAGTTTGACCAGGGATTGCGGCAGTTTGACTGGGGGGTGCGGCAGTTTGACCAGGGGGTGCGGCAGTTTGACCGGGGGGTGCGGCAGTTTGACCGGGGGGGTGCGGCAGTTTGACCGGGGGGTGCGGCAGTTTGACCGGGGATTGCGGCAGTTTGACCGGGGGGTGCGGCAGTTTGACTGGGGGGTGCGGCAGTTTGACCAGGGATTGCGGCAGTTTGACCGGGGGTGTGCGGCAGTTTGACTGGGAGGTGTGGCAGTTTCACCGGGGATTGCGTCAGTTTGACCGGGGGGTGCGGCAGTTTGACCGGGGGCTGCGGCAGTTTGACCGGGGGGTGCGGTAATTTGACCGGGGGGGTGCAGTAGTATCACCGGGTATTTATCAGACCCAATCACATTGCACTTTCCCGCCAGCGCTGGAATAGAAAACTAAGTCAATGAGAATAATCTCACCCAAATGCTGCAGTAACAGGCCAGGCCTTTGACGATATTTAAAACAGCCAGAATGCTCAGACAGGTGACACCTCGCATTGCTGACGGGACACAGAGGCAGAATTCTGGGGCAGTGACAGACCGTGAGGCACTGGGTGATGTTCCCGGAGAGGCTGCTGCCGGTCTTGTGACTGGATCTGGGGGTAAACACACTGCAGAGGCAAAACATTATCGTCAGAGTCTTAAATGGTCAAAGTCTCATTTCCAATAGAAAGTCCCCTCCCCTTTAACTAGGGCAGAACTCACTGTCACAAATCATTGAAGGTTGCAGAACAAGTTGAGAAGCTTGTTAAAAAGCAAATGGGTCCTTGGATTTATAAATAGAGGCATAGAGTACAAAAGGAAGGAAGTTGTGGTAAACCTTTACAAAACACTGGTTCGGCCTCAACTGAAGTATTCAGTTCTGGACATCACACTTTAGGAAGGATGTAAAAACATTCGATGGGGAGCAGAAAAGATTTACAAGAATGGTTCCAGGGAATACACAATAAATGGGAGGATATTGAGAGGGGTAGAAGAAGTGAGAAACCTTGGAGTGCATGTCCACAGGTCCCTGAAGGTGGCAGAACAGGTGGATAGAGTGGTGAAGAAGGCAAATGAAATGCTTTCCTTTATTGGCCGAGGTATAGAATACAAAAGCAGGGATGTAATGCTGGAACTGTATAAAACACTGGTTAGGTCACAGCTGGAGTATTGCATACAGTTCTGGTCACCACATTACAGGAAGGATATAATTGCTCTGGAGAGAGTACAGAGGAGATTTACAAGAATGTTGCCAGGGCTTGAAAGTTGCAGATAAGAAGAAAGATTCGATAAGCTAGGATTGTTTTCCTTAGAACAGAGGAGGCTGAGGGGTGACTTAATTGAGGTGTACAAAATTATAAGGGGCATAGATAGAGTAGACAGGAAGGACCGTTTCTCCAAGTGGAGAGGCCAGTTACCAGGGGGCACAGATTTAAGGTGATTGGTAGAAGGATTAGAGGGGACATGAGGAGAAACTTATATTCCAATGACCGAAGGGTCAGTAACCAGAAGACACAGATTTAAGGTGATGGGGGAAAAGAACCAGAGGAGACACGAAGAGACTAAAAACATAAAATGCTGGAAATGCTCAGGAAATCTGGAACTCCTGATAACTGGTCAGCAGTCTTCTCATGCAGGATAAATTAGTTGCTTTTCATTATATTGGTATTTGTGCGAATTGTCCTGGTGTGTGCAAGACAAAAAGCGTCAACAAAATGTCACTGTTTTCAGCAATACTCAAGTTCTGCATGACCAAGCGACTAAGTGTGCTTTCAGATGATGTCACCAAGGGGCAGCATACAAATCAGAAATAGAAAGGGGCCAGGATAGGTCCAGACCGTACTTCCCCTGCCTTTAAAAAGGACGTGACTTTAATCCAGACAGTATAACCCCTCCCCTTTAAATAGGACAGGACTTCAATCCATACTGCATATCCCCTCCCCTTTAAATAGGACGTGGCTTTAATCCAGACAGTATCTCCCCTCCCCTTTAAATAGGACGTGGCTTTAATCCAGACAGTATCTCCCCTCCCCTTTAAATAAAACGTGACTTTAATCCAGACAGTATCTCCCTTCCCATTTAAATAGGACGTGACTTTAATCCAGACAGTATCTCCCCTCCCCTTTAAATGGGACGTGGCTTTAATCCAGACAGTATCTCCCCTCCCATTTAAATAAGACATGACTTTAATCCAGACAGTATCTCCCCTCCCCTTTAAATAAAAGTGGCTTTAATCCAGACAGTATCTCCCTTCCCATTTAAATAGGACGTGACTTTAATCCAGACAGTATCTCCCCTCCCCTTTAAATGGGACGTGACCTTAATCCAGACAGTATCTCCCCTCCCCTTTAAACAGGACGGGACTTTGATCCAGACAGTATCTCCCCTCCCATTTAAATAAGACATGACTTTAATCCAGACAGTATTTCCCCTCCCCTTTAAATAAGACGTGACTTTAATGCAGACAGTATCTCCCCTCCCCTTTAAATAGGACGTGACTTTAATCCAGACAGTATCTCCCCTCCCCTTTAAATAGGATGGGACTTTAATCCAGACAGTATCTCCCCTCCCCTTTAAATAAGACGTGACTTTAATCCAGACAGTATCTCCCCTCTGTTTTAAATAGGACATGACTTTAATCCAGACAGTATCCCCCCTCCCCTTAAAATAGGACGTGACTTTAATCCAGACAGTATCTCCCCTCCCCTTTAAATAGGATGGGACTTTAATCCAGACAGTATCTCCCCTCCCCTTTAAAAAGGACGTGACTTTAATCCAGACGGTATCTCCCCTCCCCTTAAAATAGGACGTGACTTTAATCCAGACAGTATCTCCCCTCCCCTTTAAATAGGATGGGACTTTAATCCAGATAGTATCTCCCCTCCCCTTTAAATAGGACGGGGCTTTAATCCAGACAGTATCTCCCCTTCCCTTTAAATAGGACGTGGCTTTAATCCAGACAGTATCTCCCCTCTCCTTTAAATAGGACGGGACTTTAATCCAGACAGTATCTCCCCTCTCCTTTAAATAGGACGGGGCTTTAATCCAGACAGTATCTCCCCTCTCCTTTAAATAGGACGGGGCTTTAATCGAGACAGTTTCTCCCCTCCCATTTAAATAAGACATGACTTTATTCCAGACAGTATCTCCCCTCCCCTTTAAATAAGACGTGACTTTAATCCAGACAGTATCTCCCCTCCCCTTTAAATAAGACGTGACTTTAATCCAGACAGTATCTCCCCTCCTCTTTAAATAAAACGTGACTTTAATCCAGACAGCATCACCCCTCCCCTTTAAATAAGACGTGACTTTAATGCAGACAGTATCTCCCCTCCCCTTTAAATAAGACGTGACTTTAATCCAGACAGTATCTCCCCTCCCCTTTAAATGGGACGTGACTTTAATCCAGACAGCATCTCCTCTCCCCTTTAAATGGGACGTGACTTTAATCCAGACAATATCTCCACTCCTCTTTAAATGGGACGTGACTTTAATCCAGATCGTAACTCCCCTCCCCTTTAAATGGGACGTGACTTTAATCCAGACAGTATCTCCCCTCCCCTTTAAATAAGACGTGACTTTAATCCAGACAGTATCTCCCCTCCTCTTTAAATATGACGTGACTTTAATCCAGACAGTATCTCCCCTCCTCTTTAAATATGATGTGACTTTAATCCAGACAGTATCTCCCCTCCTCTTTAAATATGATGTGACTTTAATCCAGACAGTATCTCCCCTCCTCTTTAAATATGACGTGACTTTAATCCAGACAGTATCTCCCCTCCTCTTTAAATATGACGTGACTTTAATCCAGACAGTTTCTCACCTCCTCTTTAAATAAGACGTGACTTTAATCCAGACAGTATCTCCCCTCCTCTTTAAATAAGACGTGACTTTAATCCAGACAGTATCTCCCCTCCCCTTTAAATAAGACGTGACTTTAATCCAGACAGTATCTCCCCTCCTCTTTAAATATGACGTGACTTTAATCCAGACAGTTTCTCACCTCCTCTTTAAATGGGACGTGACTTTAATCCAGACAGTATCTCCCCTCCCCTTTAAATAAGACGTGACTTTAATCCAGACAGCAGCTCCCCTCCCCTTTAAATAAGACGTGACTTTAATCCAGACAGTATCTCCCCTCCTCTTTAAATAAGACGTGACTTTAATCCAGACAGTATCTCCCCTCCCCTTTAAATAAGACGTGACTTTAATCCAGGCAGTATCTCCCCTCCTCTTTAAATGGGACTTGACTTTAATCCAGACAGTATCTCCCCTCCCCTTTAAATAAGACGTGACTTTAATCCAGACAGTATCTCCCCTCCCCTTTAAATAAGACGTGACTTTAATCCAGACAGTATCTCCCCTCCCCTTTAAATGGGACGTGACTTTAATCCAGACAGTATCTCCCTTCCCCTTTAAATAAGACGTGACTTTAATCCAGGCAGTATCTCCCCTCCTCTTTAAATGGGACTTGACTTTAATCCAGACAGTATCTCCCCTCCCCTTTAAATAAGACGTGACTTTAATCCAGACAGTATCTCCCCTCCCCTTTAAATAAGACGTGACTTTAATCCAGACAGTATCTCCCGTCCCCTTTAAATAAGACGTGACTTTAATCCAGACAGTATCTCCCGTCCCCTTTAAATAAGACGTGACTTTGATCCAGACAGTATCTCCCCTCCCCTTTAAATAAGACGTGACTTTAATCCAGACAGTATCTCCCGTCCCCTTTAAATAAGACGTGACTTTAATCCAGACAGTATCTCTCCTCCCCTTTAAATAGGACGTGACTTTAATCCAGACAGTATCTCCCCTCCCCTTTAAATAAGACGTGACTTTAATCCAGGCAGTATCTCCCCTCCCCTTTAAATGGGACGTGACTTTAATCCAGACAGTATCTCCCCTCCCCTTTAAATAAGACGTGACTTTAATCCAGGCAGTATCTCCCCTCCTCTTTAAATGGGACGTTACTTTAATCCAGACAGTATCTCCCCTCCCCTTTAAATAAAACGTGACTTAAATCCAGGCAGTATCTCCCCTCCTCTTTAAATGGGACGTGACTTTAATCCAGACAGTATCCCCCTCCCCTTTAAATAAGACGTGACTTTAATCCAGACAGTATCTCCCCCCCCCTTTAAATAAGACGTGACTTTAATCCAGACAATATCTCCCCACGCCTTTAAATAAGACGTGAATTTAATCCAGACAGTATCTCCCCTCCCCTTTTAATAAAACGTGACTTTAATCCAGACAGTATCTCCCATCCCCTTTAAATGGGACGTGACTTTAATCCAGACAGTATCTCCCCTCCCCTTTAAATAAGACGTGACTTTAATCCAGACAGTATCTCCCCTCCAATTTAAATGAAACGTGACTTTAATCCAGACAGTATCTCCCCTCCCCTTTAAATAAGACGTGACTTAAATCCAGACAGCATCTCCCCTCCCATTTAAATAGGACGTGACTTTGATCCAGACAGCATCTCCCCTCCCCTTTAAATAGGACGTGACTTTAATCCAGACAGCATCTCCCCTCCCCTTTAAATAATCCGTGACTTTAACCCAGACAGTATCTCCCCTCCCCTTTAATTAGGACGTGACTTTAATCCAGACAGTATCTCCCCTCCCCTTTAAATAAGACGTGACTTTAATCCAGACAGTATCTCCCCTCCCCTTTAAATAAGACGTGACTTTAATCCAGACAGCATCTCCCCTCCCATTTAAATAGGACGTGACTTTAATCCAGACAGCATCTCCCCTCCCCTTTAAATAGGACGTGACTTTAATCCAGACAGTATCTCCCCTCCCCTTTAATTAGGACGTGACTTTAATCCAGACAGTATCTCCCCTCCCCTTTAAATAAGACGTGACTTTAATCCAGACAGCATCTCCCCTCCCCTTTAAATAGGACGTGACTTTAATCCAGACAGTATCTCCCCTCCCCTTTAAATAGGACGTGACTTTAATCCAGACAGTATCTCCCCTCCCCTTTAAATCGGACGTGACTTTAATCCAACATCTCTTTTACTTTCAGAAGAAGTTAGTTTGCAAAGTAGCCATGTGCTTAATTTATTTTTTCTCATTTCTCCATTAGATTTGCTACAGAAATTGTTTCAAGTTTAAGACACATTCTATTCAAGACCGGGGGTTTGATAATTCCCACTTTGCCATTGGTCACCTGTCTAACCGGGGTTTACACCACTGTTGTGGAGGTGGAGTGAGGTGGGCTATCCCTTAGGAAATTCACCCTCAATAACCCTTCTGATTGACAGGTGAGATCAAATATACATCTCGAAACAAACATCCCTCTGTTTGACATTTTCATTGTTTCTCTCCCAAATTGGAACTGTTAAAGGGCTCTTTAACGATTTATGTTTTGTGGCCAACTTTAGCTTTTTGGGTCATTGTGCAACCATGGAAACTGTGAATGATGCATTACCTGACTAGAAGCCAAATGATAAATATTACAAATGGTAACATCTGATTGTTTGCGTTTTCATATATGGAGCTAAGTAAGTACAGGAAACAAAGTGCCCTGTCCTTTTGGCCCTGTATCCATGAGATTCCAAGACACACATTGTGAGTTACATGCCTTCACACCATCACCTCAATCCCCTCTCTCTCCAAATCACTCACTGTCTCTTTTACCCACTTCTAGCTCTTCAGTGTGAATTGCTGGTAACTAATTCCACAAACCATTGACTCTTGTCAATGGTCTGCTGATTTTCCTACTTGCTCCCCAGATCCTCATTTTTGCCTCATGTGCCCTGGAATTTGAACAGGGAAGCCTCCTTGTTCCCAATGTGAAGAGCCCAACTCTCTGAACCTGTCCTCGATTTCAGTTTGATAGCTGCACTGAATAAGATGCCGATTGAGTCGCACCTGAAACGTTCAGGGAAACATGTCCTTCCTGATTGGTGCCTCCCAGAAAGGCAAGGAGGGAACACCGATATATCCCAGCATCCTCTGCTGTCACATGTGCAATAATGAGGGTGTTGTGCTCAGCCAATGCCACACTGCCAGGGAACTCATTGTAAAGCTGAATTTGGCTCTCCGTTTTCCGAATAATTCCGATCCAGTTTGTCTTATCTATCACCTGAGAATGGAGTGAAGGCTTGAAGTTAGTCATCTGTCTGCTACTGTTTATTTTAAACAATTACACTCTTTCTTTCTCGTTATTACATGCAAGACTTACTGCTCTGCTCTGTAACCAATGAAAGGAAAAGAACCTAACTCCAAATCTCATCTCTGGTCCTCGCCAGATTTTCCACTCTCTGCCAGTTTTGCAAACGTTCAGCAGCAAGAAACAGGGGCCAGTGCTCCTCACACAGCCTTCCCTTGGTATTTATTCAGGTAAACTTCTCCCTTCCTGTGCTCTGTCCTTTTAGTCCCTTCACCTTCAACTCTCCACCTTGACACATTGCAGCCAAAATGAAGATCCATAGCCTGCTCACCAGATGGTGGATTCAATGGATTCACACTCAACAGCTGCAACAATCACCCAGGGAGGATTCACACTCATACGAACATATGTACAGACGATTTAGGAGCAGGAGTAGGCCACTCGGCCCATCGGGCCTGCTCCGCCATTCAATAAGTTCATGGCTGAACTGATTACTCCACATTTCCACCTACCCCCGATAACCTTCCACCCACTTGCTTATCAAGAATCTATCTACCTCTGCCTTAAAAATATTCAAAGACTCTGCTTCCGCCGCCTTTTGAGGAAGAGAATTCCAAAGACTCACGACCGTCTGAGAGAAAACATTTCTCCTCATCTCTGTCTTAAATGGGCGACCCTTTATTTTTAAACAGTGACCCCTAGTTCTAGATTCTCCCACAAGGGGAAACATCCTTTCCACATCCATCCTGTCAAGACCCCTCAGGATCTTATATGTTTCAATCAAGTCACCTCTTACTCTTCTAAATTCCAGTGGATACAAGCCTAGCCTGTCCAAACTTTCCTCGTAAGACAGCCGCCCATTCCAGATATCGGTCTAGTAAACCTTCTCTGTACTGCCTCCAACGCATTTACATCCTTCCTTAAATAAGGAGATCAGTACTGTACACAATACTCCAGATGTGGTCTCACCAATGCCCTGTATAGCTGAATCATAACCTCCCTACTTTTGTATTCAATTCCCCTCACAATAAACGATAACATTCTATTAGCTTTCATAATTACTTGCTGTACCTGCATACTAACCATTTGCAATTCATACACTAACACAGCCCTCTGCATCTCAGAGCTCTGCAATCTCTCACCATTTAGATAATATGCCTCTTTTTTATTCTTCCTGGCAAAGTGGACAATTTCCCACTTTCCCACATTGTACTCAATTTGCCAGGTCTTTGCCACTCACTTAATCTATCTATATCCCTTTGTAGCCTCCTTATGTCCTCTTCACAAGTTACTTTCCCACCTATCTTTGTGTTATCAGAAAATTTAGCAACTCCTCCATCCAAGTCATTTATATAAATTGTAAAAAGTTGAGACCCCAGCACAGATCCCTGTGACACACTACTCGTTACATCTTGCCCACCAGAAAATGACCCATTTACACCTACACTCTGTTTCCTGTTAGCTAGCCAATCTTCTATCCATGCCAATATGTTACCTCCGACATCATGAGCTTTTATTTTCTGCTATAACCTTTGATGTGTGCCTTCTGGAAATCTAAGTACAATATGCTTTATCCACAACACATGTAACTCCCTCAAAGAATTCCAATAAATTGGTTAAACATGATTTCCCTTTCACAAAGCCATATTGATTCTGCCTGATTACCTTGAAATTTTCTAAGTGCCCTGCTATAACATCTTTAATAATAGCTTCTAACATTTTCCCTAAGACAGAGGTTAAGCTAACTGGTCTGTAGTTTCCTGCTTTCTGTCTCCCTCCCTTTCTGAATAAAGGAGTTACATTCACTATTTTCCAATCTCATGGAACCTTCCCGAATCTAGGGAAGTTTGGAAAATGAATACTAAATCATCAACTATCTCACTAGCCACTTCTTTTAACACCCAGGATGGAGTCCATCAGGACTCGCACAGCTCCAACAATTTGTTCAGTACCACTTCCCTGGTGATTGTAATTTTCTTGAGTTCCTCCCTCCCTTCCATTTCCTGACTTACAGCTAATACTGGGATGTTACTTGTATCCTCAATACTGAAGACCGATGCAAAATATCTGGTCAATTCATCTTCCATCTCCTTATTATCCATTATTAATTCCCCAGACTCACTTTCCATAGGACCAATATTCACTTTGTTAACTCTTTTCTTTTTAAATATCTATAGGAACTCTTACTATCTGTCTTTATATTTCTAGCTAGCTTTCTCTCGTACTCTAATTTTACCTTCCTTATCAATCTTTTAGTCATTCTTTGCTGTTTTTTATATTCTGTCCAATCTTCTGATCTGCCTCCCATCTTTGCACAATTATAGGCTTTTTCTTTACGTTTGATACTATCTTTAACTGTTTTAGTTAACCACGGATGGCAGGCCCCACCGTTGGAATTTTTCTTTCTCGCTGAAATGTATCTATTCTGTGTATTCTGAAATATCCCCTTAAATGTCTGCCACTGCATCTCTATTGACCTATCCCTTAACCAGATTTGCCAGTTCACTTTAGCTAGCTCTGCTTTCATGCCCTCATAATTGCCCTGATTTAAATTTAAAATACTAGTTTTGGACCCACTCTTCTCTCCCTCAAACTGAATGCAAAATTTAATCATATTATGATCACTGCTGCCTAGGGGTGCCTTAAATATGAGGTCATTAATTAATCCTATCTCATTGCACAATACCAGGTATAGTATAGCCTGCTCTCTGGTTGGCTCCAGAACCCATTGTTCCAAGAAATTATCCCAAAAACATTCTATGTATCCCTCATCTAGGCTACCTCTGCCCATCTGCTTTTTCCAGTCTATATGTAGGTTAAAATCCTCCATAATTATTGCTGTACCTTTCTGATAATCCACCATTATTTCTTCCTTTATACCCCGTCCTACATTGTGGTTAGTGTTAAGAGGCTTGTACGCGACTCCCACAAGTGACTTCTTGCCTTTATGATTTCTCATCTCAAAAAAAACACTGGCGGGCAAGATAAAGGAAAATCCTAAGGCGTTTTATAAGTTTATTAAGGGTAAGAGGGCAACCAGGGAAAGAGTGGGGCCCATTAGGGACCAAAGTAGCAATCTGTGTGTGGAGCCGGAGGACGTAGGTGAGGTTTTAAATGATTACTGTTCATCTGTGTTCACGATGGAGAAAGACAGTATAAGTGTAGAGATCAGGGAGGGGGATGGTGATATACCTGAACACATTAGCATTGAAAGGGAAGAAGTATTAGCTGTTTTAGTGGGCTTAAAAGTGGATAAATCCTCAGGCCCAGATGAGATGTATTCCAGGCTGTTATGTGAGACTAGGGAGGAGATAGCAGGGGCTCTGACACAAATTTTCAAATCCTCTCTGGCCACAGGAGAGGTACCAGAGGACTGGAGGACAGCAAATGTGGTACCATTATTCAAGAAGGGTAGCAGGGATAAACCAGGTAATTACAGGCTGGTGAGTCTAACATCAGTGGTTGGGAAAATATTGGAAAATATTCCGAGGGACAGGATTAATCTCCACTTTGAGAGGCAGGGATTAATCAGGGATAGTCAGCATGGCTTTGTCAGGGGCAGATCGTGTCTAACTAACTTGATTGAATTTTTCGGAGGTGACAGATGCATCGATGAGGGTAAAGCAATAGATGTAGCATATATGGATTTCAGAAAGGCTTTTGATAAGGTCCCGCATGGGAGATTGGTTAAGAAGGTAAGAGCCCATTGGATCCAGGGCAATTTGGCAAATTGGATGCAAAATTGGCTTCGTGGCAGGAGGCAGAGGGTGATGGTCGAGGGCTGTTTTTGCGATTGGAAGGCTGTGACCAGTGGTGTACCGCAGGGATCGGTGCTGGGACCTTTGCAGTTTGTAGTGTACATTAATGGTTTAGACGTGAATGTAGGAGGTATGATCAGTGAGTTCGCAGATGACAAGAAAATTGGTGGTATTGTAAATAGTGAGGAGGAAAGCCTTAGATTACAGGGAGATATAGATGGGCTGGTAAGATGGGCAGAGCAGTGGCAGATGGAATTTAATCCTGGAAAGTGTGAAGTAATGCATTTTGAGAGGACTAACAAGGGAAGGGAATATACAATGGATTGTAGGATCCTAGGAAGTACAGGATGTCAGAGGGACCTTGGTGTACTTGTCCATAGATCACTGAAGGCAGCAGCACAGGTAGATAAGATGGTTAGGAAGGCATATGGGATACTTGCCTTTATTAGCCAAGGCATAGAATATAAGAGCAGGGAGGTTATGATGGAGCTGAATAAAATGCTAGTTAGGCCACAGCAGGAGTACTGTGTACAGTTCTGGGCACCACACTATAGGAAGGATGTGATTGGAGAGGGTGCAGAGGAGATTCACCAGGATGTTGCCTGGGCTGGAGCATTTCAAAGAACAAAGAACAAAGAAAATTACAGCACAGGAACAGGCCCTTCGGCCCTCCAAGCCTGCGCCGATCCAGATCCTCTATCTAAACATGTCGCCTATTTTCTAAGGGTCTGTATCTCTTTACTTCCTGCCCATTCATGTATCTGTCTAGATACATCTTAAAAGACTCTATCGTGTCCGCGTCTACCACCTCCGCTGACAACGCGTTCCAGGCACCCACCACCCTCTGCGTAAAGAACTTTCCACGCATATCCCCCCTAAACTTTTCCCCTCTCACTTTGAACTCGTGTCCTCTAGTAATTGAAACCCCGACTCTGGGAAAAAGCCTCTTGCTATCCACCCTGTCTATACCTCTCATGATTTTGTACACCTCAATCAGGTCCCCCCTCAACCTCCGTCTTTCTAATGAAAATAATCCTAATCTACTCAACCTCTCTTCATAGCTAGTGCCCTCCATACCAGGCAACATCCTGGTGAACCTCCTCTGCACCCTCTCCAATCACATCCTTTTGGTAATGTGGCGACCAGAACTGCACGCAGTATTCCAAATGTGGCCGAACTGTATATACAACTGTAACATGACCTGCCAACTCTTGTACTCAATACCCCGTCCGATGAAGGAAAGCATGCCGTATGCCTTCTTGACCACGCTATTGACCTGCGTTGCCACCTTCAGGGAACAATGGACCTGAACACCCAAATCTCTCTGTACATCAATTTTCCCCAGGACTTTTCCATTTACTGTATAGTTCACTCTTGAATTGGATCTTCCAAAATGCATCACCTTGCATTTGCCTTGATTGAACTCCATCTGCCATTTCTCTGCCCAACTCTCCAATCTATCTATATTCTGCTGTATTCTCTGACAGTCCCCTTCACTATCTGCTACTCCACCAATCTTAGTGTCATCTACAAACTTGCTAATCAGACCACCTATACTTTCCTCCAAATCATTTATGTATATCACAAACAACAGTGGTCCCAGCACGGATCCCTGTGGAACACCACTGGTCACACGTCTCCATTTTGAGAAACTCCCTTCCAGCTATGAAGAGAGACTGAAAAGGCTAGGGTTGTTTTCCTTAGAGCAGAGAAGGCTGATGGGGGACATGATTGAGGTATACAAAATTATGAGGGGTATTGATAGGTTAGATAGGAAGAAACTTTTTCCCTTAGCGGAGGGGTCAAGAACCAGGGGACATAGATTTAAGGTAAGGGGCAAGAGGTTTAGGGGGGATTTGAGGAAATTCTTTTTCACCCAGCGGGTGGTTGGAATCTGGAACACACTGCCTGAAGAGGTGGTGGAGGCAGGAATCCTCACAACATTTAAGAAGTATTTAGATGAGCACTTGAAATGCCATAGTATACAAGGCTGCGGGTCAAGTGCAGGAATATGGGATTAGAATAGTTGGGTGCTGGATGGCCGATGCAGACGCGATGGGCTGAAGGGCCTGTTTCTGAGGTGTTTAACTCTATGATGACCCAAACTGCTTCTACACCCTGGTCTCCTGAACTAGGTTATCCCTCTCTATTGCGCTAATACCATCATTAATTAACAGAGCTACACCTCCACCTTTTCCTAGCTTCCTGTCCTTCCTAAATGCCATGTACCCTTCAATATTCAGGTCCCAATCTATGTCGTTTTGCAGCCATGTCTCTGTAATGGCTATCAGATTGTACTTATTTATTTCTATTTGTGCTCAGTTAATCTGTTTTGTTTCGAATGCTATGTGTATTCAGATACAGAGCCTTTAGTTTTGTCCTGTTATTACTTTTATAACCTCTCGCCTTATCTGTTGATTTACTCTTAGATTTGTATTCTCTGTCCCTTCCTGTCACAGTTTGTTTATCATTTCCCATATTAATACCTTTCTCTCTTGCCTTGTTTCTACTCCTTGATTTACCATATCTTTTCAAATTTGATGCCTTGCCCCCACTATTTAGTTTAAAACCCTGTCTACTTCCCTAGTTATGTGGCTCGCTCGAACACCGGCCCCAGCACAGTTCAGGTGTAGACCATCCCAATGGTACAGCCCCCATTTCTCCAGTACTGGTGCCAGTGCCCCACGAACTGGAACCCACTTCTACCACACCAGTCTTTGAGCCACTCATTAATTTCTCTAATCTTATTTTCCCTATTCCAATTTGCACATGGCTCAAGTACCTAGTTCCTCATACTGACTATGCAGAACCCCTTTCCTTGTCCTGCCCATGTTTTTGGTACCTACTTGGACCACGATGACTGGATCTTCCCCCTCCCACTGTAAATTCCTCTCCAGCCCTGAGCAGATGTCCCAAACCCTGGCACCGGGCAGGCAACACAGCCGTCTGGACTCTCACTCTTTGCTACAGAGGGCGGCACAGTGGCGCAGTGGTTAGCACCGCAGCCTCACAGCTCCAGGGACCCGGGTTCGATTCCAGGTACTGCCTGTGTGGAGTTTGCAAGTTCTCCCTGTGTCTGCGTGGGTTTTCTCCGGGTGCTCCGGTTTCCTCCCACAAGCCAAAAGACTTGCAGGTTGATAGGTAAATTGGCCATTATAAATTGCCACTGGTATAGGTATAGGTGGGGATGTTTGGTAGGAATATGGGGTTAGTGTAGGATTAGTATAAATGGGTGGTTGATGGTCGGCACAGACTCGGTGGGCCGAAGGGCCTGTTTCAGTGCTGTATCTCTAATCTAAAACAGTGTCAATCCCCCTAACTATACTGTCCCCTACTACCACTACATTCCTTTTTTCTCCCTCCACTTGAATGGCTTCCTGTACCATGGTGCCATGGTCAGGTTGCTCATCCACCCTGCAGCCCCCACTCTCATCCAAACAAGCTGAAAGAATCTCAAACCTGTTGGACAATCGCAAAGTCTAAGGCTCCTGCACTCTCCTTATCTGCCTCAGCTGCAGCCACACTCTCCTGTCCCTGACCACTGACTAAATCAGAAGATCCTATCCTAAGGGGTGTGACCGCCTCCTGGTACAAAGTGTCCAGGTAGCTTGCCCCCTCCTTGATGTGTCGCAATGTCTGCAGCTCGGACTCCAGTTCAATGACTCTGCGCCAAAGCTCTTCGAGCCGCAAACACTTACTGCAGACGTGTTTGCTCTGGATAACACTGGCATCCAGGAGCCCCCACATGCTGCAGCTGTGACACATCACCTGTCCTGCTATCCTTAATGTGTTTTCATTAACTACTTAATTACTTTATTCAATTATTTATTTTATTTTCCTTTTTTTATATATTTTACTCAGCTTACCACGAGTTCCTTTACTATTTTAAACATTGGGATTAGAATGGACCTTAATTACTTACCAGATACTCACCAAACAGGTAGCTTCTTCCCAAACCAATCACCTACCTGCTTGCCTGTGATGTTTGATACAATGTTTGATTTAAATTAAATTAAATTAAAAGCTTACCTGTATACTCACCCCGATGGCTCTCTGTTTCCCTGCTCTCAATGTTGATTGTGACGTCACTCTGATGTCACTTTTCTATTTTTCCCTGCTCTGTTCCTGCTGCTCCCGTCGTGCTCCTCTCTCTCAGTCTCTCTCAGCTCCCGTCATGTTCCTCTCTCTCTCTCTCTCTCAGCTCCCGTCGTGCTCCTCTCTCTCTCTCTCTCTCAGCTCCCGTCGTGCTCCTCTCTCTCTCTCTCTCTCAGCTCCCGTCGTGCTCCTCTCTCTCTCTCCGCTCCCGCCGTGCTCCTCTCTCTCTCTCTCAGCTCCTGCCGTGCTCCTCTCTCTCTCTCCGCTCCCGCCGTGCTCCTCTCTCTCTCTTTCTGCTCCCGCCATTCTCCTCTCTCTCTCTCTCAGCTCCCGCCGTACTCCTCTCTCTCTCTCAGCTCCTGCCGTGCTCCTCTCTCTCTCTCTCTCAGCTCCCGCCGTGCTCCTCTCTCTCTCTCAGCTCCCGCCGTGCTCCTCTCTCTCTCTCCGCTCCCACCATGCTCCTCTCTCTCTCTCCGCTCCCGCCATGCTCCTCTCTCTCTCTCCACTCCTGCCATTCTCCTCTCTCTCCGCTCCTGCCATTCTCCTCTCTCTCTCTCTCTCTCTCCGCTCCTGCCATTCTCCTCTCTCTCTCTCCGCTCCCGCCATGCTCCTCTCTCTCTCTCTCCGCTCCCGCCGTGCTCCTCTCTCTCTCTGCTCCCGCCGTGCTCCTCTCTCTCTCTCCACTCCCGCCATGCTCCTCTCTCTCTCTCTCTCCGCTCCCGCCATGCTCCTCTCTCTCTCTCCGCACCCGCCATGCTCCTCTCTCTCTCTCTTTGCTCCCGCCGAGCTCCTCTCTCTCTCTCCGCTCCCGCCGTGCTCCTCTCTCTCTCCGCTCCCGCCGAGCTCCCCTCTCTCTCTCTGCTCCTGCCATGCTCCTCTATCTCTCTCTCCACTCCCGCCATGCTCCTCTCTCTCTCTCTCTGCTCCCGCCGAGCTCCTCTCTCTCTCTCCGCTCCCGCCGTGCTCCTCTCTCTCTCTCTGCTCCTGCCATGCTCCTCTATCTCTCTCTCCGCTCCCGCCATGCTCCTCTCTCTCTCTCTCTGCTCCCGCCGAGCTCCTCTCTCTCTCTCCGCTCCCGCCGTGCTCCTCTCTCTCTCTGCTCCTGCCATGCTCCTCTATCTCTCTCTCCGCTCCCGCCATGCTCCTCTCTCTCTCTCTGCTCCCGCTGAGCTCCTCTCTCTCTCTCCGCTCCCGCCGTGCTCCTCTCTCTCTCTCTGCTCCCGCCGAGCTCCTCTCTCTCTCTCTGCTCCTGCCATGCTCCTCTATCTCTCTCTCTGCTCCCGCCATGCTCCTCTCTCTCTCTCTCTGCTCCCGCCAAGCTCCTCTCTCTCTCTCCGCTCCCGCCGTGCTCCTCTATCTCTCTCTGCTCCTGCCATGCTCCTCTATCTCTCTCTCCGCTCCCGCCATGCTCCTCTCTCTCTCTCCGCACCTGCCATTCTCCTCTCTCTCTCTCTTTCCGCTCCAGCTATGCTCCTCTCTCTCTCTCTCTCTGCTCCCGATGTGCTCCTCTCTCTCTCTGCTCCCGCCGAGCTCCTCTCTCTCTCTCCGATCCCGCCGTGCTCCTCTCTCTCTCTGCTCCTGCCATGCTCCTCTATCTCTCTCTCCGCTCCTGCCATGCTCTGCTCTCTCTCTCTGCTCCCGCCGAGCTCCTCTCTCTCTCTCCGCTCCCGCCGTGCTCCTCTCTCTCTCCGCTCCCGCCATGCTCCTCTCTCTCTCTCTGCTCCTGCCATGCTTCTCTATCTCTCTCTCCGCTCCCGCCATTCTCCTCTCTCTCTCTCCGCTCCCGCCGTGCTCCTCTCTCTCTCCGCTCCCGCCGTGCTCCTCTCTCTCTCTCCGCTCCCACCATGCTCCTCTCTCTCTCTCCGCTCCCGCCATGCTCCTCTCTCTCTCTCCACTCCTGCCATTCTCCTCTCTCTCCGCTCCTGCCATTCTCCTCTCTCTCTCTCTCTCTCTCCGCTCCTGCCATTCTCCTCTCTCTCTCTCCGCTCCCGCCATGCTCCTCTCTCTCTCTCTCCGCTCCCGCCGTGCTCCTCTCTCTCTCTGCTCCCGCCGTGCTCCTCTCTCTCTCTCCACTCCCGCCATGCTCCTCTCTCTCTCTCTCTCCGCTCCCGCCATGCTCCTCTCTCTCTATCCGCACCCGCCATGCTCCTCTCTCTCTCTCTTTGCTCCCGCCGAGCTCCTCTCTCTCTCTCCGCTCCCGCCGTGCTCCTCTCTCTCTCCGCTCCCGCCGAGCTCCCCTCTCTCTCTCTGCTCCTGCCATGCTCCTCTATCTCTCTCTCCACTCCCGCCATGCTCCTCTCTCTCTCTCTCTGCTCCCGCCGAGCTCCTCTCTCTCTCTCCGCTCCTGCCATGCTCCTCTATCTCTCTCTCCACTCCCGCCATGCTCCTCTCTCTCTCTCTCCGCTCCCGCCGTGCTCCTCTCTCTCTCCGCTCCCGCCGAGCTCCCCTCTCTCTCTCTGCTCCTGCCATGCTCCTCTATCTCTCTCTCCACTCCCGCCATGCTCCTCTCTCTCTCTCTCTGCTCCCGCCGAGCTCCCCTCTCTCTCTCTGCTCCTGCCATGCTCCTCTATCTCTCTCTCCACTCCCGCCATGCTCCTCTCTCTCTCTCTCTGCTCCTGCCATGCTCCTCTATCTCTCTCTCCACTCCCGCCATGCTCCTCTCTCTCTCTCTCTGCTCCTGCCATGCTCCTCTATCTCTCTCTCCGCTCCCGCCATGCTCCTCTCTCTCTCTCTCTGCTCCCGCCGAGCTCCTCTCTCTCTCTCCGCTCCCGCCGTGCTCCTCTCTCTCTCTGCTCCTGCCATGCTCCTCTATCTCTCTCTCCGCTCCCGCCATGCTCCTCTCTCTCTCTCTGCTCCCGCTGAGCTCCTCTCTCTCTCTCCGCTCCCGCCGTGCTCCTCTCTCTCTCTCTGCTCCCGCCGAGCTCCTCTCTCTCTCTCTGCTCCTGCCATGCTCCTCTATCTCTCTCTCTGCTCCCGCCATGCTCCTCTCTCTCTCTCTCTGCTCCCGCCAAGCTCCTCTCTCTCTCTCCGCTCCCGCCGTGCTCCTCTATCTCTCTCTGCTCCTGCCATGCTCCTCTATCTCTCTCTCCGCTCCCGCCATGCTCCTCTCTCTCTCTCCGCACCTGCCATTCTCCTCTCTCTCTCTCTTTCCGCTCCAGCTATGCTCCTCTCTCTCTCTCTCTCCGCTCCCGCCATGCTCCTCTCTCTCTCTCCGCACCTGCCATTCTCCTCTCTCTCTCTCTTTCCGCTCCAGCTATGCTCCTCTCTCTCTCTCTCTGCTCCCGATGTGCTCCTCTCTCTCTCTGCTCCCGCCGAGCTCATCTCTCTCTCTCCGATCCCGCCGTGCTCCTCTCTCTCTCTGCTCCTGCCATGCTCCTCTATCTCTCTCTCCGCTCCTGCCATGCTCTGCTCTCTCTCTCTGCTCCCGCCGAGCTCCTCTCTCTCTCTCCGCTCCCGCCGTGCTCCTCTCTCTCTCCGCTCCCGCCATGCTCCTCTCTCTCTCTCTGCTCCTGCCATGCTTCTCTATCTCTCTCTCCGCTCCCGCCATTCTCCTCTCTCTCTCTCCGCTCCCGCCGTGCTCCTCTCTCTATCCGCTCCCGCCGTGCTCCTCTCTCTCTCTCCGCTCCCACCATGCTCCTCTCTCTCTCTCCGCTCCCGCCATGCTCCTCTCTCTCTCTCCACTCCTGCCATTCTCCTCTCTCTCCGCTCCTGCCATTCTCCTCTCTCTCTCTCTCTCTCTCCGCTCCTGCCATTCTCCTCTCTCTCTCTCCGCTCCCGCCATGCTCCTCTCTCTCTCTCTCCGCTCCCGCCGTGCTCCTCTCTCTCTCTGCTCCCGCCGTGCTCCTCTCTCTCTCTCCACTCCCGCCATGCTCCTCTCTCTCTCTCTCTCCGCTCCCGCCATGCTCCTCTCTCTCTCTCCGCACCCGCCATGCTCCTCTCTCTCTCTCTTTGCTCCCGCCGAGCTCCTCTCTCTCTCTCCGCTCCCGCCGTGCTCCTCTCTCTCTCCGCTCCCGCCGAGCTCCCCTCTCTCTCTCTGCTCCTGCCATGCTCCTCTATCTCTCTCTCCACTCCCGCCATGCTCCTCTCTCTCTCTCTCTGCTCCCGCCGAGCTCCTCTCTCTCTCTCCGCTCCCGCCGTGCTCCTCTCTCTCTCTCTGCTCCTGCCATGCTCCTCTATCTCTCTCTCCGCTCCCGCCATGCTCCTCTCTCTCTCTCTCTGCTCCCGCCGAGCTCCTCTCTCTCTCTCCGCTCCCGCCGTGCTCCTCTCTCTCTCTGCTCCTGCCATGCTCCTCTATCTCTCTCTCCGCTCCCGCCATGCTCCTCTCTCTCTCTCTGCTCCCGCTGAGCTCCTCTCTCTCTCTCCGCTCCCGCCGTGCTCCTCTCTCTCTCTCTGCTCCCGCCGAGCTCCTCTCTCTCTCTCTGCTCCTGCCATGCTCCTCTATCTCTCTCTCTGCTCCCGCCATGCTCCTCTCTCTCTCTCTCTGCTCCCGCCAAGCTCCTCTCTCTCTCTCCGCTCCCGCCGTGCTCCTCTATCTCTCTCTGCTCCTGCCATGCTCCTCTATCTCTCTCTCCGCTCCCGCCATGCTCCTCTCTCTCTCTCCGCACCTGCCATTCTCCTCTCTCTCTCTCTTTCCGCTCCAGCTATGCTCCTCTCTCTCTCTCTCTCTGCTCCCGATGTGCTCCTCTCTCTCTCTGCTCCCGCCGAGCTCCTCTCTCTCTCTCCGATCCCGCCGTGCTCCTCTCTCTCTCTGCTCCTGCCATGCTCCTCTATCTCTCTCTCCGCTCCTGCCATGCTCTGCTCTCTCTCTCTGCTCCCGCCGAGCTCCTCTCTCTCTCTCCGCTCCCGCCGTGCTCCTCTCTCTCTCCGCTCCCGCCATGCTCCTCTCTCTCTCTCTGCTCCTGCCATGCTTCTCTATCTCTCTCTCCGCTCCCGCCATTCTCCTCTCTCTCTCTCCGCTCCCGCCGTGCTCCTCTCTCTCTCCGCTCCCGCCGTGCTCCTCTCTCTCTCTCTCTGCTCCTGCCATGCTCCTCTATCTCTCTCTCCGCTCCCGCCATTCTCCTCTCTCTCTCTCCGCACCTGCCATTCTCCTCTCTCTCTCTCCGCTCCAGCTATGCTCCTCTCTCTCTCTCTGCTCCCGCCGTTCTCCTCTCTATCCGCTCCCGCCGTGCTCCTCTCTCTCTTTCTCTCCACTCCAGCTATGCTCCTCTCTCTCTCTCTCTCTGCTCCCGCCGTGCTCCTCTCTCTCTCTCCGCTCCTGCCGTGCTCCTGTCTCTCTCTCCGCTCCCGCCCTGCTCCTCTCTCTCTTTCTCTCCACTCCAGCTATGCTCCTCTCTCTCTCTCTCTCTGCTCCCGCCGTGCTCCTCTCTCTCTCTCCGCTCCTGCCGTGCTCCTGTCTCTCTCTCCGCTCCCGCCGTGCTCCTCTCTCTCTTTCTCTCCACTCCAGCTATGCTCCTCTCTCTCTCTCTGCTCCCGCTGTTCTCCTCTCTCTCTATCCGCTCCTGCCGTGCTCCTCTCTCTCTCTCTCTCTGCTCCCGCCGTGCTCCTCTCTCTCTCTCCGCTCCCGCCGTGCTCCTCTCTCTCTTTCTCTCCACTCCAGCTATGCTCCTCTCTCTCTCTCTCTCTGCTCCCGCCATGCTCCTCTCTCTCTCTCCGCTCCTGCCGTGCTCCTGTCTCTCTCTCCGCTCCCGCCGTGCTCCTCTCTCTCTTTCTCTCCACTCCAGCTATGCTCCTCTCTCTCTCTCTGCTCCCGCTGTTCTCCTCTCTCTCTCTCCGCTCCCGCCGTGCTCCTCTCTCTCTCTCTGCTCCCGCTGTTCTCCTCTCTCTCTCTCCGCTCCCGCCGTGCTCCTCTCTCTCTCTCTGCTCCCGCCGTGCTCCTCTCTCTCTTTCTCTCCACTCCAGCTATGCTCCTCTCTCTCTCTCTCTCTCTCTCTCTGTGCAATCTGAGTGGGGGGAGGGTGAACAGCCAGAGGTTATGGTCCATATTAGCACCAATAACAGAGGTAGAAAGAGGGATGGGGTCCCGAAGGCAGAATATAGAGATCTAAGAAAGAAATTTAAAAGGAGGACCTCAAAGATAGTAATCTCCAGATTACTCCTGGTGCCAGGGGCCAGTGAGTGCAGAAATAGAAGGATAGTGCAGTTGAATGCATGGCCGGAGAGATGGTGCAGGAGGGAGGGCTTTAGATTCATGGGCAGTAGGACAGGTTCAGGGAGAGGTGGGACCTGTGCAGGCCAGACGGGCTGCACCTCAATAGGCCATGGACCAATTCTGTGGCAGGAAGTTTGCTTGTACTATTGGGATGGGTTTAAACTAGCTTGGCAAGGGATTGAAACCTGAGGGTAGATTGAAAAGGGAGAGAAGCGAAGGTGGGAATGAAAGACAGGAAATTAGTAAATGTGTTTGGAAGGTAGAGGAAACAAAGGCTGGAAAATAACCAGCAAGGGAGTTTGGCAGTGCTGAATGGTATATAATTCAAGGCAAGAAATTTATGGAATAAGGCAAATGAGCTGAGAGCACAGATTGACACATGGGAGTATAATATTATAGTTATTACTGAGACATGGCTGAAAGAAGGGTAGGAATGGCAGCTCAACATTCCTGGGCACAAAACTGGACCCTGTTGGATGTCAAAGAGCATACAGAGTAGGACAAGACAAATAAAGAAATCTTATGTCAGTTGCCAAGAGCTCTATACTGCAGAAAACATACAGGAGTATAAAACATGCAAGGGTGAAATTGAAAAGGAAATTAGGAGAGCAAAGAGAGGGCATAAAAATATTACATACATAGGGTTACATAGTATATGCAGCTCAGAAACAGGCCATTCAGCCCAACCAATCCATGCTGGAATTTATGCTCCACTTGAGCCTCCTCCCATTTTCCCTCATCTAAATCTATCATCATAACCCTCTATTGCTTGCTGCCTCATATGCTTGTCTAGCCTCCCCTTAAAGAAATCTATACTATTCACTTCAACCACTTCCTGTGGTAGTGAGTTCCACATTCTCACCACTCTTTGGGTGAAGAAATTTCTTCTAAATTCTCCATACGATTTCTTGGCAATTATTTTATATTGATGGTGTCTAGTTATGTTCTTTCCCACAAGTGGAAACATTCTTTATCAAAATCTTTCATAGTTTGGAAGCTCTCTGTTAGGTCACTTCTCTGCCTTCCTTTTTCAAGAGAAGAGACACAGCCTGTTCATCCTTTCCAAATATACATAGCCACGCGTTTCTGGTATCATCCTTGTTAATCTTCTTTTCACCCTCTCCAGTGCCTTCATATCCTTTTATAATATGTTGACCAGACTTGCACACAGTATTCTAAGTGTGGTCTAATCAAGGTTTGATGCAGGTTTAGCATAACTTCCCTACTTTAAATTATATCCAGCTGGAAATAAAGCCTAGTGGTTGGTTTGCTTTTTTTTAATGGCCTTGCTAACGTGTGGCACAACTTTGAGTGCTTGGTGTATTTACTCTCCATGAACCCTTTTGCTCCTCTACCCCACCTAAACACATGTCTTCCAAATAATAAATGACCTCCCTACTCTTCCTACCAAAATGTACTACTTCACATTTATCTGCGTTGAACTTCATTTGCCCATTATTTGCCCATTCTTCAGTTTATTGATGTCCTCCTGTAATTTATTGGAGTCCGCCTCAGTATTGACCATCCCCATCACCACCCCCCAAAGTTGGTGTTATCTGCAAATTTAGAAATTGTGTTTTTGATTCCAAAGTCTAAATGGTTAATGTAAATTATGAACAGCAGTGTTCCCAGCACTGATCCTTGTGGAACACCACTTCCCACCTTCTACCACTCTGAATAACTACCTTTTACTCCCACATTCTGTTTTCTGTCTTGAAGCTAGCTAGCAATTCGTTCTGCCACGTGTCCCTGACTCCGCATTCTCTGACCTTATTAATTAGGCTATTATGGGGCACCTTATAGAAGGCCTTTTGAAAATCCAGACAAATCATATCTGCTGCATCTATTGTCTACTCTCTGTTGCCTTCTCAAAAAATTCGATAAGTTTGGTCAAGCACGATTTTCCCCTTTGAAATCCATGCTGAATATCCAGTATTGTATTTTTCTTTTCCAGATGTTCTTCTATTCTTCCCTTTAGTAGGGATTCCATTATTTTTCCTCCCACCGATGTTAAGCTATAATTCCCTGTGTATGTTCTGTCCCCCTTCTTAAATATAGAGAATATGTTCGCTATCTGCCAGTCCTCAGGCACTACACATTTCTCGAATGAATTATGAAATATGTGCAGTAATGCTTCTACTATCCCTTCCCTAGATTCTTTTAAAATGCATGGATGCAATCCATCTAGACCAGGGGTTTTATCCTCTTTGATTTTGATTAGTTTATTCAATACATCTTTTTTATTTTAAATGTACTTATCTCATTACCTATCTCATCATTCAAAGTCATTTCTGCCTGTTCTATCTCCCGGTAAATACAGAAGCAAAATAATTATTTAATATTTCTGCCATCTCCATATCATTACTTGTGGTATTATTCTATCCCTTAATGGTCCTATCACATCCCATCTTCCTTTTTTATTGATGTTCCTGTAAAATATTTTACTTTTTTATATTCCCTGACAATTTAATTTAATAATTCCTCTTTGCCTTCGGAATTGTTTTTTGACTTCTCTCCTAATCTCTTCATATTCTCTCTTATCATGCACTCCTCTAGTTGTGTATGTATTTCATGTATACCTCTTTCCCAACCCTCACTTGTTCCCTTATGCCTTTATTCATCCATGGAGTTCCACTAATGTTTAGTTTGCTCTTGCCTTTAAGTGGAATATATTTCTCCTGCTCTCTGTTGAACACCATTTGAAATGTTTCCCATTGTTGCTCTACATCATTGTTTGTCAATATAGTTGCCCATTTTATTTTTCCAAGTTTTATTCTCAGCCCCTCAAAATCATCTTTTCTTCAATCTATTAACATGTTTTTGGTCATAATTATGTCCTTTTTTTATCATCTTTAAGCATATTATATTGCGGTCACTATTGTCGAGATATTTCCCTTCTTTTACTTCTCTTATCTGGTTTATTCCCCATTATTAGATCCAATAGTGAATCTTCCCTTGTTGGGCTTTTTGCATGTTGAGTTAGGATTGTGACTGGAAGGCTGTTTCCAGTGGAGTTCTGCAGGGCTCAGTATTGTATGCCTTGCTGTTTCATGGTACATATCAATGATCCAGACTTCAACGTAGAGGGCATGATTAAGAAATTTGCAGATGATATGAAAATTGGCCGTGTGCTGATGGTGAGGAAGAAAGCTGCAGACTGCAGGAAGATATCAATGGACTGGCCAGATGGACGGAAAAGTGGCAAATGGAATCCAATCCGAAGAAGTGTGAGGTAAGGCATTTGGGGAGGTCAAACAAGGCAAGGGAATACACAATAAATGGTCGGACACTGAGAAGCGTAGAGGAACAGAGGGCCTTGGAGTGCATGTCTACAGATTCCTGAAGGTAGCTGGGCAGGTAGGTAAGGTGGTTAAGAAGATACACAGGATATTTTCCTTTATTGGCCAAGGCCTAGAGTATAAGAGCAGGGATGTTATGATGGAACTTTTTTTTATACGTTCATGGGATGTGGGCATCGCTGGCCGGGCCACCATTTATTGCCCATCCCTAATTACCCTTAAGAAGGTGGTGGTGAGCTGCCTTCTGGAACCGCTGCAGTCCATGGGGAGTAGGCACACCAACAGTGCTGTTAGGAAGGGAGTATAAATTGCTAGTTATACAACAGCTAGCGGACTATGTACAGATCTGGTCACCACATTACAGAATGTGATCACACTAGAGGGGGTTGTTATGACCAGGTGAGAAGAAGGTCTAGGGTTCCCTTTCAGCCTTCACTTGGTCTTACTGTAACAGGGTTTTATTATTAAACACACTGTTTTTAGCTCTCCTTTGGTGAATCCTTGTTCACCGCTTTCCAATTAGAAGACAAAAAACCAGCACAAACAGGTTTTCTTCGGTTTAAAGAAGAAAAGTTGAAATTTATTAAACTTGAACTTAAACTCAAATTCGATTGACTATGCATACACAACACGTCCACGCTAGCATACATACGTGATACACACATGCAAATAGAGACAGAAAAGAGCAGAAGAAAATAAAGTGGAAAGGTTTGAGGCAATATCTGAAGAGTTTTTGTTATGGTTCTTCAAGCTCAGAGGCGTTGATTGTAGGTAGATCTTGCTTTTCATTGGGGCCCAGTATTCTTCTTAAACCTTGTCCTCTGTAGGAGACTTTTCTCTCTTGGGGTTCATGTGTCATCTGTGGCTTGTGAGAAAGAGGTGGGAGCAGACAGGAGAGATCTTCACAGTCCAGGACAGTCTTTCAAAATTTCTGTGGCAAGTTAAAAAAAAACCTGGAGCAGTCATGTGACCAGCTGATCTCACCAGTCCTGGATTGTAGCACCTTAGCAGTCTCTGGAATGCTCCTCTTACACACAATACCTGGTGATCAAGGACCATTGTGGTTTGAATGTGTCAGGGAATGGTCCTTTGTCCTTCCAAGCACTGTCTGTTAATATGCAAATGTCTTTTCCAGCCATGGCTGATCTGTTTAACAAGGCATTTTCTCGCTCCAGAAACAGTTTAAAATCAATATTCATGACAAAATTAATGAGCCTCATTCTTGGCACGTGGGGGTCTAGCATGACAGGGTATATTGTGTTGCCCGGAATGGAGAATTTTAAATTGGATAGGCTGGGGTTGTGGAATGGAGAAGGCTGAGGGGAGATTTAATTTTGGCGTGTGAAATTAAAGGGGCCTGGATAGAAGGGATAGGAAGAACTATTTCCATTGGCAGAGTGGTCAGTAAACAGGAGGCACAGATTTAAAGTAATTGTTAGAAGGATTTGACAGGAGTTGAGTTGAACTTTATTCACCGAGAGGCGGATGGTACTGAAATTCACTGCCTGTAAGGATGGTAGAGGCAGAAACCCTCATCACATTTAGTAAGTACTTGGATATAGAATCACAAAATGATTACAGCACAGAAGGAGGCCATTCGGCCCATTGTGCCTGTGCGAGATCTCGGCAAGAGCAACTTACCTAGTCCCACTGTCCTGCCTTTTCTCTACAGCTGTGCAAATTTTTTTTCACTGTGTCATTATCCAATTCCCATTTGAAGGCCATGATTGAAACAGCCTCCACCACACTCTCAGACAGTGCGTTCCAGATCCTAAACACTCACTGAACCTGCTTCCAACACACTCTCAGACAGTGCGTTCCAGATCCTAAAAACTCACTGAACCTGCCTAAACCACACACTCAGACAGTGCATTCCAGATCCGAAACACTCACTGAACCTGCCTCCACCACACTCTCAGACAGTGCATTCCAGATCCGAAACACTCACTGAACCTGCCTCCACCACACTCTCAGACAGTGCATTCCAGATCCGAAACACTCACTGAACCTGCCTAAACCACACACTCAGACAGTGCATTCCAGATCCGAAACACTCACTGAACCTGCCTCCACCACACTCTCAGACAGTGCGTTCCAGATCCTAAAAACTCACTGAACCTGCCTCCACCACACTCTCAGACAGTGCGTTCCAGATCCTAAACACTCACTGAACCTGCTTCCAACACACTCTCAGACAGTGCGTTCCAGATCCTAAAAACTCACTGAACCTGCCTAAACCACACACTCAGACAGTGCATTCCAGATCCGAAACACTCACTGAACCTGCCTCCACCACACTCTCAGACAGTGCGTTCCAGATCCTAAAAACTCACTGAACCTGCCTAAACCACACACTCAGACAGTGCATTCCAGATCCGAAACACTCACTGAACCTGCCTCCACCACACTCTCAGACAGTGCGTTCCAGATCCTAAACACTCACTGAACCTGCTTCCAACACACTCTCAGACAGTGCATTCCAGATCCTAAACACTCACTGAACCTGCCTCCACCACACTCTCAGACAGTGTATTCCAGATCCTAAACACTCACTGAACCTGCCTCCACCACACTCTCAGACAGTGCGTTCCAGATCCTAAACACTCACTGAACCTGCCTCCACCACACTCTCAGACAGTGCATTCCAGATCCTAAACACTCACTGAACCTGCCTCCACCACACTCTCAGACAGTGCATTCCAGATCCTAAACACTCACTGAACCTGCCTCCACCACACTCTCAGACAGTGCATTCCAGATCCTAAACACTCACTGAACCTGCCTCCACCACACTCTCAGACAGTGCATTCCAGATCCGAAACACTCACTGAACCTGCTTCCACCACACTCTCAGACAGTGCAATCCAGATCCTAAACACTCACTGAACCTGCTTCCAACACACTCTCAGATAGTGCGTTCCAGATCCGAAACACTCACTGAACCTGCTTCCACCACACTCTCAGACAGTGCATTCCAGATCCGAAACACTCACTGAACCTGCTTCCACCACACTCTCAGACAGTGCATTCCAGATCCGAAACACTCACTGAACCTGCCTCCACCACACTCTCAGACAGTGCATTCCAGATCCTAAACACTCACTGAACCTGCTTCCAACACACTCTCAGACAGTGCATTCCAGATCCGAAACACTCACTGAACCTGCTTCCAACACACTCTCAGACAGTGCGTTCCAGATCCGAAACACTCACTGAACCTGCCTAAACCACACACTCAGACAGTGCATTCCAGATCCTAAACACTCACTGAACCTGCCTAAACCACACACTCAGACAGTGCATTCCAGATCCGAAACACTCACTGAACCTGCCTCCACCACACTCTCAGACAGTGCGTTCCAGATCCTAAACACACACTGAACCTGCCTCCACCGCACTCTCCGACAGTGCGTTCCAGATCCTAAACACTCACTGAACCTGCTTCCAACACACTCTCAGACAGTGCGTTCCAGATCCTAAACACTCACTGAACCTGCCTCCACCACACTCTCAGACAGTGCATTCCAGATCCTAAACACTCACTGAACCTGCCTCCACCACACTCTCAGACAGTGCATTCCAGATCCTAAACACTCACTGAACCTGCCTCCACCACACTCTCAGACAGTGCATTCCAGATCCTAAACACTCACTGAACCTGCTTCCAACACACTCTCAGACAGTGCATTCCAGATCCTAAACACTCACTGAACCTGCTTCCAACACACTCTCAGACAGTGCGTTCCAGATCCGAAACACTCACTGAACCTGCCTAAACCACACACTCAGACAGTGCATTCCAGATCCTAAACACTCACTGAACCTGCCTAAACCACACACTCAGACAGTGCATTCCAGATCCGAAACACTCACTGAACCTGCCTCCACCACACTCTCAGACAGTGCGTTCCAGATCCTAAACACACACTGAACCTGCCTCCACCGCACTCTCCGACAGTGCGTTCCAGATCCTAAACACTCACTGAACCTGCTTCCAACACACTCTCAGACAGTGCGTTCCAGATCCTAAACACTCACTGAACCTGCCTCCACCACACTCTCAGACAGTGCATTCCAGATCCTAAACACTCACTGAACCTGCCTCCACCACACTCTCAGACAGTGCATTCCAGATCCTAAACACTCACTGAACCTGCCTAAACCACACACTCAGACAGTGCATTCCAGATCCGAAACACTCACTGAACCTGCCTCCACCACACTCTCAGACAGTGCATTCCGGACCATAAACACTCACTGAACCTGCCTCCACCGTACTCTCAGACGGTGCATTCCGGACCATAAACACTCACTGAACCTGCCTTCACCGCACTCTCCGACAGTGCGTTCCAGATCCTAAACATTCACTGAACCTGCCTCCACCAGACACCCAGTCTGTGCGTTCCAGACCCTAAACACTCACTGAACCTACCTTCACCACACTCTCTGACACTGCGTTCCAGATCCTAAATTCTCATTCAACCTGCCTCCACCTCACTCTCGGACAGTGCATTCCAGATCCTAAACACTCACTGAGCCTGCCTCCACCACACTCTCACAGTGCGTTCCAGATCCTAAACACTCACTGAACCTGCCTCCACCACACTCTCAGGCAGTGCGTTCCTGATCCTAAACACTCACTGAACCTGCCTCCACCAGACACCCAGTCTGTGCGTTCCAGACCCTAAACACTCACTGAACCTACCTTCACCACACTCTCTGACACTGCGTTCCAGATCCTAAATTCTCATTCAACCTGCCTCCACCTCACTCTCGGACAGTGCATTCCAGATCCTAAACACTCACTGAGCCTGCCTCCACCACACTCTCACAGTGCGTTCCAGATCCTAAACACTCACTGAACCTGCCTCCACCACACTCTCAGGCAGTGCGTTCCTGATCCTAAACACTCACTGAACCTGCCTCCTCCGCACTCCCAGTCAGTGCATTCCAGATCCTAAACACTCACTGAACCTGCCTCCAGCACACACTCAGACAGTGCATTCCAGATCCTAAACACTCACTGAATCTGCTTCCACCACACACTCAGACAGTGCATTCCAGATCCTAACCACTCGATGCATAAACATTTTTTTTCCTCATGTCATGTAAATAGGTGCCCTTGGATTCTCGACTCTTCGCCATTGGGAACAGTTTCTCCCAATCTGCTCTGTTTCGACCCCTGTTTAGATCATTTTGAACAGCTCTTGGAAATCTCTTCTCAACCTTCTCTTCTCTAAGGAGAACAACCCCAGCTTCTCAAATGTTTCCACGTAACTGAAGACTCTCATCCCTGAATCTATTCTCTTAAATCTTTTCTGCACTCTCTCTAAAGACTTCACTTACTTCCTTATATGTCCAGAATTGGTCACAATACTCCATTTGAAGTCAACCAGTGTTTTCTAAAGGTTTGTCATACATCCTTGCTTTTGTACTCTATGCCTTTATTTATAAAGCCCTGGATACCTGTTTAGCCACTCTCACAACCTGTCCTGCCACCGTCAATGATATGGGCATATCTACCCTGAGGTCTCTCATTTCCTGCTCCTGCTTTAGAATTGTATCCTTTATTTTATATTGCCTCTCAATGTTCTTCCTACCAAATTCTATCACTTCACACTTCTCTGCATTAAATATCATCAGACATGTGTTCTCCCATTCCAACAGCCTGTCTATGTTCTCTTGAAGTCTATCACTATCCTCCTCTCAGTTCTCAGTACTTCCACGTTTTGTGTCATCGGTAAATTTTCAAATTAATCCCTATACACTCAGGTCTAGGTCATTAATATCAATCAAGGAAAGCAATGATCCTAACACTGACCCCTGGGGAATCCCACTTCATTCCTCCAGTCTGAAAAACAACCATTCACAACTATTCTCTGTTTCCTGTCACTCAGCCAACTTTGTATCCATGCTGCTAATGTCCTTTTTATTCCATGGGCTTCAACTTTGCTGACAAGCCAATTATGTAGCACTTTATCAGATGCCTCTTGGAAGTCCATGTTACCTTATCATCCGCAATACCCTCATCAACCCTCTCTATTATAAAAGCAAAATACTGCGGACGCTGGAAATCTGAAATAGAAACAAGAAATGCTGGATCTACTCAGCAGGTCTGGCAGCATCTGTGGCAGTTCCGAAGAAGGGTCACTGACCCGAAACATTAACTCTGCTTCTCTAACCCTCTCTATTACCTCATCAAAAAACTCAATTTGCCTTTAACAAATCCATGCTGTCTTTTCTTAATTAATTCACACTTGTCCAACTGACTGTTAATTTTGTCCCAGATTATAGTTTCTGTAGTTGCTGAGGTTATCCTTACACCTTTTTTTGAACAAAGGTGTAACATTTGCAATTCTCCAGTCCTCTGGCACTATTCCTATATCTAAGGAGGATTGGAAGATTATAGCCAGTACCTCCACAATTTGCTCCCTTACTTCCCTCAGTTTCCTCGGATGCATCTGATCTGGTCCCGGTGACTTATCAGCTTGCACTATGGCAGCTTTTTCTCCCTTGGTAAAGACGGATGCAAAGTACTCATTTCGTACCTCAGCCACGCCTTCAACCTCTGTGCATAGATCCCCTTTTTGTCCCTAATAGGCCCTACTCCTCTTTTTACCATCCTTTTGCTATTTATATGCCTATAGAAGACCTTAGCATTCCCTTTTATGTTAGCTGCCAATCTCTTCTCACACTCTCTTTGCTTCTCTTATTTCCTTTTTTACTTTGCCTCTGAAATTTCTGTATTCAGCCTGGTTCTAACTTGTATTTATCACCTGACATCTGTCATATGCACCCTTTTTCTGCTTCACCTTGGACTCTAACTCTTGTGTCATCCAGGGAGCTCTGGATCTGTTTACCTGACCTTTCCCCTTTGTGGGAATGTACCTTGACTGTACCCGTACTATCTCTTCTTTAAAGGTAGTGCATTGTTCAGTTACAGTTTTGCCTGCCAATCACTGATTCCTGTTTACCTGGGCCAGACCTATTCTCACACCATTGAAACTAGCCCTCCCTGATTAATTATCTTTACTCTAGATTGGTCCTTGTCCTTTTCCATAGCTAATCTAAACCTTATGATGCTATGGTCAAAAATGTTCCCCAACCAACACTTGATTAATTTGACCCACCTCATTCCTGAGAACCAGATGCAGCAATGCCTCCTTCCTCGTTGGACTGGGAACATACTGATGTAGAAAGTTCTCCTGAACTTTACACTATTTCTATCCCAGTTTATATGAATGTAATTAAAGTCCTGCATTATAACTATGCCATCATTCTCGTACTGCTCTGTAATTTCCTTGCTGATTTGCTCCTCTATATCTTTCCCATGAGTTGGTGTTCTATAGAATACACCCAGTAGTGTAATTGCACCTCTATTGTTCCTTAACTCTAACCAAATCGATGTTGTCCCTGATCCCTCAAGGTCATCCTCTCTCTTCACCACCATAACATTCTCCTTATTCATTACAGCTACCCCTCCCCCTTTCCTTCTTCCCCTAGCTTTCCTAAACACCTTGTATCCAGGAATATTTGGTCCTGAGTCCTGCCCTTTCTTGAGCCAGGTCTCCATTATCACCCCAACATCATATTTTCACTTGGCTATCTGCACCTGCAGTTCAGCATACTTGGCGCATTCACATACATGCACAGGAAACCGAATTTAGAACTTAACTGTATTCTCTCTTACTCTGACCACACCTAATATCTTAATATTTCTTACTTTACTGCCAGCTGACTGTCCCAATCCTTTGTGCGCCTTGTTACTCCCTTCTTGTTCTAAGCCCCTGCCAAGTTAGTTTAAATCCTCCCTAGTGGCACCAGCAAACTGCCCTGTGAGGACAGTATTCCTGGCTTTGTTCAGATGCAACTGTCTGGCCTGTACAAGTCCCATCTTCCCCAGATTTGATCTCAATGTTCCAGGAGTCTAAAACCCTCCCTCCTGCACCAGCCATGCATTCTCTCCTATTTCTATACTCACTAGCGCATGGTACCAGGAGCAATCCGAAGATTACAACCTTTGAATTTCTGCTTGCTCGTCTCCTTCCTAGCTCCCTCTGCCTGCAGGACTAAGCCCTCTTTCTCCCTATGTAGGTGGTACCGATATGGACCACAACCTCTGTCCTCCCCCCTCAGAGTGCTCTGTAACTGCTAAGTGACATCCTGGACCTTGGTGCCAGAGCGGAATCACGTCTGCGGCTGCAGAACTGCCTGTCTACTCCGTTAACTACAGAATCCCTGTCATTATTGTACTGATGTGCCATAACGAACAGAGCCAGAACCAAGAACTGGAAATAGGATCAGGCTGGATACCTCTTTCTCAGCTGTCACCGCCATGATGGGCTGAATGGCCTCCTTCAGTGCCACAAATGGTCTATGTTTATATGTTTCTATCCCATATACTCAAAAACACACCCTCAACACCCATACACTCAAAAATACCCCCTCAACATCCCATACACTCAAAAACACACTCTCAACATCCATACACTCAAAAACACACCCCCAACACCCATACACTCAAAACACACCCTCAAAACCCATACACTCAAAAACACACCCTCAACATCCCATACACTCAAAAACACACCCTCAACATCCCATACACTCAAAAATACCCCCTCAACACCCATACGCTCAAAAACACCCCTTCAACATCCCATACACTCAAAAACACACCCTCAACATCCCATACACTCAAAACACCCCCTCAACATCCCATACACTCAAAAACACACCCCCAACACCCATACACTCAAAACACACCCTCAACACCCATACACTCAAAACACACCCTCAACATCCCATACACTCAAAAACACACCCTCAACATCCCATACACTCAAAACACCCCCTCAACATCCCATACACTCAAATACACACCCCCAACACCCATACACTCAAAACACACCCTCAACACCCATACACTCAAAACACACCCTCAACATCCCATACACTCAAAAACACACTCTCAACATCCATACACTCAAAAACACACCCTCAACATCCCATACACTCAAAAACACACCCCCAACACCCATACACTCAAAACACACCCTCAACACCCATACACTCAAAACACCCCCTCAACATCCCATACACTCAAAAACACACCCCCAACACCCATACACTCAAAACACACCCTCAACACCCATACACTCAAAACACCCCCTCAACATCCCATACACTCAAATACACACCCCCAACACCCATACACTCAAAAACACACCCTCAACATCCCATACACTCAAAACACCCCCTCAACATCCCATACACTCAAATACACACCCCCAACACCCATACACTCAAAACACACCCTCAACACCCATACACTCAAAACACACCCTCAACATCCCATACACTCAAAAACACACTCTCAACATCCATACACTCAAAAACACACCCTCAACATCCCATACACTCAAAAACACACCCCCAACACCCATACACTCAAAACACACCCTCAACACCCATACACTCAAAACACCCCCTCAACATCCCATACACTCAAATACACACCCCCAACACCCATACACTCAAAACACACCCTCAACACCCATACACTCAAAACACACCCTCAACATCCCATACACTCAAAAACACACTCTCAACATCCATACACTCAAAAACACACCCTCAACATCCCATACACTCAAAAACACACCCCCAACACCCATACACTCAAAACACACCCTCAACACCCATACACTCAAAACACACCCTCAACACCCATACACTCAAAAACACACCCTCAACATCCATACACTCAAAAACACACCCTCAACATCCCTTACACTCAAAAACACCCCCTCAACATCCCATACACTCAAAACACACCCTCAACACCCATACACTCAAAACACACCCTCAACACCCATACACTCAAAAACACACTCTCAACATCCATACACTCAAAAACACACCCTCAACATCCCATACACTCAAAAACACACCCCCAACACCCATACACTCAAAACACACCCTCAACACCCATACACTCAAAACACACCCTCAACACCCATACACTCAAAAACACACCCTCAACATCCATACACTCAAAAACACACCCCCAACACCCATACACTCAAAACACACCCTCAACACCCATACACTCAAAACACACCCTCAACACCCATACACTCAAAAACACACCCTCAACATCCATACACTCAAAAACACACCCTCAACATCCCTTACACTCAAAAACACCCCCTCAACATCCCATACACTCAAAAACACACCCTCAACATCCCTTACACTCAAAAACACACCCTCAACACCCATACACTCAAAAACACACCCTCAACATCCCATATACTCAAAAACACACCCTCAAAATCCATACACTTAAAAATACACCCTCAACATCCCAAATACTCAAACATACCCTCAACATCCCATACAATTTTTAAAAAAGCACTCCCAACATCCCATACACTCAAAAACACACCTTCAACATCCCAAATATGCAAACATACCCTCAAAACCCAAAAATACAAAAACACACCCTCAGTATCCCAAATACGCAAAACATTCACCTCAACGTCACAAATACTCAAAAACACACCCTCAACATCCCATACAATCAAAAACACGCCCTCAATATCCAAACATACCCTCAACATCCTATACTCTCAAAAGCATACCCTCAACACCCCATGCACTCAGAAACATACCCTCAAGATCCCAAACACTCAAAAACACCCCCTCAACTCCCATACTCTGAAAAACACAACCTCAACATCCTGAATACTCAAACACACCCCCTCAACATCCTATACACTCAAAAACACTCCCTCAACATCCTATACTCTCCTATACTCTAAAAAACACACCCTCAACATCCTATACACTCAAAAACACACCCTCAACATCCTATACTCTCCTATACTCTCAAAAACACACCCTCAACATCCTACACACTCAGAAACACATCCTCAACATCCTATACACTCAAAAACACACTCTCAACATCCCATACACTCAAAAACACACCCTCAACATCCTATACACTCAAAAACACACCCTCAACATCCTATACTCTCAAAAACACACCCTCAACATCCTACACACTCAGAAACACACCCTCAACATCCTATACACTCAAAAACACACCCTCAACATCCTACACACTCAGAAACACACCCTCAACATCCGATACACTCAAAAGCACACCCTCAACATCCTACACACTCAGAAACACACCCTCAACATCCGATACACTCAAAAACACACCCTCAACATCCTATACTCTCCTATACTCTAAAAAACACACCCTCAACATCCTACACACTCAGAAACACACCCTCAACATCCTATACACTCAAAAACACACCCTCAACATCCCATACATTCAATTAGCCAATGCATGCAGAGAATAAGTGAATGAAAGTAACAAGGTCACATGAACAGCAGTGGTCCTGATTGGAGGTGCCTAACCCCTCAGCCCAACTGTACATATGCATCATTATCAGAGTGACCATCTGGCTCTGAAGACAGCGTGTTGTTAATGACTCTGGGGGTTGGTATAATACTTGTGTGTCTTACGGATGAGCCTCAGAGGGCAGCTGCAGCCATGGTGTATGTCATGGAAAGGCCTCTGTAGATTAAATCCTTCTTTGGGACAGGCAGCCCATTGTTACTGCTGGGTGTCTGGACCTCAGCAGCCTGAAGCTGCCTTCAGTGTCTCTGTCTATATAATCAGGAACCAAAAGTCTCTCTATGACAGATGGTGTGGCCTGAGGCAATGCTCCTGTTTGAGAGGAATGTGATGGCTTTAGTCTGAATTGAAACAAAATACTTTTAAGTTTCAATTCTTCAAAATTCAGTGCTGACTTCCTGTTGGAGCTGTCTCCACTTTGTGGTTTCTGGTCTGAAGTTTATTTTTCTGTTTACAGGAAATCAGAAACTAGCCTAATTCTACTGAGCCTTTGTTCACTTATGGTAATTCAGCATCACTAGTCCTGACCCAATCCCAATCTCCTGACCTGACTCAGAGACCACTGCACCCGATCCTGACCCCCCCCCCCCACCTCACCCGGTCCTGACACCCCCCTCACCCGGTCCTGACACCCTCTCACCCGACCCTGACACCCCCTCACCCGATCCTGAGAGAACCATTCTCCCAGACACAAGTTCTAATCCCAATGTCAGTCATGAGAAACCTGCTCTTTAAAACATTTCATTTTGGAACAATCAGTGACACTGCTGTCTATCACCAACATGCCAACTGCATCATTGTTACTCACCAATACTCTGACACTCTGACTAGATGATTGTCACTCACCAACACTCCAAGTAGACTGTTGTCACTGCCTGCCGCCTCCGCCTACACCACTCTCTCCAACCAACCCTTCCCATTTGACACCTCTAGCAGTACCTACCTTGTACCAGCTGACAGCTCGGTAAGTATACCGTTCCTGTCTCATGGCTGTGCAGGGTAATGTGGCTGTGTCTGTGCACTGGGCTGTTATTGTAGTCATTACTGAGGAGACGGCTGGTGTGAGCCAGAGTAAGAAGACCACTGTCCACTGGTGAATGAGCTCTGTGGACAACAAGAGAGAACAACGTCAGCTCGAGATAATTCGAGTGCCTACTCAGCCACCTGCCAGTTCCACTCCCTCCCTCCCCCGTCTCTGTCCTAACAACACAAACAGGTGTCAGCTCCCTGATGCTGCCTCACTAGGTCACAGTGTTAAAGAGTGGAGGACTCCTTCTGGGATGCAGTTCAGCAGAGGCTGGCTGCACTCACTCTGTTGTGAATCTAGGCAGGGAGTGGCTGCAGCCATTTGACCATGTGAGGCATCGTGACACTTCTCATTCCCTTTCTCCATGTACTTGCAGTCGGATGTCACTGAGGCAGTCACCAAAAGTAGGACCCCTGCTTGGTGTTTCCCTTTCCTCACAACAGGGCTTCTGAGGCTCAAACAGCAGCCACCAGAGATGAATTGAGTTGGCATGGAGCAAGAATCAGAGCTGGCAGCTTTCAGCATGGTTCCTCCCTGCCTTTATGCACAGGGGCATGGAGGTGATTATGAGGCTGGGGCTTTGTCCTTGTGTGAATCTTTCACTGGTGGGCAAACCCTCACACAATGGGCCCAATGTTGCTGGAACTGGGCTTCTCAGTGGATGTGCTATTAGTTAGACATTGTCTTGCAATCTTCAGCTCGAAATTGTTTTGCCCTGTAAAATGCCATGAAAGAGGAAGGAATGCAGTGGTAGTACGGGACAGTATAGTTAGGAGGATTGACACTGTTCTCTGCAGCAAAGAGCGAGAGTCCAGACGACTGTGTTGCTTGCCCGGTGCCAGGGTTCAGGACATCTACTTAGGGCTGGAGAGGAACCTACAGTGGGAGGGGGAGGATCCAGTTGTTGTGGTCCACGTGGGCATCAATGACATAGATAGGACTAGGAAAGAGGTTCTGTATAGTCAGTATGAGGAACTAGGCACCAAATTAAGAAGCAGAACCTCAAAGGTAATAATCTCTGGATTATTACCTGAACCACATGCAAATTGGCAGAGGGCAAATAAGATTAGCGAAATTAATGCGTGGCTCAAAGACTGGTGTGGTAGAAGTGGGTTCCGGTTTGTGTGGCACTGGCACCAGTACCGGGGAAAGTGGTGGCTGTACCATTGGGACAGTCTACTTCTGAACCATGCTGGGGCCGGTATTCTAGTGAGGCGCATAGCTAGGGAAGTAGAGAGAGTTTTAAACTGAATAGTGGGGGCAAGGGGTCAAATTTGGGAAGATATGGTAAATCAAGGAGTAGAGATAAGGCAAGAGAGAAAGGTATCAGCTGTAAGTCAGGAAATGGAAGGCAGAGAGGAACTCAAGAAAATTACAATCACCAGGGAAGTGGTACCGAACAAATTGTTGGAGCTGTGGGCTGACAAGTCCCCGGATCCTGATGGACTTCTTCCTAGGGTGTTAAACGAAATGGCTAGTGAGGTAGTTGATGCGTTAGTTTTAATTTTCCTAGATTCGGGGAAGGTTCCGTGAGATCGGAAAATAGCGAATGCAACTACTTTATTCAAAAAGGGAGGGAGACAGAAAGCAGGAAACTACAGGCCAGTTAGCTTAACATCTGTCTTCGGGAAAATGTTAGAAGCTATTATTAAAGATGTTATAGCAGGGCATTCAGAAAATTTCAAGATAATCAGCAGAATCAACATGGTTTTGTGAAAGGGAAATCATGTTTCACCAATTTATTGGAGTTCTTTGAGGGAGTTACATGTACTGTGGATAAAGGGGAACTGGTGGGTGTATTGTACTTAGATTTCCAGAAGGCATCTGATAAGGTGCCACATCAAAGGTTATATCAGAAAATAAAAACTCATGGTGTAGGGGGTAACATATTGGCATGGATAGAAGATTGGTTAGATAACAGGAAACAGAGAGTAGGCATAAATGGGTCATTTTCTGGTTGGCAAGATGTAACGAGTGGTGTGCTGCAGGGATCTGTGCTGGGGCCTCAACTTTTTACAATTTATATAAATGACTTAGATGAAGGGACTGAAGGTATGGTTGCTAAATTTGCTGATGACAAAAAAATAGGTGGGAAAGTAACTTGTGAAGAGGATATAAGGAGGCTACAAAGGGATATAGATAGGTTAAGTGAGTGGGAAAAGACCTCACAAATGGAATATGATGTGGGAAAGTATGTAATTGTCCACTTTGCCAGATAGAATAAAAAAGAAGTATATAATCTAAATGGTGAGAGATTGCAGAGCTCTGAGATGCAGAGGGATCTGGGTGTCCTAGTGCATGAATCACAAAAGGTTACTATACAGGTACAGCACACAATTAGGAAAGCTAATAAAATGTGATCGTTTATTGTGATGGGAATGAATACAAAAGTAGGGAGGTTATGCTTCAGCTATGCAAGGCATTGGTGAAACCACATCTAGAGTACTGTGAACAGTATTGGTCTCCTTATTTGAGGAAGGATGGAAATGTGCAGTACAGAGAAGGTTTACGAGACTATTACCTGGAATGGGCAGGTTGTCTTACGAAGCAAAATTGGACAGGCTAGGCTTGTATCCACTGGAATTTAGAAGAGTAAGAGATGACTTGATTGAAACATATAAGATCCTGAGGGGTCTTGACAGAGTGGATGTTGAAAGGATATTTCCCCTTGTGGGAGAATCTAGAACTAGGGGTCACTGTTTAAAAATAAGGGGTCACCCATTTAAGACAGATGAGGAGAAATGTTTTCTCTCAGACGGTCGTGAGTCTTCGGAATTCTCTTCCTCAAAAGTCGGTGGAAGCAGAGTCTTTGAATATTTTTGAGGCAGAGGTCGATAGATTCTTGATAAGTTAGGGGGTGGAAGCTTATCGGGGGTAAGTGGAAATGTGGAGTTATCTGTTCAGCTATGGAGTAATTGAATGGTGGAGCAGCTCAAAGGGCCGAGTGGCCTACTCCTGCTCCTAATTTGTATGTTCGTATGTTCGGAATAAAGCTGTGACTAGGACATCTGAGATCTCAGTGAATTATGGGACCTACAGTGAGGAATAACTGAGAAGGGAATAGGGTAAATTTGATTTAAATCGGGTACAGAAAGAGAAATAAAGATAGGGAAAGAAAGATTGGATTAAGAAAAAAATAAAAATTTGACATTTTTAAAACCTTTAAGCACAATTTACTATCTGAAGGAATGAGATTGAACAGTTTAAATTGCTCAATTTCTGTGTCAGGAGAGGTTGATTGGCATTGCAGTATCAAATATCATATCATTAGAAAGGCCCAAACTTCCTGTAGCGAGTTTAATGTGCAAACCCAGCATGTTTTTAAAAATATCAGGGAGGCTAAGGATGAGATGTTAATTGTATTAAGAAAAAGGTAGATTAATATAAATTGACCAGCAAGTTCTGGAGATCTGAAAATATTAATTTAAATTTTTTTTTATTCATTCATGGGATGTGGGCAATGCTGGCTAGGCCCTTGCCCTTGAGAAGGTGGTGGTGAGCTGCCTTCTTGAACTGCTGGAGTCCTTGCGGGGTAGGTATACCCACAGTGCTGTTGACAGGATTTTGACGCAGCGACAGGGAAGGAACGGCGATATAGTTTCAAGTTCGGATGGAGTGTGGATTGAAGTGGAACTTGCAGGTGATGGTGTTCCCATGAATTTGCTGCCCTTGTCCTTCTAGTTGGCAGAGGTCGCAGGTTTGGACGGTACTGTCTAAGGAGCCTTGGTGCATTGCTGCTGTGCATCTTGTAGATGGTACACACTGCTGCTACTGTGCGTAGGTGGTGGAGGGAGTGAATGTTTGTGGATGGGGTGCCAATCAAGTGGGCTGCTTTGTCCTGGATAGTGTTGAACTTCTTGAGTGTCGGAGTTGCACTCATCCAGGCAAGTGGAGAATATTCCATCAGACTCCTGACTTGTGCCTTGTAGATGTTGGACAGGCTTTGGGGAGTCAGGAGGTAAGTTACTCGCCGCAGGATTCCTGGCCTCTGACCTGCTCTTGTAGCCACGGTATTTATATGGCTACTTCAGTTCAGTTTCTGGTCAATGGTAACCCCCAGGATGTTGATAGTGGGGGATTCAGCGATGGTAATGCTGTTGAATGTCAAGGGGAGATGGTTATATTCTCTCTTGTTGGAGATGGTCATTGCCTGGCACTTGTGTGGTGTGAATGTTATTTGCCACTTATCAGCCCAAGCCTGGATATTGTCCAGGTCTTGCTGAATTTCTACACGGACTGCTTCAGTATCTGAGGAGTAGCGAATGGTGCTGAACATTGTGCAATCATCAGCGAACATCCCCACTTCTGACCTTATGATTGAAGGAAGGTCATTGATGAAGCAGCTTAAGATGGTTGGGCCTAGGACACTACCCTGAGGAACACATACAGTGATGTCCTGGAGCTGAGATGGTTGACCTCAAACAACCACAACCATCTTCCTTTGTGCTAGGTACGATTCTAACCAGTGGAGAGTTTCCCCCAGATTCTCATTGACTCCAGTTTTGCTAGGGCTCCTTGATGCCATACTGGGTTAAATGCTGCCTTGATGTCAAGGGCTGTCACTCTTACCTCACTTATTGAGTTCAGCTCTTTTGTCCATGTTTGAACCAAGGCTGTAATGAGGTCAGGAACTGAGTGGCCCTGGCAGCACCCAACTGAGCGTCACTGAGCAGGTTATTGCTAAGCAAGTGCCGCTTGTCAGCACTGTTGATGACACCTTCCATCACTTTGCTGATGATTGAGAGTAGACTGATGGGGTGGAAATTGACCCAGTTGTATTTTCCCTGCTTTATGTGTACAGGACATACCGGGGCAATTTTCCACATTGCAGGGTAGATGCCAGTGTTGTAGCTGTACTGGAACAGCTTGGCTAGGGGCGCAGCAAGTTCTGGTGCACAGGTCTTCAGCACTATTGTCAGAATATTGTCAGGGCCCATAGCCTTTGCAGTATCCAGTGCCTCCAGTCATTTCTTGATATCACGTGGACTGAATCGAATTGTCTGAAAACTAGCATCTGTGATGCTGGGGACTTCAGGAGGTTGAGATGAATCATCAATTCGGCACTTCTGGCTGAAGATTGTTGCAAATGCTTCAGCCTTATCTTTCGCTCTGATGTGCTGGGCTCCCCCATCATTGAGGATGGGGATATTTGTGGAGCCACTTTCTCCAGTTAGTTTAATTGTCCACCACCATTCATGGCTGGATGTGACAGGACTGCAGAGCTTAGATCTGATCCATTGGTTATGGGATCGTTTAGCTCTGTCTATCGCATGCTGCTTACACTGTTTGGCATATAAGTAGTCCTGGTTTGTAGCTTCACCTGGGTGACACCTCATTTTGAGGTATGCCTGTTGCTGCTCCTGGCATGCCCTCCTGCACTCCTCATTGAACCAGGGTTGATCCCCAGCTTGATGGTAAGTTAGACTGGGGGATATGCTGGGCCATGAGGTTACAGATTGTGGTTGAGTACAATACTGCTGCTGATGGCCCACAGAGCCTCATGGATGCCCAGTTTTGCATTGCTAGATCTGTTCGAAATCTATCCGATTTAGCACAGTGGTAGTGCCACACAACACGATGGAGAGTATCCTCAATGTGAAGATGGGACTTTGTCTCCACAAGGACTTTGCGGTGGTCACTCCTACCAGTACTGTCATGGACAGATGCATCTGTGACAGGTAGATTGGTGAGGCTGAGTCAAGTATGTTTTTCCCTTTTGTTGGTTCCTTCACCACCTGCCGCAGACCCAGTCTAGCAGCTATGCCCTTTAGGACTCAGCCAGCTCGGTCAGTAGTGGTGCTACCGAGCCACTCTTGGTGATGGACATTGAAGTTCCCCATCAAGAGTACATTCTGCACCCTTGCCAACCTCAGTGCTTCCTCCCAGTGGTGTTCAACATGGAGGAGTACTGACTGACTCATCAGCTGAGGAGGTGGGGGGTGGCGGGTGCGGGGGAGAGCAGCAGGTGGTAATCAGCAGGAGGATTCCTTGCCCATATTTGACCTGATATCATGAGACCTCATGGGGTCCGGGGTTGATGTTGAGGATTCCCAGGGTAACTGTCTGCTTACTGTCTACCGCTGTGCTGCCACCTCTGGTGAGTCTGTCCTGCCGGTGGGACAGGACGTACTCAGGAATGGTGATGGAGGAGTCTGGGACATTGGCTGTAAGTTATGATTCAGAGACTACGAGTGTGTCAGCGTATCTCTTCATCCACTGGCTAATTTGTACCTTAATGATGGTGTGCTCATTAACACTTGTTATTTTTACAGACGGAGCCGCCCCCTTGTATTTCTAACAAAGCAGGTAATTGTTTTAATTCACCCAGAGTCACGCTTACTGCAACACTTGAAGCAGGTGTCCCTGAAGACACAGCACCTAATAATCCTGTGATTGACAATTTGATGTATTAGCTGACACGGGAAAAACCAGCTATGAAAGCTCACTCAGCACAGGGAGATCCCAAAGGGATATAATAACGTGACTCTTCATCAGCCTAGCCAAACACGCTGGACAGACCCAACATGACTATCTCTGTTTGACAAGCAAATCTCACAAAGGCACATAGAGGCTGTCAAAGTCCTGGAGGTAAATATTACACTGGACAAACCTCAACTGTTTAACTCTGACCCCTGGAATATCACTGGAATGTAGTAGAATGAGCATTAACACAGCACATCCGAACTGAAGAGTCCACTCACCCTGCTGTCCCCACTTCATGCTTGCCTTTCTCTGTTTCAATTCATGAAACTTCCTGTGACAGGCTGAGCTCGGAATGATCTTTACTGGTCACAGTTCTCACGACATACCTCAAAACCCTGGCAGCAGAACTTTTATATTCACTTTCAGAATGTGGGCGTCGCTGAAAAGGCCAGCACTCAGTGCCCATCCCTTGTTAGCTTAGAAATGGAAGGGGAGGGAATGCAGTGCAGTCTGTTGTCCTCTGCTGTTCACAAGAGCTGAAAACATGGAGAAGAAGTTGTCAGAGAACGTGGCCTATTACAGTTATGATAGAAAACATAGGATCTCAGAAGGAGGCCATTCAGCCTCTTTGATTGACCTATTAATCTGTCTCACTCCTCTAGCCTTTCCCCATTGACAGGGAGTTATTTTCCTTTTTCGTTATTTATCCAATTCCTTTTCGAAAGTTACTATTAAATCTACTTCCACCCTTTCAGGCAGTGTATTCCAGATCACAACTAGCTGCGTAATCAAATTCTCACTTTTGGTTTTTATGCCAATCGCCTTAAATCAGTATCCTCTGTCTACTGAGCAGTCTGCCACTGAAAACACTTCCTCCTTATTTACTTAATCAAAACCCTTCGTGCATTTTGAACACCTTTATGAAATCTCCTCTTTACTCTCTCTGCTGTAAGGAGAACAATCCCAGTTTCTCCACATAACTGATAACGCAACGTTTTTAAAAAAAAAGTCATTTACAGGATGTGAGTATCTCTGGCAAGACCGGCATTTATTGCTAATGAGACAGTGACAGTGAGCCAGTTTTTTTTAATACAATTGAGTGGACTACTAGGCTATTTTGAGAATCAACCTGGGGTTCCATGTTGGCAGACCAAGCAGATTTCCTTCCCTAAAGGATCCAGATGGGTTTTTTGACCGTCTGGTAGTTTCATGGTGACCATGATGGAGAGGATTCCTTTTTTTCAGTTTTATCTACTTAAATGAATTTAAACTCCCCAGCTGTTGGGGGATTTGAACTCATGTTACTGAAACAAAATTAGAAGCCACTGAATTAACAGGCCAGTAACATAACCACCATGGTGCTGTTTCCCACATTCTAACAAATCTTTTCGGCACCTGTTTTAAGATCGTATCATTTAGTTTATATTGTGTCTCCTTATTCCTCCTGCCAAAGTGCATCCATTCACACTTCTCTGAGTTAAATTTTGCCTGCCACATGTCTGCGCATTTCATCAGTCTCTGTCCTCCTGAAGTCTGCTACTATCATAGAATCATAGAGTTATACAGCACAGAAACAGGCCCTTCGGCCCATCGTGTCTGCACCGGCCATCAAGCACCTATCGACTCTAATCCCATTTTCCAGCACTTGGCCTGGAGCCTTGTATGCTATGGTGTTTCAAGTGCTCATCTAAATACTTCTTAAATGTTGTGATGGTTCCTGCCTCTACCACCTCTTCAGGCAGTGCGTTCCAGATTCCAACCACACGCTGGGCGAAATTTCTTTTCCTCAAATCCCCTCTAAACCTCCTGCCCCTTACCTTAAATCTATGCCCCCTGGTTATTGACCCCTCCGCTAAGGGAAAAAGTTTCTTCCTATCTATGCCCCTCATAATTTTGTATATCTCAATCATGTCCTCCCTCAGCCTTCTCTGCTCTAAGGAAAACAACCCTAGCCTATCCAGTCTCTCTTCATAGCTGAAACGCTCCAGCCCAGGCAACATCCTGGTGAATCTCCTCTGCACCCTCTCCAGTACAATAACATCCTTCCGATAGTGTGGTGCCCAGAACTGTACACAGGACTCCAGCTGTGGCCTAACTAGCGTTTTATACAGCTCCATCATAACCTCCCTGCTCTTATATTCTATGCCTCGGCTAATAAAGGCAAGTATCCCATATGCCTTCCGAACCATCTCATCTACCTGTGAAGAGAAAAAGATTGGTGAAGACAAATTCCCCTTACATTCAGAAACAGGGGAATTTATTATGGGGAATAAAGAAATGGCCGACCAACTAGTATGCATCCCAGAGTACTTAAGGAAGTGACCCTAGAATTAAGGGGGAGGTGGTGGCGTTGTGGTATTGTCACTGGACTAGTAGCCCAGAGACCCAGGGTATTGCTCTGGGGATATCAGTTCGAATCCCACCGCAGCAGAAGGTGGAATTTGAATTCAATTAATAAATCTGGAATTTAAAGCTAGTCTAATGATGGCCATGAAACCATTGTCGATTGTTGTAAAAACCCATCTGGTTCACTAATGTCCTTTAGGGAAGGAAATCTACTGTCCTTACCTGGTCTGGCCTACATGTGACTCTAGATCCACAGCAATGTGGTTGGCTCTTACATGCCCTCGAAATGGCCCAGCAAGCCACTCAGTTCAAGGGCAATTAGGGATGGGCAATAAATACTGGCCTGGCCTGGCCTGCGACGCCCACATCCCATGAAAGAATAAAAAAAAAAGATATAATGGATACATTGGTGGTCATCTTTCAAGATTCTATAGACCCTGGAACAGTTCCTACAGATTGGAAGGTAGCTAATGTAACCCCACTATTTAAAAAGGGAGGTAGAGAGAAAGCAGGGAATTATAGACCAGTCAGCCTGACGTCAGTAGTGGGGAAAATTCTAGAGTCCATTATCAAAGATTTTATAGCAGAATCGGGCAGAGTCAGCATGGATTTATGAAAGGGAAATCATGCTTGACAAATCTACTAGAATTCTATCAGGATGTAACTAGTAGAGTTGATGAGGGGGCGGGGGCCAATGGATGTGGTTTATTTGGACTTTCAGAAGGCTTTCGACAAAATCCCACATAAGGGATTAGCATGTAAAATTCAATGGGCTCCAGTGGGCTCTTACCTTCTCAACCAATCTCCCATGCGGATCTTATCAAAAGCCTGACTGAAGTCCATGTATACTACATCAACTGCTTTACCGTCATTTACACACCGAGTCATCTCCTCAAAAAATTAAATCAAGTTAGTTAGACATAATCTCCCCCTGACAGAGCCATGTTGACTATCACTGATTAATAGACAGTGTAGGCGGTGGCGTAGTGGTATTATCACTGGACTAGTAACCCAGAGACCCAGGGTATTTCTCTGGGGCCATGGGTTCGAATCCCACCATAGCAGAAGGTGAAATTTGAATTTAATTAATAAATCTGGAATTAAAAAGCTAGTCTAATGATGGCCATGAAAACATTGTCGATTGTTGCAAAAATACACCTGGTTCACCAATGTCCTTGAGGGAAGGAAATCTGCTGTCCTTACCTGGTCAGGCCTACATGTGACTCCAGACCCACAGCAATGTGGTTAACTCTTACATGCCCTCTGAAATGGCCTAGCAAGCCACTCAGTTGTATCCAACCGCTACAAAGTCTATAAAAAGGAATGAAACCGGACGGACCACCCGGCATCAAACAAGGCACCGGAAACGACAACGGCAAACCCAGCCCTGTTGACCCTGCAAAGTCCTCCTTACTAACATCTGGGGGCTTGTGCCAAAGTTGGGAGAGCTGTCCCACAGACTAGTCAAGCAACAGCCTGACATAGTCATACTCATGGAATCATAACTTACAGACAATGTCCCAAACACTGCCATTACCATCCCCGGGTATGTCCTGTCCCACCGGCAGGACAGACCTACCAGAGGGGGTGGCACAGTGGGAGACAGTAGGGAGGGAGTTGCACTGGGAGTCCTCAACATCGACTCTGGAATCCATTAAGTCTCATGGCATCAGGTCAAACATGGGCAAGGTAACCTCCTGCTGATTACCACCCACCGCCCTCCCTTAGCTGATGACTCAGTACTCCTCCATGTTGAACTGCATTTGGAGGAAGCACTGAGGGTGGCAAGGGCACAAAATGTACTCTGGGTGGGGGACTTCAATGTCCATCACCAAGAGTTTTTCGGTAGCACCACTACTGACCGAGCTGGCCGAGTCCTAAAGGACATAGCTGCTAGACTGGGTCTGCGGCAGGTGGTGAGGGAACCAACAAGAGGGAAAAACATACTTGACCTCATCCTCACCAATCTGCCTGCCGCAGATGCTTCTGTCCATGACAGTATTGGAAGGAGTGACCAGCACACAGTACTTTTGGAGACGAAGGCCAGCCTTCTCATTGAAGATACCCTCCATCGTGTTGTGTGGCACTATCACCGTGCTAAATGGGATATATTTCGAACAGATCTAGCAATGCAAAACTGGGCATCCATGAGGCGCTGTGGGCCATCAGTAGTAGCAGAATTGTACTCAACCACAATCTGTAAATTCATGGCCCGGCATATCTCCCAATCTACCATTACCATCAAGCCAGGAGACCAACCCTGGTTCAATGAAGAGTGCAGGAGGGCATGCCAGGAGCAGCACCAGGCATACCTCAAAATGAGGTGTCAACCTGGTGAAGCTACAACACAGGACTACTTGCATGCCAAACTGCGTAAGCAGCATGCAATAGACAGAGCTAAGCGATCCCATAACCAACGGATCAGATCTAAGCTCTGCAGTGATGCCACATCCAGCCGTGAATGGTGGTGGACAATTAAACAACTAACTGGAGGAGGTGGCTCCACAAATATCCCCATCCTCAATGATGGGGGAGCCCAGCACATCAGTGCGAAAGATAAGGCTGAAGCCTTTACAACAATCTTCAGCCAAAAGTGCCGAGTTGATGATCCATCTCGACCTCCTCCTGAACCCCCCCCGCATCACAGATGCCAGACTTCAGCCAAATCGATTCACTCCACGTGATATCAAGAAACAACTGAAGGCACTGGATACTGCAAAAGCAATGGGCCCTGACAATATTCCAGCAATAGTACAGAAGACCTGTGCTCCAGAACTTGCCGCGCCCCTAGCCAAGCTGGTCCAGTACAGCTACAACACTGGCATCTACCCTGAAATGTGGAAAATTGCCCAGGTATGTCCTGTACACAAAAAGCAGGACAAGTCCAACCCGGCCAATTACCACCCCGTCAGCCTACTCTCAATCATCAGTAAAGTGATGGAAGGTGTCATCAACAGTGCCATCAAGTGGCACTTTCCTTGCAATAACCTGCTCAGTGACGCTCAGTTTGGGGTCCGCCAGGGCCACTCAGCTCCTGACCTCATCACAGCCTTGGTTCAAACATGGACAAAAGAGCTGAACTCAAGAGGTGAGGTGAGAGTGACTGCCCTTGACATCAAGACAGCATTTGACTGAGTATGGCATCAAGGAGCCCTTGCAAAACTGAGGTCAATGGGAATCGGGGAAAACCCTCTGCTGGATGAAGTCATACCTAGCACAAAGGAAGATGGTTGTGGTTGTTGGAGGTCAATCATCTGAGCTCCAGGACATCACTGCAGGAGTTCCTCAGGGTAGTGTCCTGGGCCCAACCCATCTTCAGCTGTTTCATCAATGACCTTCCTTCAATTATAAGGTCAGAGTGGGGATGTTCGCTGATGATTGCACAATGTTCAGCACCGTTCGTGACTCCTCAGATACTGAAGCAGTCCGTGTGGAAATGCAGCAAGACCCGAACAATACCCAGGCTTGGGCTGTTAAGTGGCAACTACCATTCGCACCACACAAGTGCCAGGCAATGACCATCTCCAACAAGAGAGAATCTAACCGTCTCCCCTTGACATTCAATGACATTACCATAGCTGAATCCCCCACTATCAACATCCTATGGGCTACCATTGACCAGAAACTGAACTGGAGTAGCCATATAAATACTGTGGCTACAAGAGCAGGTCAGAGGCAAGAAATCCTGAGGCGAGTAACTCACCTCCTGACTCCCAAAAGCCTGTCCACCATCTACAAGGCACAAGTCAGGGGTGTGATGGAATACTCTCCACTTGCCTGGATGGGTGCAGCTCCAACAACACTCAAGAAGCTCGACACTATCCAGGACATAGCAGCCCGCTTGATTGGCACCCCATCCACAAACATTCACTCCCTCCACCACCGACACACAGTGGCAGCAGTGTGTACCATCTACAAGATGCACTGCAGCAATGCACCAAGGCTCCTTAGACAGCACCTTCCAAACCCGCGACCTCTACCAACTAGAAGGACAAGATAAGCAAATACATGGGAACACCACCACCTGCAAGTTCCCCTCCAAGTCACAGACCATCCTGACTTGGAACTATATCGCCGTTCCTTCACTGTCGCTGGGTCAAAATCCTGGAACTCCCTTCCTAACATCAGTGTGGGTGTACCTACCTCACATGGACTGCAGTGGTTCAAGAAGGCAGCTCACCACTACCTTCACAAGGGCAATGAGGTCGGGTAGTAAATGCTGGCATGGCCAGTGACGCCCACATCTCATGAATGAAGAAAAAAAAAATCCATTCCTCTCTATGTGGAGACTAATCCTGTCCCTGACAATTGTTTCCAACAGTTTCCCTATCATTGATGTTAGAATCAACGGCCTGTCAGTACCTGGTTTATCGCTGTTGGCTTTTATGATCACAGCGATCTGGATGGAGTGGTTGCTGAGTAACAGTGATCTGGATGGAGTGGTTGCTGAGTAACAGTGATCTGGATGGAGTGGTTGCTGAGTGACAGCGATCTGGATGGAGTGGTTGCTGAGTAACAGCGATCTGGATGGAGTGGTTGCTGAGTGACAGTGATCTGGGCGGAGTGGGTGCTGAGTAACAGTGATCTGGATGGAGTGGTTGCTGAGTGACAGTGATCTGGATGGAGAGGTTGCTGAGTGACAGTGATCTGGATGGAGTGGTTGCTGACTGACAGTGATCTGGATGGAGTGGTTGCTGAGTGACAGTGATCTGGATGGAGTGGTTGCTGAGTGACAGTGATCTGGATGGAGTGGTTGCTGAGTGACAGTGATCTGGATGGAGTGGTTGCTGAGTGACAGTGATCTGGATGGAGTGGTTGCTGAGTAACAGTGATCTGGATGGAGTGGTTGCTGAGTGAGAGTGATCTGGATGGAGTGGTTGCTGAGTGACAGTGATCTAGATGGAGTGGTTGCTGAGTGAGAGTGATCTGGATGGAGTGGTTGCTGAGTGACAGTGATCTAGATGGAGTGGTTGCTGAGTGAGAGTGATCTGGATGGAGTGGTTGCTGAGAGACAGTGAAATGGATGGAGTGGTTGCTGAGTGAGAGTGATCTGTATGGAGTGGTTGTTGAGTGACAGTGATCTGGATGGAGTGGTTGTTGAGTGACAGTGATCTGGATGGAGTGGTTGCTGAGAGACAGTGATCTGGAAGGAGTGGTTGCTGAGTGACAGTGATCTAGATGGAGTGGTTGCTGAGTGAGAGTGATCTGGATGGAGTGGTTGTTGAGTGACAGTGATCTGGATGGAGTGGTTGCTGAGAGACAGTGATCTGGATGGAGTGGTTGCTGAGTAACAGTGATCTAGATGGAGTGGTTGCTGAGAGACAGTGATCTGGATGGAGTGGTTGCTGAGTAACAGTGATCTGGATGGAGTGGTTGTTGAGTGACAGTGATCTAGATGGAGTGGTTGCTGAGTGACAGTGAGCTGGATGGAGTGGTTGCTGAGAGACAGTGATCTGGATGGAGTGGTTGCTGAGTGACAGTGATCTGGATGGAGTGGTTGCTGAGTGACAGTGATCTGGATGGAGTGGTTGCTGAGTAACAGTGATCTGGATGGAGTGGTTGTTGAGTGACAGTGATCTAGATGGAGTCGTTGCTGAGAGACAGTGATCTGGATGGAGTGGTTGTTGAGTGACAGTGATCTGGATGGAGTGGTTGCTGAGTAACAGTGATCTGGATGGAGTGGTTGTTGAGTGGCAGTGATTTAGATGGAGTGGTTGCTGAGTGACAGTGATCTGGATGGAGTGGTTGTTGAGTGACAGTGATCGAGATGGAGTGGTTGCTGAGTGACAGTGATCTGGATGGAGTCGTTGCTGAGTGACAGTGATCTGGATGGAGTGGTTGCTGAGAGACAGTGATCTAGATGGAGTGGCTGCTGAGTAACAGTGATCTGGATGGAGTGGTTGCTGAGTGACAGTGATCTGGATGGAGTGGTTGTTGAGTGACAGTGATCTAGATGGAGTGGTTGCTGAGTGACAGTGATCTGGATGGAGTGGTTGTTGAGTGACAGTGATCTAGATGGTGTGGTTGTTGAGTGACAGTGATCTGGATGGAGTGGTTGTTGAATGACAGTGATCTAGATGGAGTGGTTGTTGAGTGACAGTGATCTGGATGGAGTGGTTGCTGAGTGACAGTGATCTAGATGGAGTGGTTGCTGAGAGACAGTGATCTGGATGGAGTGGTTGCTGAGAGACAGAGATCTGGATGGAGTGGTTGCTGAGTGACAGTGATCTGGATGGAGTGGTTGCTGAGTAACAGTGATCTGGATGGAGTGGTTGTTGAGTGACAGTGATCTGGATGGAGTGGTTGCTGAGTGACAGTGATCTGGATGGAGTGGTTGCTGAGAGACAGTGATCTGGATGGAGTGGTTGCTGAGTAACAGTGATCTGGATGGAGTGGTTGTTGAGTGACAGTGATCTGGATGGAGTGGTTGTTGAGTGACAGTGATCTAGATGGAGTGGTTGTTGAGTGACAGTGATCTGGATGGAGTGGTTGCTGAGTGACAGTGATCTGGATGGAGTGGTTGCTGAGAGACAGTGATCTGGATGGAGTGGTTGCTGAGTGACAGTGATCTGGATGGAGTGGTTGCTGAGTAACAGTGATCTGGATGGAGTGGTTGTTGAGTGACAGTGATCTGGATGGAGTGGTTGCTGAGTGACAGCGATCTGGATGGAGTGGTTGCTGAGAGACAGTGATCTGGATGGAGTGGTTGCTGAGTAACAGTGATCTGGATGGAGTGGTTGCTGAGAGACAGTGATCTGGATGGAGTGGTTGCTGAGTGACAGCGATCTAGATGGAGTGGTTGCTGAGAGACAGTGATCTGGATGGAGCCGTTGCTGAGTGACAGTGATCTGGATGGAGTGGTTGCTGAGTGACAGTGATCTAGATGGAGTGGTTGTTGAGTGACAGTGATCTAGATGGAGTGGTTGTTGAGTGACAGTGATCTGGATGGAGTGGTTGCTGAGTGACAGTGATCTGGATGGAGTGGTTGCTGAGTGACAGTGATCTGGATGGAGTGGTTGATGAGTGACAGTGATCTGGATGGAGTGGTTGCTGAGAGACAGTGATCTGGATGGAGTGGTTGTTGAGTGACAGTGATCTGGATGGAGTGGTTGCTGAGAGACAGTGATCTGGATGGAGTGGTTGCTGAGTGACAGTGATCTAGATGGAGTGGTTGTTGAGTGACAGTGATCAAGATGGAGTGGTTGTTGACTGACAGTGATCTGGATGGAGTGGTTTCTGAGTGACAGTGATCTGGATGGACTGGTTGATGAGTGACAGTGATCTAGATGGAGTGGTTGTTGAGTGACAGTGATCTGGATGGAGTGGTTGCTGAGTGACAGTGATCTAGATGGAGTGGTTGCTGAGAGACAGTGATCTGGATGGAGTGGTTGCTGAGAGACAGTGATCTGGATGGAGTGGTTGCTGAGTGACAGTGATCTGGATGGAGTGGTTGCTGAGTAACAGTGATCTGGATGGAGTGGTTGTTGAGTGACAGTGATCTGGATGGAGTGGTTGCTGAGTGACAGTGATCTGGATGGAGTGGTTGCTGAGAGACAGTGATCTGGATGGAGTGGCTGCTGAGTAACAGTGATCTGGATGGAGTGGTTGCTGAGTAACAGTGACCTGGATGGAGTGGTTGCTGAGAGACAGTGATCTGGATGGAGTGGTTGCTGAGTGACAGTGATCTAGATGGAGTGGTTGCTGAGAGACAGTGATCTGGATGGAGTGGTTGCTGAGTGACAGTGATCTGGATGGAGTGGTTGCTGAGTGACAGTGATCTAGATGGAGTGGTTGTTGAGTGACAGTGATCTAGATGGAGTGGTTGTTGAGTGACAGTGATCTGGATGGAGTGGTTGCTGAGTGACAGTGATCTGGATGGAGTGGTTGCTGAGTGACAGTGATCTGGATGGAGTGGTTGATGAGTGACAGTGATCTGGATGGAGTGGTTGCTGAGAGACAGTGATCTGGATGGAGTGGTTGTTGAGTGACAGTGATCTGGATGGAGTGGTTGCTGAGTGACAGTGATCTAGATGGAGTGGTTGCTGAGAGACAGTGATCTGGATGGAGTGGTTGATGAGAGACAGTGATCTGGATGGAGTCGTTGCTGAGTGACAGTGATCTAGATGGAGTGGTTGCTGAGAGACAGTGATCTGGATGGAGTGGTTGTTGAGTGACAGTTATCTGGATGGAGTGGTTGCTGAGTAACTGTTATCTAGATGGAGTGGTTGTTGAGTGACAGTGATCTGGATGGAGTCGTTGCTGAGTGACAGTGATCTGGATGGAGTGGTTGATGAGAGACAGTGATCTGGATGGAGTGGTTGTTGAGTGACAGTGATCTGGATGGAGTGGTTGCTGAGTGACAGTGATCTAGATGGAGTGGTTGCTGAGAGACAGTGATCTGGATGGAGTGGTTGCTGAGAGACAGTGATCTGGATGGAGTGGTTGCTGAGTGACAGTGATCTGGATGGAGTGGTTGCTGAGTAACAGTGATCTGGATGGAGTGGTTGTTGAGTGACAGTGATCTGGATGGAGTGGTTGCTGAGTGACAGTGATCTGGATGGAGTGGTTGCTGAGAGACAGTGATCTGGATGGAGTGGTTGCTGAGTAACAGTGATCTGGATGGAGTGGTTGCTGAGAGACAGTGATCTGGATGGAGTGGTTGCTGAGTGACAGTGATCTAGATGGAGTGGTTGCTGAGAGACAGTGATCTGGATGGAGTGGTTGCTGAGTGACAGTGATCTGGATGGAGTGGTTGCTGAGTGACAGTGATCTAGATGGAGTGGTTGTTGAGTGACAGTGATCTAGATGGAGTGGTTGTTGAGTGACAGTGATCTGGATGGAGTGGTTGCTGAGTGACAGTGATCTGGATGGAGTGGTTGCTGAGTGACAGTGATCTGGATGGAGTGGTTGATGAGTGACAGTGATCTGGATGGAGTGGTTGCTGAGAGACAGTGATCTGGATGGAGTGGTTGTTGAGTGACAGTGATCTGGATGGAGTGGTTGCTGAGTGACAGTGATCTAGATGGAGTGGTTGCTGAGAGACAGTGATCTGGATGGAGTGGTTGATGAGAGACAGTGATCTGGATGGAGTCGTTGCTGAGTGACAGTGATCTAGATGGAGTGGTTGCTGAGAGACAGTGATCTGGATGGAGTGGTTGTTGAGTGACAGTTACCTGGATGGAGTGGTTGCTGAGTAACTGTGATCTAGATGGAGTGGTTGCTGAGAGACAGTGATCTGGATGGAGTCGTTGCTGAGTGACAGTGATCTGGATGGAGTGGTTGCTGAGTGACAGTGATCTAGATGGAGTGGTTGTTGAGTGACAGTGATCTAGATGGAGTGGTTGTTGAGTGACAGTGATCTGGATGGAGTGGTTGCTGAGTGACAGTGATCTGGATGGAGTGGTTGCTGAGTGACAGTGATCTGGATGGAGTGGTTGATGAGTGACAGTGATCTGGATGGAGTGGTTGCTGAGAGACAGTGATCTGGATGGAGTGGTTGTTGAGTGACAGTGATCTGGATGGAGTGGTTGCTGAGAGACAGTGATCTGGATGGAGTGGTTGCTGAGTGACAGTGATCTAGATGGAGTGGTTGTTGAGTGACAGTGATCAGGATGGAGTGGTTGTTGACTGACAGTGATCTGGATGGAGTGGTTGCTGAGTGACAGTGATCTGGATGGACTGGTTGATGAGTGACAGTGATCTAGATGGAGTGGTTGTTGAGTGACAGTGATCTGGATGGAGTGGTTGCTGAGTGACAGTGATCTAGATGGAGTGGTTGCTGAGAGACAGTGATCTGGATGGAGTGGTTGCTGAGAGACAGTGATCTGGATGGAGTGGTTGCTGAGTGACAGTGATCTGGATGGAGTGGTTGCTGAGTAACAGTGATCTGGATGGAGTGGTTGTTGAGTGACAGTGATCTGGATGGAGTGGTTGCTGAGTGACAGTGATCTGGATGGAGTGGTTGCTGAGAGACAGTGATCTGGATGGAGTGGCTGCTGAGTAACAGTGATCTGGATGGAGTGGTTGCTGAGTAACAGTGATCTGGATGGAGTGGTTGCTGAGAGACAGTGATCTGGATGGAGTGGTTGCTGAGTGACAGTGATCTAGATGGAGTGGTTGCTGAGAGACAGTGATCTGGATGGAGTGGTTGCTGAGTGACAGTGATCTGGATGGAGTGGTTGCTGAGTGACAGTGATCTAGATGGAGTGGTTGTTGAGTGACAGTGATCTAGATGGAGTGGTTGTTGAGTGACAGTGATCTGGATGGAGTGGTTGCTGAGTGACAGTGATCTGGATGGAGTGGTTGCTGAGTGACAGTGATCTGGATGGAGTGGTTGATGAGTGACAGTGATCTGGATGGAGTGGTTGCTGAGAGACAGTGATCTGGATGGAGTGGTTGTTGAGTGACAGTGATCTGGATGGAGTGGTTGCTGAGTGACAGTGATCTAGATGGAGTGGTTGCTGAGAGACAGTGATCTGGATGGAGTGGTTGATGAGAGACAGTGATCTGGATGGAGTCGTTGCTGAGTGACAGTGATCTAGATGGAGTGGTTGCTGAGAGACAGTGATCTGGATGGAGTGGTTGTTGAGTGACAGTGATCTGGATGGAGTGGTTGCTGAGTAACTGTGATCTAGATGGAGTGGTTGTTGAGTGACAGTGATCTGGATGGAGTCGTTGCTGAGTGACAGTGATCTGGATGGAGTGGTTGATGAGAGACAGTGATCTGGATGGAGTGGTTGTTGAGTGACAGTGATCTGGATGGAGTGGTTGCTGAGTGACAGTGATCTAGATGGAGTGGTTGCTGAGAGACAGTGATCTGGATGGAGTGGTTGCTGAGAGACAGTGATCTGGATGGAGTGGTTGCTGAGTGACAGTGATCTGGATGGAGTGGTTGCTGAGTAACAGTGATCTGGATGGAGTGGTTGTTGAGTGACAGTGATCTGGATGGAGTGGTTGCTGAGTGACAGTGATCTGGATGGAGTGGTTGCTGAGAGACAGTGATCTGGATGGAGTGGTTGCTGAGTAACAGTGATCTGGATGGAGTGGTTGCTGAGAGACAGTGATCTGGATGGAGTGGTTGCTGAGTGACAGCGATCTAGATGGAGTGGTTGCTGAGAGACAGTGATCTGGATGGAGTCGTTGCTGAGTGACAGTGATCTGGATGGAGTGGTTGCTGAGTGACAGTGATATAGATGGAGTGGTTGTTGAGTGACAGTGATCTAGATGGAGTGGTTGTTGAGTGACAGTGATCTGGATGGAGTGGTTGCTGAGTGACAGTGATCTGGATGGAGTGGTTGCTGAGTGACAGTGATCTGGATGGAGTGGTTGATGAGTGACAGTGATCTGGATGGAGTGGTTGCTGAGAGACAGTGATCTGGATGGAGTGGTTGTTGAGTGACAGTGATCTGGATGGAGTGTTTGCTGAGAGACAGTGATCTGGATGGAGTGGTTGCTGAGTGACAGTGATCTAGATGGAGTGGTTGTTGAGTGAGAGTGATCTAGATGGAGTGGTTGTTGACTGACAGTGATCTGGATGGAGTGGTTGCTGAGTGACAGTGAGCTGCATGGAGTGGTTGATGAGTGACAGTGATCTAGATGGAGTGGTTGTTGAGTGACAGTGATCTGGATGGAGTGGTTGCTGAGTGACAGTGATCTAGATGGAGTGGTTGCTGAGAGACAGTGATCTGGATGGAGTGGTTGCTGAGAGACAGTGATCTGGATGGAGTGGTTGCTGAGTGACAGTGATCTGGATGGAGTGGTTGCTGAGTAACAGTGATCTGGATGGAGTGGTTGTTGAGTGACAGTGATCTGGATGGAGTGGTTGCTGAGTGACAGTGATCTGGATGGAGTGGTTGCTGAGAGACAGTGATCTGGATGGAGTGGTTGCTGAGTAACAGTGATCTGGATGGAGTGGTTGCTGAGTAACAGTGATCTGGATGGAGTGGTTGCTGAGAGACAGTGATCTGGATGGAGTGGTTGCTGAGTGACAGTGATCTAGATGGAGTGGTTGCTGAGAGACAGTGATCTGGATGGAGTGGTTGCTGAGTGACAGTGATCTGGATGGAGTGGTTGCTGAGTGACAGTGATCTAGATGGAGTAGTTGTTGAGTGACAGTGATCTAGATGGAGTGGTTGTTGAGTGACAGTGATCTGGATGGAGTGGTTGCTGAGTGAGAGTGATCTGGATGGAGTGGTTGTTGAGTGACAGTGATCTGGATGGAGTGGTTGCTGAGTGACAGTGATCTAGATGGAGTGGTTGCCGAGAGACAGTGATCTGGATGGAGTGGTTGATGAGAGACAGTGATCTGGATGGAGTCGTTGTTGAGTGACAGTGATCTGGATGGAGTCGTTGCTGAGTGACAGTGATCTAGATGGAGTGGTTGCTGAGAGACAGTGATCTGGATGGAGTGGTTGTTGAGTGACAGTGATCTGGATGGAGTGGTTGCTGAGTAACTGTGATCTAGATGGAGTGGTTGTTGAGTGACAGTGATCTGGATGGAGTCGTTGCTGAGTGACAGTGATCTAGATGGAGTGGTTGTTGAATGACAGTGATCTGGATGGAGTGGTTGATGAGAGACAGTGATCTGGATGGAGTGGTTGTTGAGTGACAGTGATCTGGATGGAGTGGTTGCTGAGTGACAGTGATCTTGATGGAGTGGTTGCTGAGAGACAGTGATCTGGATGGAGTGGTTGTTGAGTGACAGTGAACTGGATGGAGTGGTTGCTGAGTGACAGTGATCTGGATGGAGTGGTTGCTGAGTGACAGTGATCTAGATGGAGTGGTTGCTGAGAGACAGTGATCTGGATGGAGTGGTTGCTGAGAGACAGTGATCTGGATGGAGTGGTTGCTGAGTGACAGTGATCTGGATGGAGTGGTTGCTGAGTAACAGTGATCTGGATGGAGTGGTTGTTGAGTGACAGTGATCTGGATGGAGTGGTTGCTGAGTGACAGTGATCTGGATGGAGTGGTTGCTGAGAGACAGTGATCTGGATGGAGTGGTTGCTGAGTAACAGTGATCTGGATGGAGTGGTTGCTGAGAGACAGTGATCTGGATGGAGTGGTTGCTGAGTGACAGCGATCTAGATGGAGTGGTTGCTGAGAGACAGTGATCTGGATGGAGTCGATGCTGAGTGACAGTGATCTGGATGGAGTGGTTGCTGAGTGACAGTGATATAGATGGAGTGGTTGTTGAGTGACAGTGATCTAGATGGAGTGGTTGTTGAGTGACAGTGATCTGGATGGAGTGGTTGCTGAGTGACAGTGATCTGGATGGAGTGGTTGCTGAGTGACAGTGATCTGGATGGAGTGGTTGATGAGTGACAGTGATCTGGATGGAGTGGTTGCTGAGAGACAGTGATCTGGATGGAGTGGTTGTTGAGTGACAGTGATCTGGATGGAGTGTTTGCTGAGAGACAGTGATCTGGATGGAGTGGTTGCTGAGTGACAGTGATCTAGATGGAGTGGTTGTTGAGTGAGAGTGATCTAGATGGAGTGGTTGTTGACTGACAGTGATCTGGATGGAGTGGTTGCTGAGTGACAGTGAGCTGGATGGAGTGGTTGATGAGTGACAGTGATCTAGATGGAGTGGTTGTTGAGTGACAGTGATCTGGATGGAGTGGTTGCTGAGTGACAGTGATCTAGACGGAGTGGTTGCTGAGAGACAGTGATCTGGATGGAGTGGTTGCTGAGAGACAGTGATCTGGATGGAGTGGTTGCTGAGTGACAGTGATCTGGATGGAGTGGTTGCTGAGTAACAGTGATCTGGATGGAGTGGTTGTTGAGTGACAGTGATCTGGATGGAGTGGTTGCTGAGTGACAGTGATCTGGATGGAGTGGTTGCTGAGAGACAGTGATCTGGATGGAGTGGTTGCTGAGTAACAGTGATCTGGATGGAGTGGTTGCTGAGTAACAGTGATCTGGATGGAGTGGTTGCTGAGAGACAGTGATCTGGATGGAGTGGTTGCTGAGTGACAGTGATCTAGATGGAGTGGTTGCTGAGAGACAGTGATCTGGATGGAGTGGTTGCTGAGTGACAGTGATCTGGATGGAGTGGTTGCTGAGTGACAGTGATCTAGATGGAGTAGTTGTTGAGTGACAGTGATCTAGATGGAGTGGTTGTTGAGTGACAGTGATCTGGATGGAGTGGTTGCTGAGTGAGAGTGATCTGGATGGAGTGGTTGTTGAGTGACAGTGATCTGGATGGAGTGGTTGCTGAGTGACAGTGATCTAGATGGACTGGTTGCCGAGAGACAGTGATCTGGATGGAGTGGTTGATGAGAGACAGTGATCTGGATGGAGTCGTTGTTGAGTGACAGTGATCTGGATGGAGTCGTTGCTGAGTGACAGTGATCTAGATGGAGTGGTTGCTGAGAGACAGTGATCTGGATGGAGTGGTTGTTGAGTGACAGTGATCTGGATGGAGTGGTTGCTGAGTAACTGTGATCTAGATGGAGTGGTTGTTGAGTGACAGTGATCTGGATGGAGTCGTTGCTGAGTGACAGTGATCTAGATGGAGTGGTTGTTGAATGACAGTGATCTGGATGGAGTGGTTGATGAGAGACAGTGATCTGGATGGAGTGGTTGTTGAGTGACAGTGATCTGGATGGAGTGGTTGCTGAGTGACAGTGATCTTGATGGAGTGGTTGCTGAGAGACAGTGATCTGGATGGAGTGGTTGTTGAGTGACAGTGATCTGGATGGAGTGGTTGCTGAGTAACAGTGATCTGGATGGAGTGGATGCAGAGTGACAGTGATCTGGATGGAGTGGTTGCTGAGTAACAGTGATCTGGATGGAGTGGTTGTTGAATGACAGTGATCTGGATGGAGTGGTTGCTGAGTAACAGTGAGCTGGATGGAGTGGTTGCTGAGTGACAGTGATCTGGATGGAGTGGTTGCTGAGTAACAGTGATCTGGTTGGAGTGGTTGTTGAATGACAGTGATCTGGATGGAGTGGTTGCTGAATAACAGTGATCTGGATGGAGTGGTTGCTGAGTGACAGTGATCTGGATGGAGTGGTTGCTGAGTAACATTGATCTGGATGGAGTGGTTGCTGAATGACAGTGATCTGGATGGAGTGGTTGTTGAATGACAGTGATCTGGATGGAGTGGTTGTTGAGTGACAGTGATCTGGATGGAGCGGTTGTTGAGTAACAGTGATCTGGATGAAGTGGTTGCTGAGTGACAGTGATCTGGATGGAGTGGTTGCTGAGTGACAGTGATCTGGATGGAGTGGTTGTTGAATGACAGTGATCTGGATGGAGTGGTTGCTGAGTGAGAGTGATCTGGATGGAGTGGTTGCTGAGTGACAGTGATCTGGATGGCGTGGTTGCTGAGAGACAGTGATCTGGATGGAGTGGTTGCTGAGAGACAGTGATCTGGATGGAGTGGTTGCTGAGTGACAGTGATCTGGATGGAGTGGTTCCTGAGTAACAGTGATCTGGATGGAGTGGTTGTTGAGTGACAGTGATCTGGATGGAGTGGTTGCTGAGTGAAAGTGATCTGGATGGAGTGGTTGCTGAGAGACAGTGATCTGGATGGAGTGGTTGCTGAGTAACAGTGATCTGGATGGAGTGGTTGCTGAGTAACAGAGATCTGGATGGAGTGGTTGCTGAGAGACAGTGATCTGGATGGAGTGGTTGCTGAGTGACAGTGATCTAGATGGAGTGGTTGCTGAGAGACAGTGATCCGGATGGAGTGGTTGCTGAGTGACAGTGATCTGGATGGAGTGGTTGCTGAGTGACAGTGATCTAGATGGAGTGGTTGTTGAGTGACAGTGAACTAGATGGAGTGGTTGCTGAGTGACAGTGATCTGGATGGAGTGGTTGCTGGGTGACAGTGATCTGGATGGAGTGGTTGATGAGTGACAGTGATCTGGTTGGAGTGGTTGCTGAGAGACAGTGATCTGGATGAAGTCGTTGTTGAGTGACAGTGATCTGGATGGAGTGGTTGCTGAGTGACAGTGATCTAGATGGAGTGGTTGCTGAGAGACAGTGATCTGGATGGAGTGGTTGATGAGAGACAGTGATCTGGATGGAGTCGTTGTTGAGTGACAGTGATCTGGATGGAGTGGTTGCTGAGTGACAGTGATCTAGATGGAGTGGTTGCTGGGAGACAGTGATCTGGATGGAGTGGTTGTTGAGTAACAGTGATCTGGATGGAGTGGTTGCTGAGTAACTGTGATCTAGATGGAGTGGTTGTTGAGTGACAGTGATCTGGATGGAGTCGTTGCTGAGTGACAGTGATCTAGATGGAGTGGTTGTTGAGTGACAATGATCTGGATGGAGTGGTTGTTGAATGACAGTGAACTGGATGGAGTGGTTGATGAGAGACAGTGATCTAGATGGAGTGGTTGCTGAGAGACAGTGATCTGGATGGAGTGGTTGTTGAGTAACAGTGATCTGGATGGAGTGGTTGCTGAGTAACAGTGATTCAGATGGAGTGGTTGTTCAGTGACAGTGATCTGGATGGAGTCGTTGCTGAGTAACAGTGATCTAGATGGAGTGGTTGTAGAGTGACAGTGATCTGGATGGAGTGGTTGTTGAATGACAGTGATCTGGATGGAGTGGTTGATGAGAGACAGTGATCTGGATGGAGTGGTTGTTGAGTGACAGTGATCTGGATGGAGAGGTTGCTGAGTGACAGTGATCTTGATGGAGTGGTTGCTGAGAGACAGTGATCTGGGTGGAGTGGTTGTTGAGGGACAGTGATCTGGATGGAGTGGTTGCTGAGTAACAGTGATCTGGATGGAGTGGTTGTTGAATGACAGTGATCTGGATGGAGTGGTTGCTGAGAGACATTGATCTGGATGGAGTGGTTGCTGAGAGACAGTGATCTGGATGGAGTGGTTGTTGTGTGACAGTGATCTAGATGGAGTCGTTGCTGAGTGACAGTGATCTGGATGGAGTGGTTGCTGAGAGACAGTGATCTGGATGGAGTGGTTGTTGAGTGACAGTGATCTGGATGGAGTGGTTGCTGAGAGACAGTGATCTGGATGGAGTGGTTGTTGAGTGACAGTGATCTGGATGGAGTGGTTGCTGAGTGACAGTGATCTGGATGGAGTCGTTGCTGAGAGACAGTGATCTGGATGGAGTGGTTGCTGAGAGACAGTGATCTGGATGGAATGGTTGTTGAGTGACAGTGATCTAGAAAGAGACTTTGCTGAGTAACAGTGATCTGGATGGAGTGGTTGCTGAGTAACAGTGATCTGGATGGAGTGGTTGCAGAGTGACAGTGATCTGGATGGAGTGGTTGCTGAGTAACAGTGATCTGGATGGAGTGGTTGTTGAATGACAGTGATCTGGATGGAGTGGTTGCTGAGTAACAGTGATCTGGATGGAGTGGTTGCTGAGTGACAGTGATCTGGATGGAGTGGTTGCTGAGTAACAGTGATCTGGTTGGAGTGGTTGTTGAATGACAGTGATCTGGATGGAGTGGTTGCTGAGTGACAGTGATCTAGATGGAGTGGTTGTTGAATGACAGTGATCTGGATGGAGTGGTTGATGAGAGACAGTGATCTGGATGGAGTGGTTGTTGAGTGACAGTGATCTGGATGGAGTGGTTGCTGAGTGACAGTGATCTTGATGGAGTGGTTGCTGAGAGACTGTGATCTGGATGGAGTGGTTGTTGAGTGACAGTGATCTGGATGGAGTGGTTGCTGAGTAACAGTGATCTGGATGGAGTGGATGCAGAGTGACAGTGATCTGGATGGAGTGGTTGCTGAGTAACAGTGATCTGGATGGAGTGGTTGTTGAATGACAGTGATCTGGATGGAGTGGTTGCTGAGTAACAGTGATCTGGATGGAGTGGTTGCTGAGTGACAGTGAGCTGGATGGAGTGGTTGCTGAGTAACAGTGATCTGGTTGGAGTGGTTGTTGAATGACAGTGATCTGGATGGAGTGGTTGCTGAATAACAGTGATCTGGATGGAGTGGTTGCTCAGTGACAGTGATCTGGATGGAGTGGTTGCTGAGTAACAGTGATCTGGATGGAGTGGTTGCTGAGTGACAGTGATCTGGATGGAGTGGTTGTTGAATGACAGTGATCTGGATGGAGTGGTTGTTGAGTGACAGTGATCTGGATGGAGTGGTTGTTGAGTAACAGTGATCTGGATGGAGTGGTTGCTGAGTGACAGTGATCTGGATGGAGTGGTTGCTGAGTGACAGTGATCTGGATGGAGTGGTTGTTGAATGACAGTGATCTGGATGGAGTGGTTGCTGAGTGAGAGTGATCTGGATGGAGTGGTTGCTGAGTGACAGTGATCTGGATGGCGTGGTTGCTGAGAGACAGTGATCTGGATGGAGTGGTTGCTGAGAGACAGTGATCTGGATGGAGTGGTTGCTGAGTGACAGTGATCTGGATGGAGTGGTTCCTGAGTAACAGTGATCTGGATGGAGTGGTTGTTGAGTGACAGTGATCTGGATGGAGTGGTTGCTGAGTGAAAGTGATCTGGATGGAGTGGTTGCTGAGAGACAGTGATCTGGATGGAGTGGTTGCTGAGTAACAGTGATCTGGATGGAGTGGTTGCTGAGTAACAGAGATCTGGATGGAGTGGTTGTTGAGAGACAGTGATCTGGATGGAGTGGTTGCTGAGTGACAGTGATCTAGATGGAGTGGTTGCTGAGAGACAGTGATCCGGATGGAGTGGTTGCTGAGTGACAGTGATCTGGATGGAGTGGTTGCTGAGTGACAGTGATCTAGATGGAGTGGTTGTTGAATGACAGTGATCTGGATGGAGTGGTTGCTGAGTAACAGTGATCTGGATGGAGTGGTTGCTGAGTGACAGTGATCTGGATGGAGTGGTTGCTGAGTAACAGTGATCTGGTAGGAGTGGTTGTTGAATGACAGTGATCTGGATGGAGTGGTTGCTGAGTGACAGTGATCTAGATGGAGTGGTTGTTGAATGACAGTGATCTGGATGGAGTGGTTGATGAGAGACAGTGATCTGGATGGAGTGGTTGTTGAGTGACAGTGATCTGGATGGAGTGGTTGCTGAGTGACAGTGATCTTGATGGAGTGGTTGCTGAGAGACTGTGATCTGGATGGAGTGGTTGTTGAGTGACAGTGATCTGGATGGAGTGGTTGTTGAGTAACAGTGATCTGGATGGAGTGGTTGCTGAGTGACAGTGATCTGGATGGAGTGGTTGCTGAGTGACAGTGATCTGGATGGAGTGGTTGTTGAATGACAGTGATCTGGATGGAGTGGTTGCTGAGTGAGAGTGATCTGGATGGAGTGGTTGCTGAGTGACAGTGATCTGGATGGCGTGGTTGCTGAGAGACAGTGATCTGGATGGAGTGGTTGCTGAGAGACAGTGATCTGGATGGAGTGGTTGCTGAGTGACAGTGATCTGGATGGAGTGGTTCCTGAGTAACAGTGATCTGGATGGAGTGGTTGTTGAGTGACAGTGATCTGGATGGAGTGGTTGCTGAGTGAAAGTGATCTGGATGGAGTGGTTGCTGAGAGACAGTGATCTGGATGGAGTGGTTGCTGAGTAACAGTGATCTGGATGGAGTGGTTGCTGAGTAACAGAGATCTGGATGGAGTGGTTGTTGAGAGACAGTGATCTGGATGGAGTGGTTGCTGAGTGACAGTGATCTAGATGGAGTGGTTGCTGAGAGACAGTGATCCGGATGGAGTGGTTGCTGAGTGACAGTGATCTGGATGGAGTGGTTGCTGAGTGACAGTGATCTAGATGGAGTGGTTGTTGAATGACAGTGATCTGGATGGAGTGGTTGCTGAGTAACAGTGATCTGGATGGAGTGGTTGCTGAGTGACAGTGATCTGGATGGAGTGGTTGCTGAGTAACAGTGATCTGGTTGGAGTGGTTGTTGAATGACAGTGATCTGGATGGAGTGGTTGCTGAGTGACAGTGATCTAGATGGAGTGGTTGTTGAATGACAGTGATCTGGATGGAGTGGTTGATGAGAGACAGTGATCTGGATGGAGTGGTTGTTGAGTGACAGTGATCTGGATGGAGTGGTTGCTGAGTGACAGTGATCTTGATGGAGTGGTTGCTGAGAGACTGTGATCTGGATGGAGTGGTTGTTGAGTGACAGTGATCTGGATGGAGTGGTTGCTGAGTAACAGTGATCTGGATGGAGTGGATGCAGAGTGACAGTGATCTGGATGGAATGGTTGCTGAGTAACAGTGATCTGGATGGAGTGGTTGTTGAATGACAGTGATCTGGATGGAGTGGTTGCTGAGTAACAGTGATCTGGATGGAGTGGTTGATGAGTGACAGTGATCTGGATGGAGTGGTTGCTGAGTAACAGTGATCTGGTTGGAGTGGTTGTTGAATGACAGTGATCTGGATGGAGTGGTTGCTGAATAACAGTGATCTGGATGGAGTGGTTGCTGAGTAACAGTGATCTGGATGGAGTGGTTGCTGAGTGACAGTGATCTGGATGGAGTGGTTGTTGAATGACAGTGATCTGGATGGAGTGGTTGTTGAGTGACAGTGATCTGGATGGAGTGGTTGTTGAGTAACAGTGATCTGGATGGAGTGGTTGCTGAGTGACAGTGATCTGGATGGAGTGGTTGCTGAGTGACAGTGATCTGGATGGAGTGGTTGTTGAATGACAGTGATCTGGATGGAGTGGTTGCTGAGTGAGAGTGATCTGGATGGAGTGGTTGCTGAGTGACAGTGATCTGGATGGCGTGGTTGCTGAGAGACAGTGATCTGGATGGAGTGGTTGCTGAGAGACAGTGATCTGGATGGAGTGGTTGCTGAGTGACAGTGATCTGGATGGAGTGGTTCCTGAGTAACACTGATCTGGATGGAGTGGTTGTTGAGTGACAGTGATCTGGATGGAGTGGTTGCTGAGTGAAAGTGATCTGGATGGAGTGGTTGCTGAGAGACAGTGATCTGGATGGAGTGGTTGCTGAGTAACAGTGATCTGGATGGAGTGGTTGCTGAGTAACAGAGATCTGGATGGAGTGGTTGCTGAGAGACAGTGATCTGGATGGAGTGGTTGCTGAGTGACAGTGATCTAGATGGAGTGGTTGCTGAGAGACAGTGATCCGGATGGAGTGGTTGCTGAGTGACAGTGATCTGGATGGAGTGGTTGCTGTGTGACAGTGATCTAGATGGTGTGGTTGTTGAGTGACAGTGAACTAGATGGAGTGGTTGCTGAGTGACAGTGATCTGGATGGAGTGGTTGCTGGGTGACAGTGATCTGGATGGAGTGGTTGATGAGTGACAGTGATCTGGATGGAGTGGTTGATGAGAGACAGTGATCTGGATGGAGTCGTTGTTGAGTGACAGTGATCTGGATGGAGTGGTTGCTGAGTGACAGTGATCTAGATGGAGTGGTTGCTGAGAGACAGTGATCTGGATGGAGTGGTTGTTGAGTAACAGTGATCTGGATGGAGTGGTTGCTGAGTTGACAGTGATCTAGATGGAGTGGTTGTTGAGTGACAGTGATCTGGATGGAGTCGTTGCTGAGTGACAGTGATCTGGATGGAGTGGTTGCTGAGAGACAGTGATCTGGATGGAGTGGTTGCTGAGTAACAGTGATCTGGATGGAGTGGTTGCTGAGTAACAGAGATCTGGATGGAGTGGTTGCTGAGAGACAGTGATCTGGATGGAGTGGTTGCTGAGTGACAGTGATCTAGATGGAGTGGTTGCTGAGAGACAGTGATCCGGATGGAGTGGTTGCTGAGTGACAGTGATCTGGATGGAGTGGTTGCTGAGTGACAGTGATCTAGATGGAGTGGTTGTTGAATGACAGTGATCTGGATGGAGTGGTTGCTGAGTAACAGTGATCTGGATGGAGTGGTTGCTGAGTGACAGTGATCTGGATGGAGTGGTTGCTGAGTAACAGTGATCTGGTTGGAGTGGTTGTTGAATGACAGTGATCTGGATGGAGTGGTTGCTGAGTGACAGTGATCTAGATGGAGTGGTTGTTGAATTACAGTGATCTGGATGGAGTGGTTGATGAGAGACAGTGATCTGGATGGAGTGGTTGTTGAGTGACAGTGAGCTGGATGGAGTGGTTGCTGAGTGACAGTGATCTTGATGGAGTGGTTGCTGAGAGACTGTGATCTGGATGGAGTGGTTGTTGAGTGACAGTGATCTGGATGGAGTGGTTGCTGAGTAACAGTGATCTGGATGGAGTGGATGCAGAGTGACAGTGATCTGGATGGAATGGTTGCTGAGTAACAGTGATCTGGATGGAGTGGTTGTTGAATGACAGTGATCTGGATGGAGTGGTTGCTGAGTAACAGTGATCTGGATGGAGTGGTTGCTGAGTGACAGTGATCTGGATGGAGTGGTTGCTGAGTAACAGTGATCTGGTTGGAGTGGTTGTTGAATGACAGTGATCTGGATGGAGTGGTTGCTGAATAACAGTGATCTGGATGGAGTGGTTGCTCAGTGACAGTGATCTGGATGGAGTGGTTGCTGAGTAACAGTGATCTGGATGGAGTGGTTGCTGAGTGACAGTGATCTGGATGGAGTGGTTGTTGAATGACAGTGATCTGGATGGAGTGGTTGTTGAGTGACAGTGATCTGGATGGAGTGGTTGTTGAGTAACAGTGATCTGGATGGAGTGGTTGCTGAGTGACAGTGATCTGGATGGAGTGGTTGCTGAGTGACAGTGATCTGGATGGAGTGGTTGTTGAATGACAGTGATCTGGATGGTGTGGTTGCTGAGTGACAGTGATCTGGATGGAGTGGTTGCTGAGTGACAGTGATCTGGATGGCGTGGTTGCTGAGAGACAGTGATCTGGATGGAGTGGTTGCTGAGAGACAGTGATCTGGATGGAGTGGTTGCTGAGTGACAGTGATCTGGATGGAGTGGTTCCTGAGTAACAGTGATCTGGATGGAGTGGTTGTTGAGTGACAGTGATCTGGATGGAGTGGTTGCTGAGTGAAAGTGATCTGGATGGAGTGGTTGCTGAGAGACAGTGATCTGGATGGAGTGGTTGCTGAGTAACAGTGATCTGGATGGAGTGGTTGCTGAGTAACAGAGATCTGGATGGAGTGGTTGCTGAGAGACAGTGATCTGGATGGAGTGGTTGCTGAGTGACAGTGATCTAGATGGAGTGGTTGCTGAGAGACAGTGATCCGGATGGAGTGGTTGCTGAGTGACAGTGATCTGGATGGAGTGGTTGCTGAGTGACAGTGATCTAGATGGAGTGGTTGTTGAGTGACAGTGAACTAGATGGAGTGGTTGCTGAGTGACAGTGATCTGGATGGAGTGGTTGCTGGGTGACAGTGATCTGGATGGAGTGGTTGATGAGTGACAGTGATCTGGATGGAGTGGTTGATGAGAGACAGTGATCTGGATGGAGTCGTTGTTGAGTGACAGTGATCTGGATGGAGTGGTTGCTGAGTGACAGTGATCTAGATGGAGTGGTTGCTGAGAGACAGTGATCTGGATGGAGTGATTGTTGAGTAACAGTGATCTGGATGGAGTGGTTGCTGAGTGACAGTGATCTAGATGGTGTGGTTGTTGAGTGACAGTGAACTAGATGGAGTGGTTGCTGAGTGACAGTGATCTGGATGGAGTGGTTGCTGGGTGACAGTGATCTGGATGGAGTGGTTGATGAGTGACAGTGATCTGGATGGAGTGGTTGATGAGAGACAGTGATCTGGATGGAGTCGTTGTTGAGTGACAGTGATCTGGATGGAGTGGTTGCTGAGTGACAGTGATCTAGATGGAGTGGTTGCTGAGAGACAGTGATCTGGATGGAGTGGTTGTTGAGTAACAATGATCTGGATGGAGTGGTTGCTGAGTTGACAGTGATCTAGATGGAGTGGTTGTTGAGTGACAGTGATCTGGATGGAGTCGTTGCTGAGTGACAGTGATCTGGATGGAGTGGTTGCTGAGAGACAGTGATCTGGATGGAGTGGTTGCTGAGTAACAGTGATCTGGATGGAGTGGTTGCTGAGTAACAGAGATCTGGATGGAGTGGTTGCTGAGAGACAGTGATCTGGATGGAGTGGTTGCTGAGTGACAGTGATCTAGATGGAGTGGTTGCTGAGAGACAGTGATCCGGATGGAGTGGTTGCTGAGTGACAGTGATCTGGATGGAGTGGTTGCTGAGTGACAGTGATCTAGATGGAGTGGTTGTTGAATGACAGTGATCTGGATGGAGTGGTTGCTGAGTAACAGTGATCTGGATGGAGTGGTTGCTGAGTGACAGTGATCTGGATGGAGTGGTTGCTGAGTAACAGTGATCTGGTTGGAGTGGTTGTTGAATGACAGTGATCTGGATGGAGTGGTTGCTGAGTGACAGTGATCTAGATGGAGTGGTTGTTGAATTACAGTGATCTGGATGGAGTGGTTGATGAGAGACAGTGATCTGGATGGAGTGGTTGTTGAGTGACAGTGATCTGGATGGAGTGGTTGCTGAGTGACAGTGATCTTGATGGAGTGGTTGCTGAGAGACTGTGATCTGGATGGAGTGGTTGTTGAGTGACAGTGATCTGGATGGAGTGGTTGCTGAGTAACAGTGATCTGGATGGAGTGGATGCAGAGTGACAGTGATCTGGATGGAATGGTTGCTGAGTAACAGTGATCTGGATGGAGTGGTTGTTGAATGACAGTGATCTGGATGGAGTGGTTGCTGAGTAACAGTGATCTGGATGGAGTGGTTGCTGAGTGACAGTGATCTGGATGGAGTGGTTGCTGAGTAACAGTGATCTGGTTGGAGTGGTTGTTGAATGACAGTGATCTGGATGGAGTGGTTGCTGAATAACAGTGATCTGGATGGAGTGGTTGCTCAGTGACAGTGATCTGGATGGAGTGGTTGCTGAGTAACAGTGATCTGGATGGAGTGGTTGATGAGTGACAGTGATCTGGATGGAGTGGTTGTTGAATGACAGTGATCTGGATGGAGTGGTTGTTGAGTGACAGTGATCTGGATGGAGTGGTTGTTGAGTAACAGTGATCTGGATGGAGTGGTTGCTGAGTGACAGTGATCTGGATGGAGTGGTTGCTGAGTGACAGTGATCTGGATGGAGTGGTTGTTGAATGACAGTGATCTGGATGGAGTGGTTGCTGAGTGAGAGTGATCTGGATGGAGTGGTTGCTGAGTGACAGTGATCTGGATGGCGTGGTTGCTGAGAGACAGTGATCTGGATGGACTGGTTGCTGAGAGACAGTGATCTGGATGGAGTGGTTGCTGAGTGACAGTGATCTGGATGGAGTGGTTCCTGAGTAACAGTGATCTGGATGGAGTGGTTGTTGAGTGACAGTGATCTGGATGGAGTGGTTGCTGAGTGAAAGTGATCTGGATGGAGTGGTTGCTGAGAGACAGTGATCTGGATGGAGTGGTTGCTGAGTAACAGTGATCTGGATGGAGTGGTTGCTGAGTAACAGAGATCTGGATGGAGTGGTTGCTGAGAGACAGTGATCTGGATGGAGTGGTTGCTGAGTGACAGTGATCTAGATGGAGTGGTTGCTGAGAGACAGTGATCCGGATGGAGTGGTTGCTGAGTGACAGTGATCTGGATGGAGTGGTTGCTGAGTGACAGTGATCTAGATGGAGTGGTTGTTGAGTGACAGTGAACTAGATGGAGTGGTTGCTGAGTGACAGTGATCTGGATGGAGTGGTTGCTGGGTGACAGTGATCTGGATGGAGTGGTTGATGAGTGACAGTGATCTGGATGGAGTGGTTGATGAGAGACAGTGATCTGGATGGAGTCGTTGTTGAGTGACAGTGATCTGGATGGAGTGGTTGCTGAGTGACAGTGATCTAGATGGAGTGGTTGCTGAGAGACAGTGATCTGGATGGAGTGGTTGTTGAGTAACAGTGATCTGGATGGAGTGGTTGCTGAGTTGACAGTGATCTAGATGGAGTGGTTGTTGAGTGACAGTGATCTGGATGGAGTCGTTGCTGAGTGACAGTGATCTAGATGGAGTGGTTGTTGAGTGACAGTGATCTGGATGGAGTGGTTGTTGAATGACAGTGATCTGGATGGAGTGGTTGATGAGAGACAGTGATCTAGATGGAGTGGTTGCTGAGAGACAGTGATCTAGATGGAGTGGTTGTTGAGTAACAGTGATCTGGATGGAGTGGTTGCTGAGTAACAGTGATCCAGATGGAGTGGTTGTTCAGTGACAGTGATCTGGATGGAGTCGTTGCTGAGTAACAGTGATCTAGATGGAGTGGTTGTTGAGTGACAGTGATCTGGATGGAGTGGTTGTTGAATGACAGTGATCTGGATGGAGTGGTTGATGAGAGACAGTGATCTGGATGGAGTGGTTGTTGAGTGACAGTGATCTGGATGGAGAGGTTGCTGAGTGACAGTGATCTGGATGGAGTCGTTGCTGAGAGACAGTGATCTGGATGGAGTGGTTGATGAGAGACAGTGATCTGGATGGAGTCATTGCAGAGAGACAGTGATCAGGATGGAGTGGTTGCTGAGAGACATTGATCTGAATGGAGTGGTTGCTGAGAGACAGTGATCTGGATGGAGTGGTTGTTGTGTGACAGTGATCTAGATGGAGTCGTTGCTGAGAGACAGTGGTCTGGATGGAGTGGTTGCTGAGAGACAGTGATCTGGATGGAGTGGTTGTTGAGTGACAGTGATCTGGATGGAGTCGTTGCTGAGAGACAGTGATCTGGATGGAGTGGTTGCTGAGAGACAGTGATCTGGATGGAGTGGTTGTTGAGTGACAGTGATCTGAATGGAGTGGTTGCTGAGTGACAGTGTTCTGGATGGAGTCGTTACTGAGAGACAGTGATCTGGATGGAGTGGTTGCTGAGAGACAGTGATCTGGATGGAGTGGTTGTTGAGTGACAGTGATCTAGAAAGAGTCGTTGCTGAGTAACAGTGATCTGGATGGAGTGGTTGCTGAGTAACAGTGATCTGGATGGAGTGGTTGCAGAGTGACAGAGATCTGGATGGAGTGGTTGCTGAGTAACAGTGATCTGGATGGAGTGGTTGTTGAATGACAGTGATCTGGATGGAGTGGTTGCTGAGTAACAGTGATCTGGATGGAGTGGTTGCTGAGTGACAGTGATCTGGATGGAGTGGTTGCTGAGTAACAGTGATCTGGTTGGAGTGGTTGTTGAATGACAGTGATCTGGATGGAGTGGTTGCTGAGTGACAGTGATCTGGATGGAGTGGTTGCTGAGTAACAGTGATCTGGATGGAGTGGTTGCTGAGTGACAGTGATCTGGATGGAGTGGTTGTTGAATGACAGTGATCTGGATGGAGTGGTTGTTGAGTGACAGTGATCTGGATGGAGTGGTTGTTGAGTAACAGTGATCTGGATGGAGTGGTTGCTGAGTGACAGTGATCTGGATGGAGTGGTTGCTGAGTGACAGTGATCTGGATGGAGTGGTTGTTGAATGACAGTGATCTGGATGGAGTGGTTGCTGAGTGAGAGTGATCTGGATGGAGTGGTTGCTGAGTGACAGTGATCTGGATGGAGTGGTTGCTGAGTAACAGTGATCTGGATGGAGTGGTTGCTGAGTGACAGTGATCTAGATGGAGTGGTTGTTGAGTGACAGTGAACTAGATGGAGTGGTTGCTGAGTGACAGTGATTTGGATGGAGTGGTTGCTGGGTGACAGTGATCTGGATGGAGTGGTTGATGAGTGACAGAGATCTGGTTGGAGTGGTTGCTGAGAGACAGTGATCTGGATGGAGTGGTTGTTGAGTGACAGTGATCTGGATGGAGTGGTTGCTGAGTGACAGTGATCTAGATGGCGTGGTTGCTGAGAGACAGTGATCTGGATGGAGTGGTTGATGACAGACAGTGATCTGGATGGAGTCGTTGTTGAGTGACAGTGATCTGGATGGAGTGGTTGCTGAGTGACAGTGATCTAGATGGAGTGGTTGCTGAGAGACAGTGATCTGGATGGAGTGGTTGTTGAGTAACAGTGATCTGGATGGAGTGGTTGATGAGTAACTGTGATCTAGATGGAGTGGTTGTTGAGTGACAGTGATCTGGATGGAGTCGTTGCTGAGTGACAGTGATCTAGATCAAGTGGTTGTTGAGAGACAATGATCTGGATGGAGTGGTTGCTGAGAGACAGTGATCTGGATGGAGTGGTTGTTGTGTGACAGTGATCTAGATGGAGTCGTTGCTGAGAGACAGTGATCTGGATGGAGTGGTTGCTGAGAGACAGTGATCTGGATGGAGTGGTTGTTCAGTGACAGTGGTCTGGATGGAGTCGTTGCTGAGAGACAGTGATCTGGATGGAGTGGTTGCTGAGAGACAGTGATCTGGATGGAGTGGTTGTTGAGTGACAGTGATCTGGATGGAGTGGTTGCTGAGTGACAGTGATCTGGAAGGAGTCGTTGCTGAGAGACAGTGATCTGGATGGAGTGGTTGCTGAGAGACAGTGATCTGGATGGAGTGGTTGTTGAGTGACAGTGATCTAGAAAGAGTCGTTGCTGAGTAACAGTGATCTGGATGGAGTGGTTGCTGAGTAACAGTGATCTGGATGGAGTGGTTGCAGAGTGACAGTGATCTGGATGGAGTGGTTGCTGAGTAACAGTGATCTGGATGGAGTGGTTGTTGAATGACAGTGATCTGGATGGAGTGGTTGCTGAGTAACAGTGATCTGGATGTAGTGGTTGCTGAGTGACAGTGATCTGGATGGAGTGGTTGCTGAGTAACAGTGATCTGGTTGGAGTGGTTGTTGAATGACAGTGATCTGGATGGAGTGGTTGCTGAATAACAGTGATCTGGATGGAGTGGTTGCTGAGTGACAGTGATCTGGATGGAGTGGTTGCTGAGTAACAGTGATCTGGATGGAGTGGTTGCTGAGTGACAGTGATCTGGATGGAGTGGTTGTTGAATGACAGTGATCTGGATGGAGTGGTTGTTGAGTGACAGTGATCTGGATGGAGTGGTTGTTGAGTAACAGTGATCTGGATGGAGTGGTTGCTGAGTGACAGTGATCTGGATGGAGTGGTTGCTGAGTGACAGTGATCTGGATGGAGTGGTTGTTGAATGACAGTGATCTGGATGGAGTGGTTGCTGAGTGAGAGTGATCTGGATGGAGTGGTTGCTGAGTGACAGTGATCTGGATGGAGTGGTTGCTGAGAGACAGTGATCTGGATGGAGTGGTTGCTGAGAGACAGTGATCTGGATGGAGTGGTTGCTGAGTGACAGTGATCTGGATGGAGTGGTTGCTGAGTAACAGTGATCTGGATGGAGTGGTTGTTGAGTGACAGTGATCTGGATGGAGTGGTTGCTGAGTCAAAGTGATCTGGATGGAGTGGTTGCTGAGAGACAGTGATCTGGATGGAGTGGTTGCTGAGTAACAGTGATCTGGATGGAGTGGTTGCTGAGCAACAGTGATCTGGATGGAGTGGTTGCTGAGAGACAGTGATCTGGATGGAGTGGTTGCTGAGTGACAGTGATCTAGATGGAGTGGTTGCTGAGAGACAGTGTTCTGGATGGAGTGTTTGCTGAGTGACAGTGATCTGGATGGAGTGGTTGCTGAGTGAAAGTGATCTAGATGGAGTGGTTGTTGAGTGACAGTGATCTAGATGGAGTGGTTGTTGAGTGACAGTGATCTGGATGGAGTGGTTGCTGAGTGACAGTGATCTGGATGGAGTGGTTGCTGGGTGACAGTGATCTGGATGGAGTGGTTGATGAGTGACAGTGATCTGATTGGAGTGGTTGCTGAGAGACAGTGATCTGGATGGAGTGGTTGTTGAGTGACAGTGATCTGGATGGAGTGGTTGCTGAGTGACAGTGATCTAGATGGAGTGGTTTCTGAGAGACAGTGATCTGGATGGAGTGGTTGATGAGAGACTGTGATCTGGATGGAGTCGTTGTTGAGTGACAGTGATCTGGATGGAGTGGTTGCTGAGTGACAGTGATCTAGATGGAGTGGTTGCTGAGAGACAGTCATCTGGATGGAGTGGTTGTTGAGTAACAGTGATCTGGATGGAGTGGTTGCTGAGTAACTGTGATCTAGATGGAGTGGTTGTTGAGTGACAGTGATCTGGATGGAGTCGTTGCTGAGTGACAGTGATCTAGATGGAGTGGTTGTTGAGTGACAGTGATCTGGATGGAGTGGTTGCTGAGTAACAGTGATCCAGATGGTGCGGTTGTTGAGTGACAGTGATCTGGATGGAGTCGTTGCTGAGTAACAGTGATCTAGATGGAGTGGTTGTTGAGTGACAGTGATCTGGATGGAGTGGTTGTTGAATGACAGTGATCTGGATGGAGTGGTTGATGAGAGACAGTGATCTGGATGGAGTGGTTGTTGAGTGACAGTGATCTGGATTGAGAGGTTGCTGAGTGACAGTGATCTTGATGGAGTGATTGCTGAGAGACAGTGATCTGGATGGAGTGGTTGTTGAGTGACAGTGATCTGGATGGAGTGGTTGCTGAGTAACAGTGATCTAGATGGAGTGGTTGTTGAGTGACAGTGATCTGGATGGAGACGTTGCTGAGAGACAGTGATCTGGATGGAGTGGTTGATGAGAGACAGTGATCTGGATGGAGTCAATGCTGAGAGACAGTGATCTGGATGGAGTGGTTGTTGTGTGACAGTGATCTAGATGGAGTCGTTGCTGAGAGACAGTGATCTGGATGGAGTGGTTGCTGAGAGACAGTGATCTGGATGGAGTGGTTGTTGAGTGACAGTGATCTGGATGGAGTGGTTGCTGAGTGACAGTGATCTGGATGGAGTCGTTGCTGAGAGACAGTGATCTGGATGGAGTGGTTGCTGAGAGACAGTGATCTGGATGGAGTGGTTGTTGAGTGACAGTGATCTAGATAGAGTCGTTGCTGAGTAACAGTGATCTAGATGGAGTGGTTGTTGAGTGACAGTGATCTGGATGGAGTCGTTGCTGAGAGACAGTGATCTGGATGGAGTGGTTGTTGAGTGACAGTGATCTGGATGGAATGGTTGCTGAGAGACAGTGATCTAGATGGAGTGGTTGTTGAGTGACAGTGATCTGGATGGAGTGGTTGCTGAGTGACAGTGATCTGGATGGAGTGGTTGTTGAATGACAGTGATCTGGATGGAGTGGTTGCTGAGAGACAGTGATCTAGATGGAGCGGTTGTTGAGTGACAGTGATCTGGATGGAGTGGTTGCTGAGAGACAGTGATCTGGATGGAGTGGTTGCTGAGGGACAGTGATCTGGATGGAGTGGTTGCTGAGAGACAGTGATCTGGATGGAGTGATTGCTGTGTGACAGTGATCTGGATGGAGTGGTTGCTGAGTAACAGTGATCTGGATGGAGTGGTTGTTGAGTGACAGTGATCTAGATGGAGTCGTTGCTGAGAGACAGTGATCTGGATGGAGTGGTTGTTGAGTGACAGTGACCTGGATGGGGTGGTTGCTGAGTAACAGTGATCTGGATGGAGTGGTTGTTGAGTGGCAGTGATCTAGATGGAGTGGTTGCTGAGTGACAGTGATCTGGATGGAGTGGTTGTTGAGTGACAGTGATCGAGATGGAGTGGTTGCTGAGTGACAGTGATCTGGATGGAATCGTTGCTGAGTGACAGTGATCTGGATGCAGTGGTTGCTGAGAGACAGTGATCTAGATGGAGTGGTTGCTGAGTAACAGTGATCTGGATGGAGTGGTTGCTGAGTAACAGTGATCTGGATGGAGTGGTTGCTGAGAGACAGTGATCTGGATGGAGTGGTTGCTGAGTGACAGTGATCTAGATGGAGTGGTTGCTGAGAGACAGTGATCTGGATGGAGTGGTTGATGAGAGACTGTGATCTGGATGGAGTCGTTGTTGAGTGACAGTGATCTGGATGGAGTGGTTGCTGAGTGACAGTGATCTAGATGGAGTGGTTGCTGAGAGACAGTGATCTGGATGGAGTGGTTGTTGAGTAACAGTGATCTGGATGGAGTGGTTGCTGAGTAACTGTGATCTAGATGGAGTGGTTGTTGAGTGACAGTGATCTGGATGGAGTCGTTGCTGAGTGACAGTGATCTAGATGGAGTGGTTGTTGAGTGACAGTGATCTGGATGGAGTGGTTGCTGAGTAACAGTGATCCAGATGGAGCGGTTGTTGAGTGACAGTGATCTGGATGGAGTCGTTGCTGAGTAACAGTGATCTGGATGGAGTGGTTGTTGAGGGACAGTGATCTGGATGGAGTGGTTGCTGAGAGACAGTGATCTGGATGGAGTGATTGCTGTGTGACAGTGATCTGGATGGAGTGGTTGCTGAGTAACAGTGATCTGGATGGAGTGGTTGTTGAGTGACAGTGATCTAGATGGAGTCGTTGCTGAGAGACAGTGATCTGGATGGAGTGGTTGTTGAGTGACAGTGACCTGGATGGTGTGGTTGCTGAGTAACAGTGATCTGGATGGAGTGGTTGTTGAGTGGCAGTGATCTAGATGGAGTGGTTGCTGAGTGACAGTGATCTGGATGGAGTGGTTGTTGAGTGACTGTGATCGAGATGGAGTGGTTGCTGAGTGACAGTGATCTGGATGGAATCGTTGCTGAGTGACAGTGATCTGGATGCAGTGGTTGCTGAGAGACAGTGATCTAGATGGAGTGGTTGCTGAGTAACAGTGATCTGGATGGAGTGGTTGCTGAGTGACAGTGATCTGGATGCAGTGGTTGCTGAGTGACAGTGATCTGGATGGAGTGGTTGCTGAGTAACAGTGATCTGGATGGAGTGGTTGCTGAGTGACAGTGATCTGGATGGAGTGGTTGCTGACTGACAGTGATCTAGATGGAGTGTTTGCTGAGAGACAGTGATCTGGATGGAGTGGTTGTTGAGTGACAGTGATCTGGATGGAGTGGTTGCTGAGTAACTCTGATCTAGATGGAGTGGTTGTTGAGTGACAGTGATCTGGATGGAGTCGTTGCTGAGTGACAGTGATCTAGATGGAGTGGTTGTTGAGTGACAGTGATCTGGATGGAGTGGTTGCTGAGTAACAGTGATCTAGATGGAGTGGTTGTTGAGTGACAGTGATCTGGATGGAGTCGTTGCTGAGTAACAGTGATCTAGATGGAGTGGTTGTTGAGTGACAGTGATCTGGATGGAGTGGTTGTTGAATGAATGTGATCTGGATGGAGTGGTTGATGAGAGACAGTGATCTGGATGGAGTGGTTGTTGAGTGACAGTGATCTGGAAGGAGAGGTTGTTGAGTGACAGTGATCTTGATGGAGTGGTTGCTGAGAGACAGTGATCTGGATGGAGTGGTTGCTGAGAGACAGTGATCTGGATGGAGTGGTTGCTGAGTGACAGTGATCTGGATGGAGTGGTTGCTGAGTAACAGTGATCTGGATGGAGTGGTTGTTGAGTGACAGTGATCTAGATGGAGTCGTTGCTGAGAGACAGTGATCTGGATGGAGTGGTTGTTGAGTGACAGTGATCTGGATGGGGTGGTTGCTGAGTAACAGTGATCTGGATGGAGTGGTTGTTGAGTGGCAGTGATCTAGATGGAGTGGTTGTTGAGTGACAGTGATCTGGATGGAGTGGTTGCTGAGAGACAGTGATCTGGATGGAGTGGTTGCTGAGAGACAGTGATCTGGATGGAGTGGTTGTTGAGTGACAGTGATCTGGATGGAGTGGTTGCTGAGTAACTGTGATCTAGATGGAGTGGTTGTTGAGTGACAGTGATCTGGATGGAGTCGTTGCTGAGTGACAGTGATCTAGATGGAGTGGTTGTTGAGTGACAGTGATCTGGATGGAGTGGTTGTTGAGTGACAGTGATCTGGATGGAGTGGTTGCTGAGTGACAGTGATCTAGATGGAGTGGTTGCTGAGAGACAGTGATCTGGATGGAGTGGTTGTTGAGTGACAGTGATCTGGATGGAGTGGTTGCTGAGTAACAGTGATCTAGATGGAGTGGTTGTTGAGTGACAGTGATCTGGATGGAGTCGTTGCTGAGTAACAGTGATCTAGATGGAGTGGTTGTTGAGTGACAGTGATCTGGATGGAGTGGTTGTTGAATGAATGTGATCTGGATGGAGTGGTTGATGAGAGACAGTGATCTGGATGGAGTGGTTGTTGAGTGACAGTGATCTGGAAGGAGAGGTTGCTGAGTGACAGTGATCTTGATGGAGTGGTTGCTGAGAGACAGTGATCTGGATGGAGTGGTTGCTGAGAGACAGTGATCTGGATGGAGTGGTTGCTGAGTGACAGTGATCTGGATGGAGTGGTTGCTGAGTAACAGTGATCTGGATGGAGTGGTTGTTGAGTGACAGTGATCTAGATGGAGTCGTTGCTGAGAGACAGTGATCTGGATGGAGTGGTTGTTGAGTGACAGTGATCTGGATGGGGTGGTTGCTGAGTAACAGTGATCTGGATGGAGTGGTTGTTGAGTGGCAGTGATCTAGATGGAGTGGTTGTTGAGTGACAGAGATCTGGATGGAGTGGTTGCTGAGAGACAGTGATCTGGATGGCGTGGTTGCTGAGAGACAGTGATCTGGATGGAGTGGTTGTTGAGTGACAGTGATCTGGATGGAGTGGTTGCTGAGTAACTGTGATCTAGATGGAGTGGTTGTTGAGTGACAGTGATCTGGATGGAGTCGTTGCTGAGTGACAGTGATCTAGATGGAGTGGTTGTTGAGTGACAGTGATCTGGATGGAGTGGTTGTTGAGTGACAGTGATCTGGATGGAGTGGTTGCTGAGTGACAGTGATCTAGATGGAGTGGTTGCTGAGAGACAGTGATCTGGATGGAGTGGTTGTTGAGTGACAGTGATCTGGATGGAGTGGTTGTTGAGTGACAGTGATCTGGATGGAGTCGTTGCTGAGAGACAGTGATCTGGATGGAGTGGTTGTTGAGTGACAGTGATCTGGATGGAATGGTTGCTGAGAGACAGTGATCTAGATGGAGTGGTTGTTGAGTGACAGTGATCTGGATGGAGTGGTTGCTGAGTGACAGTGATCTGGATGGAGTGGTTGTTGAATGACAGTGATCTGGATGGTGTGGTTGCTGAGAGACAGTGATCTAGATGGAGTGGTTGTTGAGTGACAGTGATCTGGATGGAGTGGTTGCTGAGAGACAGTGATCTGGATGGAGTCGTTGCTGAGAGACAGTGATCTGGATGGAGTGGTTGCTGAGTGACAGTGATCTGGATGGAGTGGTTGCTGAGTAACAGTGATCTGGATGGAGTGGTTGTTGAGTGACAGTGATCTAGATGGAGTCGTTGCTGAGAGACAGTGATCTGGATGGAGTGGTTGTTGAGTGACAGTGATCTGGATGGAGTGGTTGCTGAGTAACAGTGATCTGGATGGAGTGGTTGTTGAGTGGCAGTGATCTAGATGGAGTGGTTGCTGAGTGACAGTGATCTGGATGGAGTGGTTGTTGAGTGACAGTGATCGAGATGGAGTGGTTGCTGAGTGACAGTGATCTGGAAGGAGTCGTTGCTGAGAGACAGTGATCTGGATGGAGTGGTTGCTGAGAGACAGTGATCTGGATGGAGTGGTTGTTGAGTGACAGTGATCTAGAAAGAGTCGTTGCTGAGTAACAGTGATCTGGATGGAGTGGTTGCTGAGTAACAGTGATCTGGAAGGAGTGGTTGCAGAGTGACAGTGATCTGGATGGAGTGGTTGCTGAGTAACTGTGATCTAGATGGAGTGGTTGTTGAGTGACAGTGATCTGGATGGAGTCGTTGCTGAGTGACAGTGATCTAGATGGAGTGGTTGTTGAGTGACAGTGATCTGGATGGAGTGGTTGTTGAGTGACAGTGATCTGGATGGAGTGGTTGCTGAGTGACAGTGATCTAGATGGAGTGGTTGCTGAGAGACAGTGATCTGGATGGAGTGGTTGTTGAGTGACAGTGATCTGGATGGAGTGGTTGTTGAGTGACAGTGATCTGGATGGAGTCGTTGCTGAGAGACAGTGATCTGGATGGAGTGGTTGTTGAGTGACAGTGATCTGGATGGAATGGTTGCTGAGAGACAGTGATCTAGATGGAGTGGTTGTTGAGTGACAGTGATCTGGATGGAGTGGTTGCTGAGTGACAGTGATCTGGATGGAGTGGTTGTTGAATGACAGTGATCTGGATGGAGTGGTTGCTGAGAGACAGTGATCTAGATGGAGTGGTTGTTGAGTGACAGTGATCTGGATGGAGTGGTTGCTGAGAGACAGTGATCTGGATGGAGTGGTTGCTGAGAGACAGTGATCTGGATGGAGTGGTTGCTGAGTGACAGTGATCTGGATGGAGTGGTTGCTGAGTAACAGTGATCTGGATGGAGTGGTTGTTGAGTGACAGTGATCTAGATGGAGTCGTTGCTGAGAGACAGTGATCTGGATGGAGTGGTTGTTGAGTGACAGTGATCTGGATGGAGTGGTTGCTGAGTAACAGTGATCTGGATGGAGTGGTTGTTGAGTGGCAGTGATCTAGATGGAGTGGTTGCTGAGTGACAGTGATCTGGATGGAGTGGTTGTTGAGTGACAGTGATCGAGATGGAGTGGTTGCTGAGTGACAGTGATCTGGAAGGAGTCGTTGCTGAGAGACAGTGATCTGGATGGAGTGGTTGCTGAGAGACAGTGATCTGGATGGAGTGGTTGTTGAGTGACAGTGATCTAGAAAGAGTCGTTGCTGAGTAACAGTGATCTGGATGGAGTGGTTGCTGAGTAACAGTGATCTGGATGGAGTGGTTGCTGAGTGACAGTGATCTAGATGGAGTGTTTGCTGAGAGACAGTGATCTGGATGGAGTGGTTGTTGAGTGACAGTGATCTGGATGGAGTGGTTGCTGAGTAACTCTGATCTAGATGGAGTGGTTGTTGAGTGACAGTGATCTGGATGGAGTCGTTGCTGAGTGACAGTGATCTAGATGGAGTGGTTGTTGAGTGACAGTGATCTGGATGGAGTGGTTGCTGAGTAACAGTGATCTAGATGGAGTGGTTGTTGAGTGACAGTGATCTGGATGGAGTCGTTGCTGAGTAACAGTGATCTAGATGGAGTGGTTGTTGAGTGACAGTGATCTGGATGGAGTGGTTGTTGAATGAATGTGATCTGGATGGAGTGGTTGATGAGAGACAGTGATCTGGATGGAGTGGTTGTTGAGTGACAGTGATCTGGAAGGAGAGGTTGCTGAGTGACAGTGATCTTGATGGAGTGGTTGCTGAGAGACAGTGATCTGGATGGAGTGGTTGCTGAGAGACAGTGATCTGGATGGAGTGGTTGCTGAGTGACAGTGATCTGGATGGATTGGTTGCTGAGTAACAGTGATCTGGATGGAGTGGTTGTTGAGTGACAGTGATCTAGATGGAGTCGTTGCTGAGAGACAGTGATCTGGATGGAGTGGTTGTTGAGTGACAGTGATCTGGATGGGGTGGTTGCTGAGTAACAGTGATCTGGATGGAGTGGTTGTTGAGTGGCAGTGATCTAGATGGAGTGGTTGTTGAGTGACAGTGATCTGGATGGAGTGGTTGCTGAGAGACAGTGATCTGGATGGAGTGGTTGCTGAGAGACAGTGATCTGGATGGAGTGGTTGTTGAGTGACAGTGATCTGGATGGAGTGGTTGCTGAGTAACTGTGATCTAGATGGAGTGGTTGTTGAGTGACAGTGATCTGGATGGAGTCGTTGCTGAGTGACAGTGATCTAGATGGAGTGGTTGTTGAGTGACAGTGATCTGGATGGAGTGGTTGTTGAGTGACAGTGATCTGGATGGAGTGGTTGCTGAGTGACAGTGATCTAGATGGAGTGGTTGCTGAGAGACAGTGATCTGGATGGAGTGGTTGTTGAGTGACAGTGATCTGGATGGAGTGGTTGCTGAGTAACAGTGATCTAGATGGAGTGGTTGTTGAGTGACAGTGATCTGGATGGAGTCGTTGCTGAGTAACAGTGATCTAGATGGAGTGGTTGTTGAGTGACAGTGATCTGGATGGAGTGGTTGTTGAATGAATGTGATCTGGATGGAGTGGTTGATGAGAGACAGTGATCTGGATGGAGTGGTTGTTGAGTGACAGTGATCTGGAAGGAGAGGTTGCTGAGTGACAGTGATCTTGATGGAGTGGTTGCTGAGAGACAGTGATCTGGATGGAGTGGTTGCTGAGAGACAGTGATCTGGATGGAGTGGTTGCTGAGTGACAGTGATCTGGATGGAGTGGTTGCTGAGTAACAGTGATATGGATGGAGTGGTTGTTGAGTGACAGTGATCTAGATGGAGTCGTTGCTGAGAGACAGTGATCTGGATGGAGTGGTTGTTGAGTGACAGTGATCTGGATGGGGTGGTTGCAGAGTAACAGTGATCTGGATGGAGTGGTTGTTGAGTGGCAGTGATCTAGATGGAGTGGTTGTTGAGTGACAGTGATCTGGATGGAGTGGTTTCTGAGAGACAGTGATCTGGATGGAGTGGTTGCTGAGAGACAGTGATCTGGATGGAGTGGTTGTTGAGTGACAGTGATCTGGATGGAGTGGTTGCTGAGTAACTGTGATCTAGATGGAGTGGTTGTTGAGTGACAGTGATCTGGATGGAGTCGTTGCTGAGTGACAGTGATCTAGATGGAGTGGTTGTTGAGTGACAGTGATCTGGATGGAGTGGTTGTTGAGTGACAGTGATCTGGATGGAGTGGTTGCTGAGTGACAGTGATCTAGATGGAGTGGTTGCTGAGAGACAGTGATCTGGATGGAGTGGTTGTTGAGTGACAGTGATCTGGATGGTGTGGTTGTTGAGTGACAGTGATCTGGATGGAGTCGTTGCTGAGAGACAGTGATCTGGATGGAGTGGTTGTTGAGTGACAGTGATCTGGATGGAATGGTTGCTGAGAGACAGTGATCTAGATGGAGTGGTTGTTGAGTGACAGTGATCTGGATGGAGTGGTTGCTGAGTGACAGTGATCTGGATGGAGTGGTTGTTGAATGACAGTGATCTGGATGGAGTGGTTGCTGAGAGACAGTGATCTAGATGGAGTGGTTGTTGAGTGACAGTGATCTGGATGGAGTGGTTGCTGAGAGACAGTGATCTGGATGGAGTGGTTGCTGAGAGACAGTGATCTGGATGGAGTGGTTGCTGAGTGACAGTGATCTGGATGGAGTGGTTGCTGAGTAACAGTGATCTGGATGGAGTGGTTGTTGAGTGACAGTGATCTAGATGGAGTCGTTGCTGAGAGACAGTGATCTGGATGGAGTGGTTGTTGAGTGACAGTGATCTGGATGGAGTGGTTGCTGAGTAACAGTGATCTGGATGGAGTGGTTGTTGAGTGGCAGTGATCTAGATGGAGTGGTTGCTGAGTGACAGTGACCTGGATGGAGTGGTTGTTGAGTGACAGTGATCGAGATGGAGTGGTTGCTGAGTGACAGTGATCTGGAAGGAGTCGTTGCTGAGAGACAGTGATCTGGATGGAGTGGTTGCTGAGAGACAGTGATCTGGATGGAGTGGTTGTTGAGTGACAGTGATCTAGAAAGAGTCGTTGCTGAGTAACAGTGATCTGGATGGAGTGGTTGCTGAGTAACAGTGATCTGGATGGAGTGGTTGCAGAGTGACAGTGATCTGGATGGAGTGGTTGCTGAGTAACAGTGATCTGGATGGAGTGGTTGTTGAATGACAGTGATCTGGATGGAGTGGTTGCTGAGTAACAGTGATCTGGATGGAGTGGTTGCTGAGTGACAGTGATCTGGATGGAGTGGTTGCTGAGTAACAGTGATCTGGTTGGAGTGGTTGTTGAATGACAGTGATCTGGATGGAGTGGTTGCTGAATAACAGTGATCTGGATGGAGTGGTTGCTGAGTGACAGTGATCTGGATGGAGTGGTTGCTGAGTAACAGTGATCTGGATGGAGTGGTTGCTGAGTGACAGTGATCTGGATGGAGTGGTTGTTGAATGACAGTGATCTGGATGGAGTGGTTGTTGAGTGACAGTGATCTGGATGGAGTGGTTGTTGAGTAACAGTGATCTGGATGGAGTGGTTGCTGAGTGACAGTGATCTGGATGGAGTGGTTGCTGAGTGACAGTGATCTGGATGGAGTGGTTGTTGAATGACAGTGATCTGGATGGAGTGGTTGCTGAGAGACAGTGATCTGGATGGAGTGGTTGCTGAGAGACAGTGATCTGGATGGAGTGGTTGCTGAGTGACAGTGATCTGGATGGAGTGGTTGCTGAGTAACAGTGATCTGGATGGAGTGGTTGTTGAGTGACAGTGATCTAGATGGAGTCGTTGCTGAGAGACAGTGATCTGGATGGAGTGGTTGTTGAGTGACAGTGATCTGGATGGAGTGGTTGCTGAGTAACAGTGATCTGGATGGAGTGGTTGTTGAGTGGCAGTGATCTAGATGGAGTGGTTGCTGAGTGACAGTGATCTGGATGGAGTGGTTGTTGAGTGACAGTGATCGAGATGGAGTGGTTGCTGAGTGACAGTGATCTGGAAGGAGTCGTTGCTGAGAGACAGTGATCTGGAAGGAGTGGTTGCTGAGAGACAGTGATCTGGATGGAGTGGTTGTTGAGTGACAGTGATCTAGAAAGAGTCGTTGCTGAGTAACAGTGATCTGGATGGAGTGGTTGCTGAGTAACAGTGATCTGGATGGAGTGGTTGCAGAGTGACAGTGATCTGGATGGAGTGGTTGCTGAGTAACAGTGATCTGGATGGAGTGGTTGTTGAATGACAGTGATCTGGATGGAGTGGTTGCTGAGTAACAGTGATCTGGATGGAGTGGTTGCTGAGTGACAGTGATCTGGATGGAGTGGTTGCTGAGTAACAGTGATCTGGTTGGAGTGGTTGTTGAATGACAGTGATCTGGATGGAGTGGTTGCTGAATAACAGTGATCTGGATGGAGTGGTTGCTGAGTGACAGTGATCTGGATGGAGTGGTTGCTGAGTAACAGTGATCTGGATGGAGTGGTTGCTGAGTGACAGTGATCTGGATGGAGTGGTTGTTGAATGACAGTGATCTGGATGGAGTGGTTGTTGAGTGACAGTGATCTGGATGGAGTGGTTGTTGAGTAACAGTGATCTGGATGGAGTGGTTGCTGAGTGACAGTGATCTGGATGGAGTGGTTGCTGAGTGACAGTGATCAGGATGGAGTGGTTGTTGAATGACAGTGATCTGGATGGAGTGGTTGCTGAGTGAGAGTGATCTGGATGGAGTGGTTGCTGAGTGACAGTGATCTGGATGGAGTGGTTGCTGAGAGACAGTGATCTGGATGGAGTGGTTGCTGAGAGACAGTGATCTGGATGGAGTGGTTGCTGAGTGACAGTGATCTGGATGGAGTGGTTGCTGGGTGACAGTGATCTGGATGGAGTGGTTGATGAGTTACAGTGATCTGGTTGGAGTGGTTGCTGAGAGACAGTGATCTGGATGGAGTGGTTGTTGAGTGACAGTGATCTAGATGGAGTGGTTGCTGAGAGACAGTGATCTGGATGGAGTGGTTGATGAGAGACTGTGATCTGGATGGAGTCGTTGTTGAGTGACAGTGATCTGGATGGAGTGGTTGCTGAGTGACAGTGATCTAGATGGAGTGGTTGCTGAGAGACAGTGATCTGGATGGAGTGGTTGTTGAGTAACAGTGATCTGGATGGAGTGGTTGCTGAGTAACTGTGATCTAGATGGTGTGGTTGTTGAGTGACAGTGATCTGGATGGAGTCGTTGCTGAGTGACAGTGATCTAGATGGAGTGGTTGTTGAGTGACAGTGATCTGGATGGAGTGGTTGCTGAGTAACAGTGATCCAGATGGAGCGGTTGTTGAGTGACAGTGATCTGGATGGAGTCGTTGCTGAGTAACAGTGATCTAGATGGAGTGGTTGTTGAGTAACAGTGATCTGGATGGAGTGGTTGCTGAGTGACAGTGATCTGGATGGAGTGGTTGCTGAGTGACAGTGATCAGGATGGAGTGGTTGTTGAATGACAGTGATCTGGATGGAGTGGTTGCTGAGTGAGAGTGATCTGGATGGAGTGGTTGCTGAGTGACAGTGATCTGGATGGAGTGGTTGCTGAGAGACAGTGATCTGGATGGAGTGGTTGCTGAGAGACAGTGATCTGGATGGAGTGGTTGCTGAGTGACAGTGATCTGGATGGAGTGGTTGCTGGGTGACAGTGATCTGGATGGAGTGGTTGATGAGTGACAGTGATCTGGTTGGAGTGGTTGCTGAGAGACAGTGATCTGGATGGAGTGGTTGTTGAGTGACAGTGATCTAGATGGAGTGGTTGCTGAGAGACAGTGATCTGGATGGAGTGGTTGATGAGAGACTGTGATCTGGATGGAGTCGTTGTTGAGTGACAGTGATCTGGATGGAGTGGTTGCTGAGTGACAGTGATCTAGATGGAGTGGTTGCTGAGAGACAGTGATCTGGATGGAGTGGTTGTTGAGTAACAGTGATCTGGATGGAGTGGTTGCTGAGTAACTGTGATCTAGATGGTGTGGTTGTTGAGTGACAGTGATCTGGATGGAGTCGTTGCTGAGTGACAGTGATCTAGATGGAGTGGTTGTTGAGTGACAGTGATCTGGATGGAGTGGTTGCTGAGTAACAGTGATCCAGATGGAGCGGTTGTTGAGTGACAGTGATCTGGATGGAGTCGTTGCTGAGTAACAGTGATCTAGATGGAGTGGTTGTTGAGTGACAGTGATCTGGATGGAGTGGTTGTTGAATGACAGTGATCTGGATGGAGTGGTTGATGAGAGACAGTGATCTGGATGGAGTGGTTGTTGAGTGACAGTGATCTGGATTGAGAGGTTGCTGAGTGACAGTGATCTTGATGGAGTGATTGCTGAGAGACAGTGATCTGGATGGAGTGGTTGTTGAGTGACAGTGATCTGGATGGAGTGGTTGCTGAGTAACAGTGATCTAGATGGAGTGGTTGTTGAGTGACAGTGATCTGGATGGAGACGTTGCTGAGAGACAGTGATCTGGATGGAGTGGTTGATGAGAGACAGTGATCTGGATGGAGTCAATGCTGAGAGACAGTGATCTGGATGGAGTGGTTGTTGTGTGACAGTGATCTAGATGGAGTCGTTGCTGAGAGACAGTGATCTGGATGGAGTGGTTGCTGAGAGACAGTGATCTGGATGGAGTGGTTGTTGAGTGACAGTGATCTGGATGGAGTGGTTGCTGAGTGACAGTGATCTGAATGGAGTCGTTGCTGAGAGACAGTGATCTGGATGGAGTGGTTGCTGAGAGACAGTGATCTGGATGGAGTGGTTGTTGAGTGACAGTGATCTAGATAGAGTCGTTGCTGAGTAACAGTGATCTAGATGGAGTGGTTGTTGAGTGACAGTGATCTGGATGGAGTCGTTGCTGAGAGACAGTGATCTGGATGGAGTCGTTGTTGAGTGACAGTGATCTGGATGGAATGGTTGCTGAGAGACAGTGATCTAGATGGAGTGGTTGTTGAGTGACAGTGATCTGGATGGAGTGGTTGCTGAGTGACAGTGATCTGGATGGAGTGGTTGTTGAATGACAGAGATCTGGATGGAGTGGTTGCTGAGAGACAGTGATCTAGATGGAGTGGTTGTTGAGTGACAGTGATCTGGATGGAGTGGTTGCTGAGAGACAGTGATCTGGATGGAGTGGTTGCTGAGGGACTGTGATCTGGATGGAGTGGTTGCTGAGAGACAGTGATCTGGATGGAGTGGTTGCTGAGTGACAGTGATCTGGATGGAGTGGTTGCTGAGTAACAGTGATCTGGATGGAGTGGTTGTTGAGTGACAGTGATCTAGATGGAGTCGTTGCTGAGAGACAGTGATCTGGATGGAGTGGTTGTTGAGTGACAGTGACCTGGATGGGGTGGTTGCTGAGTAACAGTGATCTGGATGGAGTGGTTGTTGAGTGGCAGTGATCTAGATGGAGTGGTTGCTGAGTGACAGTGATCTGGATGGAGTGGTTGTTGAGTGACAGTGATCGAGATGGAGTGATTGCTGAGTGACAGTGATCTGGATGGAATCGTTGCTGAGTGACAGTGATCTGGATGCAGTGGTTGCTGAGAGACAGTGATCTAGATGGAGTGGTTGCTGAGTAACTGTGATCTGGATGGAGTGGTTGCTGAGTGACAGTGATCTGGATGGAGTGGTTGCTGAGTGACAGTGATCTGGATGGAGTGGTTGCTGAGTAACAGTGATCTGGATGGAGTGGTTGCTGAGTGACAGTGATCTGGATGGAGTGGTTGCTGAGTGACAGTGATCTAGATGGAGTGTTTGCTGAGAGACAGTGATCTGGATGGAGTGGTTGTTGAGTGACAGTGATCTGGATGGAGTGGTTGCTGAGTAACTCTGATCTAGATGGAGTGGTTGTTGAGTGACAGTGATCTGGATGGAGTCGTTGCTGAGTGACAGTGATCTAGATGGAGTGGTTGTTGAGTGACAGTGATCTGGATGGAGTGGTTGCTGAGTAACAGTGATCTAGATGGAGTGGTTGTTGAGTGACAGTGATCTGGATGGAGTCGTTGCTGAGTAACAGTGATCTAGATGGAGTGGTTGTTGAGTGACAGTGATCTGGATGGAGTGGTTGTTGAATGAATGTGATCTGGATGGAGTGGTTGATGAGAGACAGTGATCTGGATGGAGTGGTTGTTGAGTGACAGTGATCTGGAAGGAGAGGTTGCTGAGTGACAGTGATCTTGATGGAGTGTTTGCTGAGAGACAGTGATCTGGATGGAGTGGTTGCTGAGAGACAGTGATCTGGATGGAGTGGTTGCTGAGTGACAGTGATCTGGATAGAGTGGTTGCTGAGTAACAGTGATCTGGATGGAGTGGTTGTTGAGTGACAGTGATCTAGATGGAGTCGTTGCTGAGAGACAGTGATCTGGATGGAGTGGTTGTTGAGTGACAGTGATCTGGATGGGGTGGTTGCTGAGTAACAGTGATCTGGATGGAGTGGTTGTTGAGTGGCAGTGATCTAGATGGAGTGGTTGTTGAGTGACAGTGATCTGGATGGAGTGGTTGCTGAGAGACAGTGATCTGGATGGAGTGGTTGCTGAGAGACAGTGATCTGGATGGAGTGGTTGTTGAGTGACAGTGATCTGGATGGAGTGGTTGCTGAGTAACAGTGATCTGGATGGAGTGGTTGTTGAGTGGCAGTGATCTAGATGGAGTGGTTGCTGAGTGACAGTGATCTGGATGGAGTGGTTGTTGAGTGACAGTGATCGAGATGGAGTGGTTGCTGAGTGACAGTGATCTGGAAGGAGTCGTTGCTGAGAGACAGTGATCTGGAAGGAGTGGTTGCTGAGAGACAGTGATCTGGATGGAGTGGTTGTTGAGTGACAGTGATCTAGAAAGAGTCGTTGCTGAGTAACAGTGATCTGGATGGAGTGGTTGCTGAGTAACAGTGATCTGGATGGAGTGGTTGCAGAGTGACAGTGATCTGGATGGAGTGGTTGCTGAGTAACAGTGATCTGGATGGAGTGGTTGTTGAATGACAGTGATCTGGATGGAGTGGTTGCTGAGTAACAGTGATCTGGATGGAGTGGTTGCTGAGTGACAGTGATCTGGATGGAGTGGTTGCTGAGTAACAGTGATCTGGTTGGAGTGGTTGTTGAATGACAGTGATCTGGATGGAGTGGTTGCTGAATAACAGTGATCTGGATGGAGTGGTTGCTGAGTGACAGTGATCTGGATGGAGTGGTTGCTGAGTAACAGTGATCTGGATGGAGTGGTTGCTGAGTGACAGTGATCTGGATGGAGTGGTTGTTGAATGACAGTGATCTGGATGGAGTGGTTGTTGAGTGACAGTGATCTGGATGGAGTGGTTGTTGAGTAACAGTGATCTGGATGGAGTGGTTGCTGAGTGACAGTGATCTGGATGGAGTGGTTGCTGAGTGACAGTGATCAGGATGGAGTGGTTGTTGAATGACAGTGATCTGGATGGAGTGGTTGCTGAGTGAGAGTGATCTGGATGGAGTGGTTGCTGAGTGACAGTGATCTGGATGGAGTGGTTGCTGAGAGACAGTGATCTGGATGGAGTGGTTGCTGAGAGACAGTGATCTGGATGGAGTGGTTGCTGAGTGACAGTGATCTGGATGGAGTGGTTGCTGAGTAACAGTGATCTGGATGGAGTGGTTGTTGAGTGACAATGATCTGGATGGAGTGGTTGCTGAGTGAAAGTGATCTGGATGGAGTGGTTGCTGAGAGACAGTGATCTGGATGGAGTGGTTGCTGAGTAACAGTGATCTGGATGGAGTGGTTGCTGAGTAACAGTGATCTGGATGGAGTGGTTGCTGAGAGACAGTGATCTGGATGGAGTGGTTGCTGAGTGACAGTGATCTAGATGGAGTGGTTGCTGAGAGACAGTGTTCTGGATGGAGTGGTTGCTGAGTGACAGTGATCTGGATGGAGTGGTTGCTGAGTGAAAGTGATCTAGATGGAGTGGTTGTTGAGTGACAGTGATCTAGATGGAGTGGTTGTTGAGTGACAGTGATCTGGATGGAGTGGTTGTTGAGTGACAGTGATCTGGATGGAGTGGTTGCTGGGTGACAGTGATCTGGATGGAGTGGTTGATGAGTGACAGTGATCTGGTTGGAGTGGTTGCTGAGAGACAGTGATCTGGATGGAGTGGTTGTTGAGTGACAGTGATCTGGATGGAGTGGTTGCTGAGTGACAGTGATCTAGATGGAGTGGTTGCTGAGAGACAGTGATCTGGATGGAGTGGTTGCTGAGTAACAGTGATCTGGTTGGAGTGGTTGTTGAATGACAGTGATCTGGATGGAGTGGTTGCTGAACAACAGTGATCTGGATGGAGTGGTTGCTGAGTGACAGTGATCTGGATGGAGTGGTTGCTGAGTAACAGTGATCTGGATGGAGTGGTTGCTGAGTGACAGTGATCTGGATGGAGTGGTTGTTGAATGACAGTGATCTGGATGGAGTGGTTGTTGAGTGACAGTGATCTGGATGGAGTGGTTGTTGAGTAACAGTGATCTGGATGGAGTGGTTGCTGAGTGACAGTGATCTGGATGGAGTGGTTGCTGAGTGACAGTGATCAGGATGGAGTGGTTGTTGAATGACAGTGATCTGGATGGAGTGGTTGCTGAGTGAGAGTGATCTGGATGGAGTGGTTGCTGAGTGACAGTGATCTGGATGGAGTGGTTGCTGAGAGACAGTGATCTGGATGGAGTGGTTGCTGAGAGACAGTGATCTGGATGGAGTGGTTGCTGAGTGACAGTGATCTGGATGGAGTGGTTGCTGAGTAACAGTGATCTGGATGGAGTGGTTGTTGAGTGACAGTGATCTGGATGGAGTGGTTGCTGAGTGAAAGTGATCTGGATGGAGTGGTTGCTGAGAGACAGTGATCTGGATGGAGTGGTTGCTGAGTAACAGTGATCTGGATGGAGTGGTTGCTGAGTAACAGTGATCTGGATGGAGTGGTTGCTGAGAGACAGTGATCTGGATGGAGTGGTTGCTGAGTGACAGTGATCTAGATGGAGTGGTTGCTGAGAGACAGTGTTCTGGATGGAGTGGTTGCTGAGTGACAGTGATCTGGATGGAGTGGTTGCTGAGTGAAAGTGATCTAGATGGAGTGGTTGTTGAGTGACAGTGATCTAGATGGAGTGGTTGTTGAGTGACAGTGATCTGGATGGAGTGGTTGCTGAGTGACAGTGATCTGGATGGAGTGGTTGCTGGGTGACAGTGATCTGGATGGAGTGGTTGATGAGTGACAGTGATCTGGTTGGAGTGGTTGCTGAGAGACAGTGATCTGGATGGAGTGGTTGTTGAGTGACAGTGATCTGGATGGAGTGGTTGCTGAGTGACAGTGATCTAGATGGAGTGGTTGCTGAGAGACAGTGATCTGGATGGAGTGGTTGATGAGAGACTGTGATCTGGATGGAGTCGTTGTTGAGTGACAGTGATCTGGATGGAGTGGTTGCTGAGTGACAGTGATCTAGATGGAGTGGTTGCTGAGAGACAGTGATCTGGATGGAGTGGTTGTTGAGTAACAGTGATCTGGATGGAGTGGTTGCTGAGTAACTGTGATCTAGATGGTGTGGTTGTTGAGTGACAGTGATCTGGATGGAGTCGTTGCTGAGTGACAGTGATCTAGATGGAGTGCTTGTTGAGTGACAGTGATCTGGATGGAGTGGTTGCTGAGTAACAGTGATCCAGATGGAGCGGTTGTTGAGTGACAGTGATCTGGATGGAGTCGTTGCTGAGTAACAGTGATCTAGATGGAGTGGTTGTTGAGTGACAGTGATCTGGATGGAGTGGTTGTTGAATGACAGTGATCTGGATGGAGTGGTTGATGAGAGACAGTGATCTGGATGGAGTGGTTGTTGAGTGACAGTGATCTGGATTGAGAGGTTGCTGAGTGACAGTGATCTTGATGGAGTGATTGCTGAGAGACAGTGATCTGGATGGAGTGGTTGTTGAGTGACAGTGATCTGGATGGAGTGGTTGCTGAGTAACAGTGATCTAGATGGAGTGGTTGTTGAGTGACAGTGATCTGGATGGAGACGTTGCTGAGAGACAGTGATCTGGATGGAGTGGTTGATGAGAGACAGTGATCTGGATGGAGTCAATGCTGAGAGACAGTGATCTGGATGGAGTGGTTGTTGTGTGACAGTGATCTAGATGGAGTCGTTGCTGAGAGACAGTGATCTGGATGGAGTGGTTGCTGAGAGACAGTGATCTGGATGGAGTGGTTGTTGAGTGACAGTGATCTGGATGGAGTGGTTGCTGAGTGACAGTGATCTGAATGGAGTCGTTGCTGAGAGACAGTGATCTGGATGGAGTGGTTGCTGAGAGACAGTGATCTGGATGGAGTGGTTGTTGAGTGACAGTGATCTAGATAGAGTCGTTGCTGAGTAACAGTGATCTAGATGGAGTGGTTGTTGAGTGACAGTGATCTGGATGGAGTCGTTGCTGAGAGACAGTGATCTGGATGGAGTCGTTGTTGAGTGACAGTGATCTGGATGGAATGGTTGCTGAGAGACAGTGATCTAGATGGAGTGGTTGTTGAGTGACAGTGATCTGGATGGAGTGGTTGCTGAGTGACAGTGATCTGGATGGAGTGGTTGTTGAATGACAGAGATCTGGATGGAGTGGTTGCTGAGAGACAGTGATCTAGATGGAGTGGTTGTTGAGTGACAGTGATCTGGATGGAGTGGTTGCTGAGAGACAGTGATCTGGATGGAGTGGTTGCTGAGGGACTGTGATCTGGATGGAGTGGTTGCTGAGAGACAGTGATCTGGATGGAGTGGTTGCTGAGTGACAGTGATCTGGATGGAGTGGTTGCTGAGTAACAGTGATCTGGATGGAGTGGTTGTTGAGTGACAGTGATCTAGATGGAGTCGTTGCTGAGAGACAGTGATCTGGATGGAGTGGTTGTTGAGTGACAGTGACCTGGATGGGGTGGTTGCTGAGTAACAGTGATCTGGATGGAGTGGTTGTTGAGTGGCAGTGATCTAGATGGAGTGGTTGCTGAGTGACAGTGATCTGGATGGAGTGGTTGTTGAGTGACAGTGATCGAGATGGAGTGGTTGCTGAGTGACAGTGATCTGGATGGAATCGTTGCTGAGTGACAGTGATCTGGATGCAGTGGTTGCTGAGAGACAGTGATCTAGATGGAGTGGTTGCTGAGTAACAGTGATCTGGATGGAGTGGTTGCTGAGTGACAGTGATCTGGATGGAGTGGTTGCTGAGTGACAGTGATCTGGATGGAGTGGTTGCTGAGTAACAGTGATCTGGATGGAGTGGTTGCTGAGTGACAGTGATCTGGATGGAGTGGTTGCTGAGTGACAGTGATCTAGATGGAGTGTTTGCTGAGAGACAGTGATCTGGATGGAGTGGTTGTTGAGTGACAGTGATCTGGATGGAGTGGTTGCTGAGTAACTCTGATCTAGATGGAGTGGTTGTTGAGTGACAGTGATCTGGATGGAGTCGTTGCTGAGTGACAGTGATCTAGATGGAGTGGTTGTTGAGTGACAGTGATCTGGATGGAGTGGTTGCTGAGTAACAGTGATCTAGATGGAGTGGTTGTTGAGTGACAGTGATCTGGATGGAGTCGTTGCTGAGTAACAGTGATCTAGATGGAGTGGTTGTTGAGTGACAGTGATCTGGATGGAGTGGTTGTTGAATGAATGTGATCTGGATGGAGTGGTTGATGAGAGACAGTGATCTGGATGGAGTGGTTGTTGAGTGACAGTGATCTGGAAGGAGAGGTTGCTGAGTGACAGTGATCTTGATGGAGTGGTTGCTGAGAGACAGTGATCTGGATGGAGTGGTTGCTGAGAGACAGTGATCTGGATGGAGTGGTTGCTGAGTGACAGTGATCTGGATAGAGTGGTTGCTGAGTAACAGTGATCTGGATGGAGTGGTTGTTGAGTGACAGTGATCTAGATGGAGTCGTTGCTGAGAGACAGTGATCTGGATGGAGTGGTTGTTGAGTGACAGTGATCTGGATGGGGTGGTTGCTGAGTAACAGTGATCTGGATGGAGTGGTTGTTGAGTGGCAGTGATCTAGATGGAGTGGTTGTTGAGTGACAGTGATCTGGATGGAGTGGTTGCTGAGAGACAGTGATCTGGATGGAGTGGTTGCTGAGAGACAGTGATCTGGATGGAGTGGTTGTTGAGTGACAGTGATCTGGATGGAGTGGTTGCTGAGTAACTGTGATCTAGATGGAGTGGTTGTTGAGTGACAGTGATCTGCATGGAGTCGTTGCTGAGTGACAGTGATCTAGATGGAGTGGTTGTTGAGTGACAGTGATCTGGATGGAGTGGTTGTTGAGTGACAGTGATCTGGATGGAGTGGTTGCTGAGTGACAGTGATCTAGATGGAGTGGTTGCTGAGAGACAGTGATCTGGATGGAGTGGTTGTTGAGTGACAGTGATCTGGATGGAGTGGTTGTTGAGTGACAGTGATCTGGATGGAGTCGTTGCTGAGAGACAGTGATCTGGATGGAGTGGTTGTTGAGTGACAGTGATCTGGATGGAATGGTTGCTGAGAGACAGTGATCTAGATGGAGTGGTTGTTGAGTGACAGTGATCTGGATGGAGTGGTTGCTGAGTGACAGTGATCTGGATGGAGTGGTTGTTGAATGACAGTGATCTGGATGGAGTGGTTGCTGAGTAACAGTGATCTGGATGGAGTGGTTGCTGAGTGACAGTGATCTGGATGGAGTTGTTGCTGAGTGACAGTGATCTGGATGGAGTGGTTGCTGAGTAACAGTGATCTGGATGGAGTGGTTGCTGAGTGACAGTGATCTGGATGGAGTGGTTGCTGAGTGACAGTGATCTAGATGGAGTGGTTGCTGAGAGACAGTGATCTGGATGGAGTGGTTGTTGAGTGACAGTGATCTGGATGGAGTGGTTGCTGAGTAACTGTGATCTAGATGGAGTGGTTGTTGAGTGACAGTGATCTGGATGGAGTCGTTGCTGAGTGACAGTGATCTAGATGGAGTGGTTGTTGAGTGATAGTGATCTGGATGGAGTGGTTGCTGAGTAACGGTGATCTAGATGGAGTGGTTGTTGAGTGACAGTGATCTGGATGGAGTCGTTGCTGAGTAACAGTGATCTAGATGGAGTGGTTGTTGAGTGACAGTGATCTGGATGGAGTGGTTGTTGAATGAAAGTGATCTGGATGGAGTGGTTGATGAGAGACAGTGATCTGGATGGAGTGGTTGTTGAGTGACAGTTATCTGGATGGAGAGGTTGCTGAGTGACAGTGAATTTGATGGAGTGGTTGCTGAGAGACAGTGATCTGGATGGAGTGGTTGTTGAGTGACAGTGATCTGGATGGAGTGGTTGCTGAGTAACAGTGATCTAGATGGAGTGGTTGTTGAGTGACAGTGATCTGGATGGAGTGGTTGCTGAGAGACAGTGATCTGGATGGAGTGGTTGATGAGAGACAGTGATCTGGATGGAGTCATTGCTGAGAGACAGTGATCTGGATGGAGTGGTTGCTGAGAGACAGTGATCTGGATGGAGTGGTTGCTGAGAGACAGTGATCTGGATGGAGTGGTTGTTGAGTGACAGTGATCTGGATGGAGTCGTTGCTGAGAGACAGTAATCTGGATGGAGTGGTTGCTGAGAGACAGTGATCTGGATGGAGTTGTTGTTGAGTGACAGTGATCTGGATGGAGTGGTTGCTGAGTGACAGTGATCAGGATGGAGTCGTTGCTGAGAGACAGTGATCTGGATGGAGTGGTTGTTGAGAGACAGTGATCTGGATGGAGTGGTTGTTGAGTGACAGTGATCTAGATAGAGTCGTTGCTGAGTAACAGTGATCTAGATGGAGTGGTTGTTGAGTGACAGTGATCTGGATGGAGTCGTTGCTGAGAGACAGTGAACCGGATGGAGTGGTTGTTGAGTGACAGTGATCTGGATGGAATGGTTGCTGAGAGACAGTGATCTAGATGGAGTGGTTGTTGAGTGACAGTGATCTGGATGGAGTGGTTGCTGAGTGACAGTGATCTGGATGGAGTGGATGTTGAATGACAGTGATCTGGATGGAGTGGTTGCTGAGAGACAGTGATCTAGATGGAGTGGTTGTTGAGTGACTGTGATCTGGATGGAGTGGTTGCTGAGAGACAGTGATCTGGATGGAGTGGTTGCTGAGAGACAGTGATCTGGATGGAGTGGTTGCTGAGAGACAGTGATCTGGATGGAGTGGTTGCTGAGTGACAGTGATCTGGATGGAGTGGTTTCTGAGTAACAGTGATCTGGATGGAGTGGTTGTTGAGTGACAGTGATCTAGATGGAGTCGTTGCTGAGAGACAGTGATCTGGATGGAGTGGTTGTTGAGTGACAGTGATCTGGATGGAGTGGTTGCTGAGTAACAGTGATCTGGATGGAGTGCTGGTTGAGTGGCAGTGATCTAGATGGAGTGGTTGCTGAGTGACAGAGATCTGGATGGAGTTGTTGTTGAGTGACAGTGATCTGGATGGAGTCGTTGCTGAGTGACAGTGATCTGGATGGAATGGTTGCTGAGAGACAGTGATCTAGATGGAGTGGTTGCTGAGTAACAGTGATCTGGATGGAGTGGTTGCTGAGTGACAGTGATCTGGATGGAGTGGTTGCTGAGTGACAGTGATCTGGATGGAGTGGTTGCTGAGTACCAGTGATCTGGATGGAGTGGTTGCTGAGTGACAGTGATCTGGATGGAGTGGTTGCTGAGTGACAGTGATCTAGATGGAGTGGTTGTTGAGTGACAGTGATCTGGATGGAATGGCTGCTGAGTAACAGTGATCTGGATGGAGTGGTTGTTGAGTGACAGTGATCTGGATGGAGTGGTTGCTGAGTGACAGTGATCTGGATGGAGTGGTTGTTGAATGACAGTGATCTGGATGGAGTGGTTGCTGAGAGACAGTGATCTGGATGGAGTGGTTGCTGAGAGACAGTAATCTGGATGGAGCGGTTGCTGAGTGACAGTGATCTGGATGGACTGGTTGCTGAGAGACAGTGATCTGGATGGAGGGGTTGCTGAGAGACAGTGATCTGGATGGAGTGGTTGCTGAGTGACAGTGATCTGGATGGAGTGGTTGCTGAGTAACAGTGATCTGGATGGAGTGGTTGCTGAGAGACAGTGAACTGGATGGAGTGGTTGCTGAGTGACAGTGATCTGGATGGAGTGGTTGCTGAGTGACAGTGATCTAGATGGAATGGTTGCTGAGAGACAGTGATCTGGATGGAGTGGTTGCTGAGTGACAGTGATCTGGATGGAGTGGTTGTTGAGTGACAGTGATCTGGATGGAGTGGTTGCTGAGTGACAGTGATCTAGATGGAGTGGTTGCTGAGAGACAGTGATCTGGATGGAGTGGTTGCTGAGAGACAGTGATCTGGATGGAGTGCTTGATGAGAGACAGTGATCTGGATGGAGTCATTGCTGAGAGACAGTGATCTGGATGGAGTGGTTGCTGAGAGACAGTGATCTGGATGGAGTGGTTGCTGAGAGACAGTGATCTGGATGGAGTGGTTGTTGAGTGACAGTGATCTGGATGGAGTCGTTGCTGAGAGACAGTAATCTGGATGGAGTGGTTGCTGAGAGACAGTGATCTGGATGGAGTTGTTGTTGAGTGACAGTGATCTGGATGGAGTGGTTGCTGAGTGACAGTGATCAGGATGGAGTCGTTGCTGAGAGACAGTGATCTGGATGGAGTGGTTGTTGAGAGACAGTGATCTGGATGGAGTGGTTGTTGAGTGACAGTGATCTAGATAGAGTCGTTGCTGAGTAACAGTGATCTAGATGGAGTGGTTGTTGAGTGACAGTGATCTGGATGGAGTGGTTGCTGAGTGACAGTGATCTAGATGGAGTGGTTGCTGAGAAACAGTGATCTGGATGGAGTGGTTGCTGAGTGACAGTGATCTGGATGGAGTGATTGCTGAGTGACAGTGATCTGGATGGAGTGTTTGCTGAGTAACAGTGATCTGGATGGAGTGGTTGTTGAGTGACAGTGATCTGGATGGAATGGTTGCTGAGTAACAGTGATCTGGATGGAGTGGTTGCTGAGTGACAGTGATCTGGATGGAGTGGTTGCTGAGTGACAGTGATCTGGATGGAGTGGTTGCTGAGTGACAGTGATCTAGATGGAGTGGTTGCTGAGAGACAGTGATCTGGATGGAGTGGTTGCTGAGTGACAGTGATCTGGATGGAGTGGTTGCTGAGTGACAGTGATCTGGATGGAGTGGTTGTTGAGTGACAGTGATCTGGATGGAGTGGTTGCTGAGTAACAGTGGTCTGGATGGAGTGGTTGCTGAGTGACAGTGATCTGGATGGAGTGGTTGCTGAGTGAGAGTGATCTGGATGCAGCGGTTGCTGAGTGACAGTGGTCTAGATGGAGTGGTTGTTGAGTGACAGTGATCTGGATGGAGTGGTTGCTGAGTGACAGTGATCTGGATGGAGTGGTTGCTGAGTGATAGTGATCTGGATGGAGTGGTTGTTGAGGGACAGAGGTCTGGATGGAGCGGTTGCTGAGAGACAGTGATCTGGATGGAGTTGTTGCTGAGTAACAGTGATCTAGATGGAGTGGTTGCTGAGTGACTGTGATCTGGATGGAGTGGTTGTTGTGTGACAGTGATCTGGATGGAGTGGTTGCTGAGAGACAGTGATCTGGATCGAGTGGTTGCTGAGTGACAGTGATCTGGATGGAGTGGTTGTTGAGTGACAGTGATCTGGATGGAGCGGTTGCTGAGAGACAGTGATCTGGATGGAGTGGTTGCTGAGTAACAGTGATCTAGATGGAGTGGTTGCTGAGAGACAGTGATCTGGATGGAGTGGTTGCTGAGAGACAGTGATCTGGATGGAGTGGTTGCTGAGTGACAGTGATCTGGATGGAGTGGTTGTTGAGTGACAGTGATCTGGATGGAGCGGTTGCTGAGAGACAGTGATCTGGATGGAGTGGTTGCTGAGTAACAGTGATCTAGATGGAGTGGTTGCTGAGAGACAGTGATCTGGATGGAGTGGTTGCTGAGAGACAGTGTTCTGGATGGAGTGGTTGCTGAGTGACAGTCATCTAGATGGAGTGTTTGCTGAGAGACAGTGATCTGGATGGAATGGTTGCTGAGTGAAAGTGATCTAGATGGAGTGGTTGTTGAGTGAAAGTGATCTGGATGGAGTGGTTGCTGAGTGACAGTGATCTGGATGGAGTGGTTGCTGAGTGACAGTGATCTGTATGGAGTGGTTGTTGAGTGACAGTGATCTGGATGGAGTGGTTGCTGAGAGACAGTGATCTGGATGGATTGGTTGCTGAGTGACAGTGATCTAGATGGAGTGGTTGCTGAGAGACAGTGATCTGGATGGAGTGATTGTTGAGTGACAGTGATCTGGATGGAGTGGTCGCTGAGTGACAGTGATCTAGATGGAGTGGTTGCTGAGAGACAGTGATCTGGATGGAGTGGTTGTTGAGTGACAGTGATCTAGATGGAGTGGTTGCTGAGTGACAGTGATCTGGATGGAGTTGTTGCTGAGAGACAGTGATCTGGATGGAGTTGTTGCTGAGTGACAGTGATCTGGATGGAGTGGTTGCTGAATGACAGTGATCTAGATGGAGTGGTAGTTGAGTGACAGTGATCTAGATGGAGTGGTTGCTGAGAGACAGTGATCTGGATGGAGATGTTGCTGAGCGACAGCGATCTGGATGGAGTGGTTGTTGAGTGACAGTGATCTGGATGGAGTGGTTGTTGAGTGACAGTGATCTGGATGGAGTGGTTGTTGAGTGACAGTGATCTGGATGGAGTGGTTGTTGAGTGACAGTGATCTGGATGGAGTGGTTGTTGAGTGACAGTGATCTGGATGGAGTGGTTGCTGAGAGACAGTGATCTGGATGTGTCGTTGTTGAGTGACAGTGATCTGGATGGAGTTCTTTCTGAGTGACAGTGATCTGGATGGAGTTGGTTCTGAATGACAGTGATCTGGATGGAGTTGTTTCTGAGTGACAGTGATCTGGATGGAGTGGTTGTTGAGTGACAGTGATCTGGATGGAGTGGTTGTTGATTGACAGTGATCTGGATGGTCTGGTTGTTGAGTGACAGTGATCTGGATGGAGTGGTTGCTGAGAGACAGTGATCTGGATGGAGTGGTTGTTGAGTAACAGTGAACTGGATGGAGTGGTTGATGAGTTGACAGTGATCTAGATGGAGTGGTTGCTGAGTGACAGTGATCTGGATGGAGTTGTTTCTGAGTGACAGTGATCTGGATGGAGTGGTTGCTGAGTGACAGTGATCTGGATGGAGTGGTTGCTGAGTGACAGTGATCTGGATGGAGTGGTTGCTGAGTGACAGTGATCTGGACGGAGTGGTTGTTGAGTGACAGTGATCTGGATGGAGTGGTTGCTGAGTAACAGTGGTCTGGATGGAGTGGTTGCTGAGTGACAGTGATCTGGATGGAGTGGTTGCTGAGTGACAGTGATCTGGATGGAGTGGTTGCTGAGTGAGAGTGATCTGGATGCAGCGGTTGCTGAGTGACAGTGGTCTAGATGGAGTGGTTGTTGAGTGACAGTGATCTGGATGGAGTGGTTGCTGAGTGACAGTGATCTGGATGGAGTGGTTGCTGAGTGATAGTGATCTGGATGGAGTGGTTGTTGAGGGACAGAGATCTGGATGGAGCGGTTGCTGAGAGACAGTGATCTGGATGGAGTTGTTGCTGAGTAACAGTGATCTAGATGGAGTGGTTGCTGAGTGACAGTGATCTGGATGGAGTGGTTGTTGTGTGACAGTGATCTGGATGGATTGGTTGCTGAGAGACAGTGATCTGGATGGAGTGGTTGCTGAGTGACAGTGATCTGGATGGAGTGGTTGTTGAGTGACAGTGATCTGGATGGAGCAGTTGCTGAGAGACAGTGATCTGGATGGAGTGGTTGCTGAGTAACAGTGATCTAGATGGAGTGGTTGCTGAGAGACAGTGATCTGGATGGAGTGGTTGCTGAGAGACAGTGATCTGGATGGAGTGGTTGCTGAGTGACAGTGATCTGGATGGAGTGGCTGTTGAGTGACAGTGGTCTGGATGGAGCGGTTGCTGAGAGACAGTGATCTGGATGGAGTGGTTGCTGAGTAACAGTGATCTAGATGGAGTGGTTGCTGAGAGACAGTGATCTGGATGGAGTGGTTGCTGAGAGACAGTGATCTGGATGGAGTGGTTGCTGAGTGACAGTCATCTAGATGGAGTGGTTGCTGAGAGACAGTGATCTGGATGGAATGGTTGCTGAGTGAAAGTGATCTAGTTGGAGTGGTTGTTGAGTGACAGTGATCTAGATGGAGTGGTTGTTGAGTGAAAGTGATCTGGATGGAGTGGTTGCTGAGTGACAGTGATCTGGATGGAGTGGTTGCTGAGTGACAGTGATCTGGATGGAGTGGTTGTTGAGTGACAGTGATCTGGATGGAGTGGTTGCTGAGAGACAGTGATCTGGATGGATTGGTTGCTGAGTGACAGTGATCTAGATGGAGTGGTTGCTGAGAGACAGTGATCTGGATGGAGTGGTTGTTGAGTGACAGTGATCTGGATGGAGTGATTGTTGAGTGACAGTGATCTGGATGGAGTGGTCGCTGAGTGACAGTGAACTAGATGGAGTGGTTGCTGAGAGACAGTGATCTGGATGGAGTGGTTGTTGAGTGACAGTGATCTAGATGGAGTGGTTGCTGAGTGACAGTGATCTGGATGGAGTTGTTGCTGAGAGACAGTGATCTGGATGGAGTTGTTGCTGAGTGACAGTGATCTGGATGGAGTGGTTGCTGAATGACAGTGATCTAGATGGATTGGTAGTTGAGTGACAGTGATCTAGATGGAGTGGTTGCTGAGAGACAGTGATCTGGATGGAGATGTTGCTGAGTGACAGCGATCTGGATGGAGTGGTTGTTGAGTGACAGTGATCTGGATGGAGTGGTTGTTGAGTGACAGTGATCTGGATGGAGTGGTTGTTGAGTGACAGTGATCTGGAAGGAGTGGTTGTTGAGTGACAGTGATCTGGATGGAGTGGTTGCTGAGAGACAGTGACCTGGATGTGTCGTTGTTGAGTGACAGTGATCTGGATGGAGTTCTTTCTGAGTGACAGTGATCTGGATGGAGTTGTTTCTGAGTGACAGTGATCTGGATGGAGTGGTTGTTGAGTGACAGTGATCTGGATGGAGTGGTTGTTGAGTGACAGTGATCGGAATGGTGTGGTTGTTGAGTGACAGTGTTCTGGATGGAGTGGCTGCTGAGAGACAGTGATCTGGATGGAGTGGTTGTTGAGTAACAGTGAACTGGATGGAGTGGTTGCTGAGTTGACAGTGATCTAGATGGAGTGGTTGCTGAGTGACAGTGATCTGTATGGAGTTGTTTCTGAGTGACAGTGATCTGGATGGAGTGGTTGTTGAGTGACAGTGATCTGGATGGAGTGGTTGCTGAGAGACAGTGATCTGGATGGAGTGGTTGCTGAGTAACAGTGATCTAGATGGAGTGGTTGCTGAGTGACAGTGATCTGGATGGAGTGGTTGTTGTGTGACAGTGATCTGGATGGAGTTGTTGCTGAGAGACAGTGATCTGGATGGAGTGGTTGCTGAGTGACAGTGATCTGGATGGAGTGGTTGTTGAGTGACAGTGATCTGGATGGAGCGGTTGCTGAGAGACAGTGATCTGGATGGAGTGGTTGCTGAGTAACAGTGATCTGGATGGAGTGGTTGCTGAGAGACAGTGATCTGGATGGAGTGGTTGCTGAGAGACAGTGATCTGGATGGAGTGGTTGCTGAGTGACAGTGATCTGGATGGAGTGGTTGTTGAGTGACAGTGATCTGGATGGAGAGGTTGCTGAGAGACAGTGATCTGGATGGAGTGGTTACTGAGTAACAGTGATCTAGATGGAGTGGTTGCTGAGAGACAGTGATCTGGATGGAGTGGTTGCTGAGCGACAGTGATCTGGATGGAGTGGTTGCTGAGTGACAGTCATCTAGATGGAGTGGTTGCTGAGTGACATTGATCTGGATGGAGTGGTTGTTGAGTGACAGTGATCTGGATGGAGTGGTTGTTGAGTGACAGTGATCTGGATGGAGTGGTTGCTGAGAGACAGTGATCTGGATGTGTCGTTGTTGAGTGACAGTGATCTGGATGGAGTTCTTTCTGAGTGACAGTGATCTGGATGGAGTTGTTTCTGAGTGACAGTGATCTGGATGGAGTTGTTTCTGAGTGACAGTGATCTGGATGGAGTGGTTGTTGAGTGACAGTGATCTGGATGGAGTGGTTGTTGAGTGACAGTGATCTGGATGGTGTGGTTGTTGAGTGACAGTGATCTGGATGGAGTGGTTGCTGAGAGACAGTGATCTGGATGGAGTGGTTGTTGAGTAACAGTGAACTGGATGGAGTGGTTGCTGAGTTGACAGTGATCTAGATGGAGTGGTTGCTGAGTGACAGTGATCTGGATGGAGTTGTTTCTGAGTGACAGTGATCTGGATGGAGTGGTTGTTGAGTGACAGTGATCTGGATGGAGTGGTTGCTGAGAGACAGTGATCTGGATGGAGTGGTTGCTGAGTAACAGTGATCTAGATGGAGTGGTTGCTGAGTGACAGTGATCTGGATGGAGTGGTTGTTGTGTGACAGTGATCTGGATGGAGTTGTTGCTGAGAGACAGTGATCTGGATGGAGTGGTTGCTGAGTGACAGTGATCTGGATGGAGTGGTTGTTGAGTGACAGTGATCTGGATGGAGCGGTTGCTGAGAGACAGTGATCTGGATGGAGTGGTTGCTGAGTAACAGTGATCTGGATGGAGTGGTTGCTGAGAGACAGTGATCTGGATGGAGTGGTTGCTGAGAGACAGTGATCTGGATGGAGTGGTTGCTTAGTGACAGTGATCTGGATGGAGTGGTTGTTGTGTGACAGTGATCTGGATGGAGTTGTTGCTGAGAGACAGTGATCTGGATGGAGTGGTTGCTGAGTGACAGTGATCTGGATGGAGTGGTTGTTGAGTGACAGTGATCTGGATGGAGCGGTTGCTGAGAGACAGTGATCTGGATGGAGTGGTTGCTGAGTAACAGTGATCTGGATGGAGTGGTTGCTGAGAGACAGTGATCTGGATGGAGTGGTTGCTGAGAGACAGTGATCTGGATGGAGTGGTTGCTGAGTGACAGTGATCTGGATGGAGTGGTTGTTGAGTGACAGTGATCTGGATGGAGCGGTTGCTGAGAGACAGTGATCTGGATGGAGTGGTTGCTGAGTAACAGTGATCTAGATGGAGTGGTTGCTGAGAGACAGTGATCTGGATGGAGTGGTTGCTGAGCGACAGTGATCTGGATGGAGTGGTTGCTGAGTGACAGTCATCTAGATGGAGTGGTTGCTGAGTGACATTGATCTGGATGGAGTGGTTGTTGAGTGACAGTGATCTGGATGGAGTGGTTGTTGAGTGACAGTGATCTGGATGGAGTGGTTGCTGAGAGACAGTGATCTGGATGTGTCGTTGTTGAGTGACAGTGATCTGGATGGAGTTCCTTCTGAGTGACAGTGATCTGGATGGAGTTGTTTCTGAGTGACAGTGATCTGGATGGAGTTGTTTCTGAGTGACAGTGATCTGGATGGAGTGGTTGCTGAGAGACAGTGATCTGGATGGAGTGGTTGTTGAGTAACAGTGAAATGGATGGAGTGGTTGCTGAGTTGACAGTGATCTAGATGGAGTGGTTGCTGAGTGACAGTGATCTGGATGGAGTTGTTTCTGAGTGACAGTGATCTGGATGGAGTGGTTGTTGAGTGACAGCGATCTGGATGGAGTGGTTGCTGAGAGACAGTGATCTGGATGGAGTGGTTGCTGAGTAACAGTGATCTAGATGGAGTGGTTGCTGAGTGACAGTGATCTGGATGGAGTGGTTGTTGTGTGACAGTGATCTGGATGGAGTTGTTGCTGAGAGACAGTGATCTGGATGGAGTGGTTGTTGAGTGACAGTGATCTGGATGGAGTGGTTGTTGAGTGACAGTGATCTGGATGGAGCGGTTGCTGAGAGACAGTGATCTGGATGGAGTGGTTGCTGAGTAACAGTGATCTGGATGGAGTGGTTGCTGAGAGACAGTGATCTGGATGGAGTGTTTGCTGAGAGACAGTGATCTGGATGGAGTGGTTGCTTAGTGACAGTGATCTGGATGGAGTGGTTGTTGAGTGACAGTGATCTAGATGGAGTGGTTGCTGAGTGACAGTGATCTGGATGGAGTTGTTGCTGAGAGACAGTGATCTGGATGGAGTTGTTGCTGAGTGACAGTGATCTGGATGGAGTGGTTGCTGAATGACAGTGATCTAGATGGATTGGTAGTTGAGTGACAGTGATCTAGATGGAGTGGTTGCTGAGAGACAGTGATCTGGATGGAGATGTTGCTGAGTGACAGCGATCTGGATGGTGTGGTTGTTGAGTGACAGTGATCTGGATGGAGTGGTTGTTGAGTGACAGTGATCTGGATGGAGTGGTTGTTGAGTGACAGTGATCTGGAAGGAGTGGTTGTTGAGTGACAGTGATCTGGATGGAGTGGTTGCTGAGAGACAGTGATCTGGATGTGTCGTTGTTGAGTGACAGTGATCTGGATGGAGTTCTTTCTGAGTGACAGTGATCTGGATGGAGTTGTTTCTGAGTGACAGTGATCTGGATGGAGTGGTTGTTGAGTGACAGTGATCTGGATGGAGTGGTTGTTGAGTGACAGTGATCGGAATGGTGTGGTTGTTGAGTGACAGTGATCTGGATGGAGTGGTTGCTGAGAGACAGTGATCTGGATGGAGTGGTTGTTGAGTAACAGTGAACTGGATGGAGTGGTTGCTGAGTTGACAGTGATCTAGATGGAGTGGTTGCTGAGTGACAGTGATCTGTATGGAGTTGTTTCTGAGTGACAGTGATCTGGATGGAGTGGTTGTTGAGTGACAGTGATCTGGATGGAGTGGTTGCTGAGAGACAGTGATCTGGATGGAGTGGTTGCTGAGTAACAGTGATCTAGATGGAGTGGTTGCTGAGTGACAGTGATCTGGATGGAGTGGTTGTTGTGTGACAGTGATCTGGATGGAGTTGTTGCTGAGAGACAGTGATCTGGATGGAGTGGTTGCTGAGTGACAGTGATCTGGATGGAGTGGTTGTTGAGTGACAGTGATCTGGATGGAGCGGTTGCTGAGAGACAGTGATCTGGATGGAGTGGTTGCTGAGTAACAGTGATCTGGATGGAGTGGTTGCTGAGAGACAGTGATCTGGATGGAGTGGTTGCTGAGAGACAGTGATCTGGATGGAGTGGTTGCTGAGTGACAGTGATCTGGATGGAGTGGTTGTTGAGTGACAGTGATCTGGATGGAGCGGTTGCTGAGAGACAGTGATCTGGATGGAGTGGTTGCTGAGTAACAGTGATCTAGATGGAGTGGTTGCTGAGAGACAGTGATCTGGATGGAGTGGTTGCTGAGCGACAGTGATCTGGATGGAGTGGTTGCTGAGTGACAGTCATCTAGATGGAGTGGTTGCTGAGTGACATTGATCTGGATGGAGTGGTTGTTGAGTGACAGTGATCTGGATGGAGTGGTTGTTGAGTGACAGTGATCTGGATGGAGTGGTTGCTGAGAGACAGTGATCTGGATGTGTCGTTGTTGAGTGACAGTGATCTGGATGGAGTTCTTTCTGAGTGACAGTGATCTGGATGGAGTTGTTTCTGAGTGACAGTGATCTGGATGGAGTTGTTTCTGAGTGACAGTGATCTGGATGGAGTGGTTGTTGAGTGACAGTGATCTGGATGGAGTGGTTGTTGAGTGACAGTGATCTGGATGGTGTGGTTGTTGAGTGACAGTGATCTGGATGGAGTGGTTGCTGAGAGACAGTGATCTGGATGGAGTGGTTGTTGAGTAACAGTGAACTGGATGGAGTGGTTGCTGAGTTGACAGTGATCTAGATGGAGTGGTTGCTGAGTGACAGTGATCTGGATGGAGTTGTTTCTGAGTGACAGTGATCTGGATGGAGTGGTTGTTGAGTGACAGTGATCTGGATGGAGTGGTTGCTGAGAGACAGTGATCTGGATGGAGTGGTTGCTGAGTAACAGTGATCTAGATGGAGTGGTTGCTGAGTGACAGTGATCTGGATGGAGTGGTTGTTGTGTGACAGTGATCTGGATGGAGTTGTTGCTGAGAGACAGTGATCTGGATGGAGTGGTTGCTGAGTGACAGTGATCTGGATGGAGTGGTTGTTGAGTGACAGTGATCTGGATGGAGCGGTTGCTGAGAGACAGTGATCTGGATGGAGTGGTTGCTGAGTAACAGTGATCTGGATGGAGTGGTTGCTGAGAGACAGTGATCTGGATGGAGTGGTTGCTGAGAGACAGTGATCTGGATGGAGTGGTTGCTTAGTGACAGTGATCTGGATGGAGTGGTTGTTGTGTGACAGTGATCTGGATGGAGTTGTTGCTGAGAGACAGTGATCTGGATGGAGTGGTTGCTGAGTGACAGTGATCTGGATGGAGTGGTTGTTGAGTGACAGTGATCTGGATGGAGCGGTTGCTGAGAGACAGTGATCTGGATGGAGTGGTTGCTGAGTAACAGTGATCTGGATGGAGTGGTTGCTGAGAGACAGTGATCTGGATGGAGTGGTTGCTGAGAGACAGTGATCTGGATGGAGTGGTTGCTGAGTGACAGTGATCTGGATGGAGTGGTTGTTGAGTGACAGTGATCTGGATGGAGCGGTTGCTGAGAGACAGTGATCTGGATGGAGTGGTTGCTGAGTAACAGTGATCTAGATGGAGTGGTTGCTGAGAGACAGTGATCTGGATGGAGTGGTTGCTGAGCGACAGTGATCTGGATGGAGTGGTTGCTGAGTGACAGTCCTCTAGATGGAGTGGTTGCTGAGTGACATTGATCTGGATGGAGTGGTTGTTGAGTGACAGTGATCTGGATGGAGTGGTTGTTGAGTGACAGTGATCTGGATGGAGTGGTTGCTGAGAGACAGTGATCTGGATGTGTCGTTGTTGAGTGACAGTGATCTGGATGGAGTTCTTTCTGAGTGACAGTGATCTGGATGGAGTTGTTTCTGAGTGACAGTGATCTGGATGGAGTTGTTTCTGAGTGACAGTGATCTGGATGGAGTGGTTGTTGAGTGACAGTGATCTGGATGGAGTGGTTGTTGAGTGACAGTGATCTGGATGGTGTGGTTGTTGAGTGACAGTGATCTGGATGGAGTGGTTGCTGAGAGACAGTGATCTGGATGGAGTGGTTGTTGAGTAACAGTGAACTGGATGGAGTGGTTGCTGAGTTGACAGTGATCTAGATGGAGTGGTTGCTGAGTGACAGTGATCTGGATGGAGTTGTTTCTGAGTGACAGTGATCTGGATGGAGTGGTTGTTGAGTGACAGTGATCTGGATGGAGTGGTTGCTGAGAGACAGTGATCTGGATGGAGTGGTTGCTGAGTAACAGTGATCTAGATGGAGTGGTTGCTGAGTGACAGTGATCTGGATGGAGTGGTTGTTGTGTGACAGTGATCTGGATGGAGTTGTTGCTGAGAGACAGTGATCTGGATGGAGTGGTTGCTGAGTGACAGTGATCTGGATGGAGTGGTTGTTGAGTGACAGTGATCTGGATGGAGCGGTTGCTGAGAGACAGTGATCTGGATGGAGTGGTTGCTGAGTAACAGTGATCTGGATGGAGTGGTTGCTGAGAGACAGTGATCTGGATGGAGTGGTTGCTGAGAGACAGTGATCTGGATGGAGTGGTTGCTTAGTGACAGTGATCTGGATGGAGTGGTTGTTGAGTGACAGTGATCTGGATGGAGCGGTTGCTGAGAGACAGTGATCTGGATGGAGTGGTTGCTGAGTAACACTGATCTAGATGGAGTGGTTGCTGAGAGACAGTGATCTGGATGGAGTGGTTGCTGAGAGACAGTGATCTGGATGGAGTGGTTGCTGAGTGACAGTCATCTAGATGGTGTGGTTGTTGAGTGACAGTGATCTAGATGGAGTGGTTGTTGAGTGAAAGTGATCTGGATGGAGTGGTTGCTGAGTGACAGTGATCTGGATGGAGTGGTTGTTGAGTGACAGTGATCTGGATGGAGTGGTTGCTGAGAGACAGTGATCTGGATGGAGTGGTTGCTGAGTGACAGTGATCTAGATGGAGTCGTTGCTGAGAGACAGTGATCTGGATGGAGTGGTTGTTGAGTGACAGTGATCTGGATGGAGTGGTTGTTGAGTGACAGTGATCTGGATGGAGTGGTCGCTGAGTGACAGTGATCTAGATGGAGTGGTTGCTGAGAGACAGTGATCTGGATGGAGTGGTTTTTGAGTGACAGTGATCTAGATGGAGTGGTTGCTGAGTGACAGTGATCTGGATGGAGTTGTTGCTGAGAGACAGTGATCTGGATGGAGTTGTTGCTGAGTGACAGTGATCTGGATGGAGTGGTTGCTGAATGACAGTGATCTAGATGCAGTGGTTGTTGAGTGACAGTGATCTAGATGGAGTGGTTGCTGAGAGACAGTATTCTGGATGGAGATGTTGCTGAGTGACAGCGATCTGGATGGAATGGTTGTTGAGTGACAGTGATCTGGATGGAGTGGTTGTTGAGTGACAGTGATCTGGATGGAGTGGTTGTTGAGTGACAGTGATCTGGATGGAGTGGTTGTTGAGTGACAGTGATCTGGATGGAGTGGTTGTTGAGTGGCAGTGATCTGGATGGAGTGGTTGCTGAGAGACAGTGATCTGGATGTGTCGTTGTTGTGTGACAGTGATCTGGATGGAGTTCTTTCTGAGTGACAGTGATCTGGATGGAGTTGTTTCTGAGTGACAGTGATCTGGATGGAGTTGTTTCTGAGTGACAGTGATCTGGATGGAGTTGTTTCTGAGTGACAGTGATCTGGATGGAGTGGTTGTTGAGTGACAGTGATCTGGATGGTGTGGTTGTTGAGTGACAGTGATCTGGATGGAGTGGTTGCTGAGAGACAGTGATCTGGATGGACTGGTTGTTGAGTAACAGTGAACTGGATGGAGTGGTTGCTGAGTTGACAGTGATCTAGATGGAGTGGTTGCTGAGTGACAGTGATCTGGATGGAGTTGTTTCTGAGTGACAGTGATCTGGATGGAGTGGTTGTTGAGTGACAGTGATCTGGATGGGTCGTTGTTGAGTGACAGTGAACTGGATGGAGTGGTTGTTGAGTGACAGTGATCTGGATGGAGTGGTTGTTGAGTGACAGTGATCTGGATGGAGTTGTTTCTGAGTGACAGTGATCTGGATGGAGTGGTTGCTGAGTGACAGTGATCTGGATGGAGTGGTTGTTGAGTGACAGTGATCTGGATGGAGTGGTTGCTGAGAGACAGTGATCTGGATGGAGTGGTTGCTGAGTGACAGTGATCTAGATGGAGTCGTTGCTGAGAGACAGTGATCTGGATGGAGTGGTTGTTGAGTGACAGTGATATGGATGGAGTGGTTGTTGAGTGACAGTGATCTGGATGGAGTGGTCGCTGAGTGACAGTGATCTAGATGGAGCGGTTGCTGAGAGACAGTGATCTGGATGGAGTGGTTGCTGAGTGACATTGATCTAGATGGAGTGGTTGCTGAGTGACAGTGATCTGGATGGAGTTGTTGCTGAGAGACAGTGATCTGGATGGAGTTGTTGCTGAGTGACAGTGATCTGGATGGAGTGGTTGCTGAATGACAGTGATCTAGATGGAGTGGTTGTTGAGTGACAGTGATCTAGATGGAGTGGTTGCTGAGAGACAGTAATCTGGATGGAGATGTTGCTGAGTGACAGCGATCTGGATGGAGTGGTTGTTGAGTGACAGTGATCTGGATGGAGTGGTTGTTGAGTGATAGTGATCTGGATGGAGTGGTTGTTGAGTGACAGTGATCTGGATGGAGTGGTTGTTGAGTGACAGTGATCTGGATGGAGTGGTTGTTGAGTGGCAGTGATCTGGATGGAGTGTTTGCTGAGCGACAGTGATCTGGATGTGTCGTTGTTGAGTGACAGTGATCTGGATGGAGTTCTTTCTGAGTGACAGTGATCTGGATGGAGTTGTTTCTGAGTGACAGTGATCTGGATGGAGTTGTTTCTGAGTGACAGTGATCTGGATGGAGTGGTTGTTGAGTGACAGTGATCTGGATGGAGTGGTTGTTGAGTTACAGTGATCTGGATGGTGTGGTTGTTGAGTGACAGTGATCTGGATGGAGTGGTTGCTGAGAGACAGTGATCTGGATGGACTGGTTGTTGAGTAACATTGAACTGGATGGAGTGGTTGCTGAGTTGACAGTGATCTAGATGGAGTGGTTGCTGAGTGACAGTGATCTGGATGGAGTTGTTTCTGAGTGACAGTGATCTGGATGGAGTGGTTGTTCAGTGACAGTGATCTGGATGGGTCGTTGTTGAGTGACAGTGAACTGGATGGAGTGGTTGTTGAGCGACAGTGATCTGGATGGAGTGGTTGTTGAGTGACAGTGATCTGGATGGAGTTGTTTCTGAGTGACAGTGATCTGGATGGAGTGGTTGCTGAGTGACAGTGATCTGGATGGAGTTGTTTCTGAGTGACAGTGATCTGGATGGAGTGGTTGCTGAGAGTCATTGATCTGGATGGAGTTGTTTCTGAGTGACAGTGATCTGGATGGAGTGGTTGCTGAGTGACAGTGATCTGCATGGAGTGGTTGCTGAGAGACAGTGATCTGGATGGAGTTGTTTCTGAGTGACAGTGATCTGGATGGAGTGGTTGCTGCGAGACAGTGATCTGGATGGAGTTATTTCTGAGTGACAGTGATCTGGATGGAGTTGTTTCTGAGTGACAGTGATCTGGATGGAGCGGTTGTTGAGTGACAGAGATCTGGATGGAGTTGTTTCTGAGTGACAGTGATCTGGATGGAGTGGTTGTTGAGTGACAGTGATCTGGATGGAGTGGTTGCTGAGAGACAGTGATCTGGATGGAGTTGTTTCTGAGTGACAGTGAACTGGATGGAGTGGTTGCTGAGAGACAGTGATCTGGATGGAGTTGTTTCTGAGTGACCGTGATCTGGATGGAGTGGTTGTTGAGTGATAGTGATCTGGATGGAGTGGTTGTTGAGTGACAGTGATCTGGATGGAGTGGTTGTTGAGTGACAGTGATCTGGATGGAGTGGTTGTTGAGTGGCAGTGATCTGGATGGAGTGGTTGCTGAGCGACAGTGATCTGGATGTGTCGTTGTTGAGTGACAGTGATCTGGATGGAGTTCTTTCTGAGTGACAGTGATCTGGATGGAGTTGTTTCTGAGTGACAGTGATCTGGATGGAGTTGTTTCTGAGTGACAGTGATCTGGATGGAGTGGTTGTTGAGTGACAGTGATCTGGATGGAGTGGTTGTTGAGTTACAGTGATCTGGATGGTGTGGTTGTTGAGTGACAGTGATCTGGATGGAGTGGTTGCTGAGAGACAGTGATCTGGATGGACTGGTTGTTGAGTAACAGTGAACTGGATGGAGTGGTTGCTGAGTTGACAGTGATCTAGATGGAGTGGTTGCTGAGTGACAGTGATCTGGATGGAGTTGTTTCTGAGTGACAGTGATCTGGATGGAGTGGTTGTTCAGTGACAGTGATCTGGATGGGTCGTTGTTGAGTGACAGTGAACTGGATGGAGTGGTTGTTGAGCGACAGTGATCTGGATGGAGTGGTTGTTGAGTGACAGTGATCTGGATGGAGTTGTTTCTGAGTGACAGTGATCTGGATGGAGTGGTTGCTGAGAGTCATTGATCTGGATGGAGTTGTTTCTGAGTGACAGTGATCTGGATGGAGTGGTTGCTGAGTGACAGTGATCTGCATGGAGTGGTTGCTGAGAGACAGTGATCTGGATGGAGTTGTTTCTGAGTGACAGTGATCTGGATGGAGTGGTTGCTGCGAGACAGTGATCTGGATGGAGTTATTTCTGAGTGACAGTGATCTGGATGGAGTTGTTTCTGAGTGACAGTGATCTGGATGGAGCGGTTGTTGAGTGACAGAGATCTGGATGGAGTTGTTTCTGAGTGACAGTGATCTGGATGGAGTGGTTGTTGAGTGACAGTGATCTGGATGGAGTGGTTGCTGAGAGACAGTGATCTGGATGGAGTTGTTTCTGAGTGACAGTGAACTGGATGGAGTGGTTGCTGAGAGACAGTGATCTGGATGGAGTTGTTTCTGAGTGACAGTGATCTGGATGGAGTGGTTGTTGAGTGACAGTTATCTGTATGGGTCGTTGTTGAGTGACAGTGATCTGGATGGAGTGGTTGTTGAGTGACAGTGATCTGGATGGAGTTGTTTCTGAGTGACAGTGATCTGGATGGAGTGGTTGTTGAGTGACAGTGATCTGGATGGAGTGGCTGTTGAGTGACAGTGATCTGGATGGAGTGGTTGCTGAGTAACAGTGATCTGGATGGGTCGTTGTTGAGTGACAGTGATCTGGATGGAGTGGTTGCTGAGTGACAGTGATCTGGATGGAGTGGTTGTTAAGTGACAGTGATCTGGATGGAGTGGTTGCTGAGTGACATTGATCTGGATGGAGTGGTTGCTGAGTGACAGTGATCTGGATGGAATGGTTGCTGAGTGACAGTGATCTGGATGGAGTGGTTGTGAGTGACAGTGATCTGGATGGAGTGGTTGTTGAGTGAGAGTGATATGGATAGAGTTGTTTCTGAGTGACAGTGATCTGGATGGAGTGGTTGTTGAGTGACAGTGATCTAGATGGAGTGGTTGCTGAGAGACAGTAATCTGGATGGTGATGTTGCTGAGTGACAGCGATCTGGATGGAGTGGTTGTTGAGTGACAGTGATCTGGATGGAGTGGTTGTTGAGTGACAGTGATCTGGATGGAGTGGTTGTTGAGTGACAGTGATCTGGATGGAGTGGTTGTTGAGTGACAGTGATCTGGATGGAGTGGTTGTTGAGTGGCAGTGATCTGGATGGAGTGGTTGCTGAGAGACAGTGATCTGGATGTGTCGTTGTTGAGTGACAGTGATCTGGATGGAGTTCTTTCTGAGTGACAGTGATCTGGATGGAGTTGTTTCTGAGGGACAGTGATCTGGATGGAGTTGTTTCTGAGTGACAGTGATCTGGATGGAGTTGTTTCTGAGTGACAGTGATCTGGATGGAGTGGTTGTTGAGTGACAGTGATCTGGATGGTGTGGTTGTTGAGTGACAGTGATCTGGATGGAGTGGTTGCTGAGAGACAGTGATCTGGATGGACTGGTTGTTGAGTAACAGTGAACTGGATGGAGTGGTTGCTGAGTTGACAGTGATCTAGATGGAGTGGTTGCTGAGTGACAGTGATCTGGATGGAGTTGTTTCTGAGTGACAGTGATCTGGATGGAGTGGTTGTTGAGTGACAGTGATCTGGATTGTTCGTTGTTGAGTGACAGTGAACTGGATGGAGTGGTTATTGAGTGACAGTGATCTGGATGGAGTGGTTGTTGAGTGACAGTGATCTGGATGGAGTTGTTTCTGAGTGACAGTGATCTGGATGGAGTGGTTGCTGAGTGACAGTGATCTGGATGGAGTGGTTGTTGAGTGACAGCGATCTGGATGGAGTGGTTGCTGAGAGACAGTGATCTGGATGGAGTGGTTGCTGAGTGACAGTGATCTAGATGGAGTCGTTGCTGAGAGACAGTGATCTGGATGGAGTGGTTGTTGAGTGACAGTGATATGGATGGAGTGGTTGTTGAGTGACAGTGATCTGGATGGAGTGGTCGCTGAGTGACAGTGACCTAGATGGAGTGGTTGCTGAGAGACAGTGATCTGGATGGAGTGGTTGCTGAGTGACAGTGATCTAGATGGAGTGGTTGCTGAGTGACAGTGATCTGGATGGAGTTGTTGCTGAGAGACAGTGATCTGGATGGAGTTGTTGCTGAGTGACATTGATCTGGATGGAGTGGTTGCTGAATGACAGTGATCTAGATGGAGTGGTTGTTGAGTGACAGTGATCTAGATGGAGTGGTTGCTGAGAGACAGTAATCTGGATGGAGATGTTGCTGAGTGACAGCGATCTGGATGGAGTGGTTGTTGAGTGACAGTGATCTGGATGGAGTGGTTGTTGAGTGACAGTGATCTGGATGGAGTGGTTGTTGAGTGACAGTGATCTGGATGGAGTGGTTGTTGAGTGACAGTGATCTGGATGGAGTGGTTGTTGAGTGGCAGTGATCTGGATGGAGTGGTTGCTGAGAGACAGTGATCTGGAAGTGTCGTTGTTGAGTGACAGTGATCTGGATGGAGTTCTTTCTGAGTGACAGTGATCTGGATGGAGTTGTTGCTGAGTGACAGTGATCTGGATGGAGTTGTTTCTGAGTGACAGTGATCTGGATGGAGTGGTTGCTTAGTGACAGCGATCTGGATGGAGTGGTTGTTGTGTGACAGTGATCTGGATGGAGTTGTTGCTGAGAGACAGTGATCTGGATGGAGTGGTTGCTGAGTGACAGTGATCTGGATGGAGTGGTTGTTGAGTGACAGTGATCTGGATGGAGCGGTTGCTGAGAGACAGTGATCTGGATGGAGTGGTTGCTGAGTAACAGTGATCTGGATGGAGTGGTTGCTGAGAGACAGTGATCTGGATGGAGTGGTTGCTGAGAGACAGTGATCTGGATGGAGTGGTTGCTGAGTGACAGTGATCTGGATGGAGTGGTTGTTGAGTGACAGTGATCTGGATGGAGCGGTTGCTGAGAGACAGTGATCTGGATGGAGTGGTTGCTGAGTAACAGTGATCTAGATGGAGTGGTTGCTGAGAGACAGTGATCTGGATGGAGTGGTTGCTGAGCGACAGTGATCTGGATGGAGTGGTTGCTGAGTGACAGTCATCTAGATGGAGTGGTTGCTGAGTGACATTGATCTGGATGGAGTGGTTGTTGAGTGACAGTGATCTGGATGGAGTGGTTGTTGAGTGACAGTGATCTGGATGGAGTGGTTGCTGAGAGACAGTGATCTGGATGTGTCGTTGTTGAGTGACAGTGATCTGGATGGAGTTCTTTCTGAGTGACAGTGATCTGGATGGAGTTGTTTCTGAGTGACAGTGATCTGGATGGAGTTGTTTCTGAGTGACAGTGATCTGGATGGAGTGGTTGTTGAGTGACAGTGATCTGGATGGAGTGGTTGTTGAGTGACAGTGATCTGGATGGTGTGGTTGTTGAGTGACAGTGATCTGGATGGAGTGGTTGCTGAGAGACAGTGATCTGGATGGAGTGGTTGTTGAGTAACAGTGAACTGGATGGAGTGGTTGCTGAGTTGACAGTGATCTAGATGGAGTGGTTGCTGAGTGACAGTGATCTGGATGGAGTTGTTTCTGAGTGACAGTGATCTGGATGGAGTGGTTGTTGAGTGACAGTGATCTGGATGGAGTGGTTGCTGAGAGACAGTGATCTGGATGGAGTGGTTGCTGAGTAACAGTGATCTAGATGGAGTGGTTGCTGAGTGACAGTGATCTGGATGGAGTGGTTGTTGTGTGACAGTGATCTGGATGGAGTTGTTGCTGAGAGACAGTGATCTGGATGGAGTGGTTGCTGAGTGACAGTGATCTGGATGGAGTGGTTGTTGAGTGACAGTGATCTGGATGGAGCGGTTGCTGAGAGACAGTGATCTGGATGGAGTGGTTGCTGAGTAACAGTGATCTGGATGGAGTGGTTGCTGAGAGACAGTGATCTGGATGGAGTGGTTGCTGAGAGACAGTGATCTGGATGGAGTGGTTGCTTAGTGACAGTGATCTGGATGGAGTGGTTGTTGAGTGACAGTGATCTGGATGGAGCGGTTGCTGAGAGACAGTGATCTGGATGGAGTGGTTGCTGAGTAACAGTGATCTAGATGGAGTGGTTGCTGAGAGACAGTGATCTGGATGGAGTGGTTGCTGAGAGACAGTGATCTGGATGGAGTGGTTGCTGAGTGACAGTCATCTAGATGGTGTGGTTGCTGAGAGACAGTGATCTGGATGGAATGGTTGCTGAGTGACAGTGATCTAGATGGAGTGGTTGTTGAGTGACAGTGATCTAGATGGAGTGGTTGTTGAGTGAAAGTGATCTGGATGGAGTGGTTGCTGAGTGACAGTGATCTGGATGGAGTGGTTGTTGAGTGACAGTGATCTGGATGGAGTGGTTGCTGAGAGACAGTGATCTGGATGGAGTGGTTGCTGAGTGACAGTGATCTAGATGGAGTCGTTGCTGAGAGACAGTGATCTGGATGGAGTGGTTGTTGAGTGACAGTGATCTGGATGGAGTGGTTGTTGAGTGACAGTGATCTGGATGGAGTGGTCGCTGAGTGACAGTGATCTAGATGGACTGGTTGCTGAGAGACAGTGATCTGGATGGAGTGGTTTTTGAGTGACAGTGATCTAGATGGAGTGGTTGCTGAGTGACAGTGATCTGGATGGAGTTGTTGCTGAGAGACAGTGATCTGGATGGAGTTGTTGCTGAGTGACAGTGATCTGGATGGAGTGGTTGCTGAATGACAGTGATCTAGATGCAGTGGTTGTTGAGTGACAGTGATCTAGATGGAGTGGTTGCTGAGAGACAGTATTCTGGATGGAGATGTTGCTGAGTGACAGCGATCTGGATGGAATGGTTGTTGAGTGACAGTGATCTGGATGGAGTGGTTGTTGAGTGACAGTGATCTGGATGGAGTGGTTGTTGAGTGACAGTGATCTGGATGGAGTGGTTGTTGAGTGACAGTGATCTGGATGGAGTGGTTGTTGAGTGGCAGTGATCTGGATGGAGTGGTTGCTGAGAGACATTGATCTGGATGTGTCGTTGTTGTGTGACAGTGATCTGGATGGAGTTCTTTCTGAGTGACAGTGATCTGGATGGAGTTGTTTCTGAGTGACAGTGATCTGGATGGAGTTGTTTCTGAGTGACAGTGATCTGGATGGAGTTGTTTCTGAGTGACAGTGATCTGGATGGAGTGGTTGTTGAGTGACAGTGATCTGGATGGTGTGGTTGTTGAGTGACAGTGATCTGGATGGAGTGGTTGCTGAGAGACAGTGATCTGGATGGACTGGTTGTTGAGTAACAGTGAACTGGATGGAGTGGTTGCTGAGTTGACAGTGATCTAGATGGAGTGGTTGCTGAGTGACAGTGATCTGGATGGAGTTGTTTCTGAGTGACAGTGATCTGGATGGAGTGGTTGTTGAGTGACAGTGATCTGGATGGGTCGTTGTTGAGTGACAGTGAACTGGATGGAGTGGTTGTTGAGTGACAGTGATCTGGATGGAGTGGTTGTTGAGTGACAGTGATCTGGATGGAGTTGTTTCTGAGTGACAGTGATCTGGATGGAGTGGTTGCTGAGTGACAGTGATCTGGATGGAGTGGTTGTTGAGTGACAGTGATCTGGATGGAGTGGTTGCTGAGAGACAGTGATCTGGATGGAGTGGTTGCTGAGTGACAGTGATCTAGATGGAGTCGTTGCTGAGAGACAGTGATCTGGATGGAGTGGTTGTTGAGTGACAGTGATATGGATGGAGTGGTTGTTGAGTGACAGTGATCTGGATGGAGTGGTCGCTGAGTGACAGTGATCTAGATGGAGTGGTTGCTGAGAGACAGTGATCTGGATGGAGTGGTTGCTGAGTGACATTGATCTAGATGGAGTGGTTGCTGAGTGACAGTGATCTGGATGGAGTTGTTGCTGAGAGACAGTGATCTGGATGGAGTTGTTGCTGAGTGACAGTGATCTGGATGGAGTGGTTGCTGAATGACAGTGATCTAGATGGAGTGGTTGTTGAGTGACAGTGATCTAGATGGAGTGGTTGCTGAGAGACAGTAATCTGGATGGAGATGTTGCTGAGTGACAGCGATCTGGATGGAGTGGTTGTTGAGTGACAGTGATCTGGATGGAGTGGTTGTTGTGAGACAGTGATCTGGATGGAGTGGTTGTTGAGTGACAGTGATCTGGATGGAGTGGTTGTTGAGTGACAGTGATCTGGATGGAGTGGTTGTTGAGTGGCAGTGATATGGATGGAGTGGTTGCTGAGCGACAGTGACCTGGATGTGTCGTTGTTGAGTGACAGTGATCTGGATGGAGTTCTTTCTGAGTGACAGTGATCTGGATGGAGTTGTTTCTGAGTGACAGTGATCTGGATGGAGTTGTTTCTGAGTGACAGTGATCTGGATGGAGTGGTTGTTGAGTGACAGTGATCTGGATGGAGTGGTTGTTGAGTTACAGTGATCTGGATGGTGTGGTTGTTGAGTGACAGTGATCTGGATGGAGTGGTTGCTGAGAGACAGTGATCTGGATGGACTGGTTGTTGAGTAACATTGAACTGGATGGAGTGGTTGCTGAGTTGACAGTGATCTAGATGGAGTGGTTGCTGAGTGACAGTGATCTGGATGGAGTTGTTTCTGAGTGACAGTGATCTGGATGGAGTGGTTGTTCAGTGACAGTGATCTGGATGGGTCGTTGTTGAGTGACAGTGAACTGGATGGAGTGGTTGTTGAGCGACAGTGATCTGGATGGAGTGGTTGTTGAGTGACAGTGATCTGGATGGAGTTGTTTCTGAGTGACAGTGATCTGGATGGAGTGGTTCCTGAGTGACAGTGATCTGGATGGAGTTGTTTCTGAGTGACAGTGATCTGGATGGAGTGGTTGCTGAGAGTCATTGATCTGGATGGCGTTGTTTCTGAGTGACAGTGATCTGGATGGAGTGGTTGCTGAGTGACAGTGATCTGCATGGAGTGGTTGCTGAGAGACAGTGATCTGGATGGAGTTGTTTCTGAGTGACAGTGATCTGGATGGAGTGGTTGCTGCGAGACAGTGATCTGGATGGAGTTATTTCTGAGTGACAGTGATCTGGATGGAGTTGTTTCTGAGTGACAGTGATCTGGATGGAGCGGTTGTTGAGTGACAGAGATCTGGATGGAGTTGTTTCTGAGTGACAGTGATCTGGATGGAGTGGTTGTTGAGTGACAGTGATCTGGATGGAGTGGTTGCTGAGAGACAGTGATCTGGATGGAGTTGTTTCTGAGTGACAGTGAACTGGATGGAGTGGTTGCTGAGAGACAGTGATCTGGATGGAGTTGTTTCTGAGTGACCGTGATCTGGATGGAGTGGTTGTTGAGTGATAGTGATCTGGATGGAGTGGTTGTTGAGTGACAGTGATCTGGATGGAGTGGTTGTTGAGTGACAGTGATCTGGATGGAGTGGTTGTTGAGTGGCAGTGATCTGGATGGAGTGGTTGCTGAGCGACAGTGATCTGGATGTGTCGTTGTTGAGTGACAGTGATCTGGATGGAGTTCTTTCTGAGTGACAGTGATCTGGATGGAGTTGTTTCTGAGTGACAGTGATCTGGATGGAGTTGTTTCTGAGTGACAGTGATCTGGATGGAGTGGTTGTTGAGTGACAGTGATCTGGATGGAGTGGTTGTTGAGTTACAGTGATCTGGATGGTGTGGTTGTTGAGTGACAGTGATCTGGATGGAGTGGTTGCTGAGAGACAGTGATCTGGATGGACTGGTTGTTGAGTAACAGTGAACTGGATGGAGTGGTTGCTGAGTTGACAGTGATCTAGATGGAGTGGTTGTTGAGCGACAGTGATCTGGATGGAGTGGTTGTTGAGTGACAGTGATCTGGATGGAGTTGTTTCTGAGTGACAGTGATCTGGATGGAGTGGTTGCTGAGTGACAGTGATCTGGATGGAGTTGTTTCTGAGTGACAGTGATCTGGATGGAGTGGTTGCTGAGAGTCATTGATCTGGATGGAGTTGTTTCTGAGTGACAGTGATCTGGATGGAGTGGTTGCTGAGTGACAGTGATCTGCATGGAGTGGTTGCTGAGAGACAGTGATCTGGATGGAGTTGTTTCTGAGTGACAGTGATCTGGATGGAGTGGTTGCTGCGAGACAGTGATCTGGATGGAGTTATTTCTGAGTGACAGTGATCTGGATGGAGTTGTTTCTGAGTGACAGTGATCTGGATGGAGCGGTTGTTGAGTGACAGAGATCTGGATGGAGTTGTTTCTGAGTGACAGTGATCTGGATGGAGTGGTTGTTGAGTGACAGTGATCTGGATGGAGTGGTTGCTGAGAGACAGTGATCTGGATGGAGTTGTTTCTGAGTGACAGTGAACTGGATGGAGTGGTTGCTGAGAGACAGTGATCTGGATGGAGTTGTTTCTGAGTGACAGTGATCTGGATGGAGTGGTTGTTGAGTGACAGTTATCTGTATGGGTCGTTGTTGAGTGACAGTGATCTGGATGGAGTGGTTGTTGAGTGACAGTGATCTGGATGGAGTTGTTTCTGAGTGACAGTGATCTGGATGGAGTGGTTGTTGAGTGACAGTGATCTGGATGGAGTGGCTGTTGAGTGACAGTGATCTGGATGGAGTGGTTGCTGAGTAACAGTGATCTGGATGGGTCGTTGTTGAGTGACAGTGATCTGGATGGAGTGGTTGCTGAGTGACAGTGATCTGGATGGAGTGGTTGTTAAGTGACAGTGATCTGGATGGAGTGGTTGCTGAGTGACATTGATCTGGATGGAGTGGTTGCTGAGTGACAGTGATCTGGATGGAATGGTTGCTGAGTGACAGTGATCTGGATGGAGTGGTTGTGAGTGACAGTGATCTGGATGGAGTGGTTGTTGAGTGAGAGTGATATGGATGGAGTTGTTTCTGAGTGACAGTGATCTGGATGGTGTGGTTGTTGAGTGACAGTGATCTAGATGGAGTGGTTGCTGAGAGACAGTAATCTGGATGGAGATGTTGCTGAGTGACAGCGATCTGGATGGAGTGGTTGTTGAGTGACAGTGATCTGGATGGAGTGGTTGTTGAGTGACAGTGATCTGGATGGAGTGGTTGTTGAGTGACAGTGATCTGGATGGAGTGGTTGTTGAGTGACAGTGATCTGGATGGAGTGGTTGTTGAGTGGCAGTGATCTGGATGGAGTGGTTGCTGAGAGACAGTGATCTGGATGTGTCGTTGTTGAGTGACAGTGATCTGGATGGAGTTCTTTCTGAGTGACAGTGATCTGGATGGAGTTGTTTCTGAGGGACAGTGATCTGGATGGAGTTGTTTCTGAGTGACAGTGATCTGGATGGAGTTGTTTCTGAGTGACAGTGATCTGGATGGAGTGGTTGTTGAGTGACAGTGATCTGGATGGTGTGGATGTTGAGTGACAGTGATCTGGATGGAGTGGTTGCTGAGAGACAGTGATCTGGATGGACTGGTTGTTGAGTAACAGTGAACTGGATGGAGTGGTTGCTGAGTTGACAGTGATCTAGATGGAGTGGTTGCTGAGTGACAGTGATCTGGATGGAGTTGTTTCTGAGTGACAGTGATCTGGATGGAGTGGTTGTTGAGTGACAGTGATCTGGATGGGTCGTTGTTGAGTGACAGTGAACTGGATGGAGTGGTTATTGAGTGACAGTGATCTGGATGGAGTGGTTGTTGAGTGACAGTGATCTGGATGGAGTTGTTTCTGAGTGACAGTGATCTGGATGGAGTGGTTGCTGAGTGACAGTGATCTGGATGGAGTGGTTGTTGAGTGACAGCGATCTGGATGGAGTGGTTGCTGAGAGACAGTGATCTGGATGGAGTGGTTGCTGAGTGACAGTGATCTAGATGGAGTCGTTGCTGAGAGACAGTGATCTGGATGGAGTGGTTGTTGAGTGACAGTGAGATGGATGGAGTGGTTGTTGAGTGACAGTGATCTGGATGGAGTGGTCGCTGAGTGACAGTGATCTAGATGGAGTGGTTGCTGAGAGACAGTGATCTGGATGGAGTGGTTGCTGAGTGACAGTGATCTAGATGGAGTGGTTGCTGAGTGACAGTGATCTGGATGGAGTTGTTGCTGAGAGACAGTGATCTGGATGGAGTTGTTGCTGAGTGACATTGATCTGGATGGAGTGGTTGCTGAATGACAGTGATCTAGATGGAGTGGTTGTTGAGTGACAGTGATCTAGATGGAGTGGTTGCTGAGAGACAGTAATCTGGATGGAGATGTTGCTGAGTGACAGCGATCTGGATGGAGTGGTTGTTGAGTGACAGTGATCTGGATGGAGTGGTTGTTGAGTGACAGTGATCTGGATGGAGTGGTTGTTGAGTGACAGTGATCTGGATGGAGTGGTTGTTGAGTGACAGTGATCTGGATGGAGTGGTTGTTGAGTGGCAGTGATCTGGATGGAGTGGTTGCTGAGAGACAGTGATCTGGATGTGTCGTTGTTGAGTGACAGTGATCTGGATGGAGTTCTTTCTGAGTGACAGTGATCTGGATGGAGTTGTTTCTGAGTGACAGTGATCTGGATGGAGTTGTTTCTGAGTGACAGTGATCTGGATGGAGTGGTTGTTGAGTGACAGTGATCTGGATTGAGTGGTTGTTGAGTTACAGTGATCTGGATGGTGTGGTTGTTGAGTGACAGTGATCTGGATGGAGTGGTTGCTGAGAGACAGTGATCTGGATGGACTGGTTGTTGAGTAACAGTGAACTGGATGGAGTGGTTGCTGAGTTGACAGTGATCTAGATGGAGTGGTTGCTGAGTGACAGTGATCTGCATGGAGTGGTTGCTGAGAGACAGTGATCTGGATGGAGTTGTTTCTGAGTGACAGTGATCTGGATGGAGTGGTTGCTGCGAGACAGTGATCTGGATGGAGTTATTTCTGAGTGACAGTGATCTGGATGGAGTTGTTTCTGAGTGACAGTGATCTGGATGGAGCGGTTGTTGAGTGACAGAGATCTGCATGGAGTTGTTTCTGAGTGACAGTGATCTGGATGGAGTGGTTGTTGAGTGACAGTGATCTGGATGGAGTGGTTGCTGAGAGACAGTGATCTGGATGGAGTTGTTTCTGAGTGACAGTGAACTGGATGGAGAGGTTGCTGAGAGACAGTGATCTGGATGGAGTTGTTTCTGAGTGACAGTGATCTGGATGGAGTGGTTGTTGAGTGACAGTTATCTGTATGGGTCGTTGTTGAGTGACAGTGATCTGGATGGAGTGGTTGTTGAGTGACAGTGATCTGGATGGAGTTGTTTCTGAGTGACAGTGATCTGGATGGAGTGGTTGTTGAGTGACAGTGAACTGGATGGAGTGGCTGTTGAGTGACAGTGTTCTGGATGGAGTGGTTGCTGAGTAACAGTGATCTGGATGGGTCGTTGTTGAGTGACAGTGATCTGGATGGAGTGGTTGCTGAGTGACAGTGATCTGGATGGAGTGGTTGTTAAGTGACAGTGATCTGGATGGAGTGGTTGCTGAGTGACAGTGATCTGGATGGAGTGGTTGCTGAGTGACAGTGATCTGGATGGAATGGTTGCTGAGTGACAGTGATCTGGATGGAGTGGTTGTGAGTGACAGTGATCTGGATGGAGTGGTTGTTGAGTGAGAGTGATATGGATGGAGTTGTTTCTGAGTGACAGTGATCTGGATGGAGTTGTTGTTGAGTGACAGTGATCTGGATGGAGTTGTTTCTGAGTGACAGTGATCTGGATGGATTGGTTGTTGAGTAACAGTGATCTGGATGGAGTTGTTTCTGAGTGACAGTGATCTGGATGGAGTGGTTGCTGAGTGACAGTGATCTAGATGGAGTGGTTGCTGAGTGACAGTGATCTGGATGGAGTGGTTGCTGAGTGACAGTGATCTGGATGGAGTTGTTTCTGAGTGACAGTGATCTGGATGGAGTGGTTGTTGAGTGACAGTGATCTGTATGGGTCGTTGTTGAGTGACAGTGATCTGGATGGAGTGGTTGTTGAGTGACAGTGATCTGGATGGAGTGGTTGTTGAGTGACAGTGATCTGGATGGAGTTGTTTCTGAGTGACAGTGATCTGGATGGAGTGGTTGCTGAGTGACAGTGATCTGGATGGAGTTGTTTCTGAGTGACAGTGATCTGGATGGAGTGGTTGCTGAGAGACATTGATCTGGATGGAGTTGTTTCTGAGTGACAGTGATCTGGATGGAGTGGTTGCTGAGTGACAGTGATCTGGATGGAGTGGTTGCTGAGAGACAGTGATCTGGATGGAGTTGTTTCTGAGTGACAGTGATCTGGATGGAGTTGTTTCTGAGTGACAGTGATCTGGATGGAGTGGTTGCTGCGAGACAGTGATCTGGATGGAGTTGTTTCTGAGTGACAGTGATCTGGATGGAGTTGTTTCTGAGTGACAGTGATCTGGATGGAGCGGTTGTTGAGTGACAGAGATCTGGATGGAGTTGTTTCTGAGTGACAGTGATCTGGATGGAGTGGTTGTTGAGTGACAGTGATCTGGATGGAGTGGTTGCTGAGAGACAGTGATCTGCATGGAGTTGTTTCTGAGTGACAGTGATCTGGATGGAGTGGTTGCTGAGAGACAGTGATCTGGATGGAGTGGTCGCTGAGTGACAGTGATCTAGATGGAGTGGTTGCTGAGAGACAGTGATCTGGATGGAGTGGTTGTTGAGTGACAGTGATCTAGATGGAGTGGTTGCTGAGTGACAGTGATCTGGATGGAGTTGTTGCTGAGAGACAGTGATCTGGATGGAGTTGTTGCTGAGTGACAGTGATCTGGATGGAGTGGTTGCTGAATGACAGTGATCTAGATGGAATGGTAGTTGAGTGACAGTGATCTAGATGGAGTGGTTGCTGAGAGACAGTGATCTGGATGGAGATGTTGCTGAGTGACAGCGATCTGGATGGAGTGGTTGTTGCGTGACAGTGATCTGGATGGAGTGGTTGTTGAGTGACAGTGATCTGGATGGAGTGGTTGTTGAGTGACAGTGATCTGGATGGAGTGGTTTTTGAGTGACAGTGATCTGGATGGAGTGGTTGTTGAGTGACAGTGATCTGGATGGAGTGGTTGTTGAGTGACAGTGATCTGGTTGGAGTGGTTGTTGAGTGACAGTGATCTGGATGGAGTGGTTGTTGAGTGACAGTGATCTGGATGGGTCGTTGTTGAGTGACAGTGAACTGGATGGAGTGGTTGTTGAGTGACAGTGATCTGGATGGAGTGGTTGTTGAGTGACAGTGATCTGGATGGAGTTGTTTCTGAGTGACAGTGATCTGGATGGAGTGGTTGCTGAGTGACAGTGATCTGGATGGAGTGGTTGTTGAGTGACAGTGATCTGGAAGGAGTGGTTGCTGAGAGACAGTGATCTGGATGGTGTGGTTGCTGAGTGACAGTGATCTAGATGGAGTCGTTGCTGAGAGACAGTGATCTGGATGGAGTGGTTGTTGAGTGACAGTGATATGGATGGAGTGGTTGTTGAGTGACAGTGATCTGGATGGAGTGGTCGCTGAGTGACAGTGATCTAGATGGAGTGGTTGCTGAGAGACAGTGATCTGGATGGAGTGGTTGCTGAGTGACAGTGATCTAGATGGAGTGGTTGCTGAGTGACAGTGATCTGGATGGAGTTGTTGCTGAGAGACAGTGATCTGGATGGAGTTGTTGCTGAGTGACAGTGATCTGGATGGAGTGGTTGCTGAATGACAGTGATCTAGATGGAGTGGTTGTTGAGTGACAGTGATCTAGATGGAGTGGTTGCTGAGAGACAGTAATCTGGATGGAGATGTTGCTGAGTGACAGCGATCTGGATGGAGTGGTTGTTGAGTGACAGTGATCTGGATGGAGTGGTTGTTGAGTGATAGTGATCTGGATGGAGTGGTTGTTGAGTGACAGTGATCTGGATGGAGTGGTTGTTGAGTGACAGTGATCTGGATGGAGTGGTTGTTGAGTGGCAGTGATCTGGATGGAGTGGTTGCTGAGCGACAGTGATCTGGATGTGTCGTTGTTGAGTGACAGTGATCTGGATGGAGTTCTTTCTGAGTGACAGTGATCTGGATGGAGTTGTTTCTGAGTGACAGTGATCTGGATGGAGTTGTTTCTGAGTGACAGTGATCTGGATGGAGTGGTTGTTGAGTGACAGTGATCTGGATGGAGTGGTTGTTGAGTTACAGTGATCTGGATGGTGTGGTTGTTGAGTGACAGTGATCTGGATGGAGTGGTTGCTGAGAGACAGTGATCTGGATGGACTGGTTGTTGAGTAACAGTGAACTGGATGGAGTGGTTGCTGAGTTGACAGTGATCTAGATGGAGTGGTTGCTGAGTGACAGTGATCTGGATGGAGTTGTTTCTGAGTGACAGTGATCTGGATGGAGTGGTTGTTCAGTGACAGTGATCTGGATGGGTCGTTGTTGAGTGACAGTGAACTGGATGGAGTGGTTGTTGAGCGACAGTGATCTGGATGGAGTGGTTGTTGAGTGACAGTGATCTGGATGGAGTTGTTTCTGAGTGACAGTGATCTGGATGGAGTGGTTGCTGAGTGACAGTGATCTGGATGGAGTTGTTTCTGAGTGACAGTGATCTGGATGGAGTGGTTGCTGAGAGTCATTGATCTGGATGGAGTTGTTTCTGAGTGACAGTGATCTGGATGGAGTGGTTGCTGAGTGACAGTGATCTGCATGGAGTGGTTGCTGAGAGACAGTGATCTGGATGGAGTTGTTTCTGAGTGACAGTGATCTGGATGGAGTGGTTGCTGCGAGACAGTGATCTGGATGGAGTTATTTCTGAGTGACAGTGATCTGGATGGAGTTGTTTCTGAGTGACAGTGATCTGGATGGAGCGGTTGTTGAGTGACAGTGATATGGATGGAGTGGTTGTTGAGTGACAGTGATCTGGATGGAGTGGTCGCTGAGTGACAGTGATCTAGATGGAGTGGTTGCTGAGAGACAGTGATCTGGATGGAGTGGTTGCTGAGTGACAGTGATCTAGATGGAGTGGTTGCTGAGTGACAGTGATCTGGATGGAGTTGTTGCTGAGAGACAGTGATCTGGATGGAGTTGTTGCTGAGTGACAGTGATCTGGATGGAGTGGTTGCTGAATGACAGTGATCTAGATGGAGTGGTTGTTGAGTGACAGTGATCTAGATGGAGTGGTTGCTGAGAGAAACTAATCTGGATGGAGATGTTGCTGAGTGACAGCGATCTGGATGGAGTGGTTGTTGAGTGACAGTGATCTGGATGGAGTGGTTGTTGAGTGACAGTGATCTGGATGGAGTGGTTGTTGAGTGGCAGAGATCTGGATGGAGTGGTTGCTGAGCGACAGTGATCTGGATGTGTCGTTGTTGAGTGACAGTGATCTGGATGGAGTTCTTTCTGAGTGACAGTGATCTGGATGGAGTTGTTTCTGAGTGACAGTGATCTGGATGGAGTTGTTTCTGAGTGACAGTGATCTGGATGGAGTGGTTGTTGAGTGACAGTGATCTGGATGGAGTGGTTGTTGAGTTACAGTGATCTGGATGGTGTGGTTGTTGAGTGACAGTGATCTGGATGGAGTGGTTGCTGAGAGACAGTGATCTGGATGGACTGGTTGTTGAGTAACAGTGAACTGGATGGAGTGGTTGCTGAGTTGACGGTGATCTAGATGGAGTGGTTGCTGAGTGACAGTGATCTGGATGGAGTTGTTTCTGAGTGACAGTGATCTGGATGGAGTGGTTGTTCAGTGACAGTGATCTGGATGGGTCGTTGTTGAGTGACAGTGAACTGGATGGAGTGGTTGTTGAGCGACAGTGATCTGGATGGAGTGGTTGTTGAGTGACAGTGATCTGGATGGAGTTGTTTCTGAGTGACAGTGATCTGGATGGAGTGGTTGCTGAGTGACAGTGATCTGGATGGAGTTGTTTCTGAGTGACAGTGATCTGGATGGAGTGGTTGCTGAGAGTCATTGATCTGGATGGAGTTGTTTCTGAGTGACAGTGATCTGGATGGAGTGGTTGCTGAGTGACAGTGATCTGCATGGAGTGGTTGCTGAGAGACAGTGATCTGGATGGAGTTGTTTCTGAGTGACAGTGATCTGGATGGAGTGGTTGCTGCGAGACAGTGATCTGGATGGAGTTATTTCTGAGTGACAGTGATCTGGATGGAGTTGTTTCTGAGTGACAGTGATCTGGATGGAGCGGTTGTTGAGTGACAGTGATATGGATGGAGTGGTTGTTGAGTGACAGTGATCTGGATGGAGTGGTCGCTGAGTGACAGTGATCTAGATGGAGTGGTTGCTGAGAGACAGTGATCTGGATGGAGTGGTTGCTGAGTGACAGTGATCTAGATGGAGTGGTTGCTGAGTGACAGTGATCTGGATGGAGTTGTTGCTGAGAGACAGTGATCTGGATGGAGTTGTTGCTGAGTGACAGTGATCTGGATGGAGTGGTTGCTGAATGACAGTGATCTAGATGGAGTGGTTGTTGAGTGACAGTGATCTAGATGGAGTGGTTGCTGAGAGAAACTAATCTGGATGGAGATGTTGCTGAGTGACAGCGATCTGGATGGAGTGGTTGTTGAGTGACAGTGATCTGGATGGAGTGGTTGTTGAGTGATAGTGATCTGGATGGAGTGGTGTTGAGTGACAGTGATCTGGATGGAGTGGTTGTTGAGTGACAGTGATCTGGATGGAGTGGTTGTTGAGTGGCAGTGATCTGGATGGAGTGGTTGCTGAGCGACAGTGATCTGGATGTGTCGTTGTTGAGTGACAGTGATCTGGATGGAGTTCTTTCTGAGTGACAGTGATCTGGATGGAGTTGTTTCTGAGTGACAGTGATCTGGATGGAGTTGTTTCTGAGTGACAGTGATCTGGATGGAGTGGTTGTTGAGTGACAGTGATCTGGATGGAGTGGTTGTTGAGTTACAGTGATCTGGATGGTGTGGTTGTTGAGTGACAGTGATCTGGATGGACTGGTTGTTGAGTAACAGTGAACTGGATGGAGTGGTTGCTGAGTTGACAGTGATCTAGATGGAGTGGTTGCTGAGTGACAGTGATCTGGATGGAGTTGTTTCTGAGTGACAGTGATCTGGATGGAGTGGTTGTTCAGTGACAGTGATCTGGATGGGTCGTTGTTGAGTGACAGTGAACTGGATGGAGTGGTTGTTGAGCGACAGTGATCTGGATGGAGTGGTTGTTGAGTGACAGTGATCTGGATGGAGTTGTTTCTGAGTGACAGTGATCTGGATGGAGTGGTTGCTGAGTGACAGTGATCTGGATGGAGTTGTTTCTGAGTGACAGTGATCTGCATGGAGTGGTTGCTGAGAGACAGTGATCTGGATGGAGTTGTTTCTGAGTGACAGTGATCTGGATGGAGTGGTTGCTGAGTGACAGTGATCTGGATGGAGTTGTTTCTGAGTGACAGTGATCTGGATGGAGTGGTTGTTCAGTGACAGTGATCTGGATGGGTCGTTGTTGAGTGACAGTGATCTGGATGGAGTGGTTGCTGAGAGTCATTGATCTGGATGGAGTTGTTTCTGAGTGACAGTGATCTGGATGGAGTGGTTGCTGAGTGACAGTGATCTGCATGGAGTGGTTGCTGAGAGACAGTGATCTGGATGGAGTTGTTTCTGAGTGACAGTGATCTGGATGGAGTGGTTGCTGCGAGACAGTGATCTGGATGGACTGGTTGTTGAGTAACAGTGAACTGGATGGAGTGGTTGCTGAGTTGACAGTGATCTAGATGGAGTGGTTGCTGAGTGACAGTGATCTGGATGGAGTTGTTTCTGAGTGACAGTGATCTGGATGGAGTGGTTGTTCAGTGACAGTGATCTGGATGGGTCGTTGTTGAGTGACAGTGATCTGGATGGAGTGGTTGCTGAGAGTCATTGATCTGGATGGAGTTGTTTCTGAGTGACAGTGATCTGGATGGAGTGGTTGCTGAGTGACAGTGATCTGCATGGAGTGGTTGCTGAGAGACAGTGATCTGGATGGAGTTGTTTCTGAGTGACAGTGATCTGGATGGAGTGGTTGCTGCGAGACAGTGATCTGGATGGAGTTATTTCTGAGTGACAGTGATCTGGATGGAGTTGTTTCTGAGTGACAGTGATCTGGATGGAGCGGTTGTTGAGTGACAGAGATCTGGATGGAGTTGTTTCTGAGTGACAGTGATCTGGATGGAGTGGTTGTTGAGTGACAGTGATCTGGATGGAGTGGTTGCTGAGAGACAGTGATCTGGATGGAGTTGTTTCTGAGTGACAGTGAACTGGATGGAGTGGTTGCTGAGAGACAGTGATCTGGATGGAGTTGTTTCTGAGTGACAGTGATCTGGATGGAGTGGTTGTTGAGTGATAGTGATCTGGATGGAGTGGTTGTTGAGTGACAGTGATCTGGATGGAGTGGTTGTTGAGTGACAGTGATCTGGATGGAGTGGTTGTTGAGTGGCAGTGATCTGGATGGAGTGGTTGCTGAGCGACAGTGATCTGGATGTGTCGTTGTTGAGTGACAGTGATCTGGATGGAGTTCTTTCTGAGTGACAGTGATCTGGATGGAGTTGTTTCTGAGTGACAGTGATATGGATGGAGTTGATTCTGAGTGACAGTGATCTGGATGGAGTGGTTGTTGAGTGACAGTGATCTGGATGGAGTGGTTGTTGAGTTACAGTGATCTGGATGGTGTGGTTGTTGAGTGACAGTGATCTGGATGGAGTGGTTGCTGAGAGACAGTGATCTGGATGGACTGGTTGTTGAGTAACAGTGAACTGGATGGAGTGGTTGCTGAGTTGACAGTGATCTAGATGGAGTGGTTGCTGAGTGACAGTGATCTGAATGGAGTTGTTTCTGAGTGACAGTGATCTGGATGGAGTGGTTGTTCAGTGACAGTGATCTGGATGGGTCGTTGTTGAGTGACAGTGAACTGGATGGAGTGGTTGTTGAGTGACAGTGATCTGGATGGAGTTGTTTCTGAGTGACAGTGATCTGGATGGAGTGGTTGCTGAGTGACAGTGATCTGGATGGAGTTGTTTCTGAGTGACAGTGATCTGGATGGAGTGGTTGCTGAGAGTCATTGATCTGGATGGAGTTGTTTCTGAGTGACAGTGATCTGGATGGAGTGGTTGCTGAGTGACAGTGATCTGCATGGAGTGGTTGCTGAGAGACAGTGATCTGGATGGAGTTGTTTCTGAGTGACAGTGATCTGGATGGAGTGGTTGCTGCGAGACAGTGATCTGGATGGAGTTATTTCTGAGTGACAGTGATCTGGATGGAGTTGTTTCTGAGTGACAGTGATCTGGATGGAGCGGTTGTTGAGTGACAGAGATCTGGATGGAGTTGTTTCTGAGTGACAGTGATCTGGATGGAGTGGTTGTTGAGTGACAGTGATCTGGATGGATTGGTTGCTGAGAGACAGTGAGCTGGATGGAGTTGTTTCTGAGTGACAGTGAACTGGATGGAGTGGTTGCTGAGAGACAGTGATCTGGATGGAGTTGTTTCTGAGTGACAGTGATCTGGATGGAGTGGTTGTTGAGTGACAGTTATCTGTATGGGTCGTTGTTGAGTGACAGTGATCTGGATGGAGTGGTTGTTGAGTGACAGTGATCTGGATGGAGTTGTTTCTGAGTGACAGTGATCTGGATGGAGTGGTTGTTGAGTGACAGTGATCTGGATGGAGTGGCTGTTGAGTGACAGTGATCTGGATGGAGTGGTTGCTGAGTAACAGTGATCTGGATGGGTCGTTGTTGAGTGACAGTGATCTGGATGGAGTGGTTGCTGAGTGACAGTGATCTGGATGGAGTGGTTGTTAAGTGACAGTGATCTGGATGGAGTGGTTGCTGAGTGACAGTGATCTGGATGGAGTGGTTGCTGAGTGAAAGTGATCTGGATGGAATGGTTGCTGAGTGACAGTGATCTGGATGGAGTGGTTGTGAGTGACAATGATCTGGATGGAGTGGTTGTTGAGTGAGAGTGATATGGATGGAGTTGTTTCTGAGTGACAGTGATCTGGATGGAGTGGTTGTTGAGTGACAGTGATCTAGATGGAGTGGTTGCTGAGAGACAGTAATCTGGATGGAGATGTTGCTGAGTGACAGCGATCTGGATGGAGTGGTTGTTGAGTGACAGTGATCTGGATGGAGTGGTTGTTGAGTGACAGTGATCTGGATGGAGTGGTTGTTGAGTGACAGTGATCTGGATGGAGTGGTTGTTGAGTGACAGTGATCTGGATGGAGTGGTTGTTGAGTGGCAGTGATCTGGATGGAGTGGTTGCTGAGAGACAGTGATCTGGATGTGTCGTTGTTGAGTGACAGTGATCTGGATGGAGTTCTTTCTGAGTGACAGTGATCTGGATGGAGTTGTTTCTGAGGGACAGTGATCTGGATGGAGTTGTTTCTGAGTGACAGTGATCTGGATGGAGTTGTTTCTGAGTGACAGTGATCTGGATGGAGTGGTTGTTGAGTGACAGTGATCTGGATGGTGTGGTTGTTGAGTGACAGTGATCTGGATGGAGTGGTTGCTGAGAGACAGTGATCTGGATGGACTGGTTGTTGAGTAACAGTGAACTGGAGGGAGTGCTTGCTGAGTTGACAGTGATCTAGATGGAGTGGTTGCTGAGTGACAGTGATCTGGATGGAGTTGTTTCTGAGTGACAGTGATCTGGATGGAGTGGTTGTTGAGTGACAGTGATCTGGATGGGTCGTTGTTGAGTGACAGTGAACTGGATGGAGTGGTTGTTGAGTGACAGTGATCTGGATGGAGTGGTTGTTGAGTGACAGTGATCTGGATGGAGTTGTTTCTGAGTGACAGTGATCTGGATGGAGTGGTTGCTGAGTGACAGTGATCTGGATGGAGTGGTTGTTGAGTGACAGCGATCTGGATGGAGTGGTTGCTGAGAGACAGTGATCTGGATGGAGTGGTTGCTGAGTGACAGTGATCTAGATGGAGTCGTTGCTGAGAGACAGTGATCTGCATGGAGTGGTTGTTGAGTGACAGTGATATGGATGGAGTGGTTGTTGAGTGACAGTGATCTGGATGGAGTGGTCGCTGAGTGACAGTGATCTAGATGGAGTGGTTGCTGAGAGACAGTGATCTGGATGGAGTGGTTGCTGAGTGACAGTGATCTAGATGGAGTGGTTGCTGAGTGACAGTGATCTGGATGGAGTTGTTGCTGAGAGACAGTGATCTGGATGGAGTTGTTGCTGAGTGACAGTGATCTGGATGGAGTGGTTGCTGAATGACAGTGATCTAGATGGAGTGGTTGTTGAGTGACAGTGATCTAGATGGAGTGGTTGCTGAGAGACAGTAATCTGGATGGAGATGTTGCTGAGTGACAGCGATCTGGATGGAGTGGTTGTTGAGTGACAGTGATCTGGATGGAGTGGTTGTTGAGTGACAGTGATCTGGATGGAGTGGTTGTTGAGTGACAGTGATCTGGATGGAGTGGTTGTTGAGTGACAGTGATCTGGATGGAGTGGTTGTTGAGTGGCAGTGATCTGGATGGAGTGGTTGCTGAGAGACAGTGATCTGGATGTGTCGTTGTTGAGTGACAGTGATCTGGATGGAGTTCTTTCTGAGTGACAGTGATCTGGATGGAGTTGTTTCTGAGTGACAGTGATCTGGATGGAGTTGTTTCTGAGTGACAGTGATCTGGATGGAGTGGTTGTTGAGTGACAGTGATCTGGATGGAGTGGTTGTTGAGTTACAGTGATCTGGATGGTGTGGTTGTTGAGTGACAGTGATCTGGATGGAGTGGTTGCTGAGAGACAGTGATCTGGATGGACTGGTTGTTGAGTAACAGTGAACTGGATGGAGTGGTTGCTGAGTTGACAGTGATCTAGATGGAGTGGTTGCTGAGTGACAGTGATCTGGATGGAGTTGTTTCTGAGTGACAGTGATCTGGATGGAGTGGTTGTTCAGTGACAGTGATCTGGATGGGTCGTTGTTGAGTGACAGTGAACTGGATGGAGTGGTTGTTGAGCGACAGTGATCTGGATGGAGTGGTTGTTGAGTGACAGTGATCTGGATGGAGTTGTTTCTGAGTGACAGTGATCTGGATGGAGTGGTTGCTGAGTGACAGTGATCTGGATGGAGTTGTTTCTGAGTGACAGTGATCTGGATGGAGTGGTTGCTGAGAGTCATTGATCTGGATGGAGTTGTTTCTGAGTGACAGTGATCTGGATGGAGTGGTTGCTGAGTGACAGTGATCTGCATGGAGTGGTTGCTGAGAGACAGTGATCTGGATGGAGTTGTTTCTGAGTGACAGTGATCTGGATGGAGTGGTTGCTGCGAGACAGTGATCTGGATGGAGTTATTTCTGAGTGACAGTGATCTGGATGGAGTTGTTTCTGAGTGACAGTGATCTGGATGGAGCGGTTGTTGAGTGACAGAGATCTGCATGGAGTTGTTTCTGAGTGACAGTGATCTGGATGGAGTGGTTGTTGAGTGACAGTGATCTGGATGGAGTGGTTGCTGAGAGACAGTGATCTGGATGGAGTTGTTTCTGAGTGACAGTGAACTGGATGGAGTGGTTGCTGAGAGACATTGATCTGGATGGAGTTGTTTCTGAGTGACAGTGATCTGGATGGAGTGGTTGTTGAGTGACAGTTATCTGTATGGGTCGTTGTTGAGTGACAGTGATCTGGATGGAGTGGTTGTTGAGTGACAGTGATCTGGATGGAGTTGTTTCTGAGTGACAGTGATCTGGATGGAGTGGTTGTTGAGTGACAGTGATCTGGATGGAGTGGCTGTTGAGTGACAGTGTTCTGGATGGAGTGGTTGCTGAGTAACAGTGATCTGGATGGGTCGTTGTTGAGTGACAGTGATCTGGATGGAGTGGTTGCTGAGTGACAGTGATCTGGATGGAGTGGTTGTTAAGTGACAGTGATCTGGATGGAGTGGTTGCTGAGTGACAGTGATCTGGATGGAGTGGTTGCTGAGTGACAGTGATCTGGATGGAATGGTTGCTGAGTGACAGTGATCTGGATGGAGTGGTTGTAAGTGACAGTGATCTGGATGGAGTGGTTGTTGAGTGAGAGTGATATGGATGGAGTTGTTTCTGAGTGACAGTGATCTGGATGGAGTGGTTGTTGAGTGACAGTGATCTGGATGGAGTTGTTTCTGAGTGACAGTGATCTGGATGGAGTGGTTGTTGAGTGACAGTGATCTGGATGGAGTTGTTTCTGAGTGACAGTGATCTGGATGGATTGGTTGTTGAGTAACAGTGATCTGGATGGAGTTGTTTCTGAGTGACAGTGATCTGGATGGAGTGGTTGCTGAGTGACAGTGATCTAGATGGAGTGGTTGCTGAGTGACAGTGATCTGGATGGAGTGGTTGCTGAGTGACAGTGATCTGGATGGAGTTGTTTCTGAGTGACAGTGATCTGGATGGAGTGGTTGTTGAGTGACAGTGATCTGTATGGGTCGTTGTTGAGTGACAGTGATCTGGATGGAGTGGTTGTTGAGTGACAGTGATCTGGATGGAGTGGTTGTTGAGCGACAGTGATCTGAATGGAGTTGTTTCTGAGTGACAGTGATCTGGATGGAGTGGTTGCTGAGTGACAGTGATCTGGATGGAGTTGTTTCTGAGTGACAGTGATCTGGATGGAGTGGTTGCTGAGAGACATTGATCTGGATGGAGTTGTTTCTGAGTGACAGTGATCTGGATGGAGTGGTTGCTGAGTGACAGTGATCTGGATGGAGTGGTTGCTGAGAGACAGTGATCTGGATGGAGTTGTTTCTGAGTGACATTGATCTGGATGGAGTTGTTTCTGAGTGACAGTGATCTGGATGGAGTGGTTGCTGCGAGACAGTGATCTGGATGGAGTTGTTTCTGAGTGACAGTGATCTGGATGGAGTTGTTTCTGAGTGACAGTGATCTGGATGGAGCGGTTGTTGAGTGACAGAGATCTGGATGGAGTTGTTTCTGAGTGACAGTGATCTGGATGGAGTGGTTGTTGAGTGACAGTGATCTGGATGGAGTGGTTGCTGAGAGACAGTGATCTGCATGGAGTTGTTTCTGAGTGACAGTGATCTGGATGGAGTGGTTGCTGAGTGACAGTGATCTGGATGGAGTGGTCGCTGAGTGACAGTGATCTAGATGGAGTGGTTGCTGAGAGACAGTGATCTGGATGGAGTGGTTGTTGAGTGACAGTGATCTAGATGGAGTGGTTGCTGAGTGACAGTGATCTGGATGGAGTTGTTGCTGAGAGACAGTGATCTGGATGGAGTTGTTGCTGAGTGACAGTGATCTGGATGGAGTGGTTGCTGAATGACAGTGATCTAGATGGAATGGTAGTTGAGTGACTGTGATCTAGATGGAATGGTTGCTGAGAGACAGTGATCTGGATGGAGATGTTGCTGAGTGACAGCGATCTGGATGGAGTGGTTGTTGCGTGACAGTGATCTGGATGGAGTGGTTGTTGAGAGACAGTGATCTGGATGGAGTGGTTGTTGAGTGACAGTGATCTGGATGGAATGGTTTTAGAGTGACAGTGATCTGGATGGAGTGGTTGTTGAGTGACAGTGATCTGGATGGAGTGGTTGTTGAGTGACAGTGATCTGGTTGGAGTGGTTGTTGAGTGACAGTGATCTGGATGGAGTGGTTGTTGAATGACAGTGATCTGGATGGAGTGGTTGCTGAGAGACAGTGATCTGGATGGACTGGTTGTTGAGTAACAGTGAACTGGATGGAGTGCTTGCTGAGTTGACAGTGATCTAGATGGAGTGGTTGCTGAGTGACAGTGATCTGGATGGAGTTGTTTCTGAGTGACAGTGATCTGGATGGAGTGGTTGTTGAGTGACAGTGATCTGGATGGGTCGTTGTTGAGTGACAGTGAACTGGATGGAGTGGTTGTTGAGTGACAGTGATCTGGATGGAGTGGTTGTTGAGTGACAGTGATCTGGATGGAGTTGTTTCTGAGTGACAGTGATCTGGATGGAGTGGTTGCTGAATGACAGTGATCTGGATGGAGTGGTTGTTGAGTGACAGCGATCTGGATGGAGTGGTTGCTGAGAGACAGTGATCTGGATGGAGTGGTTGCTGAGTGACAGTGATCTAGATGGAGTCGTTGCTGAGAGACAGTGATCTGGATGGAGTGGTTGTTGAGTGACAGTGATATGGATGGAGTGGTTGTTGAGTGACAGTGATCTGGATGGAGTGGTCGCTGAGTGACAGTGATCTAGATGGAGTGGTTGCTGAGAGACAGTGATCTGGATGGAGTGGTTGCTGAGTGACAGTGATCTAGATGGAGTGGTTGCTGAGTGACAGTGATCTGGATGGAGTTGTTGCTGAGAGACAGTGATCTGGATGGAGTTGTTGCTGAGTGACAGTGATCTGGATGGAGTGGTTGCTGAATGACAGTGATCTAGATGGAGTGGTTGTTGAGTGACAGTGATCTAGATGGAGTGGTTGCTGAGAGACAGTAATCTGGATGGAGATGTTGCTGAGTGACAGCGATCTGGATGGAGTGGTTGTTGAGTGACAGTGATCTGGATGGAGTGGTTGTTGAGTGACAGTGATCTGGATGGAGTGGTTGTTGAGTGACAGTGATCTGGATGGAGTGGTTGTTGAGTGACAGTGATCTGGATGGAGTGGTTGTTGAGTGGCAGTGATCTGGATGGAGTGGTTGCTGAGAGACAGTGATCTGGATGTGTCGTTGTTGAGTGACAGTGATCTGGATGGAGTTCTTTCTGAGTGACAGTGATCTGGATGGAGTTGTTTCTGAGTGACAGTGATCTGGATGGAGTTGTTTCTGAGTGACAGTGATCTGGATGGAGTGGTTGTTGAGTGACAGTGATCTGGATGGAGTGGTTGTTGAGTTACAGTGATCTGGATGGTGTGGTTGTTGAGTGACAGTGATCTGGATGGAGTGGTTGCTGAGAGACAGTGATCTGGATGGACTGGTTGTTGAGTAACAGTGAACTGGATGGAGTGGTTGCTGAGTTGACAGTGATCTAGATGGAGTGGTTGCTGAGTGACAGTGATCTGGATGGAGTTGTTTCTGAGTGACAGTGATCTGGATGGAGTGGTTGTTCAGTGACAGTGATCTGGATGGGTCGTTGTTGAGTGACAGTGAACTGGATGGAGTGGTTGTTGAGCGACAGTGATCTGGATGGAGTGGTTGTTGAGTGACAGTGATCTGGATGGAGTTGTTTCTGAGTGACAGTGATCTGGATGGAGTGGTTGCTGAGTGACAGTGATCTGGATGGAGTTGTTTCTGAGTGACAGTGATCTGGATGGAGTGGTTGCTGAGAGTCATTGATCTGGATGGAGTTGTTTCTGAGTGACAGTGATCTGGATGGAGTGGTTGCTGAGTGACAGTGATCTGCATGGAGTGGTTGCTGAGAGACAGTGATCTGGATGGAGCTGTTTCTGAGTGACAGTGATCTGGATGGAGTGGTTGCTGCGAGACAGTGATCTGGATGGAGTTATTTCTGAGTGACAGTGATCTGGATGGAGTTGTTTCTGAGTGACAGTGATCTGGATGGAGCGGTTGTTGAGTGACAGAGATCTGCATGGAGTTGTTTCTGAGTGACAGTGATCTGGATGGAGTGGTTGTTGAGTGACAGTGATCTGGATGGAGTGGTTGCTGAGAGACAGTGATCTGGATGGAGTTGTTTCTGAGTGACAGTGAACTGGATGGAGTGGTTGCTGAGAGACATTGATCTGGATGGAGTTGTTTCTGAGTGACAGTGATCTGGATGGAGTGGTTGTTGAGTGACAGTTATCTGTATGGGTCGTTGTTGAGTGACAGTGATCTGGATGGAGTGGTTGTTGAGTGACAGTGATCTGGATGGAGTTGTTTCTGAGTGACAGTGATCTGGATGGAGTGGTTGTTGAGTGACAGTGATCTGGATGGAGTGGCTGTTGAGTGACAGTGTTCTGGATGGAGTGGTTGCTGAGTAACAGTGATCTGGATGGGTCGTTGTTGAGTGACAGTGATCTGGATGGAGTGGTTGCTGAGTGACAGTGATCTGGATGGAGTGGTTGTTAAGTGACAGTGATCTGGATGGAGTGGTTGCTGAGTGACAGTGATCTGGATGGAGTGGTTGCTGAGTGACAGTGATCTGGATGGAATGGTTGCTGAGTGACAGTGATCTGGATGGAGTGGTTGTAAGTGACAGTGATCTGGATGGAGTGGTTGTTGAGTGAGAGTGATATGGATGGAGTTGTTTCTGAGTGACAGTGATCTGGATGGAGTGGTTGTTGAGTGACAGTGATCTGGATGGAGTTGTTTCTGAGTGACAGTGATCTGGATGGAGTGGTTGTTGAGTGACAGTGATCTGGATGGAGTTGTTTCTGAGTGACAGTGATCTGGATGGATTGGTTGTTGAGTAACAGTGATCTGGATGGAGTTGTTTCTGAGTGACAGTGATCTGGATGGAGTGGTTGCTGAGTGACAGTGATCTAGATGGAGTGGTTGCTGAGTGACAGTGATCTGGATGGAGTGGTTGCTGAGTGACAGTGATCTGGATGGAGTTGTTTCTGAGTGACAGTGATCTGGATGGAGTGGTTGTTGAGTGACAGTGATCTGTATGGGTCGTTGTTGAGTGACAGTGATCTGGATGGAGTGGTTGTTGAGTGACAGTGATCTGGATGGAGTGGTTGTTGAGCGACAGTGATCTGAATGGAGTTGTTTCTGAGTGACAGTGATCTGGATGGAGTGGTTGCTGAGTGACAGTGATCTGGATGGAGTTGTTTCTGAGTGACAGTGATCTGGATGGAGTGGTTGCTGAGAGACATTGATCTGGATGGAGTTGTTTCTGAGTGACAGTGATCTGGATGGAGTGGTTGCTGAGTGACAGTGATCTGGATGGAGTGGTTGCTGAGAGACAGTGATCTGGATGGAGTTGTTTCTGAGTGACAGTGATCTGGATGGAGTTGTTTCTGAGTGACAGTGATCTGGATGGAGTGGTTGCTGCGAGACAGTGATCTGGATGGAGTTGTTTCTGAGTGACAGTGATCTGGATGGAGTTGTTTCTGAGTGACAGTGATCTGGATGGAGCGGTTGTTGAGTGACAGAGATCTGGATGGAGTTGTTTCTGAGTGACAGTGATCTGGATGGAGTGGTTGTTGAGTGACAGTGATCTGGATGGAGTGGTTGCTGAGAGACAGTGATCTGCATGGAGTTGTTTCTGAGTGACAGTGATCTGGATGGAGTGGTTGCTGAGTGACAGTGATCTGGATGGAGTGGTCGCTGAGTGACAGTGATCTAGATGGAGTGGTTGCTGAGAGACAGTGATCTAGATGGAGTGGTTGCTGAGTGACAGTGATCTGGATGGAGTTGTTGCTGAGAGACAGTGATCTGGATGGAGTTGTTGCTGAGTGACAGTGATCTGGATGGAGTGGTTGCTGAATGACAGTGATCTAGATGGAATGGTAGTTGAGTGACAGTGATCTAGATGGAATGGTTGCTGAGAGACAGTGATCTGGATGGAGATGTTGCTGAGTGACAGCGATCTGGATGGAGTGGTTGTCGCGTGACAGTGATCTGGATGGAGTGGTTGTTGAGAGACAGTGATCTGGATGGAGTGGTTGTTGAGTGACAGTGATCTGGATGGAATGGTTTTAGAGTGACAGTGATCTGGATGGAGTGGTTGTTGAGTGACAGTGATCTGGATGGAGTGGTTGTTGAGTGACAGTGATCTGGTTGGAGTGGTTGTTGAGTGACAGTGATCTGGATGGAGTGGTTGCTGAGAGACAGTGATCTGGATGTGTCGTTGTTGAGTGACAGTGATCTGGATGGAGTTCTTTCTGAGTGACAGTGATCTGGATGGAGTTGTTTCTGAGTGACAGTGATCTGGATGGAGTTGTTTCTGAGTGACAGTGATCTGGATGGAGTGGTTGTTGAGTGACAGTGATCTGGATGGAGTGGTTGTTGAGTGACAGTGATCTGGATGGTGTGGTTGTTGAGTGACAGTGATCTGGATGGAGTGGTTGCTGAGAGACAGTGATCTGGATGGAGTGGTTGTTGAGTAACAGTGAACTGGATGGAGTGGTTGCTGAGTTGACAGAGATCTAGATGGAGTGGTTGCAGAGTGACAGTGATCTGGATGGAGTTGTTTCTGAGTGACAGTGATCTGGATGGAGTGGTTGTTGAGTGACAGTGATCTGGATGGTGTGGTTGCTGAGAGACAGTGATCTGGATGGAGTGTTTGCTGAGTAACAGTGATCTAGATGGAGTGGTTGCTGAGTGACAATGATCTGGATGGAGTGGTTGTTGTGTGACAGTGATCTGGATGGAGTGGTTGCTGAGAGACAGTGATCTGGATGGAGTGGTTGCTGAGTGACAGTGATCTGGATGGAGTGGTTGTTGAGTGACAGTGATCTGGATGGAGCGGTTGCTGAGAGACAGTGATCTGGATGGAGTGGTTGCTGAGTAACAGTGATCTAGATGGAGTGGTTGCTGAGAGACAGTGATCTGGATGGAGTGGTTGCTGAGAGACAGTGATCTGGATGGAGTGGTTGCTGAGTGACAGTGATCTGGATGGAGTGGTTGTTGAGTGACAGTGATCTGGATGGAGCGGTTGCTGAGAGACAGTGATCTGGATGGAGTGGTTGCTGAGAGACAGTGATCTGGATGGAGTGGTTGCTGAGAGACAGTGATCTAGATGGAGTGGTTGCTGAGAGACAGTGATCTGGATGGAGTGGTTGTTGAGTGACAGTGATCTGGATGGAGTGGTTGTTGAGTGACAGTGATCTGGATGGAGTTGTTTCTGAGTGACAGTGATCTGGATGGAGTGGTTGCTGAGTGACAGTGATCTGGATGGAGTTTTTTCTGAGTGACAGTGATCTGGATGGAGTGGTTGCTGAGAGACATTGATCTGGATGGAGTTGTTTCTGAGTGACAGTGATCTGGATGGAGTGGTTGCTGAGTGACAGTGATCTGGATGGAGTGGTTGCTGAGAGACAGTGATCTGGATGGAGTTGTTTCTGAGTGACAGTGATCTGGATGTCGTTGTTTCTGAGTGACAGTGATCTGGATGGAGTGGTTGCTGCGAGACAGTGATCTGGATGGAGTTGTTTCTGAGTGACAGTGATCTGGATGGAGTTGTTTCTGAGTGACAGTGATCTGGATGGAGCGGTTGTTGAGTGACAGAGATCTGGATGGAGTTGTTTCTGAGTGACAGTGATCTGGATGGAGTGGTTGTTGAGTGACAGTGATCTGGATGGAGTGGTTGCTGAGAGACAGTGATCTGGATGGAGTTGTTTCTGAGTGACAGTGATCTGGATGGAGTGGTTGCTGAGAGACAGTGATCTGGATGGAGTTCTTTCTGAGTGACAGTGATCTGGATGGAGTGGTTGTTGAGTGACAGTTATCTGGATGGGTCGTTGTTGAGTGACAGTGATCTGGATGGAGTGGTTGTTGAGTGACAGTGATCTGGATGGAGTTGTTTCTGAGTGACAGTGATCTGGATGGAGTGGTTGTTGAGTGACAGTGATCTGGATGGAGTGGCTGTTGAGTGACAGTGATCTGGATGGAGTGGTTGCTGAGTAACAGTGATCTGGATGGGTCGTTGTTGAGTGACAGTGATCTGGATGGAGTGGTTGCTGAGTGACAGTGATCTGGATGGAGTGGTTGCTAAGTGAAGTGATCTAGATGGAGTGGTTGCTGAGTGACAGTGATCTGGATGGAGTGGTTGCTGAGTGACTGTGATCTGGATGGAGTTGTTTCTGAGTGACAGTGATCTGGATGGAGTGGTTGTTGAGTGACAGTGATCTGGATGGGTCGTTGTTGAGTGACAGTGATCTGGATGGAGTGGTTGTTGAGTGACAGTGATCTGGATGGAGTGGTTGTTGAGTGACAGTGATCTGGATGGAGTTGTTTCTGAGTGACCGTGATCTGGATGGAGTGGTTGCTGAGTGACAGTGATCTGGATGGAGTTGTTTCTGAGTGACAGTGATCTGGATGGAGTGGTTGCTGAGAGACATTGATCTGGATGGAGTTGTTTCTGAGTGACAGTGATCTGGATCGAGTGGTTGCTGAGTGACAGTGATCTGGATGGAGTGGTTGCTGAGAGACAGTGATCTGGATGGAGTTGTTTCTGAGTGACAGTGATCTGGATGGAGTTGTTTCTGAGTGACAGTGATCTGGATGGAGTGGTTGCTGCGAGACAGTGATCTGGATGGAGTTGTTTCTGAGTGACAGTGATCTGGATGGAGTTGTTTCTGAGTGACAGTGATCTGGATGGAGCGTTTGTTGAGTGACACAGATCTGGATGGAGTTGTTTCTGAGTGACAGTGATCTGGATGGAGTGGTTGCTGAGAGACATTGATCTGGATGGAGTTGTTTCTGAGAGACAGTGATCTGGATGGAGTGGATGTTGAGTGACAGTGATCTGAATGGGTCGTTGTTGACTGACAGTGATCTGGATGGAGTGGTTGTTGAGTGACAGTGATCTGGATGGAGTTGTTTCTGAGTGACAGTGATCTGGATGGAGTGGTTGTTGAGTGACAGTGATCTGGATGGAGTGGCTGTTGAGTGACAGTGACCTGGATGGAGTGGTTGCTGAGTGACAGTGATCTGGATGGGTCGTTGTTGAGTGACAGTGATCTGGATGGAGTGGTTGCTGAGTGACAGTGATCTGGATGGAGTGGTTGTTAAGTGACAGTGATCTGGATGGAGTGGTTGCTGAGTGACAGTGATCTGGATGGAGTGGTTGCTGAGTGACAGTGATCTGGATGGAGTGGTTGTTGAGTGACAGTGATCTGGATGGAGTGGTTGCTGAGTGACAGTGATCTGGATGGAATGGTTGCTGAGTGACAGTGATCTGCATGGAGTGGTTGTTGAGTGACAGTGATCTGGATGGAGTGGTTGTTGAGTGACAGTGATCTGGATGGAGTTGTTTCTGAGTGACAGTGATCTGGATGGAGTGGTTGCTGAGTGACAGTGATCTGGATGGAGTGGTTGTTGAGTGACAGTGATCTGGATGGAGTTGGTTCTGAGTGACTGTGATCTGGATGGAGTTGTTTCTGAGTGACAGTGATCTGCATGGAGTGGTTGTTGAGTGACAGTGATCTGGATGGAGTGGTTGTTGAGTCACAGTGATCTGGATGGAGTTGTTTCTGAGTGACAGTGATCTGGATGGAGTTGTTTCTGAGTGACAGTGATCTGGATGGAGTGGTTGCTGAGTGACAGTGATCTGGATGGAGTGGTTGCTGAGTGGCAGTGATCTAGATGGGTCGTTGCTGAGAGACAGTGATCTGGATGGAGTGGTTGTTGAGTGACAGTGATCTGGATGGAGTTGTTTCTGAGTGACAGTGATCTGGATGGAGTGGTTGCAGAGTGACAGTGATCTAGATGGAGTGGTTGCTGAGTGACAGTGATCTGGATGGAGTGGTTGCTGAGAGACAGTGATCTGGATGGAGTGGTTGCTGAGTGACAGTGATCTGGATGGAGTTGTTGCTGAGTGACAGTGATCTGGATGGCGTGGTTGCTGAGTGACAGTGATCTATATGGAGTGGTTGTTGAGTGACAGTGATCTGGATGGAGTGGTTGTTGAGTGACAGTGATCTGGATGGAGTGGTTGCTGAGAGACAGTGATCTGGATGGAGTGGTTGCTGAGTGACAGTGATCTGGATGGAGTGTTTGCTGAGTGACAGTGATCTGGATGGAGTTGTTTCTGAGTGACAGTGATCTGGATGGAGTGGTTGCTGAGAGACAGTGATCTGGATGGAGTGGTTGCTGAGTGACAGTGATCTGGATGGAGTGGTTGTTGAGAGACAGTGATCTAGATGGAGTGGTTGCTGAGAGACAGTGATCTGGATGGAGTGGTTGTTGAGTGACAGTGATCTGGATGGAGTGTTTGTTGAGTGACAGTGATCTGGCTGGAGTGGTTGTTGAGTGACAGTGATCTGGATGGAGTGGTTGTTGAGTGACAGTAATCTGGATGGACTGGTTGATGAGTGACAGTGATCTGAATGGAGTGGTTGTTGAGTGACAGTGATCTGGATGGAGTGGTTGTTGAGTGACAGTGATCTGGATGGAGTGGTTGTTGAGTGACAGTGATCTGGATGGAGTGGTTGTTGAGTGACAGTGATCTGGATGGAGTGGTTGTTGAGAGACAGCGATCTGGATGGAGTGGTTGCTGAGAGACAGTGATCTGGATGTGTCGTTGTTGAGTGACAGTGATCTGGATGGATTTCTTTCTGAGTGACAGTGATCTGGATGGAGTTGTTTCTGAGTGACAGTGATCTGGATGGAGTTGTTTCTGAGTGACAGTGATCTGGATGGAGTGGTTGTTGAGTGACAGTGATCTGGATGGAGTGGTTGTTGAGTGACAGTGATCTGGATGGTGTGGTTGTTGAGTGACAGTGATCTGGATGGAGTGGTTGCTGAGAGACAGTGATTTGGATGGAGTGGTTGTTGAGTAACAGTAAACTGGATGGAGTGGTTGCTGATTTGACAGTGATCTAGATGGAGTGGTTGCTGAGTGACAGTGATCTGGATGGAGTGGTTTCTGAGTGACAGTGATCTGGATGGAGTGGTTGTTGAGTGACAGTCATCTGGATGGGTCGTTGTTGAGTGACAGTGATCTGGATGGAGTGGTTGTTGAGTGACAGTGATCTGGATGGAGTGGTTGTTGAGTGACAGTGATCTGGATTGAGTTGTTTCTGAGTGACAGTGATCTGGATGGAGTGGTTGCTGAGTGACAGTGATCTGGATGGAGTTTTTTCTGAGTGACAGTGATCTGGATGGAGTGGTTGCTGAGAGACATTGATCTGGATGGAGTTGTTTCTGAGTGACAGTGATCTGGATGGAGTGGTTGCTGAGTTACAGTGATCTGGATGGAGTGGTTGCTGAGAGACAGTGATCTGGATGGAGTTGTTTCTGAGTGACAGTGATCTGGATGTCGTTGTTTCTGAGTGACAGTGATCTGGATGGAGTGGTTGCTGCGAGACAGTGATCTGGATGGAGTTGTTTCTGAGTGACAGTGATCTGGATGGAGTTGTTTCTGAGTGACAGTGATCTGGATGGAGCGGTTGTTGAGTGACAGAGATCTGGATGGAGTTGTTTCTGAGTGACAGTGATCTGGATGGAGTGGTTGTTGAGTGACAGTGATCTGGATGGAGTGGTTGCTGAGAGACAGTGATCTGGATGGAGTTGTTTCTGAGTGACAGTGATCTGGATGGAGTGGTTGCTGAGAGACAGTGATCTGGATGGAGTTCTTTCTGAGTGACAGTGATCTGGATGGAGTGGTTGTTGAGTGACAGTTATCTGGATGGGTCGTTGTTGAGTGACAGTGATCTGGATGGAGTGGTTGTTGAGTGACAGTGATCTGGATGGAGTTGTTTCTGAGTGACAGTGATCTGGATGGAGTGGTTGTTGAGTGACAGTGATCTGGATGGAGTGGCTGTTGAGTGACAGTGATCTGGATGGAGTGGTTGCTGAGTAACAGTGATCTGGATGGGTCGTTGTTGAGTGACAGTGATCTGGATGGAGTGGTTGCTGAGTGACAGTGATCTGGATGGAGTGGTTGCTAAGTGACAGTGATCTAGATGGAGTGGTTGCTGAGTGACAGTGATCTGGATGGAGTTGTTGCTGAGTGACAGTGATCTGGATGGAGTTGTTTCTGAGTGACAGTGATCTGGATGGAGTGGTTGTTGAGTGACAGTGATCTGGATGGGTCGTTGTTGAGTGACAGTGATCTGGATGGAGTGGTTGTTGAGTGACAGTGATCTGGATGGAGTGGTTGTTGAGTGACAGTGATCTGGATGGAGTTGTTTCTGAGTGACCGTGATCTGGATGGAGTGGTTGCTGAGTGACAGTGATCTGGATGGAGTTGTTTCTGAGTGACAGTGAACTGGATGGAGTGGTTGCTGAGAGACATTGATCTGGATGGAGTTGTTTCTGAGTGACAGTGATCTGGATGGAGTGGTTGCTGAGTGACAGTGATCTGGATGGAGTGGTTGCTGAGAGACAGTGATCTGGATGGAGTTGTTTCTGAGTGACAGTGATCTGGATGGAGTTGTTTCTGAGTGACAGTGATCTGGATGGAGTGGTTGCTGCGAGACAGTGATCTGGATGGAGTTGTTTCTGAGTGACAGTGATCTGGATGGAGTTGTTTCTGAGTGACAGTGATCTGGATGGAGCGGTTGTTGAGTGACACAGATCTGGATGGAGTTGTTTCTGAGTGACAGTGATCTGGATGGAGTGGTTGCTGAGCGACATTGATCTGGATGGAGTTGTTTCTGAGTGACAGTGATCTGGATGGAGTGGATGTTGAGTGACAGTGATCTGAATGGGTCGTTGTTGACTGACAGTGATCTGGATGGAGTGGTTGTTGAGTGACAGTGATCTGGATGGAGTTGTTTCTGAGTGACAGTGATCTGGATGGAGTGGTTGTTGAGTGACAGTGATCTGGATGGAGTGGCTGTTGAGTGACAGTGACCTGGATGGAGTGGTTGCTGAGTGACAGTGATCTGGATGGGTCGTTGTTGAGTGACAGTGATCTGGATGGAGTGGTTGCTGAGTGACAGTGATCTGGATGGAGTGGTTGTTAAGTGACAGTGATCTGGATGGAGTGGTTGCTGAGTGACAGTGATCTGGATGGAGTGGTTGCTGAGTGACAGTGATCTGGATGGAGTGGTTGTTGAGTGACAGTGATCTGGATGGAGTGGTTGTTGAGTGACAGTGATCTGGATGGAATGGTTGTTGAGTGACAGTGATCTGGATGGAGTTGTTTCTGAGTGACAGTGATCTGGATGGAGTGGTTGCAGAGTGACAGTGATCTAGATGGAGTGGTTGCTGAGTGACAGTGATCTGGATGGAGTGGTTGCTGAGAGACAGTGATCTGGATGGAGTGGTTGCTGAGTGACAGTGACGTGATGGAGTTGTTGCTGATTGACAGTGATCTGGATGGCGTGGTTGCTGAGCGACAGTGATCTAGATGGGTCATTGTTGAGTGACAGTGATCTCGATGGAGTGGTTGTTGAGTGACAGTGATCTGGATGGAGTGGTTGTTGAGTGACAGTGATCTGGATGGAGTGGTTGCTGAGAGACAGTGATCTGGATGGAGTGGTTGCTGAGTGACAGTGATCTGGATGGAGTGTTTGCTGAGTGACAGTGATCTGGATGGAGTTGTTTCTGAGTGACAGTGATCTGGATGGAGTGGTTGCTGAGAGACAGTGATCTGGATGGAGTGGTTGCTGAGTGACAGTGATCTGGATGGTGTTGTTGCTGAGTGACAGTGATCTGGATGGCGTGGTTGCTGAGTGACAGTGATCTAGATGGGTCATTGTTGAGTGACAGTGATCTGGATGGAGCGGTTGCTGAGTGACAGTGATCTAGATGGAGTGGTTGTTGAGTGACAGTGATCTGGATGGAGTGGTTGTTGAGTGACAGTGATCTGGATGGAGTGGTTGCTGAGAGACAGTGATCTGGATGGAGTGGTTGCTGAGTGACAGTGATCTGGATGGAGTGTTTGCTGAGTGACAGTGATCTGGATGGAGTTGTTTCTGAGTGACAGTGATCTGGATGGAGTGGTTGCTGAGAGACAGTGATCTGGATGGAGTGGTTGTTGAGTGACAGTGATCTGGATGGAGTGTTTGTTGAGTGACAGTGATCTGGATGGAGTGGTTGTTGAGTGACAGTGATCTGGATGGAGTGGTTGTTGAGTGACAGTGATCTGGATGGACTGGTTGATGAGTGACAGTGATCTGAATGGAGTGGTTGTTGAGTGACAGTGATCTGGATGGAGTGGTTGTTGAGTGACAGTGATCTGGATGGAGTGGTTGCTGAGTGACAGTGATCTGGATGGTGTGGTTGCTGAGAGACAGTGATCTGGATGGAGTGGTTGCTGAGTGACAGTGATCTGGATGGAGTTGTTGCTGAGTGACAGTGATCTGGATGGAGTGGTAGCTGAGTGACAGTGATCTAGATGGGTCATTGTTGAGTGACAGTGATCTGGATGGAGCGGTTGTTGAGTGACAGTGATATGGATGGAGATGTTTCTGAGTGACAGTGATCTGGATGGAGTTGTTGCTGAGTGACAGTGATCTGGATGGAGTGGTTGCTGAGTGACAGTGATCTGGATGGAGCGGTTGCTGAGTGACAGTGATCTAGATGGAGTGGTTGTTGAGTGACAGTGATCTGGATGGAGTGGTTGTTGAGTGACAGTGATCTGGATGGAGTGGTTGCTGAGAGACAGTGATCTGGATGGAGTGGTTGCAGAGTGACAGTGATCTGGATGGAGTGTTTGCTGAGTGACAGTGATCTGGATGGAGTTGTTTCTGAGTGACAGTGATCTGGATGGAGTGGTTGCTGAGAGACAGTGATCTGGATGGAGTGGTTGCTGAGTGACAGTGATCTGGATGGAGTTGTTGCTGAGTGACAGTGATCTGGATGGAGTGGTTGCTGAGTGACAGTGATCTGGATGGAGTGGTTGTTGAGAGACAGTGAACTAGATGGAGTGGTTGCTGAGAGACAGTGATCTGGATGGAGTGGTTGTTGAGTGACAGTGATCTGGATGGAGTGTTTGTTGAGTGACAGTGATCTGGATGGAGTGGTTGTTGAGTGACAGTGATCTGGATGGAGTGGTTGTTGAGTGACAGTGATCTGGATGGACTGGTTGATGAGTGACAGTGATCTGAATGGAGTGGTTGTTGAGTGACAGTGATCTGGATGGAGTGGTTGTTGAGTGACAGTGATCTGGATGGAGTGGTTGCTGAGTGACAGTGATCTGGATGGAGTGGTTGCTGAGAGACAGTGATCTGGATGGAGTGGTTGCTGAGTGACAATGATCTGGATGGAGTTGTTGCTGAGTGACAGTGATCTGGATGGAGTGGTTGCTGAGTGACAGTGATCTAGATGGGTCATTGTTGAGTGACAGTGATCTGGATGGAGCGGTTGTTGAGTGACAGTGATATGGATGGAGTTGTTTCTGAGTGACAGTGATCTGGATGGAGTTGTTGCTGAGTGACAGTGATCTGGATGGAGTGGTTGCTGAGTGACAGTGATCTGGATGGAGTGGTTGCTGAGAGACAGTGATCTGGATGGAGTGGTTGTTGAGTGACAGTGATCTGGATGGAGTTGTTTCTGAGAGAAGGTGATCTGGATGGAGTGGTTGCTGAGTGACAGTGATCTAGATGGAGTGGTTGCTGAGTGACAGTGATCTGGATGGAGTGGTTGCTGAGAGACAGTGATCTGGATGGAGTGGTTGCTGAGTGACAGTGATCTGGATGGAGTTGTCGCTGAGTGACAGTGATCTGGATGGAGTGGTTGCTGAGTGACAGTGATTTGGATGGAGTGGTTGCTGAGAGACAGTGATCTGGATGGAGTGGTTGTTGAGTGACAGTGATCTGGATGGAGTGGTTGTTGAGTGACAGTGATCTGGATGGAGTGGTTGCTGAGTGACAGTGATCTGGATGGAGTGGTTGTTGAGTGACAGTGATCTGGATGGAGTGGTTGTTGAGTGACAGTGATCTGGGTGGAGTGGTTGTTGAGTGACAGTGATCTGGATGGAGTGGTTGTTGAGTGACAGTGATCTGGATGGAGTGGTTGTTGAGTGACAGTGATCTGGATGGAGTGGTTGTTGAGTGACAGTGATCTGGATTGGTCGTTGTTGAGTGACAGTGATCTGGATGGAGTGGTTGTTGAGTGACAGTGATCTGGATGGAGTGGTTGTTGAATGACAGTGATCTGGATGGAGTGGTTGCTGAGTGACAGTGATCTGGATGGAGTGGTTGTTGAGTGACAGTGAACTGGATGGAGTGGTTGTTGAGTGACAGTGATCTGGATGGAGTGGTTGTTGAGTGACAGTGATCTGGATGGAGTGGTTGTTGAGTGACAGTGATCTGGATGGAGTGGTTGTTGAGTGACAGTGATCTGGATGGAGTGGTTGTTGAGTGACAGTGATCTGGATGGAATGGTTGTTGAGTGACAGTGATCTGGATGGAGTGGTTGTTGAGTGACAGTGATCTGGATTGGTCGTTGTTGAGTGGCAGTGATCTGGATTGGTCGTTGTTGAGTGACGGTGATATGGATGGAGTGGTTGTTGAGTGACAGTGATCTGGATGGAGTGGTTGTTGAGTGACAGTGATCTGGATGGAGTGGTTGTTGAGTTACAGTGATCTGGATGGAGTGGTTGTTGAGTGACAGTGATCTGGATGGAGTGGTTGTTGAGTGACAGTGATCAGGATGGAGTTGTTTCTGAGTGACAGTGATCTGGATGGAGTGGTTGTTGAGTGACAGTGATCTGGATGGAGTGGTTGTTGAATGACAGTGATCTGGATGGAGTGGTTGCTGAGTGACAGTGATCTGGATGGAGTGGTTGTTGAATCACAGTGATCTGGATGGAGTGGTTGTTGAGTGACAGTGATCTGGATGGAGTGGTTGCTGAGTGACAGTGATCTGGATGGAGTGGTTGCTGAGAGACAGTGATCTGGATGGAGTGGTTGCTGAGTGACAGTGATCTGGATGGAGTTGTTGCTGAGTGACAGTGATCTGGATGGAGTGGTTGCTGAGTGACAGTGATCTAGATGGGTCATTGTTGAGTGACAGTGATCTGGATGGAGCGGTTGTTGAGTGACAGTGATATGGATGGAGTTGTTTCTGAGTGACAGTGATCTGGATGGAGTTGTTGCTGAGTGACAGTGATCTGGATGGAGTGGTTGCTGAGTGACAGTGATCTGGATGGAGTGGTTGCTGAGTGACAGTGATCTAGATGGAGTGGTTTTTGAGTGACAGTGATCTGGATGGGTCGTTGCTGAGAGACAGTGATCTGGATGGAGTGGTTGTTGAGTGACAGTGATCTGGATGGAGTTGTTTCTGAGAGAAGGTGATCTGGATGGAGTGGTTGCTGAGTGACAGTGATCTAGATGGAGTGGTTGCTGAGTGACAGTGATCTGGATGGAGTGGTTGTTGAGTGAAAGTGATCTGGATGGAGTGGTTGCTGAGTGACAGTGATCTGGATGGAGTTGTTGCTGAGTGACAGTGATCTGGATGGAGTGGTTGCTGAGTGACAGTGATCTGGATGGAGTGGTTGCTGAGAGACAGTGATCTGGATGGAGTGGTTGTTGAGTGACAGTGATCTGGATGGAGTGGTTGTTGAGTGACAGTGATCTGGATGGAGTGGTTGCTGAGTGACAGTGATCTGGATGGAGTGGTTGTTGAGTGACAGTGATCTGGATGGAGTGGTTGTTGAGTGACAGTGAGCTGGGTGGAGTGGTTGTTGAGTGACAGTGATCTGGATGGAGTGGTTGTTGAGTGACAGTGATCTGGATGGAGTGGTTTTTGAGTGACAGTGATCTGGATGGAGTGGTTGTTGAGTGACAGTGATCTGGATTGGTCGTTGTTGAGTGACAGTGATCTGGATGGAGTGGTTGCTGAGTGACAGTGATCTGGATGGAGTGGTTGTTGAGTGACAGTGATCTGGATGGAGTGGTTGCTGAGTGACAGTGATCTGGATGGAGTTGTTGCTGAGTGACAGTGATCTGGATGGAGTGGTTGCTGAGTGACAGTGATCTGGATGGAGTGGTTGCTGAGAGACAGTGATCTGGATGGAGTGGTTGCTGAGTGACAGTGATCTGGATGGAGTGGTTGCTGAGTGACAGTGATCTAGATGGGTCATTGTTGAGTGACAGTGATCTGGATGGAGCGGTTGTTGAGTGACAGTGATCTGGATGGAGTTGTTGCTGAGTGACAGTGATCTGGATGGAGTTGTTGCTGAGTGACAGTGATCTGGATGGAGTGGTTGCTGAGTGACAGTGATCTGGATGGAGTGGTTGCTGAGTGACAGTGATCTAGATGGAGTGGTTTTTGAGTAACCGTGATCTGGATGGGTCGTTGCTGAGAGACAGTGATCTGGATGGAGTGGTTGTTGAGTGACAGTGATCTGGATGGAGTTGTTTCTGAGAGAAGGTGATCTGGATGGAGTGGTTGCTGAGTGACAGTGATCTAGATGGAGTGGTTGCTGAGTGACAGTGATCTGGATGGAGTGGTTGCTGAGAGACAGTGATCTGGATGGAGTGGTTGCTGAGTGACAGTGATCTGGATGGAGTTGTCGCTGAGTGACAGTGATCTGGATGGAGTGGTTGCTGAGTGACAGTGATCTGGATGGAGTGGTTGCTGAGAGACAGTGATCTGGATGGAGTGGTTGTTGAGTGACAGTGATCTGGATGGAGTGGTTGTTGAGTGACAGTGATCTGGATGGAGTGGTTGCTGAGTGACAGTGATCTGGATGGAGTGGTTGCTGAGTGACAGTGATCTGGATGGAGTGGTTGTTGAGTGACAGTGATCTGGATGGAGTGGTTGTTGAGTGACAGTGATCTGGGTGGTGTGGTTGTTGAGTGACAGTGATCTGGATGGAGTGGTTGTTGAGTGACAGTGATCTGGATGGAGTGGTTGTTGAGTGACAGTGATCTGGATGGAGTGGTTGTTGAGTGACAGTGATCTGGATTGGTCGTTGTTGAGTGACAGTGATGTGGATGGAGTGGTTGTTGAGTGACAGTGATCTGGATGGAGTGGTTGTTGAATGACAGTGATCTGGATGGAGTGGTTGCTGAGTGACAGTGATCTGGATGGAGTGGTTGCTGTGTGACAGTGAACTGGATGGAGTGGTTGTTGAGTGACAGTGATCTGGATGGAGTGGTTGTTGAGTGACAGTGATCTGGATGGAGTGGTTGTTGAGTGACAGTGATCTGGATGGAGTGGTTGTTGAGTGACAGTGATCTGGATGGAGTGGTTGTTGAGTGACAGTGATCTGGATGGAATGGTTGTTGAGTGACAGTGAACTGGATGGAGTGGTTGTTGAGTGACAGTGATCTGGATTGGTCGTTGTTGAGTGGCAGTGATCTGGATTGGTCGTTGTTGAGTGACAGTGATATGGATGGAGTGGTTGTTGAGTGACAGTGATCTGGATGGAGTGGTTGTTGAGTGACAGTGATCTGGATGGAGTGGTTGTTGAGTTACAGTGATCTGGATGGAGTGGTTGTTGAGTGACAGTGATCTGGATGGAGTGGTTGTTGAGTGACAGTGATCAGGATGGAGTTGTTTCTGAGTGACAGTGATCTGGATGGAGTGGTTGTTGAGTGACAGTGATCTGGATGGAGTGGTTGTTGAATGACAGTGATCTGGATGGAGTGGTTGCTGAGTGACAGTGATCTGGATGGAGTGGTTGTTGAATGACAGTGATCTGGATGGAGTGGTTGTTGAGTGACAGTGATCTGGATGGAGTGGTTGCTGAGTGACAGTGATCTGGATGGAGTGGTTGCTGAGAGACAGTGATCTGGATGGAGTGGTTGCTGAGTGACAGTGATCTGGATGGAGTTGTTGCTGAGTGACAGTGATCTGGATGGAGTGTTTGCTGAGTGACAGTGATCTAGATGGGTCATTGTTGAGTGACAGTGATCTGGATGGAGCCATTGTTGAGTGACAGTGATATGGATGGAGTTGTTTCTGAGTGACAGTGATCTGGATGGAGTTGTTGCTGAGTGACAGTGATCTGGATGGAGTGGTTGCTGAGTGACAGTGATCTGGATGGAGTGGTTGCTGAGTGACAGTGATCTAGATGGAGTGGTTTTTGAGTGACAGTGATCTGGATGGGTCGTTGCTGAGAGACAGTGATCTGGATGGAGTGGTTGTTGAGTGACAGTGATCTGGATGGAGTTGTTTCTGAGAGAAGGTGATCTGGATGGAGTGGTTGCTGAGTGACAGTGATCTAGATGGAGTGGTTGCTGAGTGACAGTGATCTGGATGGAGTGGTTGTTGAGTGACAGTGATCTGGATGGAGTGGTTGCTGAGTGACAGTGATCTGGATGGAGTTGTTGCTGAGTGACAGTGATCTGGATGGAGTGGTTGCTGAGTGACAGTGATCTGGATGGAGTGGTTGCTGAGAGACAGTGATCTGGATGGAGTGGTTGTTGAGTGACAGTGATCTGGATGGAGTGGTTGTTGAGTGACTGTGATCTGGATGGAGTGGTTGCTGAGTGACAGTGATCTGGATGGAGTGGTTGTTGAGTGACAGTGATCTGGATGGCGTGGTTGTTGAGTGACAGTGATCTGGGTGGAGTGGTTGTTGAGTGACAGTGATCTGGATGGAGTGGTTGTTGAGTGACAGTGATCTGGATGGAGTGGTTTTTGAGTGACAGTGATCTGGATGGAGTGGTTGTTGAGTGACAGTGATCTGGATTGGTCGTTGTTGAGTGACAGTGATCTGGATGGAGTGGTTGTTGAGTGACAGTGATCTGGATGGAGTGGTTGTTGAATGACAGTGATCTGGATGGAGTGGTTGCTGAGTGACAGTGATCTGGATGGAGTGGTTGTTGAGTGACAGTGATCTGGATGGAATGGTTGTTGAGTGACAGTGATCTGGATGGAGTGGTTGTTGAGTGACAGTGATCTGGATTGGTCGTTGTTGAGTGGCAGTGATCTGGATTGGTCGTTGTTGAGTGACAGTGATATGGATGGAGTGGTTGTTGAGTGACAGTGATCTGGATGGAGTGGTTGTTGAGTGACAGTGATCTGGATGGAGTGGTTGTTAAGTGACAGTGATCTGGATGGAGTGGTTGTTGAGTGACAGTGATCTGGATGGAGTGGTTGTTGAGTGACAGTGATCAGGATGGAGTTGTTTCTGAGTGACAGTGATCTGGATGGAGTGGTTGTTGAGTGACAGTGATCTGGATGGAGTGATTGTTGAATGACAGTGATCTGGATGGAGTGGTTGCTGAGTGACAGTGATCTGCATGGAGTGGTTGTTGAATAACAGTGATCTGGATGGAGTGGTTGTTGAGTGACAGTGATCTGGATGGAGTGGTTGCTGAGTGACAGTGATCTGGATGGAGTGGTTGCTGAGAGACAGTGATCTGGATGGAGTGGTTGCTGAGTGACAGTGATCTGGATGGAGTTGTTGCTGAGTGACAGTGATCTGGATGGAGTGGTTGCTGAGTGACAGTGATCTAGATGGGTCATTGTTGAGTGACAGTGATCTGGATGGAGCGGTTGTTGAGTGACAGTGATATGGATGGAGTTGTTTCTGAGTGACAGTGATCTGGATGGAGTTGTTGCTGAGTGACAGTGATCTGGATGGAGTGGTTGCTGAGTGACAGTGATCTGGATGGAGTGGTTGCTGAGTGACAGTGATCTATATGGAGTGGTTTTTGAGTGACAGTGATCTGGATGGAGTGGTTGCTGAGTGACAGTGACCTGGATGGAGTGGTTGCTGAGTGACAGTGATCTGGATGGAATGGTTGCTGAGTGACAGTGATCTGCATGGAGTGGTTGTTGAGTGACAGTGATCTGGATGGAGTGGTTGTTGAGTGACAGTGATCTGGATGGAGTTGTTTCTGAGTGACAGTGATCTGGATGGAGTGGTTGCTGAGTGACAGTGATCTGGATGGAGTGGTTGTTGAGTGACAGTGATCTGGATGGAGTTGGTTCTGAGTGACTGTGATCTGGATGGAGTTGTTTCTGAGTGACAGTGATCTGCATGGAGTGGTTGTTGAGTGACAGTGATCTGGATGGAGTGGTTGTTGAGTCACAGTGATCCGGATGGAGTTGTTTCTGAGTGACAGTGATCTGGATGGAGTTGTTTCTGAGTGACAGTGATCTGGATGGAGTGGTTGCTGAGTGACAGTGATCTGGATGGAGTGGTTGCTGAGTGGCAGTGATCTAGATGGGTCGTTGCTGAGAGACAGTGATCTGGATGGAGTGGTTGTTGAATGACAGTGATCTGGATGGAGTGGTTGCTGAGTGACAGTGATCTGGATGGAGTGGTTGCTGAGTGACAGTGAACTGGATGGAGTGGTTGTTGAGTGACAGTGATCTGGATGGAGTGGTTGTTGAGTGACAGTGATCTGGATGGAGTGGTTGTTGAGTGACAGTGATCTGGATGGAGTGGTTGTTGAGTGACAGTGATCTGGATGGAGTGGTTGTTGAGTGACAGTGATCTGGATGGAATGGTTGTTGAGTGACAGTGATCTGGATGGAGTGGTTGTTAAGTGACAGTGATCTGGATTGGTCGTTGTTGAGTGGCAGTGATCTGGATTGGTCGTTGTTGAGTGACAGTGATATGGATGGAGTGGTTGTTGAGTGACAGTGATCTGGATGGAGTGGTTGTTGAGTGACAGTGATCTGGATGGAGTGGTTGTTGAGTTACAGTGATCTGGATGGAGTGGTTGTTGAGTGACAGTGATCTGGATGGAGTGGTTGTTGAGTGACAGTGATCAGGATGGAGTTGTTTCTGAGTGACAGTGATCTGGATGGAGTGGTTGTTGAGTGACAGTGATCTGGATGGAGTGGTTGTTGAATGACAGTGATCTGGATGGAGTGGTTGCTGAGTGACAGTGATCTGGATGGAGTGGTTGTTGAATGACAGTGATCTGGATGGAGTGGTTGTTGAGTGACAGTGATCTGGATGGAGTGGTTGCTGAGTGACAGTGATCTGGATGGAGTGGTTGCTGAGAGACAGTGATCTGGATGGAGTGGTTGCTGAGTGACAGTGATCTGGATGGAGTTGTTGCTGAGTGACAGTGATCTGGATGGAGTGTTTGCTGAGTGACAGTGATCTAGATGGGTCATTGTTGAGTGACAGTGATCTGGATGGAGCGATTGTTGAGTGACAGTGATATGGATGGAGTTGTTTCTGAGTGACAGTGATCTGGATGGAGTGGTTGCTGAGTGACAGTGATCTGGATGGAGTGGTTGCTGAGTGACAGTGATCTAGATGGAGTGGTTTTTGAGTGACAGTGATCTGGATGGGTCGTTGCTGAGAGACAGTGATCTGGATGGAGTGGTTGTTGAGTGACAGTGATCTGGATGGAGTTGTTTCTGAGAGAAGGTGATCTGGATGGAGTGGTTGCTGAGTGACAGTGATCTAGATGGAGTGGTTGCTGAGTGACAGTGATCTGGATGGAGTGGTTGTTGAGTGACAGTGATCTGGATGGAGTGGTTGCTGAGTGACAGTGATCTGGATGGAGTTGTTGCTGAGTGACAGTGATCTGGATGGAGTGGTTGCTGAGTGACAGTGATCTGGATGGAGTGGTTGCTGAGAGACAGTGATCTGGATGGAGTGGTTGTTGAGTGACAGTGATCTGGATGGAGTGGTTGTTGAGTGACTGTGATCTGGATGGAGTGGTTGCTGAGTGACAGTGATCTGGATGGAGTGGTTGTTGAGTGACAGTGATCTGGATGGAGTGGTTGTTGAGTGACAGTGATCTGGGTGGAGTGGTTGTTGAGTGACAGTGATCTGGATGGAGTGGTTGTTGAGTGACAGTGATCTGGATGGAGTGGTTTTTGAGTGACAGTGATCTGGATGGAGTGGTTGTTGAGTGACAGTGATCTGGATTGGTCGTTGTTGAGTGACAGTGATCTGGATGGAGTGGTTGTTGAGTGACAGTGATCTGGATGGAGTGGTTGTTGAATGACAGTGATCTGGATGGAGTGGTTGCTGAGTGACAGTGATCTGGATGGAGTGGTTGTTGAGTGACAGTGATCTGGATGGAATGGTTGTTGAGTGACAGTGATCTGGATGGAGTGGTTGTTGAGTGACAGTGATCTGGATTGGTCGTTGTTGAGTGGCAGTGATCTGGATTGGTCGTTGTTGAGTGACAGTGATATGGATGGAGTGGTTGTTGAGTGACAGTGATCTGGATGGAGTGGTTGTTGAGTGACAGTGATCTGGATGGAGTGGTTGTTAAGTGACAGTGATCTGGATGGAGTGGTTGTTGAGTGACAGTGATCTGGATGGAGTGGTTGTTGAGTGACAGTGATCAGGATGGAGTTGTTTCTGAGTGACAGTGATCTGGATGGAGTGGTTGTTGAGTGACAGTGATCTGGATGGAGTGATTGTTGAATGACAGTGATCTGGATGGAGTGGTTGCTGAGTGACAGTGATCTGCATGGAGTGGTTGTTGAATAACAGTGATCTGGATGGAGTGGTTGTTGAGTGACAGTGATCTGGATGGAGTGGTTGCTGAGTGACAGTGATCTGGATGGAGTGGTTGCTGAGAGACAGTGATCTGGATGGAGTGGTTGCTGAGTGACAGTGATCTGGATGGAGTTGTTGCTGAGTGACAGTGATCTGGATGGAGTGGTTGCTGAGTGACAGTGATCTAGATGGGTCATTGTTGAGTGACAGTGATCTGGATGGAGCGGTTGTTGAGTGACAGTGATATGGATGGAGTTGTTTCTGAGTGACAGTGATCTGGATGGAGTTGTTGCTGTGTGACAGTGATCTGGATGGAGTGGTTGCTGAGTGACAGTGATCTGGATGGAGTGGTTGCTGAGTGACAGTGATCTATATGGAGTGGTTTTTGAGTGACAGTGATCTGGATGGAGTGGTTGCTGAGTGACAGTGACCTGGATGGAGTGGTTGCTGAGTGACAGTGATCTGGATGGAATGGTTGCTGAGTGACAGTGATCTGCATGGAGTGGTTGTTGAGTGACAGTGATCTGGATGGAGTGGTTGTTGAGTGACAGTGATCTGGATGGAGTTGTTTCTGAGTGACAGTGATCTGGATGGAGTGGTTGCTGAGTGACAGTGATCTGGATGGAGTGGTTGTTGAGTGACAGTGATCTGGATGGAGTTGGTTCTGAGTGACTGTGATCTGGATGGAGTTGTTTCTGAGTGACAGTGATCTGCATGGAGTGGTTGTTGAGTGACAGTGATCTGGATGGAGTGGTTGTTGAGTCACAGTGATCCGGATGGAGTTGTTTCTGAGTGACAGTGATCTGGATGGAGTTGTTTCTGAGTGACAGTGATCTGGATGGAGTGGTTGCTGAGTGACAGTGATCTGGATGGAGTGGTTGCTGAGTGGCAGTGATCTAGATGGGTCGTTGCTGAGAGACAGTGATCTGGATGGAGTGGTTGTTGAGTGACAGTGATCTGGATGGAGTTGTTTCTGAGTGACAGTGATCTGGATGGAGTGGTTGCAGAGTGACAGTGATCTAGATGGAGTGGTTGCTGAGTGACAGTGATCTGGATGGAGTGGTTGCTGAGAGACAGTGATCTGGATGGAGTGGTTGCTGAGTGACACTGATCTGGATGGAGTTGTTGCTGAGTGACAGTGATCTGGATGGCGTGGTTGCTGAGCGACAGTGATCTAGATGGGTCATTGTTGAGTGACAGTGATCTGGATGGAGCGGTTGCTGAGTGACAGTGCTCTAGATGGAGTGGTTGTTGAGTGACAGTGATCTGGATGGAGTGGTTGTTGAGTGACAGTGATCTGGATGGAGTGGTTGCTGAGAGACAGTGATCTGGATGGAGTGGTTGCTGAGTGACAGTGATCTGGATGGAGTGTTTGCTGAGTGACAGTGATCTGGATGGAGTTGTTTCTGAGTGACAGTGATCTGGATGGAGTGGTTGCTGAGAGACAGTGATCTGGATGGAGTGGTTGCTGAGTGACAGTGATCTGGATGGAGTTGTTGCTGAGTGACAGTGATCTGGATGGCGTGGTTGCTGAGTGACAGTGATCTAGATGGGTCATTGTTGAGTGACAGTGATCTGGATGGAGCGGTTGCTGAGTGACAGTGATCTAGATGGAGTGGTTGTTGAGTGACAGTGATCTGGATGGAGTGGTTGTTGAGTGACAGTGATCTGGATGGAGTGGTTGCTGAGAGACAGTGATCTGGATGGAGTGGTTGCTGAGTGACAGTGATCTGGATGGAGTGTTTGCTGAGTGACAGTGATCTGGATGGAGTTGTTTCTGAGTGACAGTGATCTGGATGGAGCGGTTGCTGAGAGACAGTGATCTGGATGGAGTGGTTGTTGAGTGACAGTGATCTGGATGGAGTGTTTGTTGAGTGACAGTGATCTGGATGGAGTGGTTGTTGAGTGACAGTGATCTGGATGGAGTGGTTGTTGAGTGACAGTGATCTGGATGGACTGGTTGATGAGTGACAGTGATCTGAATGGAGTGGTTGTTGAGTGACAGTGATCTGGATGGAGTGGTTGTTGAGTGACAGTGATCTGGATGGAGTGGTTGCTGAGTGACAGTGATCTGGATGGTGTGGTTGCTGAGAGACAGTGATCTGGATGGAGTGGTTGCTGAGTGACAGTGATCTGGATGGAGTTGTTGCTGAGTGACAGTGATCTGGATGGAGTGGTAGCTGAGTGACAGTGATCTAGATGGGTCATTGTTGAGTGACAGTGATCTGGATGGAGCGGTTGTTGAGTGACAGTGATATGGATGGAGATGTTTCTGAGTGACAGTGATCTGGATGGAGTTGTTGCTGAGTGACAGTGATCTGGATGGAGTGGTTGCTGAGTGACAGTGATCTGGATGGAGCGGTTGCTGAGTGACAGTGATCTAGATGGAGTGGTTGTTGAGTGACAGTGATCTGGATGGAGTGGTTGTTGAGTGACAGTGATCTGGATGGAGTGGTTGCTGAGAGACAGTGATCTGGATGGAGTGGTTGCAGAGTGACAGTGATCTGGATGGAGTGTTTGCTGAGTGACAGTGATCTGGATGGAGTTGTTTCTGAGTGACAGTGATCTGGATGGAGTGGTTGCTGAGAGACAGTGATCTGGATGGAGTGGTTGCTGAGTGACAGTGATCTGGATGGAGTTGTTGCTGAGTGACAGTGATCTGGATGGAGTGGTTGCTGAGTGACAGTGATCTGGATGGAGTGGTTGTTGAGAGACAGTGAACTAGATGGAGTGGTTGCTGAGAGACAGTGATCTGGATGGAGTGGTTGTTGAGTGACAGTGATCTGGATGGAGTGTTTGTTGAGTGACAGTGATCTGGATGGAGTGGTTGTTGAGTGACAGTGATCTGGATGGAGTGGTTGTTGAGTGACAGTGATCTGGATGGACTGGTTGATGAGTGACAGTGATCTGAATGGAGTGGTTGTTGAGTGACAGTGATCTGGATGGAGTGGTTGTTGAGTGACAGTGATCTGGATGGAGTGGTTGCTGAGTGACAGTGATCTGGATGGAGTTGTTTCTGAGTGACAGTGATCTGGATGGAGTTGTTGCTGAGTGACAGTGATCTGGATGGAGTGGTTGCTGAGTGACAGTGATCTGGATGGAGTGGTTGCTGAGTGACAGTGATCTAGATGGAGTGGTTTTTGAGTAACCGTGATCTTGATGGGTCTTTGCTGAGAGACAGTGATCTGGATGGAGTGGTTGTTGAGTGACAGTGATCTGGATGGAGTTGTTTCTGAGAGAAGGTGATCTGGATGGAGTGGTTGCTGAGTGACAGTGATCTAGATGGAGTGGTTGCTGAGTGACAGTGATCTGGATGGAGTGGTTGCTGAGAGACAGTGATCTGGATGGAGTGGTTGCTGAGTGACAGTGATCTGGATGGAGTTGTCGCTGAGTGACAGTGATCTGGATGGAGTGGTTGCTGAGTGACAGTGATCTGGATGGAGTGGTTGTTGAGAGACAGTGATCTGGATGGAGTGGTTGTTGAGTGACAGTGATCTGGATGGAGTGGTTGTTGAGTGACAGTGATCTGGATGGAGTGGTTGCTGAGTGACAGTGATCTGGATGGAGTGGTTGTTGAGTGACAGTGATCTGGATGGAGTGGTTGTTGAGTGACAGTGATCTGGGTGGAGTGGTTGTTGAGTGACAGTGATCCGGATGGAGTTGTTTCTGAGTGACAGTGATCTGGATGGAGTTGTTTCTGAGTGACAGTGATGTGGATGGAGTGGTTGCTGAGTGACAGTGATCTGGATGGAGTGGTTGCTGAGTGGCAGTGATCTAGATGGGTCGTTGCTGAGAGACAGTGATCTGGATGGAGTGGTTGTTGAGTGACAGTGATCTGGATGGAGTTGTTTCTGAGTGACAGTGATCTGGATGGAGTGGTTGCAGAGTGACAGTGATCTAGATGGAGTGGTTGCTGAGTGACAGTGATCTGGATGGAGTGGTTGCTGAGAGACAGTGATCTGGATGGAGTGGTTGCTGAGTGACACTGATCTGGATGGAGTTGTTGCTGAGTGACAGTGATCTGGATGGCGTGGTTGCTGAGCGACAGTGATCTAGATGGGTCATTGTTGAGTGACAGTGATCTGGATGGAGTGGTTGTTGAGTGACAGTGATCTGGATGGAGTGGTTGTTGAGTGACAGTGATCTGGATGGAGTGGTTGCTGAGAGACAGTGATCTGGATGGAGTGGTTGCTGAGTGACAGTGATCTGGATGGAGTGTTTGCTGAGTGACAGTGATCTGGATGGAGTTGTTTCTGAGTGACAGTGATCTGGATGGAGTGGTTGCTGAGAGACAGTGATCTGGATGGAGTGGTTGCTGAGTGACAGTGATCTGGATGGAGTTGTTGCTGAGTGACAGTGATCTGGATGGCGTGGTTGCTGAGTGACAGTGATCTAGATGGGTCATTGTTGAGTGACAGTGATCTGGATGGAGCGGTTGCTGAGTGACAGTGATCTAGATGGAGTGGTTGTTGAGTGACAGTGATCTGGATGGAGTGGTTGTTGAGTGACAGTGATCTGGATGGAGTGGTTGCTGAGAGACAGTGATCTGGATGGAGTGGTTGCTGAGTGACAGTGATCTGGATGGAGTGTTTGCTGAGTGACAGTGATCTGGATGGAGTTGTTTCTGAGTGACAGTGATCTGGATGGAGCGGTTGCTGAGAGACAGTGATCTGGATGGAGTGGTTGTTGAGTGACAGTGATCTGGATGGAGTGTTTGTTGAGTGACAGTGATCTGGATGGAGTGGTTGTTGAGTGACAGTGATCTGGATGGAGTGGTTGTTGAGTGACAGTGATCTGGATGGACTGGTTGATGAGTGACAGTGATCTGAATGGAGTGGTTGTTGAGTGACAGTGATCTGGATGGAGTGGTTGTTGAGTGACAGTGATCTGGATGGAGTGGTTGCTGAGTGACAGTGATCTGGATGGTGTGGTTGCTGAGAGACAGTGATCTGGATGGAGTGGTTGCTGAGTGACAGTGATCTGGATGGAGTTGTTGCTGAGTGACAGTGATCTGGATGGAGTGGTAGCTGAGTGACAGTGATCTAGATGGGTCATTGTTGAGTGACAGTGATCTGGATGGAGCGGTTGTTGAGTGACAGTGATATGGATGGAGATGTTTCTGAGTGACAGTGATCTGGATGGAGTTGTTGCTGAGTGACAGTGATCTGGATGGAGTGGTTGCTGAGTGACAGTGATCTGGATGGAGCGGTTGCTGAGTGACAGTGATCTAGATGGAGTGGTTGTTGAGTGACAGTGATCTGGATGGAGTGGTTGTTGAGTGACAGTGATCTGGATGGAGTGGTTGCTGAGAGACAGTGATCTGGATGGAGTGGTTGCAGAGTGACAGTGATCTGGATGGAGTGTTTGCTGAGTGACAGTGATCTGGATGGAGTTGTTTCTGAGTGACAGTGATCTGGATGGAGTGGTTGCTGAGAGACAGTGATCTGGATGGAGTGGTTGCTGAGTGACAGTGATCTGGATGGAGTTGTTGCTGAGTGACAGTGATCTGGATGGAGTGGTTGCTGAGTGACAGTGATCTGGATGGAGTGGTTGTTGAGAGACAGTGAACTAGATGGAGTGGTTGCTGAGAGACAGTGATCTGGATGGAGTGGTTGTTGAGTGACAGTGATCTGGATGGAGTGTTTGTTGAGTGACAGTGATCTGGATGGAGTGGTTGTTGAGTGACAGTGATCTGGATGGAGTGGTTGTTGAGTGACAGTGATCTGGATGGACTGGTTGATGAGTGACAGTGATCTGAATGGAGTGGTTGTTGAGTGACAGTGATCTGGATGGAGTGGTTGTTGAGTGACAGTGATCTGGATGGAGTGGTTGCTGAGTGACAGTGATCTGGATGGAGTTGTTTCTGAGTGACAGTGATCTGGATGGAGTTGTTGCTGAGTGACAGTGATCTGGATGGAGTGGTTGCTGAGTGACAGTGATCTGGATGGAGTGGTTGCTGAGTGACAGTGATCTAGATGGAGTGGTTTTTGAGTAACCGTGATCTGGATGGGTCGTTGCTGAGAGACAGTGATCTGGATGGAGTGGTTGTTGAGTGACAGTGATCTGGATGGAGTTGTTTCTGAGAGAAGGTGATCTGGATGGAGTGGTTGCTGAGTGACAGTGATCTAGATGGAGTGGTTGCTGAGTGACAGTGATCTGGATGGAGTGGTTGCTGAGAGACAGTGATCTGGATGGAGTGGTTGCTGAGTGACAGTGATCTGGATGGAGTTGTCGCTGAGTGACAGTGATCTGGATGGAGTGGTTGCTGAGTGACAGTGATCTGGATGGAGTGGTTGCTGAGAGACAGTGATCTGGATGGAGTGGTTGTTGAGTGACAGTGATCTGGATGGAGTGGTTGTTGAGTGACAGTGATCTGGATGGAGTGGTTGCTGAGTGACAGTGATCTGGATGGAGTGGTTGTTGAGTGACAGTGATCTGGATGGAGTGGTTGTTGAGTGACAGTGATCTGGGTGGAGTGGTTGTTGAGTGACAGTGATCTGGATGGAGTGGTTGTTGAGTGACAGTGATCTGGATGGAGTGGTTGTTGAGTGACAGTGATCTGGATGGAGTGGTTGTTGAGTGACAGTGATCTGGATTGGTCGTTGTTGAGTGACAGTGATCTGGATGGAGTGGTTGTTGAGTGACAGTGATCTGGATGGAGTGGTTGTTGAATGACAGTGATCTGGATGGAGTGGTTGCTGAGTGACAGTGATCTGGATGGAGTGGTTGTTGAGTGACAGTGAACTGGATGGAGTGGTTGTTGAGTGACAGTGATCTGGATGGAGTGGTTGTTGAGTGACAGTGATCTGGATGGAGTGGTTGTTGAGTGACAGTGATCTGGATGGAGTGGTTGTTGAGTGACAGTGATCTGGATGGAGTGGTTGTTGAGTGACAGTGATCTGGATGGAATGGTTGTTGAGTGACAGTGATCTGGATTGGTCGTTGTTGAGTGGCAGTGATCTGGATTGGTCGTTGTTGAGTGACAGTGATATGGATGGAGTGGTTGTTGAGTGACAGTGATCTGGATGGAGTGGTTGTTGAGTGACAGTGATCTGGATGGAGTGGTTGTTGAGTTACAGTGATCTGGATGGAGTGGTTGTTGAGTGACAGTGATCTGGACGGAGTGGTTGTTGAGTGACAGTGATCAGGATGGAGTTGTTTCTGAGTGACAGTGATCTGGATGGAGTGGTTGTTGAGTGACAGTGATCTGGATGGAGTGGTTGTTGAATGACAGTGATCTGGATGGAGTGGTTGCTGAGTGACAGTGATCTGGATGGAGTGGTTGTTGAATGACAGTGATCTGGATGGAGTGGTTGTTGAGTGACAGTGATCTGGATGGAGTGGTTGCTGAGTGACAGTGATCTGGATGGAGTGGTTGCTGAGAGACAGTGATCTGGATGGAGTGGTTGCTGAGTGACAGTGATCTGGATGGAGTTGTTGCTGAGTGACAGTGATCTGGATGGAGTGGTTGCTGAGTGACAGTGATCTAGATGGGTCATTGTTGAGTGACAGTGATCTGGATGGAGCGGTTGTTGAGTGACAGTGATATGGATGGAGTTGTTTCTGAGTGACAGTGATCTGGATGGAGTTGTTGCTGAGTGACAGTGATCTGGATGGAGTGGTTGCTGAGTGACAGTGATCTGGATGGAGTGGTTGCTGAGTGACAGTGATCTAGATGGAGTGGTTTTTGAGTGACAGTGATCTGGATGGTTCGTTGCTGAGAGACAGTGATCTGGATGGAGTGGTTGTTGAGTGACAGTGATCTGGATGGAGTTGTTTCTGAGAGAAGGTGATCTGGATGGAGTGGTTGCTGAGCGACAGTGATCTAGATGGAGTGGTTGCTGAGTGACAGTGATCTGGATGGAGTGGTTGTTGAGTGAAAGTGATCTGGATGGAGTGGTTGCTGAGTGACAGTGATCTGGATGGAGTTGTTGCTGAGTGACAGTGATCTGGATGGAGTGGTTGCTGAGTGACAGTGATCTGGATGGAGTGGTTGCTGAGAGACAGTGATCTGGATGGAGTGGTTGTTGAGTGACAGTGATCTGGATGGAGTGGTTGTTGAGTGACAGTGATCTGGATGGAGTGGTTGCTGAGTGACAGTGATCTGGATGGAGTGGTTGTTGAGTGACAGTGATCTGGATGGAGTGGTTGTTGAGTGACAGTGATCTGGGTGGAGTGGTTGTTGAGTGACAGTGATCTGGATGGAGTGGTTGTTGAGTGACAGTGATCTGGATGGAGTGGTTTTTGAGTGACAGTGATCTGGATGGAGTGGTTGTTGAGTGACAGTGATCTGGATTGGTCGTTGTTGAGTGACAGTGATCTGGATGGAGTGGTTGCTGAGTGACAGTGATCTGGATGGAGTGGTTGTTGAGTGACAGTGATCTGGATGGAGTGGTTGCTGAGTGACAGTGATCTGGATGGAGTTGTTGCTGAGTGACAGTGATCTGGATGGAGTGGTTGCTGAGTGACAGTGATCTGGTTGGAGTGGTTGCTGAGAGACAGTGATCTGGATGGAGTGGTTGCTGAGTGACAGTGATCTGGATGGAGTTGTTGCTGAGTGACAGTGATCTGGATGGAGTGGTTGCTGAGTGACAGTGATCTAGATGGGTCATTGTTGAGTGACAGTGATCTGGATGGAGCGGTTGTTGAGTGACAGTGATATGGATGGAGTTGTTTCTGAGTGACAGTGATCTGGATGGAGTTGTTGCTGAGTGACAGTGATCTGGATGGAGTGGTTGCTGAGTGACAGTGATCTGGATGGAGTGGTTGCTGAGTGACAGTGATCTAGATGGAGTGGTTTTTGAGTAACCGTGATCTGGATGGGTCGTTGCTGAGAGACAGTGATCTGGATGGAGTGGTTGTTGAGTGACAGTGATCTGGATGGAGTTGTTTCTGAGAGAAGGTGATCTGGATGGAGTGGTTGCTGAGTGACAGTGATCCAGATGGAGTGGTTGCTGAGTGACAGTGATCTGGATGGAGTGGTTGCTGAGAGACAGTGATCTGGATGGAGTGGTTGCTGAGTGACAGTGATCTGGATGGAGTTGTCGCTGAGTGACAGTGATCTGGATGGAGTGGTTGCTGAGTGACAGTGATCTGGATGGAGTGGTTGCTGAGAGACAGTGATCTGGATGGAGTGGTTGTTGAGTGACAGTGATCTGGATGGAGTGGTTGTTGAGTGACAGTGATCTGGATGGAGTGGTTGCTGAGTGACAGTGATCTGGATGGAGTGGTTGCTGAGTGACAGTGATCTGGATGGAGTGGTTGTTGAGTGACAGTGATCTGGATGGAGTGGTTGTTGAGTGACAGTGATCTGGGTGGAGTGGTTGTTGAGTGACAGTGATCTGGATGGAGTGGTTGTTCAGTGACAGTGATCTGGATGGAGTGGTTGTTGAGTGACAGTGATCTGGATGGAGTGGTTGTTGAGTGACAGTGATCTGGATTGGTCGTTGTTGAGTGACAGTGATCTGGATGGAGTGGTTGTTGAGTGACAGTGATCTGGATGGAGTGGTTGTTGAGTGACAGTGAACTGGATGGAGTGGTTGTTGAGTGACAGTGATCTGGATGGAGTGGTTGTTGAGTGACAGTGATCTGGATGGAGTGGTTGTTGAGTGACAGTGATCTGGATGGAGTGGTTGTTGAGTGACAGTGATCTGGATGGAGTGGTTGTTGAGTGACAGTGATCTGGATGGAATGGTTGTTGAGTGACAGTGATCTGGATGGAGTGGTTGTTGAGTGACAGTGATCTGGATTGGTCGTTGTTGAGTGGCAGTGATCTGGATTGGTCGTTGTTGAGTGACAGTGATATGGATGGAGTGGTTGTTGAGTGACAGTGATCTGGATGGAGTGGTTGTTGAGTGACAGTGATCTGGATGGAGTGGTTGTTGAGTTACAGTGATCTGGATGGAGTGGTTGTTGAGTGACAGTGATCTGGATGGAGTGGTTGTTGAGTGACAGTGATCAGGATGGAGTTGTTTCTGAGTGACAGTGATCTTAATGGAGTGGTTGTTGAGTGACAGTGATCTGGATGGAGTGGTTGTTGAATGACAGTGATCTGGATGGAGTGGTTGCTGAGTGTAGTGATCTGGATGGAGTGGTTGTTGAATGACAGTGATCTGGATGGAGTGGTTGTTGAGTGACAGTGATCTGGATGGAGTGGTTGCTGAGTGACAGTGATCTGGATGGAGTGGTTGCTGAGAGACAGTGATCTGGATGGAGTGGTTGCTGAGTGACAGTGATCTGGATGGAGTTGTTGCTGAGTGACAGTGATCTGGATGGAGTGTTTGCTGAGTGACAGTGATCTGGATGGGTCATTGTTGAGTGACAGTGATCTGGATGGAGCGGTTGTTGAGTGACAGTGATATGGATGGTGTTGTTTCTGAGTGACAGTGATCTGGATGGAGTTGTTGCTGAGTGACAGTGATCTGGATGGAGTGGTTGCTGAGTGACAGTGATCTGGATGGAGTGGTTGCTGAGTGACAGTGATCTAGATGGAGTGGTTTTTGAGTGACAGTGATCTGGATGGGTCGTTGCTGAGAGACAGTGATCTGGATGGAGTGGTTGTTGAGTGACAGTGATCTGGATGGAGTTGTTTCTGAGAGAAGGTGATCTGGATGGAGTGGTTGCTGAGTGACAGTGATCTAGATGGAGTGGTTGCTGAGTGACAGTGATCTGGATGGAGTGGTTGTTGAGTGACAGTGATCTGGATGGAGTGGTTGCTGAGTGACAGTGATCTGGATGGAGTGGTTGCTGAGAGACAGTGATCTGGATGGAGTTGTTGCTGAGTGACAGTGATCTGGATGGAGTGGTTGCTGAGTGACAGTGATCTGGATGGAGTGGTTGCTGAGAGACAGTGATCTGGATGGAGTGGTTGTTGAGTGACAGTGATCTGGATGGAGTGGTTGTTGAGTGACAGTGATCTGGATGGAGTGGTTGCTGAGTGACAGTGATCTGGATGGAGTGGTTGTTGAGTGACAGTGATCTGGATGGAGTGGTTGTTGAGTGACAGTGATCTGGGTGGAGTGGTTGTTGAGTGACAGTGATCTGGATGGAGTGGTTGTTGAGTGACAGTGATCTGGATGGAGTGGTTTTTGAGTGACAGTGATCTGGATGGAGTGGTTGTTGAGTGACAGTGATCTGGATTGGTCGTTGTTGAGTGACAGTGATCTGGATGGAGTGGTTGTTGAGTGACAGTGATCTGGATGGAGTGGTTGTTGAATGACAGTGATCTGGATGGAGTGGTTGCTGAGTGACAGTGATCTGGATGGAGTGGTTGTTGAGTGACAGTGATCTGGATGGAATGGTTGTTGAGTGACAGTGATCTGGATGGAGTGGTTGTTGAGTGACAGTGATCTGGATTGGTCGTTGTTGAGTGGCAGTGATCTGGATTGGTCGTTGTTGAGTGACAGTGATATGGATGGAGTGGTTGTTGAGTGACAGTGATCTGGATGGAGTGGTTGTTGAGTGACAGTGATCTGGATGGAGTGGTTGTTAAGTGACAGTGATCTGGATGGAGTGGTTGTTGAGTGACAGTGATCTGGATGGAGTGGTTGTTGAGTGACAGTGATAAGGATGGAGTTGTTTCTGAGTGACAGTGATCTGGATGGAGTGGTTGTTGAGTGACAGTGATCTGGATGGAGTGGTTGTTGAATGACAGTGATCTGGATGGAGTGGTTGCTGAGTGACAGTGATCTGGATGGAGTGGTTGTTGAATAACAGTGATCTGGATGGAGTGGTTGTTGAGTGACAGTGATCTGGATGGAGTGGTTGCTGAGTGACAGTGATCTGGATGGAGTGGTTGCTGAGAGACAGTGATCTGGATGGAGTGGTTGCTGAGTGATAGTGGTCTGGATGGAGTTGTTGCTGAGTGACAGTGATCTGGATGGAGTGGTTGCTGAGTGACAGTGATCTAGATGGGTCATTGTTGAGTGACAGTGATCTGGATGGAGCGGTTGTTGAGTGACAGTGATATGGATGGAGTTGTTTCTGAGTGACAGTGATCTGGATGGAGTTGTTGCTGAGTGACAGTGATCTGGATGGAGTGGTTGCTGAGTGACAGTGATCTGGATGGAGTGGTTGCTGAGTGACAGTGATCTATATGGACTGGTTTTTGAGTGACAGTGATCTGGATGGGTCGTTGCTGAGAGACAGTGATCTGGATGGAGTGGTTGTTGAGTGACAGTGATTTGGATGGAGTTGTTTCTGAGAGAAGGTGTTCTGGATGGAGTGGTTGCTGGGTGACAGTGATCTAGATGGAGTGATTGCTGTGTGACAGTGATCTGGATGGAGTGGTTGTTGAGTGACAGTGATCTGGATGGAGTGGTTGCTGAGTAACAGTGATCTGGATGGAGTTGTTGCTGAGTGACAGTGATCTGGATGGAGTGGTTGCTGAGTGACAGTGATCTGGATGGAGTGGTTGCTGAGAGACAGTGATCTGGATGGAGTGGTTGTTGAGTGACAGTGATCTGGATGGAGTGGTTGTTGAGTGACAGTGATCTGGATGGAGTGGTTGCTGAGTGACAGTGATCTGGATGGAGTGGTTGTTGAGTGACAGTGATCTGGATGGAGTGGTTGTTGAGTGACAGTGATCTGGGTGGAGTGTTTGTTGAGTGACAGTGATCTGGATGGAGTGGTTGTTGAGTGACAGTGATCTGGATGGAGTGGTTTTTGAGTGACAGTGATCTGGATGGAGTGGTTGTTGAGTGACAGTGATCTGGATTGGTCGTTGTTGAGTGACAGTGATCTGGATGGAGTGGTTGTTGAGTGACAGTGATCTGGATGGAGTGGTTGTTGAATGACAGTGATCTGGATGGAGTGGTTGCTGAGTGACAGTGATCTGGATGGAGTGGTTGTTGAGTGACAGTGAACTGGATGGAGTGGTTGTTGAGTGACAGTGATCTGGATGGAGTGGTTGTTGAGTGACAGTGATCTGGATGGAGTTGTTTCTGAGTGACAGTGATCTGGATGGAGTGGTTGTTGAGTGACAGTGATCTGGATGGAGTGGTTGTTGAATGACAGTGATCTGGATGGAGTGGTTGCTGAGTGACAGTGATCTGGATGGAGTGGTTGTTGAATGACAGTGATCTGGATGGAGTGGTTGTTGAGTGACAGTGATCTGGATGGAGTGGTTGCTGAGTGACAGTGATCTGGATGGAGTGGTTGCTGAGAGACAGTGATCTGGATGGAGTGGTTGCTGAGTGACAGTGATCTGGATGGAGTTGTTGCTGAGTGACAGTGATCTGGATGGAGTGGTTGCTGAGTGACAGTGATCTAGATGGGTCATTGCTGAGTGACAGTGATCTGGATGGAGCGGTTGTTGAGTGACAGTGATATGGATGGAGTTGTTTCTGTGTGACAGTGATCTGGATGGAGTTGTTGCTGAGTGACAGTGATCTGGATGGAGTGGTTGCTGAGTGACAGTGATCTGGATGGAGTGGTTGCTGAGTGACAGTGATCTAGATGGAGTGGTTTTTGAGTGACAGTGATCTGGATGGGTCGTTGCTGAGAGACAGTGATCTGGATGGAGTGGTTGTTGAGTGACAGTGATCTGGATGGAGTTGTTTCTGAGAGAAGGTGATCTGGATGGAGTGGTTGCTGAGTGACAGTGATCTAGATGGAGTGGTTGCTGAGTGACAGTGATCTGGATGGAGTGGTTGTTGAGTGACAGTGATCTGGATGGAGTTGTTTCTGAGTGACAGTGATCTGGATGGAGTGGTTGTTGAGTGACAGTGATCTGGATGGAGTGGTTGCTGAGTGACAGTGATCTGGATGGAGTGGTTGTTGAGTGACAGTGATCTGGATGGAGTGGTTGCTGAGTGACAGTGATCTGGATGGAGTTGTTTCTGAGTGACAGTGATCTGGATTGGTCATTGTTGAGTGACAGTGTTCTGGATGGGTCGTTGTTGAGTGACAGTGACCTGGATGGAGTGGTTGTTGAGTGACAGTGATCTGGATGGGTCGTTGTTGAGTGACAGTGATCTGGATGGAGTTGTTTCTGAGTGACAGTGATCTGGATTGGTCATTGTTGAGTGACAGTGATCTGGATGGGTCGTTGTTGAGTGACAGTGATCTGGATGGAGTGGTTGCTGAGTGACAGTGATCTGGATGGAGTTGTTTCTGAGTGACAGTGATCTGGATTGGTCATTGTTGAGTGACAGTGATCTGGATGGGTCGTTGTTGAGTGACAGTGATCTGCATGGAGTTGTTGTTGAGTGACAGTGATCTGGATGGAGTGGTTGTTGAGTGCCAGTGATCTAGATGGAGTGGTTGCTGAGTGACAGTGATCTGCATGGAGTGGTTGTTGAATGACAGTGATCTGGATGGAGTGGTTGTTGAGTGACAGTGATCTGGATGGCGTGGTTGCTGAGTGACAGTGATCTGGATGGGTCGTTGTTCAGTGACAGTGATCTGGATGGAGTGGTTGTTGAGTGACAGTGATCTGGATGGAGTGGTTGCTGAGTGACAGTGATCTGAATGGAGTGGTTGTTGAGTGACAGTGATCTAGATGGAGTGGATGCTGAGTGACAGTGATCTGCATGGAGTGGTTGTTGAATGACAGTGATCTAGATGGAGTGGTTGCTGAGTGACAGTGATCTGGATGGCGTGGTTGCTGAGTGACAGTGATCTGGATGGAGTGGTTGTTGAGTGACAGTGATCTAGATGGAGTGGTTGCTGAGTGACAGTGATCTGCATGGAGTGGTTGTTGAATGACAGTGATCTGGCTGGAGTGGTTGTTGAGTGACAGTGATCTGGATGGCGTGGTTGCTGAGTGACAGTGATCTGGATGGGTCGTTGTTCAGTGACAGTGATCTGGATGGAGTGGTTGTTGAGTGACAGTGATCTGGATGGAGTGGTTGCTGAGTGACATTGATCTGAATGGAGTGGTTGTTGAGTGACAGTGATCTAGATGGAGTGGATGCTGAGTGACAGTGATCTGCATGGAGTGGTTGTTGAATGACAGTGATCTGGATGGAGTGGTTGTTGAGTGACAGTGATCTGGATGGAGTTGTTTCTGAGTGACAGTGATCTGGATGGGTCATTGTTGAGTGACAGTGATCTGGATGGAGTGGTTGTTGAGTGACAGTGATCTGCATGGAGTGGTTCTTGAGTGACAGTGATCCGGATGGAGTGGTTGCTGAGTGACAGTGATCTGCATGGAGTGGTTGTTGAGTGACAGTGATCTGGATGGAGAGGTTGCTGAGTGACAGTGATCTGCATGGAGTGGTTGTTGAGTGACAGTGATCTAGATGGAGTGGTTGCTGAGTGACAGTGATCTGGATGGAGTGGTTGTTGAGTGACAGTGATCTGGATGGGTCGTTGTTGAGTGACAGTGATCTGCATGGAGTGGTTCTTGAGTGACAGTGATCTGGATGGGTCGTTGTTGAGTGACAGTGATCTGGATGGAGTGGATGCTGAGAGACAGTGATCTGGATGGTGGTTGCTGAGTGACAGTGAACTGGATGGAGTGGTTGCTGAGTGACAGTGATCTGGATGGGTCGTTGTTGAGTGACAGTGATCTGGATGGAGTGGTTGCTGAGTGACAGTGATCTGCATGGAGTGGTTGTTGAGTGACAGTGATCTGGATGGGTCGTTGTTGAGTGACAGTGATCTGGAAGGAGTAGTTGCTGATTGACAATGATCTGGATGGAGTGGTTGCTGAGTGACAGTGATCTGCATGGAGTGGTTGTTGAGTGACAGTGATCTGGATGGGTCGTTGTTGAGTGACAGTGATCTGGTTGGAGTGGTTGCTGAGTGAGAGTGATCTGGAGGGGTGGTTGTTGAGTGACAGTGATCTAGATGTAGTGGTTGTTGAGTGACAGTGATCTGGATGGAGTGGTTGCTGAGTGACAGTTATCTGGATGGGACGTTGTTGAGTGAGAGTGATCTGGATGGAGTGGTTGCTGAGTGACAGTGATCTGGATGGAGTGGTTGCTGAGTGACTGTGATCTGGATGGAGTGGTTGCTGAGTGACAGTGATCTGGATGGAGTGGTTGTAAAGTGACAGTGATCTGGATGGAGTGGTTGTTGAATGACAGTGATCTGGATGGAGTGGTTGTTTAGTGACAGTGATCTGGATGGAGTGGTTGCTGAGTGACAGTGATCTGGATGGGTCGTTGTTGAGTGAGAGTGATCTGGATGGAATGGTTGCTGAGTGACAGTGATCTGGATGGAGTGGTTGTTGAGTGACAGTGATCTGGACGGATCGTTGTTGAGTGACAGTGATCTGGTTGGAGTTGTTGCTGAGTGAGAGTGATCTGGATGGAGTGGTTGCTGAGTGACAGTGATCTTGATGGAGTGGTTGATAAGTTACAGTGATCTGGATGGAGTGGTTGTTGAATGACAGTGATCTGGATGGAGTGGTTGTTGAGTGACAGTGATCTGGATGGAGTGGTTGCTGAGTGACAGTGATCTGGATGGGTCGTTGTTGAGTGAGAGTGATCTGGATGGAATGGTTGCTGAGTGACAGTGATCTGGATGGAGTGGTTGCAGAGTGACAGTGATCTGGAGGGGTGGTTGTTGAGTGACAGTGATCTAGATGGAGTGGTTGCTGAGTGACAGTGATCTGGATGGAGTGGTTGCTGAGTGACAGTGATCTGGATGGAATGGTTGCTGAGTGACAGTGATCTGCATGGAGCAGTTGTTGAGTGACAGTGATCTAGATGGAGTGGTTGCTGAGTGACAGTGATCTGGATGGAGTTGTTTCTGAGTTACAGTGATCTGGATGGAGTGGTTGCTGAGTGACAGTGATCTGGATGGAGTGGTTGCTGAGTGACAGTGATCTGGATGGGTCGTTGTTGAGTGACAGTGATCTGGATGGAGTGGTTGCTGAGTGACAGTGATCTGCATGGAGTGGTTGTTGAGTGACAGTGATCTGGATGGGTCGTTGTTGAGTGACAGTGATCTGGATGGATGGTTGCTGAGTGACAATGATCTGGATGGGTCGTTGTTGAGTGACAGTGATCTGGATGGAGTGGTTGTTGAGTGACAGTGATCTGGATGGAGTTGTTTCTGAGTTACAGTGATCTGGATGGAATGGTTGCTGAGAGACAGTGATCTGAATGGAGTGGTTGCTGAGTGACAGTGATCTGGATGGAGTGGTTGCTGAGTGACAGTGATCTGGATGGGTCGTTGTTGAGTGACAGTGATCTGGATGGAGTGGTTGCTGAGTGGCAGTGATCTGCATGGAGTGGCTGTTGAGTGACAGTGATCTGGATGGGTCGTTGTTGAGTGACAGTGATCTGGATGGAGTGGTTGCTGAGTGACAATGATCTGGATGGGTCGTTGTTGAGTGACAGTGATCTGGATGGAGTGGTTGTTGAGTGACAGTGATCTGGATGGAGTGGTTGTTGAGTGACAGTGATCTGGATGGGTCGTTGTTGAGTGACAGTGATCTGGTTGGAGTGGTTGCTGAGTGAGAGTGATCTGGAGGGGTGGTTGTTGAGTGACAGTGATCTAGATGTAGTGGTTGTTGAGTGACAGTGATCTGGATGGAGTGGTTGCTGAGTGACAGTGATCTGGATGGGTCGTTGTTGAGTGAGCCTGATCTAGATGGAGTGGTTGCTGAGTGACAGTGATCTGGATGGAGTGGTTGCTGAGTGACAGTGATCTGGATGGAGTGGTTGCTGAGTGACAGTGATCTGTATGGAGTGGTTGTTGAATGACAGTGATCTGGATGGAGTGGTTGCTGAGTGACAGTGATCTGGATGGAGTGGTTGTTGAGTGACAGTGATCTGGATGGGTCGTTGTTGAGTGACAGTGATCTGGTTGGAGTTGTTGCTGAGTGAGAGTGATCTGGATGGAGTGGTTGCTGAGTGACAGTGATCTGGATGGAGTGGTTGATGAGTGACAGTGATCTGGATGGAGTGGTTGTTGAATGACAGTGATCTGGATGGAGTGGTTGTTGAGTGACAGTGATCTGGATGGAGTGGTTGGTGAGTGACAGTGATCTGGATGGGTCGTTGTTGAGTGAGAGTGATCTGGATGGAGTGGTTGCTGAGTGACAGTGATCTGGATGGAGTGGTTGCTGAGTGACAGTGATCTGGAGGGGTGGTTGTTGAGTGACAGTGATCTAGATGGAGTGGTTGCTGAGTGACAGTGATCGAGATGCAGTGGTTGCTGAGTGTCTGTGATCTGGATGGAGTGGTTGCTGAGTGACAGTGATCTGGATGGAGTGGTTGTTGAGTGACAGTGATCTGGATGGGTCGTTGTTGAGTGACAGTGAACTGGATGGAGTGGTTGCTGAGTGACAGTGATCTGGATGGAGTGGTTGTTGAGTGACAGTGATCTGGATGGAGTGGTTGCTGAGTGACAGTGATCTGGATGGTTCGTTGTTGAGTGAGAGTGATCTGGATGGTGTGGTTGCTGAGTGACAGTGATCTGGATGGAGTGGTTGTTGAGTGACAGTGATCTGGATGGAGAGGTTGCTGAGTGACAGTGATCTGGATGGATCGTTGCTGAGTGAGAGTGATCTGGATGGAGTGGTTGCTGAGTGACAGTGATCTGGAGGGGTGGCTGTTGAGTGACAGTGATCTGGATGGAGTGGTTGTTGCGTGACAGTGATCTGGATGGAGTGGTTGTTGAGTGACAGTGATCTGAATGGAGTGGTTGCTGAGTGACTGTGATCTGGATGGAGTGGTTGCTGAGTGACAGTGATCTAGATGGAGTGGTTGTTGAGTGACAGTGATCTGGATGGAGTGGTTGCTGAGTGACAGTGATCTGGAGGGGTGGTTGTTGAGTGACAGTGATCTGGATGGGGTGGTTGTTGAGTGACAGTGATCTGGATTGAGTGATCGCTGAGTGACAGTGATCTGAATGGGTCGTTGTTGAGTGAGAGTGATCTGGATGGAGTGGTTGCTGAGTGACAGTGATCTGGATGGAGTGGTTGTTGAGTGACAGTGATCTGGATGGGTCGTTGTTGAGTGACAGTGATCTGGATGGAGTGGTTGTTGAGTGACAGTGATCTGGAGGGGTGGTTGTTGAGTGACAGTGATCTGGATGGAGTGGTTGTTGAGTGACAGTGATCTGGATGGAGTGGTTGCTGAGTGACAGTGATCTGGATGGGTCGTTGTTGAGTGAGTGTGATCTGGATGGGTCGTTGTTGAGTGACAGTGATCTGGATGGAGTGGTTGCTGAGTGACAGTGATCTGGATGGGTCGTTGTTGAGTGACTGTCATCTGGATGGAGTGGTTGTTGAGTGACAGTGATCTGGATGGAGTGGTTGTTGAGTGACAGTGATTTGGATGGGTCGTTGTTGAGTGACAGTGATCTGGTTGGAGTGGTTGCTGAGTGAGTGTGATCTGGATGGAGTGGTTGCTGAGTGACAGTGATCTGAATGGAGTGGTTGTTGAGTGACAGTGATCTAGATGGAGTGGATGCTGAGTGACAGTGATCTGCATGGAGTGGTTGTTGAATGACAGTGATCTGGATGGAGTGGTTGTTGAGTGACAGTGATCTGGATGGAGTTGTTTCTGAGTGACAGTGATCTGGATGGGTCATTGTTGAGTGACAGTGATCTGGATGGAGTGGTTGTTGAGTGACAGTGATCTGCATGGAGTGGTTCTTGAGTGACAGTGATCCGGATGGAGTGGTTGCTGAGTGACAGTGATCTGCATGGAGTGGTTGTTGAGTGACAGTGATCTGGATGGAGAGGTTGCTGAGTGACAGTGATCTGCATGGAGTGGTTGTTGAGTGACAGTGATCTAGATGGAGTGGTTGCTGAGTGACAGTGATCTGGATGGAGTGGTTGTTGAGTGACAGTGATCTGGATGGGTCGTTGTTGAGTGACAGTGATCTGCATGGAGTGGTTCTTGAGTGACAGTGATCTGGATGGGTCGTTGTTGAGTGACAGTGATCTGGATGGAGTGGTTGCTGAGAGACAGTGATCTGGATGGTGGTTGCTGAGTGACAGTGAACTGGATGGAGTGGTTGCTGAGTGACAGTGATCTGGATGGGTCGTTGTTGAGTGACAGTGATCTGGATGGAGTGGTTGCTGAGTGACAGTGATCTGCATGGAGTGGTTGTTGAGTGACAGTGATCTGGATGGGTCGTTGTTGAGTGACAGTGATCTGGATGGAGTAGTTGCTGATTGACAATGATCTGGATGGAGTGGTTGCTGAGTGACAGTGATCTGCATGGAGTGGTTGTTGAGTGACAGTGATCTGGATGGGTCGTTGTTGAGTGACAGTGATCTGGTTGGAGTGGTTGCTGAGTGAGAGTGATCTGGAGGGGTGGTTGTTGAGTGACAGTGATCTAGATGTAGTGGTTGTTGAGTGACAGTGATCTGGATGGAGTGGTTGCTGAGTGACAGTTATCTGGATGGGTCGTTGTTGAGTGAGAGTGATCTGGATGGAGTGGTTGCTGAGTGACAGTGATCTGGATGGAGTGGTTGCTGAGTGACTGTGATCTGGATGGAGTGGTTGCTGAGTGACAGTGATCTGGATGGAGTGGTTGTAAAGTGACAGTGATCTGGATGGAGTGGTTGTTGAATGACAGTGATCTGGATGGAGTGGTTGTTTAGTGACAGTGATCTGGATGGAGTGGTTGCTGAGTGACAGTGATCTGGATGGGTCGTTGTTGAGTGAGAGTGATCTGGATGGAATGGTTGCTGAGTGACAGTGATCTGGATGGAGTGGTTGTTGAGTGACAGTGATCTGGACGGTTCGTTGTTGAGTGACAGTGATCTGGTTGGAGTTGTTGCTGAGTGAGAGTGATCTGGATGGAGTGGTTGCTGAGTGACAGTGATCTTGATGGAGTGGTTGATAAGTTACAGTGATCTGGATGGAGTGGTTGTTGAATGACAGTGATCTGGATGGAGTGGTTGTTGAGTGACAGTGATCTGGATGGAGTGGTTGCTGAGTGACAGTGATCTGGATGGGTCGTTGTTGAGTGAGAGTGATCTGGATGGAATGGTTGCTGAGTGACAGTGATCTGGATGGAGTGGTTGCAGAGTGACAGTGATCTGGAGGGGTGGTTGTTGAGTGACAGTGATCTAGATGGAGTGGTTGCTGAGTGACAGTGATCTGGATGGAGTGGTTGCTGAGTGACAGTGATCTGGATGGAATGGTTGCAGAGTGGCAGTGATCTGCATGGAGTAGTTGTTGAGTGACAGTGATCTAGATGGAGTGGTTGCTGAGTGACAGTGATCTGGATGGAGTTGTTTCTGAGTTACAGTGATCTGGATGGAGTGGTTGCTGAGTGACAGTGATCTGGATGGAGTGGTTGCTGAGTGACAGTGATCTGGATGGGTCGTTGTTGAGTGACAGTGATCTGGATGGAGTGGTTGCTGAGTGACAGTGATCTGCATGGAGTGGTTGTTGAGTGACAGTGATCTGGATGGGTCGTTGTTGAGTGACAGTGATCTGGATGGATGGTTGCTGAGTGACAATGATCTGGATGGGTCGTTGTTGAGTGACAGTGATCTGGATGGAGTGGTTGTTGAGTGACAGTGATCTGGATGGAGTTGTTTCTGAGTTACAGTGATCTGGATGGAATGGTTGCTGAGAGACAGTGATCTGAATGGAGTGGTTGCTGAGTGACAGTGATCTGGATGGAGTGGTTGCTGAGTGACAGTGATCTGGATGGGTCGTTGTTGAGTGACAGTGATCTGGATGGAGTGGTTGCTGAGTGGCAGTGATCTGCATGGAGTGGTTGTTGAGTGACAGTGATCTGGATGGGTCGTTGTTGAGTGACAGTGATCTGGATGGAGTGGTTGCTGAGTGACAATGATCTGGATGGGTCGTTGTTGAGTGACAGTGATCTGGATGGAGTGGTTGTTGAGTGACAGTGATCTGGATGGAGTGGTTGTTGAGTGACAGTGATCTGGATGGGTCATTGTTGAGTGACAGTGATCTGGTTGGAGTGGTTGCTGAGTGAGAGTGATCTGGAGGGGTGGTTGTTGAGTGACAGTGATCAGGATGTAGTGGTTGTTGAGCGACAGTGATCTGGATGGAGTGGTTGCTGAGTGACAGTGATCTGGATGGGTCGTTGTTGAGTGAGCCTGATCTAGATGGAGTGGTTGCTGAGTGACAGTGATCTGGATGGAGTGGTTGCTGAGTGACAGTGATCTGGATGGAGTGGTTGCTGAGTGACAGTGATCTGTATGGAGTGGTTGTTGAATGACAGTGATCTGGATGGAGTGGTTGCTGATTTGACAGTGATCTGGATGGAGTGGTTGTTGAGTGACAGTGATCTGGATGGGTCGTTGTTGAGTGACAGTGATCTGGTTGGAGTTGTTGCTGAGTGAGAGTGATCTGGATGGAGTGGTTGCTGAGTGACAGTGATCTGGATGGAGTGGTTGATGAGTGACAGTGATCTGGATGGAGTGGTTGTTGAATGACAGTGATCTGGATGGAGTGGTTGTTGAGTGACAGTGATCTGGATGGAGTGGTTGGTGAGTGACAGTGATCTGGATGGGTCGTTGTTGAGTGAGCGTGATCTGGATGGAGTGGTTGCTGAGTGACAGTGATCTGGATGGAGTGGTTGCTGAGTGACAGTGATCTGGAGGGGTGGTTGTTGAGTGACAGTGATCTAGATGGAGTGGTTGCTGAGTGACAGTGATCGAGATGCAGTGGTTGCTGAGTGACTGTGATCTGGATGGAGTGGTTGCTGAGTGACAGTGATCTGGATGGAGTGGTTGTTGAGTGACAGTGATCTGGATGGGTCGTTGTTGAGTGACAGTGAACTGGATGGAGTGGTTGCTGAGTGACAGTGATCTGGATGGAGTGGTTGTTGAGTGACAGTGATCTGGATGGAGTGGTTGCTGAGTGACAGTGATCTGGATGGTTCGTTGTTGAGTGAGAGTGATCTGGATGGAGTGGTTGTTGAGTGACAGTGATCTGGATGGAGTGGTTGTTGAGTGACAGTGATCTGGATGGAGAGGTTGCTGAGTGACAGTGATCTGGATGGGTCGTTGCTGAGTGAGAGTGATCTGGATGGAGTGGTTGCTGAGTGACAGTGATCTGGAGGGGTGGCTGTTGAGTGACAGTGATCTGGATGGAGTGGTTGTTGCGTGACAGTGATCTGGATGGAGTGGTTGTTGAGTGACAGTGATCTGAATGGAGTGGTTGCTGAGTGACTGTGATCTGGATGGAGTGGTTGCTGAGTGACAGTGTTCTAGATGGAGTGGTTGTTGAGTGACAGTGATCTGGATGGAGTGGTTGCTGAGTGACAGTGATCTGGAGGGGTGGTTGTTGAGTGACAGTGATCTGGATGGGGTGGTTGTTGAGTGACAGTGATCTGGATTGAGTGATCGCTGAGTGACAGTGATCTGAATGGGTCGTTGTTGAGTGAGAGTGATCTGGATGGAGTGGTTGCTGAGTGACAGTGATCTGGATGGAGTGGTTGTTGAGTGACAGTGATCTGGATGGGTCGTTGTTGAGTGACAGTGATCTGGATGGAGTGGTTGTTGAGTGACAGTGATCTGGAGGGGTGGTTGTTGAGTGACAGTGATCTGGATGGAGTGGTTGTTGAGTGACAGTGATCTGGATGGAGTGGTTGCTGAGTGACAGTGATCTGGATGGGTCGTTGTTGAGTGAGTGTGATCTGGATGGGTCGTTGTTGAGTGACAGTGATCTGGATGGAGTGGTTGCTGAGTGACAGTGATCTGGATGGGTCGTTGTTGAGTGACTGTCATCTGGATGGAGTGGTTGTTGAGTGACAGTGATCTGGATGGAGTGGTTGTTGAGTGACAGTGATTTGGATGGGTCGTTGTTGAGTGACAGTGATCTGGTTGGAGTGGTTGCTGAGTGAGTGTGAACTGGATAGAGTGGTTGCTGAGTGACAGTGATCTGGAGGGGTGGTTGTTGAGTGACAGTGATCTGGATGGAGTGGTTGCTGAGTGACAGTGATCTGGAGGGGTGGTTGTTGAGTGACAGTGATCTGGATGGAGTGGTTGTTGAGTGACAGTGATCTGGATGGAGTGGTTGCTGAGTGACAGTGATCTGGATGGGTCGTTGCTGAGTGAGAGTGATCTGGATGGAGTGGTTGCTGAGTGACAGTGATCTGGAGGGGTGGTTGTTGAGTGACAGTGATCTGGATGGAGTGGTTGTTGAATGACAGTGATCTGGATGGAGTGGTTGCTGAGTGACAGTGATCTGGATGGAGTGGTTGTTGAGTGACAGTGATCTGGACGGGTCGCTGTTGAGTGACAGTGATCTGGTTGGAGTTGTTGCTGAGTGAGAGTGATCTGGATGGAGTGGTTGCTGAGTGACAGTGATCTTGATGGAGTGGTTGATAAGTGACAGTGTTCTGGATGGAGTGGTTGTTGAATGACAGTGATCTGGATGGAGTGGTTGTTGAGTGACAGTGATCTGGATGGAGTGGTTGCTGAGTGACAGTGATCTGGATGGGTCGTTGTTGAGTGAGAGTGATCTGGATGGAATGGTTGCTGAGTGACAGTGATCTGGATGGAGTGGTTGCAGAGTGACAGAGATCTGGAGGGGTGGTTGTTGAGTGACAGTGATCTAGATGGAGTGGTTGCTGAGTGACAGTGATCAAGATGGATTGGTTGCTGAGTGACAGTGATCTAGATGGAATGGTTGCTGAGTGACAGTGATCTGCATGGAGTGGTTGTTGAGTGACAGTGATCTAAATGGAGTGTTTGCTGAGTGACAGTGATCTGGATGGAGTTGTTTCTGAGTTACAGTGATCTGGATGGAGTGGTTGCTGAGTGACAGTGATCTGGATGGAGTGGTTGATGAGTGACAGTGATCTGGATGGGTCGTTGTTGAGTGACAGTGATCTGGATGGAGTGGTTGCTGAGTGACAGTGATCTGCATGGAGTGGTTGTTGAGTGACAGTGATCTGGATGGGTCGTTGTTGAGTGACAGTGATCTGGATGGAGTGGTTGCTGAGTGACAATGATCTGGATGGGTCGTTGTTGAGTGACAGTGATCTGGATGGAGTGGTTGTTGAGTGACAGTGATCTGGATGGTGCTGTTTCTGAGTTACAGTGATCTGGATGGAATGGTTGCTGAGAGACAGTGATCTGGATGGAGTGGTTGCTGAGTGACAGTGATCTGGATGGAGTGGTTGCTGAGTGACAGTGATCTGGATGGGTCGTTGTTGAGTGACAGTTATCTGGATGGAGTGGTTGCTGAGTGGCAGTGATCTGCATGGAGTGGTTGTTGAGTGACAGTGATCTGGATGGGTCGTTGTTGAGTGACAGTGATCTGGATGGAGTGGTTGCTGAGTGACAATGATCTGGATGGGTCGTTGTTGAGTGACAGTGATCTGGATGGAGTGGTTGTTGAGTGACAGTGATCTGGATGGAGTGGTTGTTGAGTGACAGTGATCTGGATGGGTCGTTGTTGAGTGACAGTGATCTGGTTGGAGTGGTTGCTGAGTGAGAGTGATCTGGAGGGGTGGTTGTTGAGTGACAGTGATCTAGATGTAGTGGTTGTTGAGTGACAGTGATCTGGATGGAGTGGTTGCTGAGTGACATTGATCTGGATGGGTCGTTGTTGAGTGAGCCTGATCTAGATGGAGTGGTTGCTGAGTGACAGTGATCTGGATGGAGTGGTTGCTGAGTGACAGTGATCTGGATGGAGTGGTTGCTGAGTGACAGTGATGTGTATGGAGTGGTTGTTGAATGACAGTGATCTGGATGGAGTGGTTGCTGAGTGACAGTGATCTGGATGGAGTGGTTGTTGAGTGACAGTGATCTGGATGGGTCGTTGTTGAGTGACAGTGATCTGGTTGGAGTTGTTGCTGCGTGAGAGTGATCTGGATGGAGTGGTTGCTGAGTGACAGTGATCTGGATGGAGTGGTTGATGAGTGACAGTGATCTTGATGGAGTGGTTGTTGAATGACAGTGATCTGGATGGAGTGGTTGTTGAGTGACAGTGATCTGCATGGAGTGGTTGGTGAGTGACAGTGATCTGGATGGGTCGTTGTTGAGTGAGAGTGATCTGGATGGAGTGGTTGCTGAGTGACAGTGATCTGGATGGAGTGGTTGTTGAGTGACAGTGATCTGGATGGGTCGTTGTTGAGTGACAGTGAACTGGATGGAGTGGTTGCTGAGTGACAGTGATCTGGATGGAGTGGTTGTTGAGTGACAGTGATCTGGATGGAGTGGTTGCTGAGTGACAGTGATCTGGATGGGTCGTTGTTGAGTGAGAGTGATCTGGATGGAGTGGTTGCTGAGTGACAGTGATCTGGATGGAGTGGTTGTTGAGTGACAGTGATCTGGATGGAGAGGTTGCTGAGTGACAGTGATCTGGATGGGTCGTTGCTGAGTGAGAGTGATCTGGATGGAGTGGTTGCTGAGTGACAGTGATCTGGAGGGGTGGCTGTTGAGTGACAGTGATCTGGATGGAGTGGTTGTTGCGTGACAGTGATCTGGATGGAGTGGTTGTTGAGTGACAGTGATCTGAATGGAGTGGTTGCTGAGTGACTGTGATCTGGATGGAGTGGTTGCTGAGTGACAGTGATCTAGATGGAGTGGTTGTTGAGTGACAGTGATCTGGATGGAGTGGTTGCTGAGTGACAGTGATCTGGAGGGGTGGTTGTTGAGTGACAGTGATCTGGATGGAGTGGTTGTTGAGTGTCAGTGATCTGGATTGAGTGATCGCTGAGTGACAGTGATCTGAATGGTCGTTGTTGAGTGAGAGTGATCTGGATGGAGTGGTTGCTGAGTGACAGTGATCTGGATGGAGTGGTTGTTGAGTGACAGTGATATGGATGGGTCGTTGTTGAGTGACAGTGATCTGGATGGAGTGGTTGTTGAGTGACAGTGATTTGGAGGGGTGGTTGTTGAGTGACAGTGATCTGGATGGAGTGGTTGTTGAGTGACAGTGATCTGGATGGAGTGGTTGCTGAGTGACAGTGATCTGGATGGGTCGTTGTTGAGTGAGTGTGATCTGGATGGGTCGTTGTTGAGTGACAGTGATCTGGATGGAGTGGTTGCTGAGTGACTGTCATCTGGATGGAGTGGTTGTTGAGTGACAGTGATCTGGATGGAGTGGTTGTTGAGTGACAGTGATTTGGATGGGTCGTTGTTGAGTGACAGTGATCTGGTTGGAGTGGTTGCTGAGTGAGTGTGATCTGGATGGAGTGGTTGCTGAGTGACAGTGATCTGGAGGGGTGGTTGATGAGTGACAGTGATCTGGATGGAGTGGTTGCTGAGTGACAGTGACCTGGAGGGGTGGTTGTTGAGTGACAGTGATCTGGATGGAGTGGTTGTTGAGTGACAGTGATCTGGATGGAGTGGTTGCTGAGTGACAGTGATCTGGATGGGTCGTTGCTGAGTGAGAGTGATCTGGATGGAGTGGTTGCTGAGTGACAGTGATCTGGAGGGGTGGTTGTTGAGTGACAGTGATCTGGATGGAGTGGTTGCTGAGTGACAGTGATCTTGATGGAGTGGTTGATAAGTGACAGTGATCTGGATGGAGTGGTTGTTGAATGACAGTGATCTGGATGGAGTGGTTGTTGAGTGACAGTGATCTGGATGGAGTGGTTGCTGAGTGACAGTGATCTGGATGGGTCGTTGTTGAGTGAGAGTGATCTGGATGGAATGGTTGCTGAGTGACAGTGATCTGGATGGAGTGGTTGCAGAGTGACAGTGATCTGGAGGGGTGGTTGTTGAGTGACAGTGATCTAGATGGAGTGGTTGCTGAGTGACAGTGATCAAGATGGAGTGGTTGCTGAGTGACAGTGATCTGGATGGAATGGTTGCTGAGTGACAGTGATCTGCATGGAGTGGTTGTTGAGTGACAGTGATCTAGATGGAGTGGTTGCTGAGTGACAGTGATCTGGATGGAGTTGTTTCTGAGTTACAGTGATCTGGATGGAGTGGTTGCTGAGTGACAGTGATCTGGATGGAGTGGTTGCTGAGTGACAGTGATCTGAATGGGTCGTTGTTGAGTGACAGTGATCTGGATGGAGTGGTTGCTGAGTGACAGTGATCTGCATGGAGTGGTTGTTGAGTGACAGTGATCTGGATGGGTCGTTGTTGAGTGACAGTGATCTGGATGGAGTGGTTGCTGAGTGACAATGATCTGGATGGGTCGTTGTTGAGTGACAGTGATCTGGATGGAGTGGTTGTTGAGTGACAGTGATCTGGATGGTGTTGTTTCTGAGTTACAGTGATCTGGATGGAATGGTTGCTGAGAGACAGTGATCTGGATGGAGTGGTTGCTGAGTGACAGTGATCTGGATTGAGTGGTTGCTGAGTGACAGTGATCTGGATGGGTCGTTGTTGAGTGACAGTGATCTGGATGGAGTGGTTGCTGAGTGGCAGTGATCTGCATGGAGTGGTTGTTGAGTGACAGTGATCTGGATGGGACGTTGTTGAGTGACAGTGATCTGGATGGAGTGGTTGCTGAGTGACAATGATCTGGATGGGTCGTTGTTGAGTGACAGTGATCTGGATGGGTCGTTGTTGAGTGACAGTGATCTGCATGGAGTGGTTGTTGAGTGACAGTGATCTGCATGGAGTGGTTGTTGAATGACAGTGTTCTGGATGGAGTGGTTGCTGAGTGACAGTGATCTGGATGGAGTGGTTGTTGAGTGAGAGTGATCTGGATGGAGTGGTTGTTGAGTGACAGTCATCTGGATGGAGTGGTTGCTGAGTGACAGTGATCTGGATGGAGTGGTTGCTGAGTGACAGTGATCTGCATGGAGTGGTTGTTGAGTGACAGTGATCTAGATGGAGTGGTTGGTGAGTGACAGTGATCTGCATGGAGTGGTTGTTGAGTGACAGTGATCTGGATGGAGTTGTTTCTGAATGACAGTGATCTGGATGGAGTGGTTGTTGAGTGACAGTGATCTGGATGGAGTGGTTGTTGAGTGACAGTGATCTGGATGGAGTGGTTGTTGAGAGACAGTGATCTGCATGGAGTGGTTGTTGAGTGACAGTGATCTGGATGGAGTGGTTGCTGAGTGACAGTGATCTGCATGGAGTGGTTGTTGAGCAACAGTGATCTGGATGGTTCGTTGCTGAGTGACAGTGATCTGGATGGAGTGGTTGTTGAGTGACAGTGATCTGGATGGAGTGGTTGTTGAGTGCCAGTGATCTGGATGGGTCGTTGTTGAGTGACAGTGATCTGGATGGAGTGGTTGCTGAGTGACAGTGATCTGGATGGAGCGGTTGCTGAGTGACAGTGATCTGCATGGAGTCGTTGTTGAGTGGCAGTGATCTGGATCGTGTTGTTTCTGAGTGACAGTGATCTGGATGGGTCGTTGTTGAGTGACAGTGATCTGGATGGAGTTGTTGTTGAGTGACAGTGATCTGGATGGAGTGGTTGTTGAGTGCCAGTGATCTGGATGGAGTGGATGCTGAGGGACAGTGACCTGCATGGAGTGGTTGTTGAGTGACAGTGATCTAGATGGAGTGGTTGCTGAGTGACAGTGATCTGGATGGAGTGGATGCTGAGTGACAGTGATCTGCATGGAGTGGTTGATGAGTGACAGTGATCTAGATGGAGTGGTTGCTGAGTGACAGTGATCTGCATGGAGTGGTTGTTGAGTGACAGTGATCTGGATGGAGTTGTATCTGAGTGACAGTGATCTGGATGGAGTGGTTGTTGAGTGACAGTGATCTGGATGGAGTGGTTGTTGAGTGACAGTGATCTGGATGGAGTGGTTGTTGAGTGACAGTGATCTGGATGGAGTTGTTTCTGAGTGACAGTGATCTGGATGCAGTGGTTGTTGAGTGACAGTGATCTGGATGGAGTTGTTTCTGAGTGACAGTGATCTGGATGGAGTGGTTGTTGAGTGACAGTGATCTGGATGGAGTTGTTTCTGAGTGACAGTGATCTGGATGGGTCGTTGTTGAGTGACAGTGATCTGGATGGAGTTGTTGTTGAGTGACAGTGATCTGGATGGAGTGGTTGTTGAGTGACAGTGATCTGGATGGAGTTGTTGTTGAGTGAAAGTGATCTGGATGGAGTGGTTGTTGAGTGCCAGTGATCTGGATGGGTCGTTGTTGAGTAACAGTGATCTGGATGGAGTGGTTGTTGAGTGACAGTGATCTGGATGGGTCGTTGCTGAGAGACAGTGATCTGGATGGAGTGGTTGTTGAGTGACAGTGATCTGGATGGAGTGGTTGTTGAGTGACAGTGATCTGGATGGAGTGGTTGTTGAGTGACAGTGATCTAGATGGAGTTGTTTCTGAGTGACAGTGATCTGGATGGAGTTGTTGCTGAGTGACAGTGATCTGGATGGAGTGGTTGCTGAGAGACAGTGATCTGGATGGAGTTGTTGCTGAGTGATAGTGATCTGCATGGAGTTGTTTCTGAGTGACAGTGATCTGGATGGAGTGGTTGTTGAGTGACAGTGATCTGCATGGAGTGGTTTTTGAGTGACAGTGATCTGGATGGAGTGGTTGTTGAGTGACAGTGATCTGGATGGAGTGGTTGCTGATTGACAGTGATCTGGATGGAGTGGTTGCTGAGAGACAGTGATCTGGATGGGTCGTTGTTGAGTGACAGTGATCTGGATGGAGTTGTTTCTGAGTGACAGTGATCTAGATTGAGTTGTTTCTGAATGACAGTGATCTGGATGGAGTTGTTGCTGAGTGATAGTGATCTGCATGGAGTTGTTTCTGAGTGACAGTGATCTGGATGGAGTGGTTGTTGAGTGACAGTGATCTGCATGGAGTGGTTTTTGAGTGACAGTGATCTGGATGGAGTGGTTGTTGAGTGACAGTGATCTGGATGGAGTGGTTGCTGATTGACAGTGATCTGGATGGAGTGGTTGTTGTGTGACAGTGATCTGGATGGGTCGTTGTTGAGTGACAGTGATCTGGATGGAGTGGTTGCTGAGTGACAGTGATCTGCATGGAGTCGTTGTTGAGTGACAGTGATCTGGATGGAGTGGTTGCTGAGTGACAGTGATCTGCATGGGGTGGTTGTTGAGTGACAGTGATCTGGATGGAGTGGTTGCTGAGTGACAGTGATCTGCATGGAGTGGTTGTTGAGTGACAGTGATCTGCATGGAGTGGTTGCTGAGTGACAGTGATCTGGATGGAGTGGTTGCTGAGTGACAGTGATCTGCATGGAGTGGTTGTTGAGTGACAGTGATCTGGATGGAGTGGTTGCTGAGTGACAGTGATCTGCATGGAGTAGTTGTTGAGTGACAGTGATCTGGATGGAGTGGTTGCTGAGTGACAGTGATCTGGATGGAGTGGTTGCTGAGTGACAGTGATCTGCATGGAGTGGTTGTTGAGTGACAGAGATCTAGATGGAGTGATGGCTGAGTGACAGTGATCTGCATGGAGTTGTTTCTCAGTGACAGTGATCTGGATGGAGTGGTTGTTGAGTGACAGTGATCTGGATGGAGTGGTTGCTGAGTGACAGTGAGCTGCATGGAGTGGTTGTTGAGTGACAGTGATCTGGATGGAGTGGTTGCTGAGTGACAGTGATCTGGATGGAGTGGTTGCTGATTGACAGTGATCTGGATGGAGTGGTTGTTGAGTGACAGTGATCTGGATGGAGTTGTTTCTGAGTGACAGTGATCTGGATGGGTCGTTGGTGAGTGACAGTGATCTGAATGGACTTGTTGTTGAGTGACAGTGATATGCATGGAGTGGTTGTTGAGTGACAGTGATCTAGATGGAGTGGCTGCTGAGTGACAGTGATCTGGATGGAGTGGATGCTGAGTGACAGTGATCTGCATGGAGTGGTTGTTGAGTGACAGTGATCTGGATGGAGTGGTTGTTGAGTGACAGTGATCTGGATGGAGTGGTTGTTGAGTGACAGTGATCTGGATGGAGTTGTTTCTGAGTGACAGTGATCTAGATGGAGTGGTTGCTGAGTGACAGTGATCTGGATGGAGTGGTTGCTGAGTGATAGTGATCTGCATGGAGTTGTTTCTGAGTGACAGTGATCTGGATGGAGTGGTTGTTGAGTGACAGTGATCTGGATGGGTCGTTGTTGAGTGACAGTGATCTGGATGGAGTGGTTGCTGAGTGACAGTGATCTGGATGGGTCGTTGTTGAGTGACAGTGATCTGGATGGAGTGGTTGTTGAGTGACAGTGATCTGGATGGGTCGTTGCTGAGAGACAGTGATCTGGATGGAGTGGTTGTTGAGTGACAGTGATCTGGATGGAGTGGTTGTTGAGTGACAGTGATCTGGATGGAGTGGTTGTTGAGTGACAGTGATCTAGATGGAGTGGTTGTTGAGTGACAGTGATCTGGATGGGTCGTTGCTGAGAGACAGTGATCTGGATGGAGTGGTTGTTGAGTGACAGTGATCTGGATGGAGTGGTTGTTGAGTGACAGTGATCTGGATGGTGTGGTTGTTGAGTGACAGTGATCTAGATGGAGTTGTTTCTGAGTGACAGTGATCTGGATGGAGTTGTTGCTGAGTGACAGTGATCTGGATGGAGTGGTTGCTGAGTGACAGTGATCTGGATGGAGTGGTGGCTGAGTGACAGTGATCTGGATGGAGTGGTTGTTGAGTGACAGTGATCTGGATGGAGTGGTTGTTGAGTGACAGTGATCTGCATGGAGTAGTTGTTGAGTGACAGTGATCTGGATGGAGTGGTTGCTGAGTGACAGTGAACTGCATGGAGTGGTTGTTGAGTGACAGTGATCTGGATGGAGTGGTTGCTGAGTGACAGTGATCTGGATAGCGTGATTGTTGAGTGACAGTGATCTGGATGGAGTGGTTGCTGAGTCACAGTGATCTGGATGGAGTGGTTGCTGAGTGACAGTGATCTGGATGGATTGGTTGCTGAGTGACAGTGATCTGGATGGAGTGGTTGTTGAGTGACAGTGATCTGGATGGAGTGGTTGCTGAGTGACAGTGATCTGGATGGAGTGGTTGTTGAGTGACAGTGATCTGGATGGAGTGGTTGCTGATTGACAGTGATCTGGATGGAGTGGTTGCTGAGTGACAGTGATCTGGATGGAGTGGTTGTTGAGTGACAGTGATGTGCGTGGAGTGGTTGTTGAGTGACAGTGATCTGGATGGAGTGGTTGTTGAGTGACACTGATCTGGATGGAGTGGTTGCTGATTGACAGTGATCTGGATGGAGTGGTTGTTGAGTGACAGTGATCTGGATGGGTCGTTGTTGAGTGACAGTGATCTGGATGGAGTGGTTGCTGAGTGACAGTGATCTGCATGGAGTGGTTGTTGAGTGACAGTGATCTGCATGGAGTGGTTGTTGAGTGACAGTGATCTGCATGGAGTGGTTGTTGAATGACAGTGATCTGGATGGAGTGGTTGCTGAGTGACAGTGATCTGGATGGAGTGGTTGTTGAGTGAGAGTGATCTGGATGGAGTGGTTGTTGAGTGACAGTCATCTGGATGGAGTGGTTGCTGAGTGACAGTGATCTGGATGGAGTGGTTGCTGATTGACAGTGATCTGGATGGAGTGGTTGTTGAGTGACAGTGATCTGGATGGGTCGTTGTTGAGTGACAGTGATCTGGATGGAGTGGTTGCTGAGTGACAGTGATCTGCATGGAGTGGTTGTTGAGTGACAGTGATCTGGATGGAGTGGTTGCTGAGTGACAGTGATCTGCATGGGGTGGTTGTTGAGTGACAGTGATCTGGATGGAGTGGTTGCTGAGTGACAGTGATCTGCATGGAGTGGTTGTTGAGTGACAGTGATCTGCATGGAGTGGTTGCTGAGTGACAGTGATCTGGATGGAGTGGTTGCTGAGTGACAGTGATCTGCATGGAGTGGTTGTTGAGTGACAGTGATCTGGATGGAGTGGTTGCTGAGTGACAGTGATCTGCATGGAGTAGTTGTTGAGTGACAGTGATCTGGATGGAGTGGTTGCTGAGTGACAGTGATCTGGATGGAGTGGTTGCTGAGTGACAGTGATCTGCATGGAGTGGTTGTTGAGTGACAGAGATCTAGATGGAGTGATGGCTGAGTGACAGTGATCTGCATGGAGTTGTTTCTCAGTGACAGTGATCTGGATGGAGTGGTTGTTGAGTGACAGTGATCTGGATGGAGTGGTTGCTGAGTGACAGTGAGCTGCATGGAGTGGTTGTTGAGTGACAGTGATCTGGATGGAGTGGTTGCTGAGTGACAGTGATCTGGATGGAGTGGTTGCTGATTGACAGTGATCTGGATGGAGTGGTTGTTGAGTGACAGTGATCTGGATGGAGTTGTTTCTGAGTGACAGTGATCTGGATGGGTCGTTGTTGAGTGACATTGATCTGAATGGACTTGTTGTTGAGTGACAGTGATATGCATGGAGTGGTTGTTGAGTGACAGTGATCTAGATGGAGTGGTTGCTGAGTGACAGTGATCTGGATGGAGTGGATGCTGAGTGACAGTGATCTGCATGGAGTGGTTGTTGATTGACAGTGATCTGGATGGAGTGGTTGTTGAGTGACAGTGATCTGGATGGAGTGGTTGTTGAGTGACAGTGATCTGGATGGAGTTGTTTCTGAGTGACAGTGATCTAGATGGAGTGGTTGCTGAGTGACAGTGATCTGGATGGAGTGGTTGCTGAGTGATAGTGATCTGCATGGAGTTGTTTCTGAGTGACAGTGATCTGGATGGAGTGGTTGTTGAGTGACAGTGATCTGGATGGGTCGTTGTTGAGTGACAGTGATCTGGATGGAGTGGTTGCTGAGTGACAGTGATCTGGATGGGTCGTTGTTGAGTGACAGTGATCTGGATGGAGTGGTTGTTGAGTGACAGTGATCTGGATGGGTCGTTGCTGAGAGACAGTGATCTGGATGGAGTGGTTGTTGAGTGACAGTGATCTGCATGGAGTGGTTGTTGAGTGACAGAGATCTAGATGGAGTGATGGCTGAGTGACAGTGATCTGCATGGAGTTGTTTCTCAGTGACAGTGATCTGGATGGAGTGGTTGTTGAGTGACAGTGATCTGGATGGAGTGGTTGCTGAGTGACAGTGAGCTGCATGGAGTGGTTGTTGAGTGACAGTGATCTGGATGGAGTGGTTGCTGAGTGACAGTGATCTGGATGGAGTGGTTGCTGATTGACAGTGATCTGGATGGAGTGGTTGTTGAGTGACAGTGATCTGGATGGAGTTGTTTCTGAGTGACAGTGATCTGGATGGGTCGTTGTTGAGTGACATTGATCTGAATGGACTTGTTGTTGAGTGACAGTGATATGCATGGAGTGGTTGTTGAGTGACAGTGATCTAGATGGAGTGGTTGCTGAGTGACAGTGATCTGGATGGAGTGGATGCTGAGTGACAGTGATCTGCATGGAGTGGTTGTTGATTGACAGTGATCTGGATGGAGTGGTTGTTGAGTGACAGTGATCTGGATGGAGTGGTTGTTGAGTGACAGTGATCTGGATGGAGTTGTTTCTGAGTGACAGTGATCTAGATGGAGTGGTTGCTGAGTGACAGTGATCTGGATGGAGTGGTTGCTGAGTGATAGTGATCTGCATGGAGTTGTTTCTGAGTGACAGTGATCTGGATGGAGTGGTTGTTGAGTGACAGTGATCTGGATGGGTCGTTGTTGAGTGACAGTGATCTGGATGGAGTGGTTGCTGAGTGACAGTGATCTGGATGGGTCGTTGTTGAGTGACAGTGATCTGGATGGAGTGGTTGTTGAGTGACAGTGATCTGGATGGGTCGTTGCTGAGAGACAGTGATCTGGATGGAGTGGTTGTTGAGTGACAGTGATCTGGATGGAGTGGTTGTTGAGTGACAGTGATCTGGATGGAGTGGTTGTTGAGTGACAGTGATCTAGATGGAGTTGTTTCTGAGTGACAGTGATCTGGATGGAGCTGTTGCTGAGTGACAGTGATCTGGATGGAGTGGTTGCTGAGAGACAGTGATCTGGATGGGTCGTTGTTGAGTGACAGTGATCTGGATGGAGTTGTTTCTGAGTGACAGTGATCTAGATTGAGTTGTTTCTGAGTGACAGTGATCTGGATGGAGTTGTTGCTGAGTGATAGTGATCTGCATGGAGTTGTTTCTGAGTGACAGTGATCTGGATGGAGTGGTTGTTGAGTGACAGTGATCTGCATGGAGTGGTTTTTGAGTGACAGTGATCTGGATGGAGTGGTTGTTGAGTGACAGTGATCTGGATGGAGTGGTTGCTGATTGACAGTGATCTGGATGGAGTGGTTGTTGAGTGACAGTGATCTGGATGGGTCGTTGTTGAGTGACAGTGATCTGGCTGGAGTGGTTGCTGAGTGACAGTGATCTGCATGGAGTGGTTGTTGAGTGACAGTGATCTGGATGGAGTGGTTGCTGAGTGACAGTGATCTGCATGGGGTGGTTGTTGAGTGACAGTGATCTGGATGGAGTGGTTGCTGAGTGACAGTGATCTGCATGGAGTGGTTGTTGAGTGACAGTGATCTGCATGGAGTGGTTGTTGAGTGACAGTGATCTGGATGGAGTGGTTGCTGAGTGACAGTGATCTGCATGGAGTGGTTGTTGAGTGACAGTGATCTGGATGGAGTGGTTGCAGAGTGACAGTGATCTGCATGGAGTAGTTGTTGAGTGACAGTGATCTGGATGGAGTGGTTGCTGAGTGACAGTGATCTGGATGGAGTTTTTGCTGAGTGACAGTGATCTGCATGGAGTGGTTGTTGAGTGACAGAGACCTAGATGGAGTGATGGCTGAGTGACAGTGATCTGCATGGAGTTGTTTCTCAGTGACAGTGATCTGGATGGAGTGGTTGCTGAGTGACAGTGATCTGGATGGAGTGGTTGCTGAGTGACAGTGAGCTGCATGGAGTGGTTGTTGAGTGACAGTGATCTGGATGGAGTGGTTGCTGAGTGACAGTGATCTGGATGGAGTGGTTGCTGATTGACAGTTATCTGGATGGAGTGGTTGTTGAGTGACAGTGATCTGGATGGAGTTGTTTCTGAGTGACAGTGATCTGGATGGGTCGTTGTTGAGTGACAGTGATCTGAATGGACTTGTTGTTGAGTGACAGTGATCTGCATGGAGTGGTTGTTGAGTGACAGTGATCTAGATGGAGTGGTTGCTGAGTGACAGTGATCTGGATGGAGTGGATGCTGAGTGACAGTGATCTGCATGGAGTGGTTGTTGAGTGACAGTGATCTGGATGGAGTGGTTGTTGAGTGACAGTGATCTGGATGGAGTGGTTGTTGAGTGACAGTGATCTGGATGGAGTTGTTTCTGAGTGACAGTGATCTAGATGGAGTGGTTGCTGAGTGACAGTGATCTGGATGGAGTGGTTGCTGAGTGATAGTGATCTGCATGGAGTTGTTTCTGAGTGACAGTGATCTGGATGGAGTGGTTGTTGAGTGACAGTGATCTGGATGGGTCGTTGTTGAGTGACAGTGATCTGGATGGGGTGGTTGCTGAGTGACAGTGATCTGGATGGGTCGTTGTTGAGTGACAGTGATCTGGATGGAGTGGTTGTTGAGTGACAGTGATCTGGATGGGTCGTTGCTGAGAGACAGTGATCTGGATGGAGTGGTTGTTGAGTGACAGTCATCTGGATGGAGTGGTTGTTGACTGACAGTGATCTGGATGGAGTGGTTGTTGAGTGACAGTGATCTAGATGGAGTTGTTTCTGAGTGACAGTGATCTGGATGGAGTTGTTGCTGAGTGACAGTGATCTGGATGGAGTGGTTGCTGAGAGACAGTGATCTGGATGGGTCGTTGTTGAGTGACAGTGATCTGGATGGAGTTGTTTCTGAGTGACAGTGATCTAGATTGAGTTGTTTCAGAGTGACAGTGATCTAGATGGAGTGGTTGCTGAGTGACAGTGATCTGGATGGAGTTGTTGCTGAGTGATAGTGATCTGCATGGAGTTGTTTCTGAGTGACAGTGATCTGGATTGAGTGGTTGTTGAGTGACAGTGATCTGCATGGAGTGGTTGTTGAGTGACAGTGATCTGGATGGAGTGGTTGTTGAGTGACAGTGATCTGGATGGGTCGTTGTTGAGTGACAGTGATCTGGATGGAGTGGTTGCTGAGTGACAGTGATCTGGATGGGTCGTTGTTGAGTGACAGTGATCTGGATGGAGTGGTTGTTGAGTGACAGTGATCTGGATGGGTCGTTGCTGAGAGACAGTGATCTGGATGGAGTGGTTGTTGAGTGACAGTGATCTGGATGGAGTGGTTGTTGAGTGACAGTGATCTGGATGGTGTGGTTGTTGAGTGACAGTGATCTAGATGGAGTTGTTTCTGATTGACAGTGATCTGGATGGAGTTGTTGCTGAGTGACAGTGATCTGGATGGAGTGGTTGCTGAGTGACAGTGATCTGGATGGAGTGGTGGCTGAGTGACAGTGATCTGCATGGAGTGGTTGTTGAGTGACAGTGATCTGGATGGAGTGGTTGTTGAGTGACAGTGATCTGCATGGAGTAGTTGTTGAGTGACAGTGATCTGGATGGAGTGGTTGCTGAGTGACAGTGACCTGCATGGAGTGGTTGTTGAGTGACAGTGATCTGGATGGAGTGGTTGCTGAGTGACAGTGATCTGGATAGCGTGATTGTTGAGTGACAGTGATCTGGATGGAGTGGTTGCTGAGTGACAGTGATCTGGATGGAGTGGTTGCTGAGTGACAGTGATCTGGATGGATTGGTTGCTGAGTGACAGTGATCTGGATGGAGTGGTTGTTGAGTGACAGTGATCTGGATGGAGTGGTTGCTGAGTGACAGTGATCTGGATGGAGTGGTTGCTGAGTGACAGTGATCTGGATAGCGTGATTGTTGAGTGACAGTGATCTGGATGGAGTGGTTGCTGAGTGACAGTGATCTGGATGGAGTGGTTGCTGAGTGACAGTGATCTGGATGGATTGGTTGCTGAGTGACAGTGATCTGGATGGAGTGGTTGTTGAGTGACAGTGATCTGGAAGGAGTGGTTGCTGAGTGACAGTGATCTGGATGGAGTGGTTGTTGAGTGACAGTGATCTGGATGGAGTGGTTGCTGATTGACAGTGATCTGGATGGAGTGGTTGCTGAGTGACAGTGATCTGCATGGAGTGGTTGTTGAGTGACAGTGATCTGCATGGAGTGGTTGTTGAGTGACAGTGATCTGGATGGAGTGGTTGTTGAGTGACAGTGATCTGGATGGAGTGGTTGCTGATTGACAGTGATCTGGATGGAGTGGTTGTTGAGTGACAGTGATCTGGATGGGTCGTTGTTGAGTGACAGTGATCTGGATGGAGTGGTTGCTGAGTGACAGTGATCTGCATGGAGTGGTTGTTGAGTGACAGTGATCTGCATGGAGTGGTTGTTGAGTGACAGTGATCTGCATGGAGTGGTTGTTGAATGACAGTGATCTGGATGGAGTGGTTGCTGAGTGACAGTGATCTGGATGGAGTGGTTGTTGAGTGAGAGTGATCTGGATGGAGTGGTTGTTGAGTGACAGTCATCTGGATGGAGTGGTTGCTGAGTGACAGTCATCTGGATGGAGTGGTTGCTGAGTGACAGTGATCTAGATGGAGTGGTTGCTGAGTGACAGTGATCTGCATGGAGTGGTTGTTGAGTGACAGTGATCTGGATGGAGTTGTTTCTGAGTGACAGTGATCTGGATGGAGTGGTTGTTGAGTGACAGTGATCTGGATGGAGTGGCTGTTGAGTGACAGTGATCTGGATGGAGTGGTTGTTGAGAGACAGTGATCTGGATGGAGTGGTTGTTGATTGACAGTGATCTGGATGGAGTGGTAGCTGAGTGACAGTGATCTGGATGGAGTGGTTGTTGAGCGACAGTGTTCTGGATGGTTCGTTGCTGAGTGACAGTGATCTGGATGGGGTGGTTGTTGAGTGACAGTGATCTGGATGGAGTGGTTGTTGAGTGCCAGTGATCTGGATGGGTCGTTGTTGAGTGACAGTGATCTGGATGGAGTGGTTGCTGAGTGACAGTGATCTGGATGGAGTGGTTGCTGAGTGACAGTGATCTGCATGGAGTCATTGTTGAGTGACAGTGATTTTGGATGGAGTTGTTTCTGAGTGACAGTGATCTGGATGGAGTGGTTGTTGAGTGACAGTGATCTGGATGGAGTTGTTTCTGAGTGACAGTGATCTGGATGGGTCGTTGTTGAGTGACAGTGATCTGGATGGAGTTGTTGTTGAGTGACAGTGATCTGGATGGAGTGGTTGTTGAGTGCCAGTGATCTGGATGGAGTGGATGCTGAGGGACAGTGATCTGCATGGAGTGGTTGTTGAGTGACAGTGATCTAGATGGAGTGGTTGCTGAGTGACAGTGATCTGGATGGAGTGGATGCTGAGTGACAGTGATCTGCATGGAGTGGTTGTTGAGTGACAGTGATCTAGATGGAGTGGTTGCTGAGTGACAGTGATCTGCATGGAGTGGTTGTTGAGTGACAGTGATCTGGATGGAGTTGTATCTGAGTGACAGTGATCTGGATGGAGTGGTTGTTGAGTGACAGTGATCTGGATGGAGTGGTTGTTGAGTGACAGTGATCTGGATGGAGTGGTTGTTGAGTGACAGTGATCTGGATGGAGTTGTTTCTGAGTGACAGTGATCTGGATGGAGTGGTTGTTGAGTGACAGTGATCTGGATGGAGTTGTTTCTGAGTGACAGTGATCTGGATGCAGTGGTTGTTGAGTGACAGTGATCTGGATGGAGTTGTTTCTGAGTGACAGTGATCTGGATGGGTCGTTGTTGAGTGACAGTGATCTGGATGGAGTTGTTGTTGAGTGAAAGTGATCTGGATGGAGTGGTTGTTGAGTGACAGTGATCTGGATGGAGTTGTTGTTGAGTGAAAGTGATCTGGATGGAGTGGTTGTTGAGTGCCAGTGATCTGGATGGGTCGTTGTTGAGTGTCAGTGATCTGGATGGAGTGGTTGTTGAGTGACAGTGATCTGGATGGGTCGTTGCTGAGAGACAGTGATCTGGATGGAGTGGTTGTTGAGTGACAGTGATCTGGATGGAGTGGTTGTTGAGTGACAGTGATCTGGATGGAGTGGTTGTTGAGTGACAGTGATCTGGATGGAGTGGTTGTTGAGTGACAGTGATCAGGATGGGTCGTTGCTGAGAGACAGTGTTCTAGATGGAGTGGTTGTTGAGTGACAGTGTTCTGGATGGAGTGGTTGTTGAGTGACAGTGATCTGGATGGAGTGGTTGTTGAGTGACAGTGATCTGGATGGAGTGGTTGTTGAGTGACAGTGATCTGGATGGGTCGTTGCTAAGAGACAGTGATCTGGATGTTTCGTTGTTGAGTGACAGTGATCTGGATGGAGTGGTTGTTGAGTGACAGTGATCTGGATGGAGTGGCTGCTGAGTGACAGTGATCTAGATGGGTCGTTGTTGAGTGACAGTGATCTGGATGGAGTTGTTTCTGAGTGACAGTGATCTGGATGGAGTGGTTGTTGAGTGACAGTGATCTGGATGGAGTGGTTGCTGAGTGACAGTGATCTGGATGGAGTTGTTTCTGAGTGACAGTGATCTGGATGGAGTTGTTTCTGAGTGACAGTGATCTGGATGGAGTGGTTGTTGAGTGACAGTGATCTGGATGGAGTGGTTGCTGAGTGACAGTGATCTGGATGGAGTGGTTGCTGAGTGACAGTGATCTGGATGGAGTGGTTGTTGAGTGACAGTGATCTGGATGGAGTGGTTGCTGAGTGACAGTGATCTGGATGGAGTGGTTGTTGAGTGACAGTTATCTGGATGGAGTTGTTTCTGAGTGACAGTGATCTAGATCGAGTGGTTGCTGAGAGACAGTGATCTGGATGGAATGGTTGCTGAGAGACAGTGATCTGGATGGAGTGGTTGCTGAGTGACAGTGATCTGGATGGAGTGGTTGTTGAGTGACAGTGATCTGGATGGAGTGGTTGTTGAGTGACAGTGATCTGGATGGAGTTGTTTCTGAGTGACAGTGATCTAGATGGAGTGGTTGCTGAGAGACGGTGATCTGGATGGAATGGTTGCTGAGAGACAGTGAACTGGATGGAGTGGTTGCTGAGTGACAGTGATCTGGATGGAGTGGTTGTTGAGTGACAGTGATCTGGATGGAGTGGTTGTTGAGTGACAGTGATCTGGATGGAGTGGGTGCTGTGTGACAGTGATCTGGATGGAGTGGTTGCTGAGTGACAGTGATCTGGATGGAGTGGTTGCTGAGTGACAGTGATCTGGATGGGACGTTGTTGAGTGACAGTGATCTGGATGGAGTGGTTGTTGAGTGACAGTGATCTGGATGGAGTGGTTGCTGAGTGACAGTGAACTGGATGGAGTGGTTGCTGAGTGACAGTGATCTGGATGGAGTGGTTGTTGAGTGACAGTGATCTGGATGGAGTGGTTGTTGAGTGACAGTGATCTGGATGGAGTGGGTGCTGTGTGACAGTGATCTGGATGGAGTGGTTGCTGAGTGACAGTGATCTGGATGGAGTGGTTGCTGAGTGACAGTGATCTGGATGGGACGTTGTTGAGTGACAGTGATCTGGATGGAGTGGTTGTTGAGTGACAGTGATCTGGATGGAGTGGTTGCTGAGTGACAGTGATCTGGATGGAGTTGTTTCTGAGTGACAGTGATCTGGATGGAATGGTTGCTGAGTGACAGTGATCTTGATGGAGTAGTTGATGAGTGACAGTGATCTGGATGGAGTGGTTGTTGAGTGACAGTGATTTGGATGGAGTGGTTGCTGAGTGACAGTGATCTGGATGGGTCGTTGCTGAGTGAGAGTGATCTGGATGGAGTTGTTTCTGAGTGACAGTGATCTAGATCGAGTGGTTGCTGAGAGACAGTGATCTGGATGGAATGGTTGCTGAGAGACAGTGATCTGGATGGAGTGGTTGTAGAGTGACAGTGATCTGGATGGAGTGGTTGTTGAGTGACAGTGATCTGGATGGAGTGGTTGTTGAGTGACAGTGATCTGGATGGAGTTGTTTCTGAGTGACAGTGATCTAGATGGAGTGGTTGCTGAGAGACAGTGATCTGGATGGAATGGTTGCTGAGAGACAGTGATCTGGATGGAGTGGTTGCTGAGTGACAGTGATCTGGATGGAGTGGTTGTTGAGTGACAGTGATCTGGATGGACTGTTTGTTGAGTGACAGTGATCTGGATGGAGTGGTTGTTGTGTGACAGTGATCTGGATGGAGTGGTTGCTGAGTGACAGTGATCTGGATGGCGTGGTTGCTGAGTGACAGTGATCTGGATGGGTCGTTGTTGAGTGACAGTGATCTGGATGGAGTTGTTTCTGAGTGACAGTGATCTAGATTGAGTTGTTTCAGAGTTACAGTGATCTAGATGGAGTGGTTGCTGAGTGACAGTGATCTGGATGGAGTTGTTGCTGAGTGATAGTGATCTGCATGGAGTTGTTTCTGAGTGACAGTGATCTGGATTGAGTGGTTGTTGAGTGACAGTGATCTGCATGGAGTGGTTGTTGAGTGACAGTGATCTGGATGGAGTGGTTGTTGAGTGACAGTGATCTGGATGGGTCGTTGTTGAGTGACAGTGATCTGGATGGAGTGGTTGCTGAGTGACAGTGATCTGGATGGGTCGTTGTTGAGTGACAGTGATCTGGATGGAGTGGTTGTTGAGTGACAGTGATCTGGATGGGTCGTTGCTGAGAGACAGTGATCTGGATGGAGTGGTTGTTGAGTGACAGTGATCTGGATGGAGTGGTTGTTGAGTGACAGTGATCTGGATGGTGTGGTTGTTGAGTGACAGTGATCTAGATGGAGTTGTTTCTGATTGACAGTGATCTGGATGGAGTTGTTGCTGAGTGACAGTGATCTGGATGGAGTGGTTGCTGAGTGACAGTGATCTGGATGGAGTGGTGGCTGAGTGACAGTGATCTGCATGGAGTGGTTGTTGAGTGACAGTGACCTGGATGGAGTGGTTGTTGAGTGACAGTGATCTGCATGGAGTAGTTGTTGAGTGACAGTGATCTGGATGGAGTGGTTGCTGAGTGACAGTGATCTGCATGGAGTGGTTGTTGAGTGACAGTGATCTGGATGGAGTGGTTGCTGAGTGACAGTGATCTGGATAGCGTGATTGTTGAGTGACAGTGATCTGGATGGAGTGGTTGCTGAGTGACAGTGATCTGGATGGAGTGGTTGCTGAGTGACAGTGATCTGGATGGATTGGTTGCTGAGTGACAGTGATCTGGATGGAGTGGTTGTTGAGTGACAGTGATCTGGATGGAGTGGTTGCTGAGTGACAGTGATCTGGATGGAGTGGTTGTTGAGTGACAGTGATCTGGATGGAGTGGTTGCTGATTGACAGTGATCTGGATGGAGTGGTTGCTGAGTGACAGTGATCTGCATGGAGTGGTTGTTGAGTGACAGTGATCTGCATGGAGTGGTTGTTGAGTGACAGTGATCTGGATGGAGTGGTTGTTGAGTGACAGTGATCTGGATGGAGTGGTTGCTGATTGACAGTGATCTGGATGGAGTGGTTGTTGAGTGACAGTGATCTGGATGGGTCGTTGTTGAGTGACAGTGATCTGGATGGAGTGGTTGCTGAGTGACAGTGATCTGCATGGAGTGGTTGTTGAGTGACAGTGATCTGCATGGAGTGGTTGTTGAGTGACAGTGATCTGCATGGAGTGGTTGTTGAATGACAGTGATCTGGATGGAGTGGTTGCTGAGTGACAGTGATCTGGATGGAGTGGTTGTTGAGTGAGAGTGATCTGGATGGAGTGGTTGTTGAGTGACAGTCATCTGGATGGAGTGGTTGCTGAGTGACAGTCATCTGGATGGAGTGGTTGCTGAGTGACAGTGATCTAGATGGAGTGGTTGCTGAGTGACAGTGATCTGCATGGAGTGGTTGTTGAGTGACAGTGATCTGGATGGAGTTGTTTCTGAGTGACAGTGATCTGGATGGAGTGGTTGTTGAGTGACAGTGATCTGGATGGAGTGGCTGTTGAGTGACAGTGATCTGGATGGAGTGGTTGTTGAGAGACAGTGATCTGGATGGAGTGGTTGTTGATTGACAGTGATCTGGATGGAGTGGTAGCTGAGTGACAGTGATCTGGATGGAGTGGTTGTTGAGCGACAGTGTTCTGGATGGTTCGTTGCTGAGTGACAGTGATCTGGATGGGGTGGTTGTTGAGTGACAGTGATCTGGATGGAGTGGTTGTTGAGTGCCAGTGATCTGGATGGGTCGTTGTTGAGTGACAGTGATCTGGATGGAGTGGTTGCTGAGTGACAGTGATCTGGATGGAGTGGTTGCTGAGTGACAGTGATCTGCATGGAGTCATTGTTGAGTGACAGTGATTTTGGATGGAGTTGTTTCTGAGTGACAGTGATCTGGATGGAGTGGTTGTTGAGTGACAGTGATCTGGATGGAGTTGTTTCTGAGTGACAGTGATCTGGATGGGTCGTTGTTGAGTGACAGTGATCTGGATGGAGTTGTTGTTGAGTGACAGTGATCTGGATGGAGTGGTTGTTGAGTGCCAGTGATCTGGATGGAGTGGATGCTGAGGGACAGTGATCTGCATGGAGTGGTTGTTGAGTGACAGTGATCTAGATGGAGTGGTTGCTGAGTGACAGTGATCTGGATGGAGTGGATGCTGAGTGACAGTGATCTGCATGGAGTGGTTGTTGAGTGACAGTGATCTAGATGGAGTGGTTGCTGAGTGACAGTGATCTGCATGGAGTGGTTGTTGAGTGACAGTGATCTGGATGGAGTTGTATCTGAGTGACAGTGATCTGGATGGAGTGGTTGTTGAGTGACAGTGATCTGGATGGAGTGGTTGTTGAGTGACAGTGATCTGGATGGAGTGGTTGTTGAGTGACAGTGATCTGGATGGAGTTGTTTCTGAGTGACAGTGATCTGGATGGAGTGGTTGTTGAGTGACAGTGATCTGGATGGAGTTGTTTCTGAGTGACAGTGATCTGGATGCAGTGGTTGTTGAGTGACAGTGATCTGGATGGAGTTGTTTCTGAGTGACAGTGATCTGGATGGGTCGTTGTTGAGTGACAGTGATCTGGATGGAGTTGTTGTTGAGTGAAAGTGATCTGGATGGAGTGGTTGTTGAGTGCCAGTGATCTGGATGGGTCGTTGTTGAGTGTCAGTGATCTGGATGGAGTGGTTGTTGAGTGACAGTGATCTGGATGGGTCGTTGCTGAGAGACAGTGATCTGGATGGAGTGGTTGTTGAGTGACAGTGATCTGGATGGAGTGGTTGTTGAGTGACAGTGATCTGGATGGAGTGGTTGTTGAGTGACAGTGATCTGGATGGAGTGGTTGTTGAGTGACAGTGATCAGGATGGGTCGTTGCTGAGAGACAGTGTTCTAGATGGAGTGGTTGTTGAGTGACAGTGTTCTGGATGGAGTGGTTGTTGAGTGACAGTGATCTGGATGGAGTGGTTGTTGAGTGACAGTGATCTGGATGGAGTGGTTGTTGAGTGACAGTGATCTGGATGGGTCGTTGCTAAGAGACAGTGATCTGGATGTTTCGTTGTTGAGTGACAGTGATCTGGATGGAGTGGTTGTTGAGTGACAGTGATCTGGATGGAGTGGCTGCTGAGTGACAGTGATCTAGATGGGTCGTTGTTGAGTGACAGTGATCTGGATGGAGTTGTTTCTGAGTGACAGTGATCTGGATGGAGTGGTTGTTGAGTGACAGTGATCTGGATGGAGTGGTTGCTGAGTGACAGTGATCTGGATGGAGTTGTTTCTGAGTGACAGTGATCTGGATGGAGTTGTTTCTGAGTGACAGTGATCTGGATGGAGTGGTTGTTGAGTGACAGTGATCTGGATGGAGTGGTTGCTGAGTGACAGTGATCTGGATGGAGTGGTTGCTGAGTGACAGTGATCTGGATGGAGTGGTTGTTGAGTGACAGTGATCTGGATGGAGTGGTTGCTGAGTGACAGTGATCTGGATGGAGTGGTTGTTGAGTGACAGTTATCTGGATGGAGTTGTTTCTGAGTGACAGTGATCTAGATCGAGTGGTTGCTGAGAGACAGTGATCTGGATGGAATGGTTGCTGAGAGACAGTGATCTGGATGGAGTGGTTGCTGAGTGACAGTGATCTGGATGGAGTGGTTGTTGAGTGACAGTGATCTGGATGGAGTTATTGTTGAGTGACAGTGATCTGGATGGAGTTGTTTCTGAGTGACAGTGATCTAGATGGAGTGGTTGCTGAGAGACGGTGATCTGGATGGAATGGTTGCTGAGAGACAGTGAACTGGATGGAGTGGTTGCTGAGTGACAGTGATCTGGATGGAGTGGTTGTTGAGTGACAGTGATCTGGATGGAGTGGTTGTTGAGTGACAGTGATCTGGATGGAGTGGTTGTTGAGTGACAGTGATCTGGATGGAGTTGTTTCTGAGTGACAGTGATCTGGATGGAGTGGTTGTTGAGTGACAGTGATCTGGATGGAGTTGTTTCTGAGTGACAGTGATCTGGATGCAGTGGTTGTTGAGTGACAGTGATCTGGATGGAGTTGTTTCTGAGTGACAGTGATCTGGATGGGTCGTTGTTGAGTGACAGTGATCTGGATGGAGTTGTTGTTGAGTGAAAGTGATCTGGATGGAGTGGTTGTTGAGTGCCAGTGATCTGGATGGGTCGTTGTTGAGTGTCAGTGATCTGGATGGAGTGGTTGTTGAGTGACAGTGATCTGGATGGGTCGTTGCTGAGAGACAGTGATCTGGATGGAGTGGTTGTTGAGTGACAGTGATCTGGATGGAGTGGTTGTTGAGTGACAGTGATCTGGATGGAGTGGTTGTTGAGTGACAGTGATCTGGATGGAGTGGTTGTTGAGTGACAGTGATCAGGATGGGTCGTTGCTGAGAGACAGTGTTCTAGATGGAGTGGTTGTTGAGTGACAGTGTTCTGGATGGAGTGGTTGTTGAGTGACAGTGATCTGGATGGAGTGGTTGTTGAGTGACAGTGATCTGGATGGAGTGGTTGTTGAGTGACAGTGATCTGGATGGGTCGTTGCTAAGAGACAGTGATCTGGATGTTTCGTTGTTGAGTGACAGTGATCTGGATGGAGTGGTTGTTGAGTGACAGTGATCTGGATGGAGTGGCTGCTGAGTGACAGTGATCTAGATGGGTCGTTGTTGAGTGACAGTGATCTGGATGGAGTTGTTTCTGAGTGACAGTGATCTGGATGGAGTGGTTGTTGAGTGACAGTGATCTGGATGGAGTGGTTGCTGAGTGACAGTGATCTGGATGGAGTTGTTTCTGAGTGACAGTGATCTGGATGGAGTTGTTTCTGAGTGACAGTGATCTGGATGGAGTGGTTGTTGAGTGACAGTGATCTGGATGGAGTGGTTGCTGAGTGACAGTGATCTGGATGGAGTGGTTGCTGAGTGACAGTGATCTGGATGGAGTGGTTGTTGAGTGACAGTGATCTGGATGGAGTGGTTGCTGAGTGACAGTGATCTGGATGGAGTGGTTGTTGAGTGACAGTTATCTGGATGGAGTTGTTTCTGAGTGACAGTGATCTAGATCGAGTGGTTGCTGAGAGACAGTGATCTGGATGGAATGGTTGCTGAGAGACAGTGATCTGGATGGAGTGGTTGCTGAGTGACAGTGATCTGGATGGAGTGGTTGTTGAGTGACAGTGATCTGGATGGAGTTATTGTTGAGTGACAGTGATCTGGATGGAGTTGTTTCTGAGTGACAGTGATCTAGATGGAGTGGTTGCTGAGAGACGGTGATCTGGATGGAATGGTTGCTGAGAGACAGTGAACTGGATGGAGTGGTTGCTGAGTGACAGTGATCTGGATGGAGTGGTTGTTGAGTGACAGTGATCTGGATGGAGTGGTTGTTGAGTGACAGTGATCTGGATGGAGTGGTTGCTGTGTGACAGTGATCTGGATGGAGTGGTTGCTGAGTGACAGTGATCTGGATGGAGTGGTTGCTGAGTGACAGTGATCTGGATGGGACGTTGTTGAGTGACAGTGATCTGGATGGAGTGGTTGTTGAGTGACAGTGATCTGGATGGAGTGGTTGCTGAGTGACAGTGATCTGGATGGAGTTGTTTCTGAGTGACAGTGATCTGGATGGAATGGTTTCTGAGTGACAGTGATCTTGATGGAGTGGTTGCTGAGTGACAGTGATCTGGATGGAGTGGTTGTTGAGTGACAGTGATCTGGATGGAGTGGTTGCTGAGTGACAGTGATCTGGATGGGTCGTTGCTGAGTGAGAGTGATCTGGATGGAGTTGTTTCTGAGTGACAGTGATCTAGATCGAGTGGTTGCTGAGAGACAGTGATCTGGATGGAATGGTTGCTGAGAGACAGTGATCTGGATGGAGTGGTTGTAGAGTGACAGTGATCTGGATGGAGTGGTTGTTGAGTGACAGTGATCTGGATGGAGTGGTTGTTGAGTGACAGTGATCTGGATGGAGTTGTTTCTGAGTGACAGTGATCTAGATGGAGTGGTTGCTGAGAGACAGTGATCTGGATGGAATGGTTGCTGAGAGACAGTGATCTGGATGGAGTGGTTGCTGAGTGACAGTGATCTGGATGGAGTGGTTGTTGAGTGACAGTGATCTGGATGGACTGGTTGTTGAGTGACAGTGATCTGGATGGAGTGGTTGTTGTGTGACAGTGATCTGGATGGAGTGGTTGCTGAGTGACAGTGATCTGGATGGCGTGGTTGCTGAGTGACAGTGATCTGGATGGGTCGTTGTTGAGTGACAGTGATCTGGATGGAGTGGTTGTTGAGTGACAGTGTTCTGGATGGAGTGGTTGCTGAGTGACAGTGATCTGGATGGAGTTGTTTCTGAGTGACAGTGATCTGGATGGAATGGTTGCTGAGTGACAGTGATCTTGATGGAGTGGTTGCTGAGTGACAGTGATCTGGATGGAGTGGTTGTTGAGTGACAGTGATCTGGATGGAGTGGTTGCTGAGTGACAGTGATCTGGATGTGTCGTTGCTGAGTGAGAGTGTTCTGGATGGAGTGGTTGCTGAGTGACAGTGTTCTGGAGGGGTGGTTGTTGAGTGACGGTGATCTGGATGGAGTTGTTGTTGAGTGAAAGTGATCTGGATGGAGTGGTTGTTGAGTGCCAGTGATCTGGATGGGTCGTTGTTGAGTGTCAGTGATCTGGATGGAGTGGTTGTTGAGTGACAGTGATCTGGATGGGTCGTTGCTGAGAGACAGTGATCTGGATGGAGTGGTTGTTGAGTGACAGTGATCTGGATGGAGTGGTTGTTGAGTGACAGTGATCTGGATGGAGTGGTTGTTGAGTGACAGTGATCTGGATGGAGTGGTTGTTGAGTGACAGTGATCAGGATGGGTCGTTGCTGAGAGACAGTGTTCTAGATGGAGTGGTTGTTGAGTGACAGTGTTCTGGATGGAGTGGTTGTTGAGTGACAGTGATCTGGATGGAGTGGTTGTTGAGTGACAGTGATCTGGATGGAGTGGTTGTTGAGTGACAGTGATCTGGATGGGTCGTTGCTAAGAGACAGTGATCTGGATGTTTCGTTGTTGAGTGACAGTGATCTGGATGGAGTGGTTGTTGAGTGACAGTGATCTGGATGGAGTGGCTGCTGAGTGACAGTGATCTAGATGGGTCGTTGTTGAGTGACAGTGATCTGGATGGAGTTGTTTCTGAGTGACAGTGATCTGGATGGAGTGGTTGTTGAGTGACAGTGATCTGGATGTAGTGGTTGTTGAGTGACAGTGATCTGGATGGAGTGGTTGCTGAGTGACAGTGATCTGGATGGAGTTGTTTCTGAGTGACAGTGATCTGGATGGAGTTGTTTCTGAGTGACAGTGATCTGGATGGAGTGGTTGTTGAGTGACAGTGATCTGGATGGAGTGGTTGCTGAGTGACAGTGATCTGGATGGAGTGGTTGCTGAGTGACAGTGATCTGGATGGAGTGGTTGTTGAGTGACAGTGATCTGGATGGAGTGGTTGCTGAGTGACAGTGATCTGGATGGAGTGGTTGTTGAGTGACAGTTATCTGGATGGAGTTGTTTCTGAGTGACAGTGATCTAGATCGAGTGGTTGCTGAGAGACAGTGATCTGGATGGAATGGTTGCTGAGAGACAGTGATCTGGATGGAGTGGTTGCTGAGTGACAGTGATCTGGATGGAGTGGTTGTTGAGTGACAGTGATCTGGATGGAGTGGTTGTTGAGTGACAGTGATCTGGATGGAGTTGTTTCTGAGTGACAGTGATCTAGATGGAGTGGTTGCTGAGAGACAGTGATCTGGATGGAATGGTTGCTGAGAGACAGTGAACTGGATGGAGTGGTTGCTGAGTGACAGTGATCTGGATGGAGTGGTTGTTGAGTGACAGTGATCTGGATGGAGTGGTTGTTGAGTGACAGTGATCTGGATGGAGTGGTTGCTGTGTGACAGTGATCTGGATGGAGTGGTTGCTGAGTGACAGTGATCTGGATGGAGTGGTTGCTGAGTGACAGTGATCTGGATGGGTCGTTGTTGAGTGACAGTGATCTGGATGGAGTGGTTGTTGAGTGACAGTGATCTGGATGGAGTGGTTGCTGAGTGACAGTGATCTGGATGGAGTTGTTTCTGAGTGACAGTGATCTGGATGGAATGGTTGCTGAGTGACAGTGATCTTGATGGAGTGGTTGCTGAGTGACAGTGATCTGGATGGAGTGGTTGTTGAGTGACAGTGATCTGGATGGAGTGGTTGCTGAGTGACAGTGATCTGGATGGGTCGTTGCTGAGTGAGAGTGATCTGGATGGAGTTGTTTCTGAGTGACAGTGATCTAGATCGAGTGGTTGCTGAGAGACAGTGATCTGGATGGAATGGTTGCTGAGAGACAGTGATCTGGATGGAGTGGTTGTAGAGTGACAGTGATCTGGATGGAGTGGTTGTTGAGTGACAGTGATCTGGATGGAGTGGTTGTTGAGTGACAGTGATCTGGATGGAGTTGTTTCTGAGTGACAGTGATCTAGATGGAGTGGTTGCTGAGAGACAGTGATCTGGATGGAATGGTTGCTGAGAGACAGTGATCTGGATGGAGTGGTTGCTGTGTGACAGTGATCTGGATGGAGTGGTTGTTGAGTGACAGTGATCTGGATGGACTGGTTGTTGAGTGACAGTGATCTGGATGGAGTGGTTGTTGTGTGACAGTGATCTGGATGGAGTGGTTGCTGAGTGACAGTGATCTGGATGGCGTGGTTGCTGAGTGACAGTGATCTGGATGGGTCGTTGTTGAGTGACAGTGATCTGGATGGAGTGGTTGTTGAGTGACAGTGATCTGGATGGAGTGGTTGCTGAGTGACAGTGATCTGGATGGAGTTGTTTCTGAGTGACAGTGATCTGGATGGAATGGTTGCTGAGTGACAGTGATCTTGATGGAGTGGTTGCTGAGTGACAGTGATCTGGATGGAGTGGTTGTTGAGTGACAGTGATCTGGATGGAGTGGTTGCTGAGTGACAGTGATCTGGATGGGTCCTTGCTGAGTGAGAGTGATCTGGATGGAGTGGTTGCTGAGTGACAGTGTTCTGGAGGGGTGGTTGTTGAGTGACAGTGATCTGGATGGAGTGGTTGTTGAGTGACAGTGATCTGGATGGAGTGGTTGTTGAGTGACAGTGATCTGGATGGAGTGGTTGCAGAGCGACAGTGATCTGGATGGAGTGGTTGCTGAGTGACAGTGATCTGGATGGAGTGGTTGCTGAGTGACAGTGATCTGGATGGAGTGGTTGCTGAATGACAGTGATCTGGATGGAGTGGTTGCTGAGTGACAGTGATCTGGATGGAGTGGTTGCTGAGTGACAGTGATCTGGATGGAGTGGTTGCTGAGTGACAGTGATCTGGATGGAGTTGTTGTTGAGTGACAGTGATCTGGATGGAGTGGTTGCTGAGTGACAGTGATCTGGATGGGTCGTTGTTGAGTGACAGTGATCTGGATGGGGTGGTTGTTGAGTGACAGTGATCTAGATGGAGTGGTTGTTGAGTGACAGTGATCTGGATGGAGTGTTTGCTGAGTGACAGTGATCTAGATGGAGTGGTTGCTGAGTGACAGTGATCTGGATGGAGTGGTTGCTGAGTGACAGTGATCTAGATGGAGTGGTTGCTGAGTGACAGTGATCTGGATGGAGTGGTTGCTGAGTGACAGTGATCTAGATGGAGTGGTTGCTGAGTGACAGTGATCTAGATGGAGTGGTTGCTGAGTGACAGTGATCTGGATGAAGTGGTTCCTGAGTGACAGTGATCTATATGGAGTGGTTGCTGAGTGACAGTGATCTATATGCAGTGGTTGCTGAGTGACAGTGATCTAGATGGAGTGGTTGCTGAGTGACAGTGATCTGGATGGAGTGGTTGCTGAGTGACAGTGATCTAGATGGAGTGGTTGCTGAGTGACAGTGATCTGGATGGAGTGGTTGCTGAGTGACAGTGATCTAGATGGAGTGGTTGCTGAGTGACAGTGATCTAGATGGAGTGGTTGCTGAGTGACAGTGAGCTGGATGGGTCGTTGTTGAGTGACAGTGATCTGGATGGAGTGGTTCTTGAGTGACAGTGATCTGGATGGAGTGGATGTTGAGTGACAGTGATCTGGATGAAGTGGTTCCTGAGTGACAGTGATCTATATGGAGTGGTTGCTGAGTGACAGTGATCTATATGCAGTGTTTGCTGAATGACAGTGATCTAGATGGAGTGATTGCTGAGCGACAGTGATCTGGATGGAGTGGTTGTTGAGTGACAGTGATCTGGATGGAGTTGTATCTGAGTGACAGTGATCTGGATGGAGTGGTTGTTGAGTGACAGTGATCTGGATGGAGTGGTTGTTTAGTGACAGTGATCTGGATGGAGTGGTTGTTGAGTGACAGTGATCTGGATGGAGTTGTTTCTGAGTGACAGTGATCTGGATGGAGTGGTTGTTGAGTGACAGTGATCTGGATGGAGTTGTTTCTGAGTGACAGTGATCTGGATGGAGTGGTTGTTGAGTGACAGTGATCTGGATGGAGTTGTTTCTGAGTGACAGTGATCTGGATGGGTCGTTGTTGAGTGACAGTGATCTGGATGGAGTTGTTGTTGAGTGACAGTGATCTGGATGGAGTGGTTGTTGAGTGACAGTGATCTGGATGGAGTTGTTGTTGAGTGAAAGTGATCTGGATGGAGTGGTTGTTGAGTGCCAGTGATCTGGATGGGTCCTTGTTGAGTGACAGTGATCTGGATGGAGTGGTTGTTGAGTGACAGTGATCTGGATGGGTCGTTGCTGAGAGACAGTGATCTGGATGGAGTGGTTGTTGAGTGACAGTGATCTGGATGGAGTGATTGTTGAGTGACAGTGATCTAGATGGAGTGGTTGTTGAGTGACAGTGTTCTGGATGGAGTGGTTGTTGAGTGACAGTGATCTGGATGGAGTGGTTGTTGAGTGACAGTGATCTGGATGGAGTGGTTGTTGAGTGACATTGATCTGGATGGGTCGTTGCTAAGAGACAGTGATCTGAATGGGTCGTTGTTGAGTGACAGTGATCTGGATGGAGTGGTTGTTGAGTGACAGTGATCTGGATGGAGTGGTTGCTGAGTGACAGTGATCTGGATGGAGTTGTTTCTGAGTGACAGTGATCTGGATGGAATGGTTGCTGAGTGACAGTGATCTTGATGGAGTGGTTGCTGAGTGACAGTGATCTGGATGGGTCGTTGCTGAGTGAGAGTACTCTGGATGGAGCTGTTTCTGAGTGACAGTGATCTAGATCGAGTGGTTGCTGAGAGACAGTGATCTGGATGGAATGGTTGCTGAGAGACAGTGATCTGGATGGAGTGGTTGTAGAGTGACAGTGATCTGGATGGAGTGGTTGTTGAGTGACAGTGATCTGGATGGAGTGGTTGTTGAGTGACAGTGATCTGGATGGAGTTGTTTCTGAGTGACAGTGATCTAGATGGAGTGGTTGCTGAGAGACTGTGATCTGGATGGAATGGTTGCTGAGAGACAGTGATCTGGATGGAGTGGTTGCTGAGTGACAGTGATCTGGATGGAGTGGTTGTTGAGTGACAGTGATCTGGATGGACTGGTTGTTGAGTGACAGTGATCTGGATGGAGTGGTTGCTGTGTGACAGTGAGCTGGATGGAGTGGTTGCTGAGTGACAGTGATCTGGATGGCGTGGTTGCAGAGTGACAGTGATCTGGATGGGTCGATGTTGAGTGACAGTGATCTGGATGGAGTGGTTGTTGAGTGACAGTGATCTGGATGGAGTGGTTGCTGAGTGACAGTGATCTGGATGGAGTTGTTTCTGAGTGACAGTGATCTCGATGGAATGGTTGCTGAGTGACAGTGATCTTGATGGAGTGGTTGCTGAGTGACAGTGATCTGGATGGAGTGGTTGTTGAGTGACAGTGATCTGGATGGAGTGGTTGCTGAGTGACAGTTATCTGGATGGGTCGTTGCTGAGTGAGAGTGATCTGGATGGAGTGGTTGCTGAGTGACAGTGTTCTGGAGTTTTGCTTGTTGAGTGACAGTGATCTGGATGGAGTGGTTGTTGAGTGACAGTGATCTGGATGGAGTGGTTGTTGAGTGACAGTGATCTGGATGGAGTGGTTGCAGAGCGACAGTGATCTGGATGGAGTGGTTGCTGAGTGACAGTGATCTGGATGGAGTGGTTGCTGAGTGACTGTGATCTGGATGGAGTGGTTGCTGAATGACAGTGATCTGGATGGAGTGGTTGCTGAGTGACAGTGATCTGGATGGAGTGGTTGCTGAGTGACAGTGATCTTGATGGAGTGGTTGCTGAGTGACAGTGATCTGGATGGAGTTGTTGTTGAGTGACAGTGATCTGGATGGAGTGGTTGCTGAGTGACAGTGATCTGGATGGGTCGTTGTTGAGTGACAGTGATCTGGATGGGGTGGTTGTTGAGTGACAGTGATCTAGATGGAGTGGTTGTTGAGTGACAGTGATCTGGATGGAGTGTTTGCTGAGTGACAGTGATCTGGATGAACTGGTTCCTGAGTGACAGAGATCTAGATGGAAGGGTTGTTGAGTGACAGTGATCTGGATGGAGTGGTTGCTGAGTGACAGTGATCTGGATGGAGTGGTTGCTGAGTGACAGTGATCTGGATGGAGTTGTTGCTGAGTGACAGTGATCTAGATGGAGTGGTTGCTGAGTGACAGTGATCTGGATGGAGTGGTTGCTGAGTGACAGTGATCTAGATGGAGTGGTTGCTGAGTGACAGTGATCTAGATGGAGTGGTTGCTGAGTGACAGTGATCTGGATCGGTCATTGATGAGTGACAGTGATCTGGATGGAATGGTTGCTGAGTGACAGTGATCTAGATGGAGTGGTTGCTGAGTGACAGTGATCTGGATGGTGTGGTTGCTGAGTGACAGTGATCTAGATGGAGTGGTTGCTGAGCGACAGTGATCTGGATGGAGTGGTTGTTGAGTGACAGTGATCTGGATGGAGTTGTATCTGAGTGACAGTGATCTGGATGGAGTGGTTGTTGAGTGACAGTGATCTGGATGGAGTGGTTGTTTAGTGACAGTGATCTGGATGGAGTGGTTGTTGATTGACAGAGATCTGGATGGAGTTGTTTCTGAGTGACAGTGATCTGGATGGAGTGGTTGTTGAGTGACAGTGATCTGGATGGAGTTGTTTCTGAGTGACAGTGATCTGGATGGTGTGGTTGTTGAGTGACAGTGATCTGGATGGAGTTGTTTCTGAGTGACAGTGATCTGGATGGGTCGTTGTTGAGTGACAGTGATCTGGATGGAGTTGTTGTTGAGTGACAGTGATCTGGATGGAGTGGTTGTTGAGTGACAGTGATCTGGATGGAGTTGTTGTTGAGTGAAAGTGATCTGGATGGAGTGGTTTTTGAGTGCCAGTGATCTGGATGGGTCCTTGTTGAGTGACAGTGATCTGGATGGAGTGGTTGTTGAGTGACAGTGATCTGGATGGGTCGTTGCTGAGAGACAGTGATCTGGATGGAGTGGTTGTTGAGTGACAGTGATCTGGATGGAGTGATTGTTGAGTGACAGTGTTCTGGATGGAGTGGTTGTTGAGTGACAGTGATCTGGATGGAGTGGTTGTTGAGTGACAGTGATCTGGATGGAGTGGTTGTTGAGTGACAGTGATCTGGATGGGTCGTTGCTAAGAGACAGTGATCTGGATGGGTCGTTGTTGAGTGACAGTGATCTGGATGGAGTGGTTGTTGAGTGACAGTGATCTGGATGGAGTGGTTGCTGAGTGACAGTGATCTGGATGGAGTTGTTTCTGAGTGACAGTGATCTGGATGGAATGGTTGCTGAGTGACAGTGATCTTGATGGAGTGGTTGCTGAGTGACAGTGATCTGAATGGGTCGTTGCTGAGTGAGAGTACTCTGGATGGAGTTGTTTCTGAGTGACAGTGATCTAGATCGAGTGGTTGCTGAGAGACAGTGATCTGGATGGAATGGTTGCTGAGAGACAGTGATCTGGATGGAGTGGTTGTAGAGTGACAGTGATCTGGATGGAGTGGTTGTTGAGTGACAGTGATCTGGATGGAGTGGTTGTTGAGTGACAGTGATCTGGATGGAGTTGTTTCTGAGTGACAGTGATCTAGATGGAGTGGTTGCTGAGAGACAGTGATCTGGATGGAATGGTTGCTGAGAGACAGTGATCTGGATGGAGTGGTTGCTGAGTGACAGTGATCTGGATGGAGTGGTTGTTGAGTGACAGTGATCTGGATGGACTGGTTGTTGAGTGACAGTGATCTGGATGGAGTGGTTGCTGTGTGACAGTGATCTGGATGGAGTGGTTGCTGAGTGACAGTGATCTGGATGGCGTGGTTGCTGAGTGACAGTGGTCTGGATGGGTCGTTGTTGAGTGACAGTGATCTGGATGGAGTGGTTGTTGAGTGACAGTGATCTGGATGGAGTGGTTGCTGAGTGACAGTGATCTGGATGGAGTTGTTTCTGAGTGACAGTGATCTGGATGGAATGGTTGCTGAGTGACAGTGATCTTGATGGAGTGGTTGCTGAGTGACAGTGATCTGGATGGAGTGGTTGTTGAGTGACAGTGATCTGGATGGAGTGGTTGCTGAGTGACAGTTATCTGGATGGGTCGTTGCTGAGTGAGAGTGATCTGGATGGAGTGGTTGCTGAGTGACAGAGTTCTGGAGTTTTGCTTGTTGAGTGACAGTGATCTGGATGGAGTGGTTGTTGAGTGACAGTGATCAGGATGGAGTGGTTGTTGAGTGACAGTGATCTGGATGGAGTGGTTGCAGAGCGACAGTGATCTGGATGGAGTGGTTGCTGAGTGACAGTGATCTGGATGGAGAGGTTGCTGAATGACAGTGATCTGGATGGAGTGGTTGCTGAGTGACAGTGATCTGGATGGAGTGGTTGCTGAGTGACAGTGATCTTGATGGAGTGGTTGCTGAGTGACAGTGATCTGGATGGAGTTGTTGTTGAGTGACAGTGATCTGGATGGAGTGGTTGCTGAGTGACAGTGATCTGGATGGGTCGTTGTTGAGTGACAGTGATCTGGATGGGGTGGTTGTTGAGTGACAGTGATCTAGATGGAGTGGTTGTTGAGTGACAGTGATCTGGATGGAGTGTTTGCTGAGTGACAGTGATCTGGATGAAGTGGTTCCTGAGTGACAGAGATCTAGATGGAAGGGTTGTTGAGTGACAGTGATCTGGATGGAGTGGTTGCTGAGTGACAGTGATCTGGATGGAGTGGTTGCTGAGTGACAGTGATCTGGATGGAGTTGTTGCTGAGTGACAGTGATCTAGATGGAGTGGTTGCTGAGTGACAGTGATCTGGATGGAGTGGTTGCTGAGTGACAGTGATCTAGATGGAGTGGTTGCTGAGTGACAGTGATCTAGATGGAGTGGTTGCTGAGTGACAGTGATCTGGATCGGTCATTGATGAGTGACAGTGATCTGGATGGAATGGTTGCTGAGTGACAGTGATCTAGATGGAGTGGTTGCTGAGTGACAGTGATCTGGATGGTGTGGTTGCTGAGTGACAGTGATCTAGATGGAGTGGTTGCTGAGTGACAGTGATCTAGATGGAGTGGTTGCTGAGTGACAGTGATCTGGATGGGTCGTTGTTGAGTGACAGTGATCTGGATGGAGTGGTTGTTGAGTGACAGTGATCTGGATGGAGTGGATGTTGAGTGACAGTGATCTGGATGAAGTGGTTCCTGATTGACAGTGATCTATATGGAGCGGTTGCTGAGTGACAGTGATCTATATGCAGTGGTTGCTGAATGACAGTGATGTGGATGGATTGGTTGCTGAGTGACAGTGATCTGGATGGAGTGGTTGTTGTGCGACAGTGATCTGGATGGAGTGGTTGTTGAGTGACAGTCATCTGGATGGAGTTGTATCTGAGTGACAGTGATCTGGATGGAGTGGTTGTTGAGTGACAGTGATCTGGATGGAGTGGTTGTTGAGTGACAGTGATCTGGATGGAGTGGTTGTTGAGTGACAGTGATCTGGATGGAGTTGTTTCTGAGTGACAGTGATCTGGATGGAGTGGTTGTTGAGTGACAGTGATCTGGATGGTGTTGTTTCTGAGTGACAGTGATCTGGATGGAGTGGTTGTTGAGTGACAGTGATCTAAAAGGAGTAGTTGCTGAGTGACAGTGATCTAGATGGAGTGGTTGCTGAATGACAGTGATCTGGATGGAGTTGTTGCTGAGTGACAGTGATCTGGATGGAATGGTTGCTGAGTGACAGTGATCTGGATGGAGTGGTTGCTGAGTGACAGTCATCTGGATGGAGTGGTGGCTGAGTGACAGTGATCTGGATGGAGTGGTTGCTGAGTGACAGTGATCTAGATGGAGTGGTTGCTGAGTGACAGTGATCTGGATGGAGTGGTTGCTGAGTGACAGTGATCTGGATGGAGTGGTTGCTGAGTGACAGTGATCTAGATGGAGTGGTTGCTGAGTGACAGTGATCTAGATGGAGTGGTTGCTGAGTGACAGTGTTCTAGATGGAGTGGTTGTTGAGTGACAGTGATCTGGATGGGTGGTTTCTGAGAGACAGTGATCTGGATGGAGTGGTTGCTGAGTGACAGTGATCTGGATGGAGTCGTTGCTGAGTGACAGTGATCTAGATGGAGTGGTTGCTGAGTGACAGTGATCTGGATGGAGTGGTTGTTGAATGAAAGTGATCTGGATGGAGTGGTTGCTGAGTGACAGTGATCTAGATTGAGTGGTTGTTGAGTGACAGTGATCTGGATGGAGTGGTTGTTGAGTGACAGTGATCTGGATGGAGTGGTTGCTGAGTGACAGTGATCGAGATGGAGTCGTTGCTGAATGACAGTGATCTGGATGGAGTGGTTGCTGGGTGACAGTGATCTGTATGGAGTGGTTGCTGAGTGACAGTGATCTGGATGGAGTGGTTGCTGAATGACAGTGATCTAGATGGAGTAGCTGCTGAGTGACAGTGATCTAGATGGAGTGGTTGCTGAATGACAGTGATCTGGATGGAGTGGTTGCTGAGTGACAGTGATCTGGATGGAATGGTTGCTGAGTGACAGTTAACTGGATGGAGTGGTTGCTGAGTGACAGTGATCTGGATGGAGTGGTGGCTGAGTGACAGTGATCTGGATGGAGTGGTTGCTGAGTGACAGTGATCTAGATGGAGTGGTTGCTGAGTGACAGTGATCTGGATGGAGTGATTTCTGAGTGACAGTGATCTGGATGGAGTGGTTGCTGAGTGACAGTGATCTGGAAGAGTCGTTGCTGAGTGGGAGTGATCTGGATGGAGTGGTTGCTGAGTGACAGTGATCTGGAGGGGTGGTTGTTGAGTGACAGTGATCTGGATGGAGTGGTTGTTGAGTGAAAGTGATCTGGATGGAGTGGTTGCTGCGTGACAGTGATCTAGATGTTTTGGTTGCTGAATGACAATGATCTAGATGGAGTGGTTGCTGAGTGACAGTGATCTGGTTGAGTGGTTGCTGAATGACAGTGATCTGGATGGAGTGGTTGCTGAGGGACAGTGATCTGGATGGAGTGGTTGTGGACTGACAGTGATCTGGATGGAGTGGTTGCTGAGTGACAGTGATCTAGATGGAGTGGTTGTTGAGTGACAGTGATCTGGATGGAGTGGTTGCTGAGTGACAGTGATCTGGATGGATTGTTTGCTGAGTGACAGTGATCGAGATGGAGTGGTTGCTGGATGACAGCGATCTGGATGGAGTGGTTGCTGAGTGACAGTGATCTGTATGGAGTGGTTGCTGAGTGACAGCGATCTAGATGGAGTGGTTGCTGAGTGACAGTGATCTGGATGGAGTGGTTGCTGAGTGACAGTGATCTGGATGGAGTGGATGCTGAGTGACAGTGATCTGCATGGAGTGGTTGCTGAGTGACAGTGATCTGGATGGGTCGTTGCTGAGTGAGAGTGATCTGGATGGAGTGGTTGCTGAGTGACAGTGATCTGGAGGGGTGGTTGTTGAGTGACAGTGATCTGGATGGAGTGGTTGCTGAGTGACAGTGATCTGGATGGAGTGGTTGCTGAGTGACAGTGATTAGGATGGAGTGCTTGCTGAGTGACAGTGATCTGGATGGAGTGGTTGCTGAATGACAGTGATCTGGATGGAGTGGTAGCTGAGTGACAGTGATCTGGATGAGTGGTTGCTGAGTGACAGTGATCTAGATGGAGTGGTTGCTGAGTGACAGTGTTCTAGATGGAGTGGTTGCTGAGTGACAGTGATCTGGATGGAGTGGTTGCTGGGTGACAGTGATCTGAATTGAGTGGTTGCTGAGTGACAGTGATCTGGATGGAGTGGTTGCTGAGTGACAGTGATCTAGATGGAGTGGTTGCTGAGTGACAGTGATCTGGATGGAGTGGTTGCTGAGTGACAGTGATCTAGATGGAGTGGTTGCTGAATGAGAGTGATCTAGATGGATTGGTTGCTGAGTGACAGTGATCTGGTTGAGTGGTTTCTGAATGTCAGTGATCTGGATGGAGTGGTTGCTGAGTGACAGTGATCTGGATGGAGTGGTTGTTGAATGACAGTGAACTGGATGGAGTGGTTGCTGAGTGACAGTGATCTAGATGGAGTGGTTGTTGAGTGACAGAGATCTGGATGGAGTGGTTGCTGAGTGACAGTGATCTGGATGGAGTGGTTGCTGAGTGACAGTGATCGAGATGGAGTCGTTGCTGAATGACAGTGATCTGGATGGAGTGGTTGCTGAGTGACAGTGATCTGTATGGAGTGGTTGCTGAGTGACAGTGTTCTGGATGGAGTGGTTGCTCAATCACAGTGATCTGGATGGAGTAGTTGCTGAGTGACAGTGATCTAGATGGAGTGGTTGCTGAATGACAGTGATCTGGATGGAGTGGTTGCTGAGTGACAGTGATCTAGATGGAGTGGTTGTTGAGTGACAGTGATCTGGATGGAGTGGTTGCTGTGTGACAGTGATCTGGATGGAGTGGTTGCTGAGTGACAGTGATCGAGATGGAGTGGTTGCTGAATGACAGTGATCTGGATGGAGTGGTTGCTGAGTGACAGTGATCTGCATGGAGTGGTTGCTGAGTGCCAGTGATCTAGATGGAGTGGTTGCTGAGTGACAGTGATCTAGATGGATTGGTTGCTGAGTGACAGTGATCTGGATGAGTTGTTGCTGAGTGACAGTGATCTACATGGAGTGGTTGCTGAGTGACAGTGATCTGGATGGAGTGGTTGCTGAGTGACAGTGATCTAGATGTAGTGGTTGCTGAGTGACAGTGATCTAGATGGTGTGGTTGCTGAGTGACAGTGATCTAGATGGGGTGGTTGCTGAGTGACAGTGATCTAGATGGAGTGGTTGCTGAGTGACAGTGATCTGGATGGAGTGGTTGCTGAGTGACAGTGACCTGGATGGGTCGTTGTTGAGCGACAGTGATCTGGCTGGAGTGGTTGCTGATTGACAGTGATCTAGATGGAGTGGTTGCTGAGTGACAGTGATCTGGTTGAGTGGTTGCTGAGTGACAGTGATCTAGATGGAGTGGTTGCTGAACGACAGTGATCTAGATGTAGTGGTTGCTGAGTGACAGTGATCTGGATGGAGTGGTTGTTGAATGACAGTGATCTGGATGGAGTGGTTGCTGATTGACAGTGATCTGGATGAGTGGTTGCTGAGTGACAGTGATCTAGATGGAGTGGTTGCTGAGTGACAGTGATCTAGATGGAGTGGTTGCTGAGTGACAGTGATCTAGATGGAGTGGTTGCTGAGTGACAGTGTTCTAGATGGAGTGGTTGTTGAGTGACAGTGATCTGGATGGAGTGGTTTCTGAGAGACAGTGATCTGGATGGAGTTGTTGCTGAGTGACAGTGATCTGGATGGAGTCGTTGCTGAGTGACAGTGATCTAGATGGAGTGGTTGCTGAGTGACAGTGATCTAGATGGAGTGGTTGCTGACTGACAGTGATCTGGATGGAGTGGTTGCTGAGTGACAGTGATCTAGATGGAGTGGTTGCTGAATGACAGTGATCTAGATGGAGTGGTTGCTGAGTGACAGTGATCTGGTTGAGTGGTTGCTGAATGACAGTGATCTGGATGGAGTGGTTGCTGAGTGACAGTGATCTGGATGGAGTGGTTGTTGAATGAAAGTGATCTGGATGGAGTGGTTGCTGAGTGACAGTGATCTAGATTGAGTGGTTGTTGAGTGACAGTGATCTGGATGGAGTGGTTGCTGAGTGACAGTGATCGAGATGGAGTCGTTGCTGAATGACAGTGATCTGGATGGAGTGGTTGCTGAGTGACAGTGATCTGTATGGAGTGGTTGCTGAGTGACAGTGATCTGGATGGAGTGGTTGCTGAATGACAGTGATCTAAAAGGAGTAGTTGCTGAGTGACAGTGATCTAGATGGAGTGGTTGCTGAATGACAGTGATCTGGATGGAGTGGTTGCTGAGTGACAGTGATCTGGATGGAATGGTTGCTGAGTGACAGTGATCTGGATGGAGTGGTTGCTGAGTGACAGTCATCTGGATGGAGTGGTGGCTGAGTGACAGTGATCTGGATGGAGTGGTTGCTGAGTGACAGTGATCTAGATGGAGTGGTTGCTGAGTGACAGTGATCTGGATGGAGTGGTTGCTGAGTGACAGTGATCTGGATGGAGTGGTTGCTGAGTGACAGTGATCTAGATGGAGTGGTTGCTGAGTGACAGTGATCTAGATGGAGTGGTTGCTGAGTGACAGTGTTCTAGATGGAGTGGTTGTTGAGTGACAGTGATCTGGATGGGTGGTTTCTGAGAGACAGTGATCTGGATGGAGTGGTTGCTGAGTGACAGTGATCTGGATGGAGTCGTTGCTGAGTGACAGTGATCTAGATGGAGTGGTTGCTGAGTGACAGTGATCTGGATGGAGTGGTTGTTGAATGAAAGTGATCTGGATGGAGTGGTTGCTGAGTGACAGTGATCTAGATTGAGTGGTTGTTGAGTGACAGTGATCTGGATGGAGTGGTTGTTGAGTGACAGTGATCTGGATGGAGTGGTTGCTGAGTGACAGTGATCGAGATGGAGTCGTTGCTGAATGACAGTGATCTGGATGGAGTGGTTGCTGGGTGACAGTGATCTGTATGGAGTGGTTGCTGAGTGACAGTGATCTGGATGGAGTGGTTGCTGAATGACAGTGATCTAGATGGAGTAGCTGCTGAGTGACAGTGATCTAGATGGAGTGGTTGCTGAATGACAGTGATCTGGATGGAGTGGTTGCTGAGTGACAGTGATCTGGATGGAATGGTTGCTGAGTGACAGTTAACTGGATGGAGTGGTTGCTGAGTGACAGTGATCTGGATGGAGTGGTGGCTGAGTGACAGTGATCTGGATGGAGTGGTTGCTGAGTGACAGTGATCTAGATGGAGTGGTTGCTGAGTGACAGTGATCTGGATGGAGTGATTTCTGAGTGACAGTGATCTGGATGGAGTGGTTGCTGAGTGACAGTGATCTGGAAGAGTCGTTGCTGAGTGGGAGTGATCTGGATGGAGTGGTTGCTGAGTGACAGTGATCTGGAGGGGTGGTTGTTGAGTGACAGTGATCTGGATGGAGTGGTTGTTGAGTGAAAGTGATCTGGATGGAGTGGTTGCTGCGTGACAGTGATCTAGATGTTTTGGTTGCTGAATGACAATGATCTAGATGGAGTGGTTGCTGAGTGACAGTGATCTGGTTGAGTGGTTGCTGAATGACAGTGATCTGGATGGAGTGGTTGCTGAGGGACAGTGATCTGGATGGAGTGGTTGTGGACTGACAGTGATCTGGATGGAGTGGTTGCTGAGTGACAGTGATCTAGATGGAGTGGTTGTTGAGTGACAGTGATCTGGATGGAGTGGTTGCTGAGTGACAGTGATCTGGATGGATTGTTTGCTGAGTGACAGTGATCGAGATGGAGTGGTTGCTGGATGACAGCGATCTGGATGGAGTGGTTGCTGAGTGACAGTGATCTGTATGGAGTGGTTGCTGAGTGACAGCGATCTAGATGGAGTGGTTGCTGAGTGACAGTGATCTGGATGGAGTGGTTGCTGAGTGACAGTGATCTGGATGGAGTGGATGCTGAGTGACAGTGATCTGCATGGAGTGGTTGCTGAGTGACAGTGATCTGGATGGGTCGTTGCTGAGTGAGAGTGATCTGGATGGAGTGGTTGCTGAGTGACAGTGATCTGGAGGGGTGGTTGTTGAGTGACAGTGATCTGGATGGAGTGGTTGCTGAGTGACAGTGATCTGGATGGAGTGGTTGCTGAGTGACAGTGATTAGGATGGAGTGCTTGCTGAGTGACAGTGATCTGGATGGAGTGGTTGCTGAATGACAGTGATCTGGATGGAGTGGTAGCTGAGTGACAGTGATCTGGATGAGTGGTTGCTGAGTGACAGTGATCTAGATGGAGTGGTTGCTGAGTGACAGTGTTCTAGATGGAGTGGTTGCTGAGTGACAGTGATCTGGATGGAGTGGTTGCTGGGTGACAGTGATCTGAATTGAGTGGTTGCTGAGTGACAGTGATCTGGATGGAGTGGTTGCTGAGTGACAGTGATCTAGATGGAGTGGTTGCTGAGTGACAGTGATCTGGATGGAGTGGTTGCTGAGTGACAGTGATCTAGATGGAGTGGTTGCTGAATGAGAGTGATCTAGATGGATTGGTTGCTGAGTGACAGTGATCTGGTTGAGTGGTTTCTGAATGTCAGTGATCTGGATGGAGTGGTTGCTGAGTGACAGTGATCTGGATGGAGTGGTTGTTGAATGACAGTGAACTGGATGGAGTGGTTGCTGAGTGACAGTGATCTAGATGGAGTGGTTGTTGAGTGACAGAGATCTGGATGGAGTGGTTGCTGAGTGACAGTGATCTGGATGGAGTGGTTGCTGAGTGACAGTGATCGAGATGGAGTCGTTGCTGAATGACAGTGATCTGGATGGAGTGGTTGCTGAGTGACAGTGATCTGTATGGAGTGGTTGCTGAGTGACAGTGTTCTGGATGGAGTGGTTGCTCAATCACAGTGATCTGGATGGAGTAGTTGCTGAGTGACAGTGATCTAGATGGAGTGGTTGCTGAATGACAGTGATCTGGATGGAGTGGTTGCTGAGTGACAGTGATCTGGATGGAATGGTTGCTGAGTGACAGTGATCTGGATGGAACGGTTGCTGAGTGACAGTGATCTGGATGGGGTGGTTGCTGAGTGACAGTGATCTGGATGGAGTGGTTGCTGAGTGACAGTGATCTGGATGGAGTGGTTGCTGAGTGACAGTGATCTAGATGGAGTGGTTGCTGAATGACAGTGATCTGGATGGAGTGGTTGCTGAGTGACAGTGATCTGGATGGAGTGGTTGCTGAGTGACAGTGATCTAGATGGAGTGGTTGCTGAGTGACAGTGATCTGGATGGAGTGGTTGCTGAGTGACAGTGATCTGGATGGAGTGTTTGCTGAGTGACATAGATCTGGATGAAGTGGTTGCTGAATGACAGTGATCTAGATGGAGTGGTTGCTGAGTGACAGTGATCTAGATGGAGTGGTTGCTGAATGACAGTGATCTAGATGGAGTGGTTGCTGAGTGACAGTGATCTGGATGGAACGGTTGCTGAGTGACAGTGATCTGGATGGGGTGGTTGCTGAGTGACAGTGATCTGGATGGAGTGGTTGCTGAGTGACAGTGATCTGGATGGAGTGGTTGCTGAGTGACAGTGATCTAGATGGAGTGGTTGCTGAGTGACAGTGATCTGGATGGAGTGTTTGCTGAGTGACAGTGATCTGGATGGAGTGGTTGCTGAGTGACAGTGATCTAGATGCAGTGGTTGCTGAGTGACAGTGATCTGGATGGAGTTGTTGCTGAGTGACAGTGATCTTGATGGGTCGTTGTTGAGTGCCAGTGATCTAGATGGAGTGGTTGCTGAGTGACAGTTATCTGGAAGGAGTGGTTGCTGAGTGACTGTGATCTGGATGGGTCGTTGTTGAGTGACAGTGATCTGGATGGAATGGTTGTTGAGTGACAGTGATCGGGATGGAGTGGTTGCTGAGTGACAGTGATCTAGATGGAGTGGTTGCTGAGTGACATTGATCTGGATGGAGTGGTTGCTGAGTGACAGTGATCTAGATGGAGTGGTTGCTGAATGACAGTGATCTGGATGGAGTGGTTGCGGAATGACAGTGATATGGATGGAGTGGTTTTTGAGTGACAGTGATCTAGATGGAGTGGTTGTTGAGTGACAGTGATCTGGATGGAGTGGTTGCTGAATGACAGTGATCTAGATGGAGTGGTTGCTGAATGACAGGGATCTGGATGGAGTGGTTGTTGAGTGACAGTGATCTAGATGGAGTGGTTGTTGAGTGACAGTGATCTGGATGGAATGGTTGTTGAGTGACAGTGATCGGGATGAAGTGGTTGCTGAGTGACAGTGATCTAGATGGAGTGGTTGCTGAGTGACATTGAACTGGATGGAGTGGTTGCTGAGTGACAGTGATCTAGATGGAGTGGTTGCTGAATGACAGTGATCTGGATGGAGTGGTTGCTGAATGACAGTGATCTGGATGGAGTGGTTGTTGAGTGACAGTGATCTAGATGGAGTGGTTGTTGAGTGACAGTGATCTGGATGGAGTGGTTGCTGAGTGACAGTGATCTGGATGGAGTGGTTGTTGAGTGACAGTGATCTGGATGGAGTGGTTGCTGAGTGACAGTGATCTGGATGGAGTGGTTGTTGAGTGACAGTGATCTGGATGGAGTGGTTGCTGAGTGACAGTGATCTGGATGGAGTGGATGTTGAGTGAGAGTGATCTGGATGGAGTGGTTGCTGAGTGACAGTGATCTGGATGGAGTGGTTGCTGAGTGACAGTGATCTAGATGGAGTGGTTGCTGAGTGACAGTGATTTGGTTGGAGTGGTTGCTGAGTGACAGTGATCTGGATGGAGTGGTTGCTGAGTGACAGTGATCTGGATGGAGTGGTTGTTGAGTGACAGTGATCTGGATGGAGTGGTTGCTGAGTGACAGTGATCCGGATGGAGTGGTTGCTGAGTGACAGTGATCTGGATGGAGTGGTTGTTGAGTGACAGTGATCTGAATGGAGTGATTGTTGAGTGACAGTGATCTGGATGGAGTGGTTGCTGAGTGACAGTGATCTCGATGGAGTGGTTGCTGAGTGACAGTGATCTGGATGAGTGGTTGCTGAATGACAGTGATCTAGATGGAGTGGTTGCTGAGTGACAGTGATCTAGATGGAGTGGTTGCTGAGTGACAGTGATCTAGATGGAGTGGTTGCTGAGTGACAGTGTTCTAGATGGAGTGGTTGTTGAGTGACAGTGATCTGGATGGAGTGGTTGCTGAGAGACAGTGATCTGAATGGAGTGGTTGCTGAGTGACAGTGATCTGGATGGAGTGGTTGCTGACTGACAGTGATCTGGATGGAGTGGTTGCTGAGTGACAGTGATCTAGATGGTGTGGTTGCTGATTGACAGTGATCTAGATGGAGTGGTTGCTGAGTGACAGTGATCTGGTTGAGTGGTTGCTGAATGACAGTGATCTGGATGGAGTGGTTGCTGAGTGACAGTGATCTGGATGGAGTGGTTGTTGAATGACAGTGATCTGGATGGAGTGGTTGCTGAGTGACAGTGATCTAGATGGAGTGGTTGTTGAGTGACAGTGATCTGGATGGAGTGTTGCTGAGTGACAGTGATCGAGATGGAGTGGTTGCTGAATGACAGTGATCTGGATGGAGTGGTTGCTGAATGACAGTGATCTGGATGGAGTGGTTGCTGAGGGACAGTGATCTGGATGGAGTGGTTGTTGAATGACAGTGATCTGGATGGAGTGGTTGCTGAGTGACAGTGATCTAGATGGAGTAGTTGTTGAGTGACAGTGATCTGGATGGAGTGGTTGCTGAGTGACAGTGATCTGGATGGAGTGGTTGCTGAGTGACAGTGATCGAGATGGAGTGGTTGCTGAATGACAGTGATCTGGATGGAGTGGTTGCTGAGTGACAGTGATCTGTATGGAGTGGTTGCTGAGTGACAGTGATCCAGATGGAGTGGTTGCTGAGTGACAGTGATCTGGATGGAGTGGTTGCAGAGTGACAGTGATCTGGATGGAGTGGTTGCTGAGTGACAGTGATCTGGATGGAGTGGTTGCTGAGTGACAGTGATCTGGATGGAGTGGTTGCTGAGTGACAGTGATCAGGATGGCTCGTTGCTGAGTGACAGTGATCTGGATGGAGTGGTTGCTGAGTGAGAGTGATCTGGATGGAGTGGTTGTTGAGTGACAGTGATCTGGATGGAGTGGTTGCTGAGTGACAGTGATCTGGATGGAGTGGTTGCTGAGTGACAGTGATCTGGATGGAGTGCTTGCTGAGTGACAGTGATCTAGATGGAGTGGTTGCTGAATGACAGTGATCTGGATGGAGTGGTTGCTGAGTGACAGTGATCTGGATGAGTGGTTGCTGAGTGACAGTGATCTAGATGGAGTGGTTGCTGAGTGACAGTGATCTCGATGGAGTGGTTGCTGAGTGACAGTGATCTAGATGGCGTGGTTGCTGAGTGACAGTGTTCTAGATGGAGTGGTTGTTGAGTGACAGTGATCTGGATGGAGTGGTTGCTGAGAGACAGTGATCTGGATGGAGTGGTTGCTGATTGACAGTGATCTGGATGGAGTGGTTGCGGAGTGACAGTGATCTAGATGAAGTGGTTGCTGAGTGACAGTGATCTAGATGGAGTGGTTGCTGACTGACAGTAATCTGGATGGAGTGGTTGCTGAGTGACAGTGATCTAGATGGAGTGGTTGCTGAATGACAGTGATCTAGATGGAGTGGTTGCTGAGTGACAGTGATCTGGTTGAGTGGTTGCTGAATGACAGTGATCTGGATGGAGTGGTTGCTGAGTGACAGTGATCTGGATGGAGTGGTTGTTGACTGACAGTGATCTGGATGGAGTGCTTGCTGAGTGACAGTGATCTAGATGGAGTGGTTGCTGAATGACAGTGATCTGGATGGAGTGGTTGCTGAGTGACAGTGATCTGGATGAGTGGTTGCTGAGTGACAGTGATCTAGATGGAGTGGTTGCTGAATGACAGTGATCTAGATGGAGTGGTTGCTGAGTGACAGTGATCTAGATGGAGTGGTTGCTGAGTGACAGTGTTCTAGATGGAGTGTTTGTTGAGTGACAGTGATCTTGATGGAGTGGTTGTTGAATGACAGGGATCTGGATGGAGTGGTTGCTGAGTGACAGTGATCTAGACGGAGTGTTTGTTGAGTGACAGTGATCTGGATGGAGTGGTTGCTGAGTGATAGTGTTCTAGATGGAGTGCTTGTTGAGTGACAGTGATCTGGATGGAGTGGTTGTTGAATGACAGTGATCTGGATGGAGTGGTTGCTGAGTGACAGTGATCTAGATGGAGTGGTTGCTGAGTGACAGTGTTCTAGATGGAGTGTTTGTTGAGTGACAGTGATCTGGATGGAGTGGTTGTTGAATGACAGGGATCTGGATGGAGTGGTTGCTGAGTGACAGTGATCTAGACGGAGTGGTTGTTGAGTGACAGTGATCTGGATGTAGTGGTTGCTGAGTGATAGTGTTCTAGATGGAGTGCTTGTTGAGTGACAGTGATCTGGATGGAGTGGTTGTTGAATGACAGTGATCTGGATGGAGTGGTTGCTGAGTGACAGTGATCTAGATGGAGTGGTTGTTGAGTGAGAGTGATCTGGATGGAGTGGTTGCTGAGTGACAGTGATCTGGATGGAGTGGTTGCTGAGTGACAGTGATCGAGATGGAGTGGTTGCTGAATGACAGTGATCTGGATGGAGTGGTTGCTGAGTGACAGTGATCTGGATGGAGTGGTTGCTGAGTGATATTGATTTGGATGGAGTGGTTGCTGAATGACAGTGATCTAGATGGAGTGGTTGCTGAGTGACAGTGATCTAGATGGAGTGGTTGCTGAATGACAGTGATCTGAATGGAATGGTTGCTGAGTGACAGTGATCTGGATGGAATGGTTGCTGAGTGACAGTGATCTGGATGGAGTGGTTGCTGAGGTACAGTGATCTGGATGGAGTGGTTGCTGAGTGACAGTGATCTGGATGGAGTGGTTGCTGAGTGACAGTGATGTGGATGGCTCGTTGCTGAGTGAGAGTGATCTGGATGGAGTGGTTGCTGAGTGACAGTGATCTGGATGGAGTGGTTGCTGAGTGATAGTGTTCTAGATGGAGTGCTTGTTGAGTGACAGTGATCTGGATGGAGTGGTTGTTGAGTGACAGTGATCTGGATGGAGTGGTTGTTGAATGACAGTGATCTGGATGGAGTGGTTGCTGAGTGACAGTGATCTAGATGGAGTGGTTGTTGAGTGACAGTGATCTGGATGGAGTGGTTGCTGAGTGACAGTGATCTGGATGGAGTGGTTGCTGAGTGACAGTGATCGAGATGGAGTGGTTGCTGAATGACAGTGATCTGGATGGAGTGGTTGCTGAGTGACAGTGATCTGGATGGAGTGGTTGCTGAGTGATATTGATTTGGATGGAGTGGTTGCTGAATGACAGTGATCTAGATGGAGTGGTTGCTGAGTGACAGTGATCTAGATGGAGTGGTTGCTGAATGACAGTGATCTGAATGGAATGGTTGCTGAGTGACAGTGATCTGGATGGAATGGTTGCTGAGTGACAGTGATCTGGATGGAGTGGTTGCTGAGGTACAGTGATCTGGATGGAGTGGTTGCTGAGTGACAGTGATCTGGATGGAGTGGTTGCTGAGTGACAGTGATGTGGATGGCTCGTTGCTGAGTGAGAGTGATCTGGATGGAGTGGTTGCTGAGTGAGAGTGATCTGGGTGGAGTGGTTGTTGAGTGACAGTGATCTGGATGGAGTTGTTGCTGAGTGACAGTGATCTGGATGGAGTGGTTGCTGAGTGACAGTGATCTGGATGGAGTGCTTGCTGAGTGACAGTGATCTGGATGGAGTGCTTGCTGAGTGACAGTGATCTAGATGGAGTGGTTGCTGAATGACAGTGATCTGGATGAGTGGTTGCTGAGTGACAGTGATCTAGATGGAGTGGTTGCTGAGTGACAGTGATCTCGATGGAGTGGTTGCTGAGTGACAGTGATCCAGATGGCGTGGTTGCTGAGTGACAGTGTTCTAGATGGAGTGGTTGTTGAGTGACAGTGATCTGGATGGAGTGGTTGCTGAGAGACAGTGATCTGGATGGAGTGGTTGCTGAGTGACAGTGATCTGGATGGAGTGGTTGCGGAGAGACAGTGATCTAGATGAAGTGGTTGCTGAGTGACAGTGATCTAGAAGGAGTGGTTGCTGACTGACAGTGATCTGGATGGAGTGGTTGCTGAGTGACAGTGATCTAGATGGAGTGGTTGCTGAATGACAGTGATCTAGATGGAGTGGTTGCTGAGTGACAGTGATCTGGTTGAGTGGTTGCTGAATGACAGTGATCTGGATGGAGTGGTTGCTGAGTGACAGTGATCTGGATGGAGTGGTTGTTGAATGACAGTGATCTGGATGGAGTGCTTGCTGAGTGACAGTGATCTAGATGGAGTGGTTGCTGAATGACAGTGATCTGGATGGAGTGGTTGCTGAGTGACAGTGATCTGGATGGAGTGATTGCTGAGTGATAGTGATTTGGATGGAGTGGTTGCTGAATGACAGTGATCTAGATGGAGTGGTTGCTGAGTGACAGTGATCTAGATGGAGTGGTTGCTGAATGACAGTGATCTGAATGGAATGGTTGCTGAGTGACAGTGATCTGGATGGAATGGTTGCTGAGTGACAGTGATCTGGATGGAGTGGTTGCTGAGGTACAGTGATCTGGATGGAGTGGTTGCTGAGTGACAGTGATCTGGATGGAGTGGTTGCTGAGTGACAGAGATCTAGATGGAGTGGTTGCTGAGTGACATTGATCTGGATGGAGTGGTTGCTGAGTGACAGTGATCTGGATGGAGTGGTTGCTGAGTGACATTGATCTGGATGGAGTGGTTGCTGAATGACAGTGATCTAGATGGAGTGGTTGCTGAGTGACAGTGATCTAGACGGAGTGGTTGCTGAATGACAGTGATCTCGATGGAGTTGTTGCTGAGTGACAGTGATCTGGATGGAATGGTTGCTGAGTGACAGTGATCTGGATGGAGTGGTTGCTGAGTGACAGTGATCTGGATGGAGTGGTTGCTGAGTGACAGTGATCTGGATGGAGTGGTTGCTGAGTGACAGTGATCTAGATGGAGTGGTTGCTGAGTGACAGTGATCTAGATGGAGTGGTTGCTGAGTGACAGTGATCTGGATGGAGTGGTTGCTGAGGTACAGTGATCTGGATGGAGTGGTTGCTGAGTGACAGTGATCTAGATGGAGTGGTTGCTGAGTGACAGTGATCTGGATGGAGTTGTTGCTGAGTGACAGTGATCTGGATGGGTCGTTGTTGAGTGACAGTGATCTAGAAGGAGTGGTTGCTGAGTGACAGTGATCTAGATGGAGTGGTTGCTGAGTGACAGTGATCTGGAAGGAGTGGTTGCTGAGTGACTGTGATCTGGATGGGTTGTTGTTGAGTGACAGTGATCTGGATGGAATGGTTGCTGAGTGACAGTGATCGGGATGGAGTGGTTGCTGAGTGACAGTGATCTAGATGGAGTGGTTGCTGAGTGACATTGATCAGGATGGAGTGGTTGCTGAGTGACAGTGATCTAGATGGAGTGGTTGCTGAATGACAGTGATCTGGATGGAGTGGTTGCTGAATGACAGTGATCTGGATGGAGTGGTTGTTGAGTGACAGTGATCTCGATGGAGTGGTTGTTGAGTGACAGTGATCTGGATGGAGTGGTTGCTGAATGACAGTGATCTGGATGGAGTGGTTGCTGAATGGCAGTGATCTGGATGGAGTGGTTGTTGAGTGACAGTGATCTAGATGGAGTGGTTGTTGAGTGACAGTGATCTGGATGGAATGGTTGTTGAGTGACAGTGATCGGGATGGAGTGGTTGCTGAGTGACAGTGATCGAGATGGAGTGGTTGCTGAGTGACATTGATCTGGATGGAGTGGTTGCTGAGTGACAGTGATCTAGATGGAGTGGTAGCTGAATGACAGTGATCTGGATGGAGTGGTTGCTGAATGACAGTGATCTGGATGGAGTGGTTGTTGAGTGACAGTGATCTAGATGGAGTGGTTGTTGAGTGATAGTGATCTGGATGGAGTGGTTGCTGAGTGACAGTGATCTGGATGGAGTGGTTGTTGAGTGACAGTGATCTGGATGGAGTGGTTGCTGAGTGACAGTGATCTGGATGGAGTGGTTGTTGAGTGACAGTGATCTGGATGGAGTGGTTGCTGAGTGACAGTGATCTGGATGGAGTGGTTGTTGAGTGAGAGTGATCTGGATGGAGTGGTTGCTGAGTGACAGTGATCTGGATGGAGTGGTTGCTGATTGACAGTGATCTAGATGGAGTGGTTGCTGAGTGACAGTGATCTGGATGGAGAAGTTGCTGAGTGACAGTGATCTGGATGGAGTCGTTGCTGAGTGACAGTGATCTGGATGGAGTGGTTGTTGAGTGACAGTGATCTGGATGGAGTGGTTGCTGAGTGACAGTGATCTGGATGGAGTGGTTGCTGAGTGACAGTGATCTGGATGGAGTGGTTGTTGAGTGACAGTGATCTGAATGGAGTGATTGTTGAGTGACAGTGATCTGGATGGAGTGGTTGCAGAGTGACAGTGATCTCGATGGAGTGGTTGCTGAGTGACAGTGATCTGGATGAGTGGTTGCTGAGTGACAGTGATCTAGATGGAGTGGTTGCTGAGTGACAGTGATCTAGATGGAGTGGTTGCTGAGTGACAGTGATCTAGATGGAGTGGTTGCTGAGTGACAGTGTTCTAGATGGAGTGGTTGTTGAGTGACAGTGATCTGGATGGAGTGGTTGCTGTAAGACAGTGATCTGGATGGAGTGGTTGCTGAGTGACAGTGATCTAGATGGAGTGGTTGCTGAGTGACAGTGATCTAGATGGAGTGGTTGCTGACTGACAGTGATCTGGATGGAGTGGTTGCTGAGTGACAGTGATCTAGATGGAGTGGTTGCTGAATGACATTGATCTAGATGGAGTGGTTGCTGAGTGACAGTGATCTGGTTGAGTGGTTGCTGAATGACAGTGATCTGGATGGAGTGGTTGCTGAGTGACAGTGATCTGGATGGAGTGGTTGTTGAATGACAGTGATCTGGATGGAGTGGTTGCTGAGTGACAGTGATCTAGATGGAGTGGTTGTTGAGTGACAGTGATCTGGATGGAGTGGTTGCTGAGTGACAGTGATCTGGATGGAGTGGTTGCTGAGTGACAGTGATCGAGATGGAGTGGTTGCTGAATGACAGTGATCTGGATGGAGTGGTTGCTGAGTGACAGTGATCTGTATGGAGTGGTTGCTGAGTGACAGTGATCTAGATGGAGTGGTTGCGGAATGACAGTGATCTGGATGGAGTGGTTGCTGAGTGACAGTGATCTGATGGAATGGTTGCTGAGTGACAGTGATCTGGATGGAGTGGTTCCTGAGTGACAGTGATCTGGATGGAGTGGTTGCTGAGTGACAGCGATCTGGATGGAGTGGTTGCTGAGTGACAGTGATCTAGATGGAGTGGTTGCTGAGTGACAGTGATCTGGATGGAGTGGTTGCTGAGTGACAGTGATCTAGATGGAGTGGTTGCTGAGTGACATTGATCTGGATGGAGTGGTTGCTGAATGACAGTGATCTAGATGGAGTGGTTGCTGAGTGACAGTGATCTAGATGGAGTGGTTGCTGAATGACAGTGATCTGGATGGAATGGTTGCTGAGTGACAGTGATCTGGATGGAGTGGTTGCTGAGTGACAGTGATCTGGATGGAGTGGTTGATGAGTGACAGTGATCTAGATGGAGTGGTTGCTGAGTGACAGTGATCTAGATGGAGTGGTTGCTGAGTGACAGTGATCTGGATGGAGTGGTTGCTGAGTGACAGTGATCTGGATGGAGTGGTTGCTGAGTGACAGTGATCTAGATGGAGTGGTTGCTGAGTGACAGTGATCTGGATGGAGTTGTTGCTGAGTGACAGTGATCTGGATGGGTCGTTGTTGAGTGACAGTGATCTAGATGGAGTGGTTGCTGAGTGACAGTGATCTGGACGGAGTGGTTGCTGAGTGACAGTGATCTGGAAGGAGTGGTTGCTGAGTGACTGTGATCTGGATGGGTCATTGTTGAGTGACAGTGATCTGGATGGAATGGTTGTTTAGTGACAGTGATCGGGATGGAGTGGTTGCTGAGTGACTGTGATCTGGATGGAGTGGTTGCTGAGTGACAGTGATCTAGATGGAGTGGTTGCTGAATGACAGTGATCTGGATGGAGTGGTTGCTGAATGACAGTGTTATGGATGGAGTGGTTGTTGAGTGACAGTGATCTAGATGGAGTCGTTGTTGAGTGACAGTGATCAGGATGGAGTGGTTGCTGAATGACAGTGATCTGGATGGAGTGGTTGCTGAATGACAATGATCTGGATGGAGTGGTTGTTGAGTGATAGTGATCTAGATGGAGTGGTTGTTGAGTGACAGTGATCTGGATGAAATGGTTGTTGAGTGACAGCGATCGGGATGGAGTGGTTGCTGGGTGACAGTGATCTAGATGGAGTGGTTGCTGAGTGACATTGATCTGGATGGAGTGGTTGCTGAGTGACAGTGATCGAGATGGAGTGGTTGCTGAATGACAGTGATCTGGATGGAGTGGTTGCTGAATGACAGTGATCTGGATGGAGTGGTTGTTGAGTGACAGTGATCTAGATGGAGTGGTTGTTGAGTGACAGTGATCTGGATGGAGTGGTTGCTGAGTGACAGTGATCTGGATGGAGTGGTTGTTGAGTGACAGTGATCTGGATGGAGTGGTTGCTGAGTGACAGTGATCTGGATGGAGTGGTTGTTGAGTGACAGTGATCTGGATGGAGTGGTTGCTGAGTGACAGTGATCTGGATGGAGTGGTTGTTGAGTGACAGTGATCTGGATGGAGTGGTTGTTGAGTGACAGTGATCTGGATGGAGTGGTTGCTGAGTGACAGTGATCTAGATGGAGTGGTTGCTGAGTGACAGTGATCTGGATGGAGTGGTTGCTGAGTGACAGTGATCTGGATGGAGTGGTTGCTGAGTGACAGTGATCTGGATGGAGTGGTTGTTGAGTGACAGTGATCTGGATGGAGTGGTTGCTGAGTGACAGTGATCTGGATGGAGTGGTTGCTGAGTGACAGTGATCTGGATGGAGTGGTTGTTGAGTGACAGTGATCTGAATGGAGTGATTGTTGAGTGACAGTGATCTGGATGGAGTAGTTGCAGAGTGACAGTGATCTCGATGGAGTGGTTGCTGAGTGACAGTGATCTGGATGGAATGGTTGCTGAGTGACAGTGATCTGGATGGAGTGGTTGCTGAGTGACAGTGATCTGGATGGAGTGGTTGTTGAGTGACAGTGATCTGGATGGAGTGGTTGCTGAGTGACAGTGTTCTAGATGGAGTGGTTGTTGAGTGACAGTGATCTGGATGGAGTGGTTGCTGAGAGACAGTGATCTGGATGGAGTGGTTGCTGAGTGACAGTGATCTAGATGGAGTGGTTGCTGAGTGACAGTCATCTAGATGGAGTGGTTGCTGACTGACAGTGATCTGGATGGAGTGGTTGCTGAGTGACAGTGATCTAGATGGAGTGGTTGCTGAATGACAGTGATCTAGATGGAGTGGTTGCTGAGTGACAGTGATCTGGTTGAGTGGTTGCTGAATGACAGTGATCTGGATGGAGTGGTTGCTGAGTGACAGTGATCTGGATGGAGTGGTTGTTGAATGACAGTGATCTGGATGGAGTGGTTGCTGAGTGACAGTGATCTAGATGGAGTGGTTGTTGAGTGACAGTGATCTGGATGGAGTGGTTGCTGAGTGACAGTGATCTGGATGGAGTGGTTGCTGAGTGACAGTGATCGAGATGGAGTGGTTGCTGAATGACAGTGATCTGGATGGAGTGGTTGCTGAGTGACAGTGATCTGTATGGAGTGGTTGCTGAGTGACAGTGATCTAGATGGAGTGGTTGCTGAATGACAGTGATCTGGATGGAGTGGTTGCTGAGTGACAGTGATCTGATGGAATGGTTGCTGAGTGACAGTGATCTGGATGGAGTGGTTGCTGAGTGACAGTGATCTGGATGGAGTGGTTGCTGAGTGACAGTGATCTGGATGGAGTGGTTGCTGAGTGACAGTGATCTGGATGGAGTGGTTGCTGAGTGACAGTGATCTAGATGGAGTGGTTGCTGAATGACAGTGATCTGGATGGAGTGGTTGCTGAATGACAGTGATCTAGATGGAGTGGTTGCTGAGTGACAGTGATCTAGATGGAGTGGTTGCTGAATGACAGTGATCTCGATGGAGTGGTTGCTGAGTGACAGTGATCTGGATGGAATGGTTGCTGAGTGACAGTGATCTGGATGGAGTGGTTGCTGAGTGACAGTGATCTGGATGGAGTGGTTGATGAGTGACAGTGATCTAGATGGAGTGGTTGCTGAGTGACAGTGATCTAGATGGAGTGGTTGCTGAGTGACAGTGATCGGGATGGAGTGGTTGCTGAGTGACAGTGATCTGGATGGAGTGGTTGCTGAGTGACAGTGATCTAGATGGAGTGGTTGCTGAGTGACAGTGATCTGGATGGAGTTGTTGCTGAGTGACAGTGATCTGGATGGGTCGTTGTTGAGTGACAGTGATCTAGATGGAGTGGTTGCTGAGTGACAGTGATCTAGATGGAGTGGTTGCTGAGTGACAGTGATCTGGAAGGAGTGGTTGCTGAGTGACTGTGATCTGGATGGGTCGTTGTTGAGTGACAGTGGTCTGGATGGAATGGTTGTTTAGTGACAGTGATCGGGATGGAGTGGTTGCTGAGTGACAGTGATCTAGATGGAGTGGTTGCTGAGTGACATTGATCTGGATGGAGTGGTTGCTGAGTGACAGTGATCTGGATGGAATGGTTGCTGAGTGACAGTGATCTGGATGGAGTGGTTGCTGAGTGACAGTGATCTGGATGGAGTGGTTGATGAGTGACAGTGATCTAGATGGAGTGGTTGCTGAGTGACAGTGATCTAGATGGAGTGGTTGCTGAGTGACAGTGATCGGGATGGAGTGGTTGCTGAGTGACAGTGATCTGGATGGAGTGGTTGCTGAGTGACAGTGATCTAGATGGAGTGGTTGCTGAGTGACAGTGATCTGGATGGAGTTGTTGCTGAGTGACAGTGATCTGGATGGGTCGTTGTTGAGTGACAGTGATCTAGATGGAGTGGTTGCTGAGTGACAGTGATCTAGATGGAGTGGTTGCTGAGTGACAGTGATCTGGAAGGAGTGGTTGCTGAGTGACTGTGATCTGGATGGGTCGTTGTTGAGTGACAGTGGTCTGGATGGAATGGTTGTTTAGTGACAGTGATCGGGATGGAGTGGTTGCTGAGTGACAGTGATCTAGATGGAGTGGTTGCTGAGTGACATTGATCTGGATGGAGTGGTTGCTGAGTGACAGTGATCTAGATGGAGTGGTTGCTGAATGACAGTGATCTGGATGGAGTGGTTGCTGAATGACAGTGTTATGGATGGAGTGGTTGTTGAGTGACAGTGATCTAGATGGAGTCGTTGTTGAGTGACAGTGATCTGGATGGAGTGGTTGCTGAATGACAGTGATCTGGATGGAGTGGTTGCTGAATGACAATGATCTGGATGGAGTGGTTGTTGAGTGATAGTGATTTAGATGGAGTGGTTGTTGAGTGACAGTGATCTGGATGGAATGGTTGTTGAGTGACAGTGATCGGGATGGAGTGGTTGCTGAGTGACAGTGATCTAGATGGAGTAGTTGCTGAGTGACATTGATCTGGATGGAGTGGTTGCTGAGTGACAGTGATCGAGATGGAGTGGTTGCTGAATGACAGTGATCTGGATGGAGTGGTTGCTGAATGACAGTGATCTGGATGGAGTGGTTGTTGAGTGACAGTGATCTAGATGGAGTGGTTGTTGAGTGACAATGATCTGGATGGAGTGGTTGCTGAGTGACAGTGATCTGGATGGAGTGGTTGTTGAGTGACAGTGATCAGGATGGAGTGGTTGCTGAGTGACAGTGATCTGGATGGAGTGGCTGTTGAGTGACAGTGATCTGGATGGAGTGGTTGCTGAGTGACAGTGATCTGGATGGAGTGGTTGTTGAGTGAGAGTGATCTGGATGGAGTGGTTGTTGAGTGACAGTGATCTGGATGGAGTGGTTGCTGAGGGACAGTGATCTAGATGGAGTGGTTGCTGAGTGACAGTGATCTGGATGGAGTGGTTGCTGAGTGACAGTGATCTGGATGGAGTGGTTGCTGAGTGACAGTGATCTGGATGGAGTGGTTGTTGAGTGACAGTGTTCTGGCTGGAGTGGTTGCTGAGTGACAGTGATCTGGATGGAGTGGTTGCTGAGTGACAGTGATCTGGATGGAGTGGTTGTTGAGTGACAGTGATCTGTATGGAGTGATTGTTGAGTGACAGTGATCTGGATGGAGTGGTTGCAGAGTGACAGTGATCTCGATGGAGTGGTTGCTGATTGACAGTGATCTGGATGGAATGGTTGCTGAGTGACAGTGATCTGGATGGAGTGGTTGCTGAGTGACAGTGATCTAGATGGAGTGGTTGTTGAGTGACAGTGATCTGGATGGAGTGGTTGCTGAGTGACAGTGATGTGGATGGAGTGGTTGTTGAGTGACTGTGATCTGGATGGAGTGGTTGCTGAGTGACAGTGATCTGGATGGAGTTGTTGCTGAGTGACAGTGATCTGGATGGATCGTTGTTGAGTGACAGTGATCTAGATGGAGTGGTTGCTGAGTGACAGTGATCTATTTGGAGTTGTTGCTGAGTGACAGTGATCTGGAAGGAGTGGTTGCTGAGTGACTGTGATCTGGATGGGTAGTTGTTGAGTGACAGTGATCTGGATGGAATGGTTGTTGAGTGACAGTGATCGGGATGGAGTGGTTGCTGAGTGACAGTGATCTAGATGGAGTGGTTGCTGAGTGACATTGATCTAGATGGAGTGGTTGCTGAGTGACAGTGATCTAGATGGAGTGGTTGCTGAATGACAGTGATCTGGATGGAGTGGTTGCTGAATGACATTGATCTGGATGGAGTGGTTGTTGAGTGACAGTGATCTAGATGGAGTGGTTGTTGAGTGACAGTGATCTGGTTGGAGTGGTTGCTGAATGACAGTGATCTGGATGGAGTGGTTGCTGAATGACATTGATCTGGATGGAGTGGTTGTTGAGTGACAGTGATCTAGATGGAGTGGTTGTTGAGTGACAGTGATCTGGATGGAATGGTTGTTGAGTGACAGTGATCGGGATGGAGTGGTTGCTGAGTGACAGTGATCTAGATGGAGTGGTTGCTGAGTGACATTGATCTGGATGGAGTGGTTGCTGAGTGACAGTGATCTAGATTGAGTGGTTGCTGAATGACAGTGATCTGGATGGAGTGGTTGCTGAATGACAGTGATCTGGATGGAGTGGTTGTTGAGTGACAGTGATCTAGATGGAGTGGTCGTTGAGTGACAGTGATCTGGATGGAGTGGTTGCTGAGTGACAGTGATCTGGAAGGAGTGGTTGTTGAGTGACAGTGATCTGGATGGAGTGGTTGCTGAGTGACAGTGATCTGGATGGAGTGGTTGTTGAGTGACAGTGATCTGGATGGAGTGGTTGCTGAGTGACAGTGATCTGGATGGAGTGGTTGTTGAGTGAGAGTGATCTGGATGGAGTGGTTGCTGAGTGACAGTGATCTGGATGGAGTGGTTGCTGAGTGACAGTGATCTAGATGGAGTGGTTGCTGAGTGACAGTGATCTGGATGGAGTGGTTGCTGAGTGACAGTGATCTGGATGGAGTGGTTGCTGAGTGACAGTGATCCGGATGGAGTGGTTGTTTAGTGACAGTGATCTGGATGGAGTGGTTGCTGAGTGACAGTGATCTGGATGGAGTGGTTGCTGAGTGACAGTGATCTGGATGGAGTGGTTGTTGAGTGACAGTGATCTGAATGGAGTGATTGTTGAGTGACAGTGATCTGGATGGAGTGGTTGCTGAGTGACAGTGATCTCGATGGAGTGGTTTCTGAGTGACAGTGATCTGGATGGAATGGTTGCTGAGTGACAGTGATCTGGATGAAGTGGTTGCTGAGTGACAGTGATCTGGATGGAGTGGTTGTTGAGTGACAGTGATCTGGATGGAGTGGTTGCTGAGTGAGAGTGATCTGGATGTAGCGGTTGCTGAGTGACAGTGATCTGGATGGAGTGGTTGTTGAGTGACTGTGATCTGGATGGAGTGGTTGCTGAGTGACAGTGATCTAGATGGAGTGGTTGCTGAGTGACAGTGATCTAGATGGAGTGGTTGCTGAGTGAGAGTGATCTGGATGGAGTGGTTGCTGAGTGACAGTGATCTAGATGGAGTGGTTGCTGAATGACAGTGATCTGGATGGAGTGGTTGCTGAGAGACAGTGATCTGGATGGAGTGGTTGCTGAGTGACATTGATCTAGATGGAGTGGGTGCTGAGTGAGAGTGATCTGGATGTAGCGGTTGCTGAGTGACAGTGATCTGGATGGAGTGGTTGCTGAGTGACTGTGATCTGGATGGATTGGTTGTTGAGTGACAGTGATCTAGATGGAATGGTTGAAGAGTGACAGTGATCTAGATGGAGTGGTTGCTGAGTGACAGTGATCTGGAAGGAGTGGTTGCTGAGTGACTGTGATCTGGATGGGTCGTTGTTGAGTGACAGTGATCTGGATGGAATGGTTGTTGAGTGACAGTGATCGGGATGGAGTGGTTGCTGAGTGACAGTGATCTAGATGGAGTGGTTGCTGAGTGACATTGATCTGGATGGAGTGGTTGCTGAGTGACCGTGATCTAGATGGAGTGGTTGCTGAATGACAGTGATCTGGATGGAGTGGTTGCTGAATGACAGTGATCTGGATGGAGTGCTTGTTGAGTGACAGTGATCTAGATGAAGTGGTTGTTGAGTGACAGTGATCTGGATGGAGTGGTTGCTGAATGACAGTGATCTGGATGGAGTGGTTGCTGAATGACAGTGATCTGGATGGAGTGGTTGTTGAGTGACAGTGATCTAGATGGAGTGGTTGTTGAGTGACAGTGATCTGGATGGAATGGTTGTTGAGTGACAGTGATCGGGATGGAGTGGTTGCTGAGTGACAGTGATCTAGATGGAGTGGTTGCTGAGTGACATTGATCTGGATGGAGTGGTTGCTGAGTGACAGTGATCTAGATTGAGTGGTTGCTGAATGACAGTGATCTGGATGGAGTGGTTGCTGAATGACAGTGATCTGGATGGAGTGGTTGTTGAGTGACAGTGATCTAGATGGAGTGGTCGTTGAGTGACAGTGATCTGGATGGAGTGGTTGCTGAGTGACAGTGATCTGGAAGGAGTGGTTGTTGAGTGACAGTGATCTGGATGGAGTGGTTGCTGAGTGACAGTGATCTGGATGGAGTGGTTGTTGAGTGACAGTGATCTGGATGGAGTGGTTGCTGAGTGACAGTGATCTGGATGGAGTGGTTGTTGAGTGAGAGTGATCTGGATGGAGTGGTTGCTGAGTGACAGTGATCTGGATGGAGTGGTTGCTGAGTGACAATGATCTGGATGGAGTGGTTGCTGAGAGACAGTGATCTGGATGGAGTGGTTGCTGAGTGACAGTGATCTGGATGGAGTGGTTGCTGAGTGACAGTGATCTGGATGGAGTGGTTGCTGAGTGACAGTGATCTGGATGGAGTGGTTGCTGAATGACAGTGATCTGGATGGAGTGGTTGTTGAGTGACAGTGATCTGAATGGAGTGATTGTTGAGTGCCAGTGATCTGGATGGAGTGGTTGCTGAGTGACAGTGATCTCGATGGAGTGGTTGCTGAGTGACAGTGATCTGGATGGATTGGTTGCTGAGTGACAGTGATCTGGATGGAGTGGTTGCTGAGTGACAGTGATCTGGATGGAGTGGTTGTTGAGTGACAGTGATCTGGATGGAGTGGTTGGTGAGTGAGAGTGATCTGGATGTAGCGGTTGCTGAGTGACAGTGATCTAGATGGAGTGGTTGTTGAGTGACTGTGATCTGGATGGAGTGGTTGCTGAGTGACAGTGATCTAGATGGAGTGGTTGCTGAGTGACAGTGATCTAGATGGAGTGGTTGCTGAGTGAGAGTGATCTGGATGGCGTGGTTGCTGAGTGACAGTGATCTAGATGGAGTGGTTGCTGAATGACAGTGATCTGGATGGAGTGGTTGCTGAGAGACAGTGATCTGGATGGAGTGGTTGCTGAGTGACAGTGATCTAGATGGAGTGGTTGCTGAGTGAGAGTGATCTGGATGTAGCGGTTGCTGAGTGACAGTGATCTGGATGGAGTGGTTGCTGAGTGACAGTGATCTGGATGGATTGGTTGTTGAGTGACAGTGATCTAGATGGAATGGTTGCTGAATGACAGTGATCTGGATGGAGTGGTTGCTGAGAGACAGTGATCTGGATGGAGTGGTTGCTGAGTGACAGTGATCTGGATGGAATGGTTGCTGAGTGACAGTGATCTGGATGGAGTGGTTGCTGAGTGACAGTGATCTGGATGGAGTGGTTGCTGAGTGACAGTGATCTGGATGGAGTGGTTGTGGAGTGACAGTGATCTGGATGGAGTGCTTGTTGAGTGACAGTGATCTAGATGGAATGGTTGCTGAATGACAGTGATCTAGATGGAGTGGTTGTTGAGTGAGAGTGATCTGGATGGAGTGTTTGTTGAGTGAGAGTGATCTGGATGGAGTGGATGCTGAGTGTCAGTGATCTGGATGGAGTGGTTGTTGAGTGACAGTGATCTAGATGGAATGGTTGCTGAATGACATTGATCTAGATGGAGTGGTTGCTGAATGACAGTGATCTGGATGGAGTGGTTGCTGAATGACAGTGATCTGGATGGAGTGGTTGTTGAGGGAGAGTGATCTGGATGGAGTGGTTGCTGAGTGACAGTGATCTGGATGGAGTGGTTGCTGAGTGACAGTGATCTAGATGGAGTGGTTGCTGAGTGACAGTGATCTGGATGGAGTGGTTGCTGAGTGACAGTGATCTGGATGGAGTAGTTGTTGAGTGACAGTGATCTGAATGGAGTGATTGTTGATTGACAGTGATCTGGATGGAGTGGTTGCTGAGTGACAGTGATCTCGATGGAGTGGTTGCTGAGTGACAGTGATCTGGATGGAATGGTTGCTGAGTGAAAGTGATCTGGATGGAGTGGTTGCTGAGTGACAGTGATCTGGATGGAGTGGTTGTTGAGTGACAGTGATCTGGATGGAGTGGTTGCTGAGTGACAGTGATCTGGATGGAGTGGTTGTTGAGTGACAGTGATCTGGATGGAGTGGTTGCTGAGTGACAGTGATCTAGATGGAGTGGTTGCTGAGTGACAGTGATCTAGATGGAATGGTTGCTGAGTGAGAGTGATCTGGATGTAGCGGTTGCTGAGTGACAGTGATCTGGATGGAGTGGTTGCTGAGTGACAGTGATCTGGATGGATTGGTTGTTGAGTGACAGTGATCTAGATGGAATGGTTGCTGAATGACAGTGATCTGGATGGAATGGTTGCTGAGAGACAGTGATCTGGATGGAGTGGTTGCTGAGTGACAGTGATCTGGATGGAATGGTTGCTGAGTGACAGTGATCTGGATGGAGTGGTTGCTGAGTGACAGTGATCTGGATGGAGTGGTTGCTGAGTGACAGTGATCTGGATGGAGTGGTTGTTGAGTGACTGTGATCTGGATGGAGTGGTTGCTGAGTGACAGTGATCTAGATGGAGTGGTTGCTGAGTGACAGTGATCTAGATGGAGTGGTTGCTGAGTGAGAGTGATCTGGATGGCGTGGTTGCTGAGTGACAGTGATCTAGATGGAGTGGTTGCTGAATGACAGTGATCTGGATGGAGTGGTTGCTGAGAGACAGTGATCTGGATGGAGTGGTTGCTGAGTGACAGTGATCTAGATGGAGTGGTTGCTGAGTGAGAGTGATCTGGATGTAGCGGTTGCTGAGTGACAGTGATCTGGATGGAGTGGTTGCTGAGTGACAGTGATCTGGATGGATTGGTTGTTGAGTGACAGTGATCTAGATGGAATGGTTGCTGAATGACAGTGATCTGGATGGAGTGGTTGCTGAGAGACAGTGATCTGGATGGAGTGGTTGCTGAGTGACAGTGATCTGGATGGAATGGTTGCTGAGTGACAGTGATCTGGATGGAGTGGTTGCTGAGTGACAGTGATCTGGATGGAGTGGTTGCTGAGTGACAGTGATCTGGATGGAGTGGTTGTGGAGTGACAGTGATCTGGATGGAGTGCTTGTTGAGTGACAGTGATCTAGATGGAATGGTTGCTGAATGACAGTGATCTAGATGGAGTGGTTGTTGAGTGAGAGTGATCTGGATGGAGTGGTTGTTGAGTGAGAGTGATCTGGATGGAGTGGATGCTGAGTGTCAGTGATCTGGATGGAGTGGTTGTTGAGTGACAGTGATCTAGATGGAATGGTTGCTGAATGACATTGATCTAGATGGAGTGGTTGCTGAATGACAGTGATCTGGATGGAGTGGTTGCTGAATGACAGTGATCTGGATGGAGTGGTTGTTGAGGGAGAGTGATCTGGATGGAGTGGTTGCTGAGTGACAGTGATCTGGATGGAGTGGTTGCTGAGTGACAGTGATCTAGATGGAGTGGTTGCTGAGTGACAGTGATCTGGATGGAGTGGTTGCTGAGTGACAGTGATCTGGATGGAGTAGTTGTTGAGTGACAGTGATCTGAATGGAGTGATTGTTGATTGACAGTGATCTGGATGGAGTGGTTGCTGAGTGACAGTGATCTCGATGGAGTGGTTGCTGAGTGACAGTGATCTGGATGGAATGGTTGCTGAGTGAAAGTGATCTGGATGGAGTGGTTGCTGAGTGACAGTGATCTGGATGGAGTGGTTGTTGAGTGACAGTGATCTGGATGGAGTGGTTGCTGAGTGACAGTGATCTGGATGGAGTGGTTGTTGAGTGACAGTGATCTGGATGGAGTGGTTGCTGAGTGACAGTGATCTAGATGGAGTGGTTGCTGAGTGACAGTGATCTAGATGGAATGGTTGCTGAGTGAGAGTGATCTGGATGTAGCGGTTGCTGAGTGACAGTGATCTGGATGGAGTGGTTGCTGAGTGACAGTGATCTGGATGGATTGGTTGTTGAGTGACAGTGATCTAGATGGAATGGTTGCTGAATGACAGTGATCTGGATGGAATGGTTGCTGAGAGACAGTGATCTGGATGGAGTGGTTGCTGAGTGACAGTGATCTGGATGGAATGGTTGCTGAGTGACAGTGATCTGGATGGAGTGGTTGCTGAGTGACAGTGATCTGGATGGAGTGGTTGCTGAGTGACAGTGATCTGGATGGAGTGGCTGTTGAGTGACAGTGATCTGGATGGAGTGGTTGTTGAGTGACAGTGATCTAGATGGTATGGTTGCTGAATGACAGTGATCTAGATGGAGTGGTTGTTGAGTGAGAGTGATCCGAATGGAGTGGTTGTTGAGTGAGAGTGATCTGGATGGAGTCGTTGCTGAGTGACAGTGATCTGGATGGAGTGGTTTTTGAGTGACAGTGATCTGGATGGAATGGTTGCTGAATGACAGTGATCTAGATGGAGTGGTTGTTGAGTGAGAGTGATCTGGATGGAGTGGTTGTTGAGTGACAGTGATCTGGATGGAGTGGTTGTTGAGTGACAGTGATCTAGATGGAATGGTTGCTGAATGACAGTGATCTCGATGGAGTGGTTGTTGAGTGAGAGTGATCTGGATGGAGTGGTTGTTGAGTGAGAGTGATCTGGATGGAGTGGTTGCTGAGTGACAGTGATCTGGATGGAGTGGTTGCTGAGTGACAGTGATCTAGAGGGAGTGGTTGCTGAGTGACAGTGATCTAGATGGAGTGGTTGTTGAGTGACAGTGATCTGGATGGAGTGGTTGCTGAGTGACAGTGATCTGGATGGAGTGGTTGCTGAGTGACAGTGATCTGGATGGAGTGGTTGTTGAGTGACAGTGATCTAGATGGAGACGTTGCTGAGTGACAGTGATCTAGATGGAGTGGTTGTTGAGTGAGAGTGATCTGGATGGAGTGGTTGCTGAGTGACAGTGATCTGGATAGAGTGGTTGCTGAGTGACAGTGATCTAGATGGAGTGGTTGCTGAGTGACAGTGATCTAGATGGAGTGGTTGTTGAGTGACAGTGATCTGGATGGAGTGGTTGCTGAGTGACAGTGATCTGGATGGAGTGGTTGCTGAGTGACAGTGAGCTAGATGGAGTGGTGCTGAATGACAGTGATCTGGATGGAGTGGTTGCAGAGTGACAGTGATCTAGATGGAGTGGTTGCTGAATGACAGTGATCTGGATGGAGTGGTTGCTGAATGACAGTGATCTGGATGGAGTGGTTGTTCAGTGACAGTGATCTAGATGGAGTGGTTGTTGAGTGACAGTGATCTGGATGGAGTGGTTGCTGAGTGACAGTGATCTGGATGGAGTGGTTGCTGAGTGACAGTGATCTGGATGGAGTGGTTGTGGAGTGACAGTGATCTGGATGGAGTGCTTGTTGAGTGACAGTGATCTAGATGGAATGGTTGCTGAATGACAGTGATCTAGATGGAGTGGTTGTTGAGTGAGAGTGATCTGGATGGAGTGGTTGTTGAGTGAGAGTGATCTGGATGGAGTGGATGCTGAGTGTCAGTGATCTGGATGGAGTGGTTGTTGAGTGACAGTGATCTAGATGGAATGGTTGCTGAATGACATTGATCTAGATGGAGTGGTTGCTGAATGACAGTGATCTGGATGGAGTGGTTGCTGAATGACAGTGATCTGGATGGAGTGGTTGCTGAGTGACAGTGATCTGGATGGAGTGGTTGTTGAGGGAGAGTGATCTGGATGGAGTGGTTGCTGAGTGACAGTGATCTGGATGGAGTGGTTGCTGAGTGACAGTGATCTAGATGGAGTGGTTGCTGAGTGACAGTGATCTGGATGGAGTGGTTGCTGAGTGACAGTGATCTGGATGGAGTAGTTGTTGAGTGACAGTGATCTGAATGGAGTGATTGTTGATTGACAGTGATCTGGATGGAGTGGTTGCTGAGTGACAGTGATCTCGATGGAGTGGTTGCTGAGTGACAGTGATCTGGATGGAATGGTTGCTGAGTGACAGTGATCTGGATGGAGTGGTTGCTGAGTGACAGTGATCTGGATGGAGTGGTTGTTGAGTGACAGTGATCTGGATGGAGTGGTTGCTGAGTGACAGTGATCTGGACGGAGTGGTTGTTGAGTGACAGTGATCTGGATGGAGTGGTTGCTGAGTGACAGTGATCTAGATGGAGTGGTTGCTGAGTGACAGTGATCTAGATGGAATGGTTGCTGAGTGAGAGTGATCTGGATGTAGCGGTTGCTGAGTGACAGTGATCTGGATGGAGTGGTTGCTGAGTGACAGTGATCTGGATGGATTGGTTGTTGAGTGACAGTGATCTAGATGGAATGGTTGCTGAATGACAGTGATCTGGATGGAATGGTTGCTGAGAGACAGTGATCTGGATGGAGTGGTTGCTGAGTGACAGTGATCTGGATGGAATGGTTGCTGAGTGACAGTGATCTGGATGGAGTGGTTGCTGAGTGACAGTGATCTGGATGGAGTGGTTGCTGAGTGACAGTGATCTGGATGGAGTGGCTGTTGAGTGACAGTGATCTGGATGGAGTGGTTGTTGAGTGACAGTGATCTAGATGGTATGGTTGCTGAATGACAGTGATCTAGATGGAGTGGTTGTTGAGTGAGAGTGATCCGAATGGAGTGGTTGTTGAGTGAGAGTGATCTGGATGGAGTCGTTGCTGAGTGACAGTGATCTGGATGGAGTGGTTTTTGAGTGACAGTGATCTGGATGGAATGGTTGCTGAATGACAGTGATCTAGATGGAGTGGTTGTTGAGTGAGAGTGATCTGGATGGAGTGGTTGTTGAGTGACAGTGATCTGGATGGAGTGGTTGTTGAGTGACAGTGATCTAGATGGAATGGTTGCTGAATGACAGTGATCTCGATGGAGTGGTTGTTGAGTGAGAGTGATCTGGATGGAGTGGTTGTTCAGTGAGAGTGATCTGGATGGAGTGGTTGCTGAGTGACAGTGATCTGGATGGAGTGGTTGCTGAGTGACAGTGATCTAGAGGGAGTGGTTGCTGAGTGACAGTGATCTAGATGGAGTGGTTGTTGAGTGACAGTGATCTGGATGGAGTGGTTGCTGAGTGACAGTGATCTGGATGGAGTGGTTGCTGAGTGACAGTGATCTGGATGGAGTGGTTGTTGAGTGACAGTGATCTAGATGGAGACGTTGCTGAGTGACAGTGATCTAGATGGAGTGGTTGTTGAGTGAGAGTGATCTGGATGGAGTGGTTGCTGAGTGACAGTGATCTGGATAGAGTGGTTGCTGAGTGACAGTGATCTAGATGGAGTGGTTGCTGAGTGACAGTGATCTAGATGGAGTGGTTGTTGAGTGACAGTGATCTGGATGGAGTGGTTGCTGAGTGACAGTGATCTGGATGGAGTGGTTGCTGAGTGACAGTGAGCTAGATGGAGTGGTGCTGAATGACAGTGATCTGGATGGAGTGGTTGCAGAGTGACAGTGATCTAGATGGAGTGGTTGCTGAATGACAGTGATCTGGATGGAGTGGTTGCTGAATGACAGTGATCTGGATGGAGTGGTTGTTCAGTGACAGTGATCTAGATGGAGTGGTTGTTGAGTGACAGTGATCTGGATGGAGTGGTTGCTGAGTGACAGTGATCTGGATGGAGTGGTTGCTGAGTGACAGTGATCTGGATGGAGTGGTTGTGGAGTGACAGTGTTCTGGATGGAGTGCTTGTTGAGTGACAGTGATCTAGATGGAATGGTTGCTGAATGACAGTGATCTAGATGGAGTGGTTGTTGAGTGAGAGTGATCTGGATGGAGTGGTTGTTGAGTGAGAGTGATCTGGATGGAGTGGATGCTGAGTGTCAGTGATCTGGATGGAGTGGTTGTTGAGTGACAGTGATCTAGATGGAATGGTTGCTGAATGACATTGATCTAGATGGAGTGGTTGCTGAATGACAGTGATCTGGATGGAGTGGTTGCTGAATGACAGTGATCTGGATGGAGTGGTTGCTGAGTGACAGTGATCTGGATGGAGTGGTTGTTGAGGGAGAGTGATCTGGATGGAGTGGTTGCTGAGTGACAGTGATCTGGATGGAGTGGTTGCTGAGTGACAGTGATCTAGATGGAGTGGTTGCTGAGTGACAGTGATCTGGATGGAGTGGTTGCTGAGTGACAGTGATCTGGATGGAGTAGTTGTTGAGTGACAGTGATCTGAATGGAGTGATTGTTGATTGACAGTGATCTGGATGGAGTGGTTGCTGAGTGACAGTGATCTCGATGGAGTGGTTGCTGAGTGACAGTGATCTGGATGGAATGGTTGCTGAGTGACAGTGATCTGGATGGAGTGGTTGCTGAGTGACAGTGATCTGGATGGAGTGGTTGTTGAGTGACAGTGATCTGGATGGAGTGGTTGCTGAGTGACAGTGATCTGGATGGAGTGGTTGTTGAGTGACAGTGATCTGGATGGAGTGGTTGCTGAGTGACAGTGATCTAGATGGAGTGGTTGCTGAGTGACAGTGATCTAGATGGAATGGTTGCTGAGTGAGAGTGATCTGGATGGAGTGGTTGCTGAGTGACAGTGATCTGGATGGATTGGTTGTTGAGTGACAGTGATCTAGATGGAATGGTTGCTGAATGACAGTGATCTGGATGGAATGGTTGCTGAGAGACAGTGATCTGGATGGAGTGGTTGCTGAGTGACAGTGATCTGGATGGAATGGTTGCTGAGTGACAGTGATCTGGATGGAGTGGTTGCTGAGTGACAGTGATCTGGATGGAGTGGTTGCTGAGTGACAGTGATCTGGATGGAGTGGCTGTTGAGTGACAGTGATCTGGATGGAGTGCTTGTTGAGTGACAGTGATCTAGATGGAATGGTTGCTGAATGACAGTGATCTAGATGGAGTGGTTGTTGAGTGAGAGTGATCTGGATGGAGTGGTTGTTGAGTGAGAGTGATCTGGATGGAGTGGATGCTGAGTGTCAGTGATATGGATGGAGTGGTTGTTGAGTGACAGTGATCTAGATGAAATGGTTGCTGAATGACATTGATCTAGATGGAGTGGTTGCTGAATGACAGTGATCTGGATGGAGTGGTTGCTGAATGACAGTGATCTGGATGGAGTGGTTGCTGAGTGACAGTGATCTGGATGGAGTGGTTGTTGAGGGAGAGTGATCTGGATGGAGTGGTTGCTGAGTGACAGTGATCTGGATGGAGTGGTTGCTGAGTGACAGTGATCTAGATGGAGTGGTTGCTGAGTGACAGTGATCTGGATGGAGTGGTTGCTGAGTGACAGTGATCTGGATGGAGTAGTTGTTGAGTGACAGTGATCTGAATGGAGTGATTGTTGATTGACAGTGATCTGGATGGAGTGGTTGCTGAGTGACAGTGATCTCGATGGAGTGGTTGCTGAGTGACAGTGATCTGGATGGAATGGTTGCTGAGTGACAGTGATCTGGATGGAGTGGTTGCTGAGTGACAGTGATCTGGATGGAGTGGTTGTTGAGTGACAGTGATCTGGATGGAGTGGTTGCTGAGTGACAGTGATCTGGATGGAGTGGTTGTTGAGTGACAGTGATCTGGATGGAGTGGTTGCTGAGTGACAGTGATCTAGATGGAGTGGTTGCTGAGTGACAGTGATCTAGATGGAATGGTTGCTGAGTGAGAGTGATCTGGATGGAGTGGTTGCTGAGTGACAGTGATCTGGATGGATTGGTTGTTGAGTGACAGTGATCTAGATGGAATGGTTGCTGAATGACAGTGATCTGGATGGAATGGTTGCTGAGAGACAGTGATCTGGATGGAGTGGTTGCTGAGTGACAGTGATCTGGATGGAATGGTTGCTGAGTGACAGTGATCTGGATGGAGTGGTTGCTGAGTGACAGTGATCTGGATGGAGTGGTTGCTGAGTGACAGTGATCTGGATGGAGTGGCTGTTGAGTGACAGTGATCTGGATGGAGTGGTTGTTGAGTGACAGTGATCTAGATGGTATGGTTGCTGAATGACAGTGATCTAGATGGAGTGGTTGTTGAGTGAGAGTGATCCGAATGGAGTGGTTGTTGAGTGAGAGTGATCTGGATGGAGTCGTTGCTGAGTGACAGTGATCTGGATGGAGTGGTTTTTGAGTGACAGTGATCTGGATGGAATGGTTGCTGAATGACAGTGATCTAGATGGAGTGGTTGTTGAGTGAGAGTGATCTGGATGGAGTGGTTGTTGAGTGACAGTGATCTGGATGGAGTGGTTGTTGAGTGACAGTGATCTAGATGGAATGGTTGCTGAATGACAGTGATCTCGATGGAGTGGTTGTTGAGTGAGAGTGATCTGGATGGAGTGGTTGTTGAGTGAGAGTGATCTGGATGGAGTGGTTGCTGAGTGACAGTGATCTGGATGGAGTGGTTGCTGAGTGACAGTGATCTAGAGGGAGTGGTTGCTGAGTGACAGTGATCTAGATGGAGTGGTTGTTGAGTGACAGTGATCTGGATGGAGTGGTTGCTGAGTGACAGTGATCTGGATGGAGTGGTTGCTGAGTGACAGTGATCTGGATGGAGTGGTTGTTGAGTGACAGTGATCTAGATGGAGACGTTGCTGAGTGACAGTGATCTAGATGGAGTGGTTGTTGAGTGAGAGTGAACTGGATGGAGTGGTTGCTGAGTGACAGTGATCTGGATAGAGTGGTTGCTGAGTGACAGTGATCTAGATGGAGTGGTTGCTGAGTGACAGTGATCTAGATGGAGTGGTTGTTGAGTGACAGTGATCTGGATGGAGTGGTTGCTGAGTGAGAGTGATCTGGATGGAGTGGTTGCTGAGTGACAGTGAGCTAGATGGAGTGGTGCTGAATGACAGTGATCTGGATGGAGTGGTTGCAGAGTGACAGTGATCTAGATGGAGTGGTTGCTGAATGACAGTGATCTGGATGGAGTGGTTGCTGAATGACAGTGATCTGGATGGAGTGGTTGTTCAGTGACAGTGATCTAGATGGAGTGGTTGTTGAGTGACAGTGATCTGGATGGAGTGGTTGCTGAGTGACAATGATCTGGATGGAGTGGTTGTTGAGTGACAGTGATCTGGATGGAGTGGTTGCTGAGTGACAGTGATCTGGATGGAGTGGTTGTTGAGTGACAGTGATCTGGATGGAGTGGTTGCTGAGTGACAGTAATCTGGATGGAGTGGTTGTTGAGTGAGAGTGATCTGGATGGAGTGGTTGCTGAGTGACAGTGATCTGGATGGAGTGGTTGCTGAGTGACAGTGATCTAGATGGAGTGGTTGCTGAGTGACAGTGATCTGGATGGAGTGGTTGCTGAGTGACAGTGATCTGGATGGAGTGGTTGCTGAGTGACAGTGATCTCGATGGAGTGGTTGCTGAGTGAGAGTGATCTGGATGGAGTGGTTGTTGAGTGACAGTGATCTGGATGGAGTGGTTGCTGAGTGACAGTGATCTGGATGGAGTGGTTGTTGAGTGACAGTGATCTGGATGGAGTGGTTGCTGAGTGACAGTGATCTAGATGGAGTGGTTGCTGAGTGACAGTGATCTAGATGGAATGGTTGCTGAGTGAGAGTGATCTGGATGTAGCGGTTGCTGAGTGACAGTGATCTGGATGGAGTGGTTGCTGAGTGACAGTGATCTGGATGGATTGGTTGTTGAGTGACAGTGATCTAGATGGAATGGTTGCTGAATGACAGTGATCTGGATGGAATGGTTGCTGAGAGACAGTGATCTGGATGGAGTGGTTGCTGAGTGACAGTGATCTGGATGGAATGGTTGCTGAGTGACAGTGATCTGGATGGAGTGGTTGCTGAGTGACAGTGATCTGGATGGAGTGGTTGCTGAGTGACAGTGATCTGGATGGAGTGGTTGTTGAGTGACTGTGATCTGGATGGAGTGGTTGTTGAGTGACAGTGATCTAGATGGTATGGTTGCTGAATGACAGTGATCTAGATGGAGTGGTTGTTGAGTGAGAGTGATCTGGATGGAGTGGTTGTTGAGTGAGTGTGATCTGGATGGAGTCGTTGCTGAGTGACAGTGATCTGGATGGAGTGGTTATTGAGTGACAGTGATCTGGATGGAATGGTTGCTGAATGACAGTGATCTAGATGGAGTGGTTGTTCAGTGACAGTGATCTGGATGGAGTGGTTGTTGAGTGACAGTGATCTGGATGGAGTGGTTGTTGAGTGACAGTGATCTAGATGGAATGGTTGCTGAATGACAGTGATCTCGATGGAGTGGTTGTTGAGTGAGAGTGATCTGGATGGAGTGGTTGTTGAGTGAGAGTGATCTGGATGGAGTGGTTGCTGAGTGACAGTGATCTGGATGGAGTGGTTGCTGAGTGACAGTGATCTAGAGGGAGTGGTTGCTGAGTGACAGTGATCTAGATGGAGTGGTTGTTGAGTGACAGTGATCTGGATTGAGTGGTTGCTGAGTGACAGTGATCTGGATGGAGTGGTTGCTGAGTGACAGTGATCTGGATGGAGTGGTTGTTGAGTGACAGTGATCTAGATGGAGTGGTTGCTGAGTGACAGTGATCTAGATGGAGTGGTTGTTGAGTGAGAGTGATCTGGATGGAGTGGTTGCTGAGTGACAGTGATCTGGATAGAGTGGTTGCTGAGTGAGAGTGATCTGGATGGAGTCGTTGCTGAGTGACAGTGATCTGGATGGAGTGGTTATTGAGTGACAGTGATCTGGATGGAATGGTTGCTGAATGACAGTGATCTAGATGGAGTGGTTGCTGAATGACAGTGATCTGGATGGAATGGTTGCTGAGAGACAGTGATCTGGATGGAGTGGTTGCTGAGTGACAGTGATCTGGATGGAATGGTTGCTGAGTGACAGTGATCTGGATGGAGTGGTTGCTGAGTGACAGTGATCTGGATGGAGTGGTTGCTGAGTGACAGTGATCTGGATGGAGTGGTTGTTGAGTGACTGTGATCTGGATGGAGTGGTTGTTGAGTGACAGTGATCTAGATGGTATGGTTGCTGAATGACAGTGATCTAGATGGAGTGGTTGTTGAGTGAGAGTGATCTGGATGGAGTGGTTGTTGAGTGAGTGTGATCTGGATGGAGTCGTTGCTGAGTGACAGTGATCTGGATGGAGTGGTTATTGAGTGACAGTGATCTGGATGGAATGGTTGCTGAATGACAGTGATCTAGATGGAGTGGTTGTTGAGTGACAGTGATCTGGATGGAGTGGTTGTTGAGTGACAGTGATCTGGATGGAGTGGTTGTTGAGTGACAGTGATCTAGATGGAATGGTTGCTGAATGACAGTGATCTCGATGGAGTGGTTGTTGAGTGAGAGTGATCTGGATGGAGTGGTTGTTGAGTGACAGTGATCTGGATGGAGTGGTTGCTGAGTGACAGTGATCTAGAGGGAGTGGTTGCTGAGTGACAGTGATCTAGATGGAGTGGTTGTTGAGTGACAGTGATCTGGATTGAGTGGTTGCTGAGTGACAGTGATCTGGATGGAGTGGTTGCTGAGTGACAGTGATCTGGATGGAGTGGTTGTTGAGTGACAGTGATCTAGATGGAGTGGTTGCTGAGTGACAGTGATCTAGATGGAGTGGTTGTTGAGTGAGAGTGATCTGGATGGAGTGGTTGCTGAGTGACAGTGATCTGGATAGAGTGGTTGCTGAGTGAGAGTGATCTGGATGGAGTCGTTGCTGAGTGACAGTGATCTGGATGGAGTGGTTATTGAGTGACAGTGATCTGGATGGAATGGTTGCTGAATGACAGTGATCTAGATGGAGTGGTTGTTGAGTGACAGTGATCTGGATGGAGTGGTTGTTGAGTGACAGTGATCTGGATGGAGTGGTTGTTGAGTGACAGTGATCTAGATGGAATGGTTGCTGAATGACAGTGATCTCGATGGAGTGGTTGTTGAGTGAGAGTGATCTGGATGGAGTGGTTGTTGAGTGAGAGTGATCTGGATGGAGTGGTTGCTGAGTGACAGTGATCTGGATGGAGTGGTTGCTGAGTGACAGAGATCTAGAGGGAGTGCTTGCTGAGTGACAGTGATCTAGATGGAGTGGTTGTTGAGTGACAGTGATCTGGATGGAGTGGTTGCTGAGTGACAGTGATCTGGAAGGAGTGGTTGCTGAGTGACAGTGATCTGGATGGAGTGGTTGTTCAGTGACAGTGATCTAGATGGAGTGGTTGCTGAGTGACAGTGATCTAGATGGAGTGGTTGTTGAGTGAGAGTGATCTGGATGGAGTGGTTGCTGAGTGACAGTGATCTGGATAGAGTGGTTGTTGAGTGACAGTGATCTGGATGGAGTGGTTGCTGAGTGACAGTGATCTGGATGGAGTGGTTGCTGAGTGACAGTGAGCTAGATGGAGTGGTTGCTGAATGACAGTGATCTGGATGGAGTGGTTGCAGAGTGACAGTGATCTAGATGGAGTGGTTGCTGAATGACAGTGATCTGGATGGAGTGGTTGCTGAATGACAGTGATCTGGATGGAGTGGTTGTTCAGTGACAGTGATCTAGATGGAGTGGTTGTTGAGTGACAGTGTTCTGGATGGAGTGGTTGCTGAGTGACAGAGATCTGGATGGAGTGGTTGTTGAGTGACAGTGATCTGGATGGAGTGGTTGCTGAGTGACAGTGATCTGGATGGAGTGGTTGTTGAGTGACAGTGATCTGGATGGAATGGTTGCTGAGTGACAGTAATCTGGATGGAGTGGTTGTTGAGCGAGAGTGATCTGGATGGAGTGGTTGCTGAGTGACAGTGATCTGGATGGAGTGGTTGCTGAGTGACAGTGATCTAGATGGAGTGGTTGCTGAGTGACAGTGATCTGGATGGAGTGGTTGCTGAGTGACAGTGATCTGGATGGAGTGGTTGTTGAGTGACAGTGATCTGGATGGAGTGATTGTTGAGTGACAGTGATCTGGATGGAGTGGTTGCTGAGTGACAGTGATCTCGATGGAGTGGTTGCTGAGTGACAGTGATCTGGATGGAATGGTTGCTGAGTGACAGTGATATGGATGGAGTCGTTGCTGAGTGACAGTGATCTGGATGGAGTGGTTGTTGAGTGAGAGTGATCTGGATGGAGTGGTTGCTTAGTGACAGAGATCTGGATGGAGTGGTTGCTGAGTGACAGTGATTTGGATGGAGTGGTTGTTGAGTGGCAGTGATCTGGATGGAGTGGTTGCTGAGTGACAGTGATCTAGATGTAGCGGTTGCTGAGTGACAGTGATCTGGATGGAGTGGTTGCTGAGTGACAGTGATCTGGATGGATTGGTTGTTGAGTGACAGTGATCTAGATGGAATGGTTGCTGAATGACAGTGATCTGGATGGAGTGGTTGCTGAGAGACAGTGATCTGGATGGAGTGGTTGCTGAGTGACAGTGATCTGGATGGAATGGTTGCTGAGTGACAGTGATCTGGATGGAGTGGTTGCTGAGTGACAGCGATCTGGATGGAGTGGTTGCTGAGTGACAGTGATCTGGATGGAGTGGTTGCTGAGTGACAGTGTCTGGATGGAGTGGTTGTTGATTGACATTGATCTAGATGGAGTGGTTGCTGAGTGACAGTGATCTAGATGGAGTGGTTGTTGAGTGACAGTGATCTGGATGGAGTGGTTGCTGAGTGACAGTGATCTGGATGGAGTGGTTGCTGATTGACAGTGATCTAGATGGAGTGGTTGCTGAGTGACAGTGATCTAGATGGAGTGGTTGTTGAGTGACAGTGATCTGGATGGAGTGGTTGCTGAGTGACAGTGATCTGGATGGAGTGGTTGCTGAGTGACAGTGAGCTAGATGGAGTGGTTGCTGAATGACAGTGATCTGGATGGGGTGGTTGCAGAGTGACAGTGATCTAGATGGAGTGGTTGCTGAATGACAGTGATCTGGATGGAGTGGTTGCTGAATGACAGTGATCTGGATGGAGTGGTTGTTGAGTGACAGTGATCTAGATGGAGTGGTTGTTGAGTGACAGTGATCTGGATGGAGTGGTTGCTGAGTGACAGTGATCTGGATGGAGTGGTTGTTGAGTGACAGTGATCTGGATGGAGTGGTTGATGAGTGACAGTGATCTGGATGGAGTGGTTGTTGAGTGACAGTGATCTGGATGGAGTGGTTGCTGAGTGACAGTGATCTGGATGGAGTGGTTGTTGAGTGAGAGTGATCTGGATGGAGTGGTTGCTGAGTGACAGTGATCTAGATGGAGTGGTTGCTGAGTGACAGTGATCTAGATGGAGTGGTTGCTGAGTGAGAGTGATCTGGATGTAGCGGTTGCTGAGTGACAGTGATCTGGATGGAGTGGTTGCTGAGTGACAGTGATCTGGATGGATTGGTTGTTGAGTGACAGTGATCTAGATGGAATGGTTGCTGAATGACAGTGATCTGGATGGAGTGGTTGCTGAGAGACAGTGATCTGGATGGAGTGGTTGCTGAGTGACAGTGATCTGGATGGAATGGTTGCTGAGTGACAGTGATCTGGATGGAGTGGTTGCTGAGTGACAGTGATCTGGATGGAGTGGTTGCTGAGTGACAGTGATCTGGATGGAGTGGTTGTTGAGTGACAGTGATCTAGATGGAATGGTAGCTGAATGACAGTGATCTGGATGGAGTGGTTGCTGAGTGACAGTGATCTGGATGGAGTGGTTGTTGAGTGACAGTGATCTAGATGGAATGGTTGCTGAATGACAGTGATCTAGATGGAGTGGTTGTTGAGTGAGAGTGATCTGGATGGAGTGGTTGTTGAGTGAGAGTGATCTGGATGGAGTGGTTGCTGAGTGACAGTGATCTGGATGGAGTGGTTGCTGAGTGACAGTGATCTCGAGGGAGTGGTTGCTGAGTGACAGTGATCTAGATGGAGTGGTTGTTGAGAGACAGTGATCTGGATGGAGTGGTTGCTGAGTGACAGTGATCTGGATGGAGTGGTTGCTGAGTGACAGTGATCTGGATGGAGTGGTTGCTGAGTGACAGTGATCTGGATGGAGTGGTTGTTGAGTGACAGTGATCTAGATGGAGACGTTGCTGAGTGACAGTGATCTAGATGGAGTGGTTGTTGAGTGAGAGTGATCTGGATGGAGTGGTTGCTGAGTGACAGTGATCTGGATAGAGTGGTTGCTGAGTGACAGTGATCTAGATGGAGTGGTTGTTGAGTGACAGTGATCTGGATGGAGTGGTTGCTGAGTGACAGTGATCTGGATGGAGTGGTTGCTGAGTGACAGTGATCTGGATGGAGTGGTTGCTGAGTGACAGTGAGCTAGATGGAGTGGTGCTGAATGACAGTGATCTGGATGGAGTGGTTGCAGAGTGACAGTGATCTAGATGGAGTGGTTGCTGAATGACAGTGATCTGGATGGAGTGGTTGCTGAATGACAGTGATCTGGATGGAGTGGTTGTTCAGTGACAGTGATCTAGATGGAGTGGTTGTTGAGTGACAGTGATCTGGATGGAGTGGTTGCTGAGTGACAATGATCTGGATGGAGTGGTTGTTGAGTGACAGTGATCTGGATGGAGTGGTTGCTGAGTGACAGTGATCTGGATGGAGTGGTTGTTGAGTGACAGTGATCTGGATGGAGTGGTTGCTGAGTGACAGTGATCTGGATGGAGTGGTTGTTGAGTGACAGTGATCTAGATGGAATGGTAGCTGAATGACAGTGATCTGGATGGAGTGGTTGCTGAGTGACAGTGATCTGGATGGAGTGGTTGTTGAGTGACAGTGATCTAGATGGAATGGTTGCTGAATGACAGTGATCTAGATGGAGTGGTTGTTGAGTGAGAGTGATCTGGATGGAGTGGTTGTTGAGTGAGAGTGATCTGGATGGAGTGGTTGCTGAGTGACAGTGATCTGGATGGAGTGGTTGCTGAGTGACAGTGATCTCGAGGGAGTGGTTGCTGAGTGACAGTGATCTAGATGGAGTGGTTGTTGAGAGACAGTGATCTGGATGGAGTGGTTGCTGAGTGACAGTGATCTGGATGGAGTGGTTGCTGAGTGACAGTGATCTGGATGGAGTGGTTGCTGAGTGACAGTGATCTGGATGGAGTGGTTGTTGAGTGACAGTGATCTAGATGGAGACGTTGCTGAGTGACAGTGATCTAGATGGAGTGGTTGTTGAGTGAGAGTGATCTGGATGGAGTGGTTGCTGAGTGACAGTGATCTGGATAGAGTGGTTGCTGAGTGACAGTGATCTAGATGGAGTGGTTGTTGAGTGACAGTGATCTGGATGGAGTGGTTGCTGAGTGACAGTGATCTGGATGGAGTGGTTGCTGAGTGACAGTGATCTGGATGGAGTGGTTGCTGAGTGACAGTGAGCTAGATGGAGTGGTGCTGAATGACAGTGATCTGGATGGAGTGGTTGCAGAGTGACAGTGATCTAGATGGAGTGGTTGCTGAATGACAGTGATCTGGATGGAGTGGTTGCTGAATGACAGTGATCTGGATGGAGTGGTTGTTCAGTGACAGTGATCTAGATGGAGTGGTTGTTGAGTGACAGTGATCTGGATGGAGTGGTTGCTGAGTGACAATGATCTGGATGGAGTGGTTGTTGAGTGACAGTGATCTGGATGGAGTGGTTGCTGAGTGACAGTGATCTGGATGGAGTGGTTGTTGAGTGACAGTGATCTGGATGGAGTGGTTGCTGAGTGACAGTAATCTGGATGGAGTGGTTGTTGAGTGAGAGTGATCTGGATGGAGTGGTTGCTGAGTGACAGTGATCTGGATGGAGTGGTTGCTGAGTGACAGTGATCTAGATGGAGTGGTTGCTGAGTGACAGTGATCTGGATGGAGTGGTTGCTGAGTGACAGTGATCTGGATGGAGTGGTTGCTGAGTGACAGTGATCTCGATGGAGTGGTTGCTGAGTGAGAGTGATCTGGATGGAGTGGTTGTTGAGTGACAGTGATCTGGATGGAGTGGTTGCTGAGTGACAGTGATCTGGATGGAGTGGTTGTTGAGTGACAGTGATCTGGATGGAGTGGTTGCTGAGTGACAGTGATCTAGATGGAGTGGTTGCTGAGTGACAGTGATCTAGATGGAATGGTTGCTGAGTGAGAGTGATCTGGATGTAGCGGTTGCTGAGTGACAGTGATCTGGATGGAGTGGTTGCTGAGTGACAGTGATCTGGATGGATTGGTTGTTGAGTGACAGTGATCTAGATGGAATGGTTGCTGAATGACAGTGATCTGGATGGAATGGTTGCTGAGAGACAGTGATCTGGATGGAGTGGTTGCTGAGTGACAGTAATCTGGATGGAGTGGTTGTTGAGTGAGAGTGATCTGGATGGAGTGGTTGCTGAGTGACAGTGATCTGGATGGAGTGGTTGCTGAGTGACAGTGATCTAGATGGAGTGTTTGCTGAGTGACAGTGATCTGGATGGAGTGGTTGCTGAGTGACAGTGATCTGGATGGAATGGTTGCTGAGTGACAGTGATCTGGATGGAGTGGTTGTTGAGTGACTGTGATCTGGATGGAGTGGTTGTTGAGTGACAGTGATCTAGATGGTATGGTTGCTGAATGACAGTGATCTAGATGGAGTGGTTGTTGAGTGAGAGTGATCTGGATGGAGTGGTTGTTGAGTGAGTGTGATCTGGATGGAGTCGTTGCTGAGTGACAGTGATCTGGATGGAGTGGTTATTGAGTGACAGTGATCTGGATGGAATGGTTGCTGAATGACAGTGATCTAGATGGAGTGGTTGTTGAGTGACAGTGATCTGGATGGAGTGGTTGTTGAGTGACAGTGATCTGGATGGAGTGGTTTTTGAGTGACAGTGATCTAGATGGAATGGTTGCTGAATGACAGTGATCTCGATGGAGTGGTTGTTGAGTGAGAGTGATCTGGATGGAGTGGTTGTTGAGTGAGAGTGAGCTGGATGGAGTGGTTGCTGAGTGACAGTGATCTGGATGGAGTGGTTGCTGAGTGACAGTGATCTAGAGGGAGTGGTTGCTGAGTGACAGTGATCTAGATGGAGTGGTTGTTGAGTGACAGTGATCTGGATTGAGTGGTTGCTGAGTGACAGTGATCTGGATGGAGTGGTTGCTGAGTGACAGTGATCTGGATGGAGTGGTTGTTGAGTGACAGTGATCTAGATGGAGTGGTTGCTGAGTGACAGTGATCTAGATGGAGTGGTTGTTGAGTGAGAGTGATCTGGATGGAGTGGTTGCTGAGTGACAGTGATCTGGATAGAGTGGTTGCTGAGTGAGAGTGATCTGGATGGAGTGGTTGCTGAGTGACAGTGATCTGGATGGAGTGGTTATTGAGTGACAGTGATCTGGATGGAATGGTTGCTGAATGACAGTGATCTAGATGGAGTGGTTGTTGAGTGACAGTGATCTGGATGGAGTGGTTGTTGAGTGACAGTGATCTGGATGGAGTGGTTGTTGAGTGACAGTGATCTAGATGGAATGGTTGCTGAATGACAGTGATCTCGATGGAGTGGTTGTTGAGTGAGAGTGATCTGGATGGAGTGGTTGTTGAGTGAGATTGATCTGGATGGAGTGGTTGCTGAGTGACAGTGATCTGGATGGAGTGGTTGCTGAGTGACAGAGATCTAGAGGGAGTGCTTGCTGAGTGACAGTGATCTAGATGGAGTGGTTGTTGAGTGACAGTGATCTGGATGGAGTGGTTGCTGAGTGACAGTGATCTGGAAGGAGTGGTTGCTGAGTGACAGTGATCTGGATGGAGTGGTTGTTGAGTGACAGTGATCTAGATGGAGTGGTTGCTGAGTGACAGTGATCTAGATGGAGTGGTTGTTGAGTGAGAGTGATCTGGATGGAGTGGTTGCTGAGTGACAGTGATCTGGATAGAGTGGTTGTTGAGTGACAGTGATCTGGATGGAGTGTTTGCTGAGTGACAGTGATCTGGATGGAGTGGTTGCTGAGTGACAGTGAGCTAGATGGAGTGGTTGCTGAATGACAGTGATCTGGATGGAGTGGTTGCAGAGTGACAGTGATCTAGATGGAGTGGTTGCTGAATGACAGTGATCTGGATGGAGTGGTTGCTGAATGACAGTGATCTGGATGGAGTGGTTGTTCAGTGACAGTGATCTAGATGGAGTGGTTGTTGAGTGACAGTGATCTGGATGGAGTGGTTGCTGAGTGACAGTGATCTGGATGGAGTGGTTGTTGAGTGACAGTGATCTGGATGGAGTGGTTGCTGAGTGACAGTGATCTGGATGGAGTGGTTGTTGAGTGACAGTGATCTGGATGGAATGGTTGCTGAGTGACAGTAATCTGGATGGAGTGGTTGTTGAGCGAGAGTGATCTGGATGGAGTGGTTGCTGAGTGACAGTGATCTGGATGGAGTGGTTGCTGAGTGACAGTGATCTAGATGGAGTGGTTGCTGAGTGACAGTGATCTGGATGGAGTGGTTGCTGAGTGACAGTGATCTGGATGGAGTGGTTGTTGAGTGACAGTGATCTGGATGGAGTGATTGTTGAGTGACAGTGATCTGGATGGAGTGGTTGCTGAATGACAGTGATCTGGATGGAGTGGTTGCTGAATGACAGTGATCTGGATGGAGTGGTTGTTCAGTGACAGTGATCTAGATGGAGTGGTTGTTGAGTGACAGTGTTCTGGATGGAGTGGTTGCTGAGTGACAGAGATCTGGATGGAGTGGTTGTTGAGTGACAGTGATCTGGATGGAGTGGTTGCTGAGTGACAGTGATCTGGATGGAGTGGTTGTTGAGTGACAGTGATCTGGATGGAATGGTTGCTGAGTGACAGTAATCTGGATGGAGTGGTTGTTGAGCGAGAGTGATCTGGATGGAGTGGTTGCTGAGTGACAGTGATCTGGATGGAGTGGTTGCTGAGTGACAGTGATCTAGATGGAGTGGTTGCTGAGTGACAGTGATCTGGATGGAGTGGTTGCTGAGTGACAGTGATCTGGATGGAGTGGTTGTTGAGTGACAGTGATCTGGATGGAGTGATTGTTGAGTGACAGTGATCTGGATGGAGTGGTTGCTGAGTGACAGTGATCTCGATGGAGTGGTTGCTGAGTGACAGTGATCTGGATGGAATGGTTGCTGAGTGACAGTGATATGGATGGAGTGGTTGCTGAGTGACAGTGATCTGGATGGAGTGGTTGTTGAGTGAGAGTGATCTGGATGGAGTGGTTGCTTAGTGACAGAGATCTGGATGGAGTGGTTGCTGAGTGACAGTGATTTGGATGGAGTGGTTGTTGAGTGGCAGTGATCTGGATGGAGTGGTTGCTGAGTGACAGTGATCTAGATGTAGCGGTTGCTGAGTGACAGTGATCTGGATGGAGTGGTTGCTGAGTGACAGTGATCTGGATGGATTGGTTGTTGAGTGACAGTGATCTAGATGGAATGGTTGCTGAATGACAGTGATCTGGATGGAGTGGTTGCTGAGAGACAGTGATCTGGATGGAGTGGTTGCTGAGTGACAGTGATCTGGATGGAATGGTTGCTGAGTGACAGTGATCTGGATGGAGTGGTTGCTGAGTGACAGCGATCTGGATGGAGTGGTTGCTGAGTGACAGTGATCTGGATGGAGTGGTTGCTGAGTGACAGTGTCTGGATGGAGTGGTTGTTGATTGACATTGATCTAGATGGAGTGGTTGCTGAGTGACAGTGATCTAGATGGAGTGGTTGTTGAGTGACAGTGATCTGGATGGAGTGGTTGCTGAGTGACAGTGATCTGGATGGAGTGGTTGCTGATTGACAGTGATCTAGATGGAGTGGTTGCTGAGTGACAGTGATCTAGATGGAGTGGTTGTTGAGTGACAGTGATCTGGATGGAGTGGTTGCTGAGTGACAGTGATCTGGATGGAGTGGTTGCTGAGTGACAGTGAGCTAGATGGAGTGGTTGCTGAATGACAGTGATCTGGATGGGGTGGTTGCAGAGTGACAGTGATCTAGATGGAGTGGTTGCTGAATGACAGTGATCTGGATGGAGTGGTTGCTGAATGACAGTGATCTGGATGGAGTGGTTGTTGAGTGACAGTGATCTAGATGGAGTGGTTGTTGAGTGACAGTGATCTGGATGGAGTGGTTGCTGAGTGACAGTGATCTGGATGGAGTGGTTGTTGAGTGACAGTGATCTGGATGGAGTGGTTGCTGAGTGACAGTGATCTGGATGGAGTGGTTGTTGAGTGACAGTGATCTGGATGGAGTGGTTGCTGAGTGACAGTGATCTGGATGGAGTGGTTGTTGAGTGAGAGTGATCTGGATGGAGTGGTTGCTGAGTGACAGTGATCTAGATGGAGTGGTTGCTGAGTGACAGTGATCTAGATGGAGTGGTTGCTGAGTGAGAGTGATCTGGATGTAGCGGTTGCTGAGTGACAGTGATCTGGATGGAGTGGTTGCTGAGTGACAGTGATCTGGATGGATTGGTTGTTGAGTGACAGTGATCTAGATGGAATGGTTGCTGAATGACAGTGATCTGGATGGAGTGGTTGCTGAGAGACAGTGATCTGGATGGAGTGGTTGCTGAGTGACAGTGATCTGGATGGAATGGTTGCTGAGTGACAGTGATCTGGATGGAGTGGTTGCTGAGTGACAGTGATCTGGATGGAGTGGTTGCTGAGTGACAGTGATCTGGATGGAGTGGTTGTTGAGTGACAGTGATCTAGATGGAATGGTAGCTGAATGACAGTGATCTGGATGGAGTGGTTGCTGAGTGACAGTGATCTGGATGGAGTGGTTGTTGAGTGACAGTGATCTAGATGGAATGGTTGCTGAATGACAGTGATCTAGATGGAGTGGTTGTTGAGTGAGAGTGATCTGGATGGAGTGGTTGTTGAGTGAGAGTGATCTGGATGGAGTGGTTGCTGAGTGACAGTGATCTGGATGGAGTGGTTGCTGAGTGACAGTGATCTCGAGGGAGTGGTTGCTGAGTGACAGTGATCTAGATGGAGTGGTTGTTGAGAGACAGTGATCTGGATGGAGTGGTTGCTGAGTGACAGTGATCTGGATGGAGTGGTTGCTGAGTGACAGTGATCTGGATGGAGTGGTTGCTGAGTGACAGTGATCTGGATGGAGTGGTTGTTGAGTGACAGTGATCTAGATGGAGACGTTGCTGAGTGACAGTGATCTAGATGGAGTGGTTGTTGAGTGAGAGTGATCTGGATGGAGTGGTTGCTGAGTGACAGAGATCTGGATAGAGTGGTTGCTGAGTGACAGTGATCTAGATGGAGTGGTTGCTGAGTGACAGTGATCTAGATGGAGTGGTTGTTGAGTGACAGTGATCTGGATGGAGTGGTTGCTGAGTGACAGTGATCTGGATGGAGTGGTTGCTGAGTGACAGTGAGCTAGATGGAGTGGTGCTGAATGACAGTGATCTGGATGGAGTGGTTGCAGAGTGACAGTGATCTAGATGGAGTGGTTGCTGAATGACAGTGATCTGGATGGAGTGGTTGCTGAATGACAGTGATCTGGATGGAGTGGTTGTTCAGTGACAGTGATCTAGATGGAGTGGTTGTTGAGTGACAGTGATCTGGATGGAGTGGTTGCTGAGTGACAATGATCTGGATGGAGTGGTTGTTGAGTGACAGTGATCTGGATGGAGTGGTTGCTGAGTGACAGTGATCTGGATGGAGTGGTTGTTGAGTGACAGTGATCTGGATGGAGTGGTTGCTGAGTGACAGTAATCTGGATGGAGTGGTTGTTGAGTGAGAGTGATCTGGATGGAGTGGTTGCTGAGTGACAGTGATCTGGATGGAGTGGTTGCTGAGTGACAGTGATCTAGATGGAGTGGTTGCTGAGTGACAGTGATCTGGATGGAGTGGTTGCTGAGTGACAGTGATCTGGATGGAGTGGTTGCTGAGTGACAGTGATCTCGATGGAGTGGTTGCTGAGAGAGAGTGATCTGGATGGAGTGGTTGTTGAGTGACAGTGATCTGGATGGAGTGGTTGCTGAGTGACAGTGATCTGGATGGAGTGGTTGTTGAGTGACAGTGATCTGGATGGAGTGGTTGCTGAGTGACAGTGATCTAGATGGAGTGGTTGCTGAGTGACAGTGATCTAGATGGAATGGTTGCTGAGTGAGAGTGATCTGGATGTAGCGGTTGCTGAGTGACAGTGATCTGGATGGAGTGGTTGCTGAGTGACAGTGATCTGGATGGATTGGTTGTTGAGTGACAGTGATCTAGATGGAATGGTTGCTGAATGACAGTGATCTGGATGGAATGGTTGCTGAGAGACAGTGATCTGGATGGAGTGGTTGCTGAGTGACAGTAATCTGGATGGAGTGGTTGTTGAGTGAGAGTGATCTGGATGGAGTGGTTGCTGAGTGACTGTGATCTGGATGGAGTGGTTGCTGAGTGACAGTGATCTAGATGGAGTGTTTGCTGAGTGACAGTGATCTGGATGGAGTGGTTGCTGAGTGACAGTGATCTGGATGGAATGGTTGCTGAGTGACAGTGATCTGGATGGAGTGGTTGTTGAGTGACTGTGATCTGGATGGAGTGGTTGTTGAGTGACAGTGATCTAGATGGTATGGTTGCTGAATGACAGTGATCTAGATGGAGTGGTTGTTGAGTGAGAGTGATCTGGATGGAGTGGTTGTTGAGTGAGTGTGATCTGGATGGAGTCGTTGCTGAGTGACAGTGATCTGGATGGAGTGGTTATTGAGTGACAGTGATCTGGATGGAATGGTTGCTGAATGACAGTGATCTAGATGGAGTGGTTGTTGAGTGACAGTGATCTGGATGGAGTGGTTGTTGAGTGACAGTGATCTGGATGGAGTGGTTTTTGAGTGACAGTGATCTAGATGGAATGGTTGCTGAATGACAGTGATCTCGATGGAGTGGTTGTTGAGTGAGAGTGATCTGGATGGAGTGGTTGTTGAGTGAGAGTGAGCTGGATGGAGTGGTTGCTGAGTGACAGTGATCTGGATGGAGTGGTTGCTGAGTGACAGTGATCTAGAGGGAGTGGTTGCTGAGTGACAGTGATCTAGATGGAGTGGTTGTTGAGTGACAGTGATCTGGATTGAGTGGTTGCTGAGTGACAGTGATCTGGATGGAGTGGTTGCTGAGTGACAGTGATCTGGATGGAGTGGTTGTTGAGTGACAGTGATCTAGATGGAGTGGTTGCTGAGTGACAGTGATCTAGATGGAGTGGTTGTTGAGTGAGAGTGATCTGGATGGAGTGGTTGCTGAGTGACAGTGATCTGGATAGAGTGGTTGCTGAGTGAGAGTGATCTGGATGGAGTCGTTGCTGAGTGACAATGATCTGGATGGAGTGGTTATTGAGTGACAGTGATCTGGATGGAATGGTTGCTGAATGACAGTGATCTAGATGGAGTGGTTGTTGAGTGACAGTGATCTGGATGGAGTGGTTGTTGAGTGACAGTGATCTGGATGGAGTGGTTGTTGAGTGACAGTGATCTAGATGGAATGGTTGCTGAATGACAGTGATCTCGATGGAGTGGTTGTTGAGTGAGAGTGATCTGGATGGAGTGGTTGTTGAGTGAGATTGATCTGGATGGAGTGGTTGCTGAGTGACAGTGATCTGGATGGAGTGGTTGCTGAGTGACAGAGATCTAGAGGGAGTGCTTGCTGAGTGACAGTGATCTAGATGGAGTGGTTGTTGAGTGACAGTGATCTGGATGGAGTGGTTGCTGAGTGACAGTGATCTGGAAGGAGTGGTTGCTGAGTGACAGTGATCTGGATGGAGTGGTTGTTGAGTGACAGTGATCTAGATGGAGTGGTTGCTGAGTGACAGTGATCTAGATGGAGTGGTTGTTGAGTGAGAGTGATCTGGATGGAGTGGTTGCTGAGTGACAGTGTTCTGGATAGAGTGGTTGTTGAGTGACAGTGATCTGGATGGAGTGTTTGCTGAGTGACAGTGATCTGGATGGAGTGGTTGCTGAGTGACAGTGAGCTAGATGGAGTGGTTGCTGAATGACAGTGATCTGGATGGAGTGGTTGCAGAGTGACAGTGATCTAGATGGAGTGGTTGCTGAATGACAGTGATCTGGATGGAGTGGTTGCTGAATGACAGTGATCTGGATGGAGTGGTTGTTCAGTGACAGTGATCTAGATGGAGTGGTTGTTGAGTGACAGTGATCTGGATGGAGTGGTTGCTGAGTGACAGTGATCTGGATGGAGTGGTTGTTGAGTGACAGTGATCTGGATGGAGTTGTTGCTGAGTGACAGTGATCTGGATGGAGTGGTTGTTGAGTGACAGTGATCTGGATGGAATGGTTGCTGAGTGACAGTAATCTGGATGGAGTGGTTGTTGAGCGAGAGTGATCTGGATGGAGTGGTTGCTGAGTGACAGTGATCTGGATGGAGTGGTTGCTGAGTGACAGTGATCTAGATGGAGTGGTTGCTGAGTGACAGTGATCTGGATGGAGTGGTTGCTGAGTGACAGTGATCTGGATGGAGTGGTTGTTGAGTGACAGTGATCTGGATGGAGTGATTGTTGAGTGACAGTGATCTGGATGGAGTGGTTGCTGAGTGACAGTGATCTCGATGGAGTGGTTGCTGAGTGACAGTGATCTGGATGGAATGGTTGCTGAGTGACAGTGATATGGATGGAGTGGTTGCTGAGTGACAGTGATCTGGATGGAGTGGTTGTTGAGTGAGAGTGATCTGGATGGAGTGGTTGCTTAGTGACAGTGATCTGGATGGAGTGGTTGCTGAGTGACAGTGATTTGGATGGAGTGGTTGTTGAGTGGCAGTGATCTGGATGGAGTGGTTGCTGAGTGACAGTGATCTAGATGTAGCGGTTGCTGAGTGACAGTGATCTGGATGGAGTGGTTGCTGAGTGACAGTGATCTGGATGGATTGGTTGTTGAGTGACAGTGATCTAGATGGAATGGTTGCTGAATGACAGTGATCTGGATGGAGTGGTTGCTGAGAGACAGTGATCTGGATGGAGTGGTTGCTGAGTGACAGTGTTCTGGATGGAATGGTTGCTGAGTGACAGTGATCTGGATGGAGTGGTTGCTGAGTGACAGCGATCTGGATGGAGTTGTTGCTGAGTGACAGTGATCTGGATGGAGTGGTTGCTGAGTGACAGTGTCTGGATGGAGTGGTTGTTGATTGACATTGATCTAGATGGAGTGGTTGCTGAGTGACAGTGATCTAGATGGAGTGGTTGTTGAGTGAGAGTGATCTGGATGGAGTGGTTGCTGAGTGACAGTGATCTGGATGGAGTGGTTGCTGATTGACAGTGATCTAGATGGAGTGGTTGCTGAGTGACAGTGATCTAGATGGAGTGGTTGTTGAGTGACAGTGATCTGGATGGAGTGGTTGCTGAGTGACAGTGATCTGGATGGAGTGGTTGCTGAGTGACAGTGAGCTAGATGGAGTGGTTGCTGAATGACAGTGATCTGGATGGGGTGGTTGCAGAGTGACAGTGATCTAGATGGAGTGGTTGCTGAATGACAGTGATCTGGATGGAGTGGTTGCTGAATGACAGTGATCTGGATGGAGTGGTTGTTGAGTGACAGTGATCTAGATGGAGTGGTTGTTGAGTGACAGTGATCTGGATGGAGTGGTTGCTGAGTGACAGTGATCTGGATGGAGTGGTTGTTGAGTGACAGTGATCTGGATGGAGTGGTTGCTGAGTGACAGTGATCTGGATGGAGTGGTTGTTGAGTGACAGTGATCTGGATGGAGTGGTTGCTGAGTGACAGTGATCTGGATGGAGTGGTTGTTGAGTGAGAGTGATCTGGATGGAGTGGTTGCTGAGTGACAGTGATCTAGATGGAGTGGTTGCTGAGTGACAGTGATCTAGATGGAGTGGTTGCTGAGTGAGAGTGATCTGGATGTAGCGGTTGCTGAGTGACAGTGATCTGGATGGAGTGGTTGCTGAGTGACAGTGATCTGGATGGATTGGTTGTTGAGTGACAGTGATCTAGATGGAATGGTTGCTGAATGACAGTGATCTGGATGGAGTGGTTGCTGAGAGACAGTGATCTGGATGGAGTGGTTGCTGAGTGACAGTGATCTGGATGGAATGGTTGCTGAGTGACAGTGATCTGGATGGAGTGGTTGCTGAGTGACAGTGATCTGGATGGAGTGGTTGCTGAGTGACAGTGATCTGGATGGAGTGGTTGTTGAGTGACAGTGATCTAGATGGAATGGTAGCTGAATGACAGTGATCTGGATGGAGTGGTTGCTGAGTGACAGTGATCTGGATGGAGTGGTTGTTGAGTGACAGTGATCTAGATGGAATGGTTGCTGAATGACAGTGATCTAGATGGAGTGGTTGTTGAGTGAGAGTGATCTGGATGGAGTGGTTGTTGAGTGAGAGTGATCTGGATGGAGTGGTTGCTGAGTGACAGTGATCTGGATGGAGTGGTTGCTGAGTGACAGTGATCTCGAGGGAGTGGTTGCTGAGTGACAGTGATCTAGATGGAGTGGTTGTTGAGAGACAGTGATCTGGATGGAGTGGTTGCTGAGTGACAGTGATCTGGATGGAGTGGTTGCTGAGTGACAGTGATCTGGATGGAGTGGTTTTTGGTGACAGTGATCTAGATGGAGTGGTTGCTGAATGACAGTGATCTAGATGGAGTGGTTGTTGTGTGAGAGTGATCTGGATGGAGTGGTTGCTGAGTGACAGTGATCTGGATGGAGTGGTTGCTGAGTGACAGTGATCTAGATGGAGTGATTGCTGAGTGACAGTGATCTAGATGGAGTGGTTGTTGAGTGACAGTGATCTGGATGGAGTGGTTGCTGAGTGACAGTGATCTGGATGTAGTGGTTGCTGAGTGACAGTGAGCTAGATGGAGTGGTTGCTGAATGACAGTGATCTGGATGGAGTGGTTGCTGAGTGACAGTGATCTGGATGGATTTGTTGTTGAGTGACAGTGATCTGGATGGAGTGGTTGTTGAGTGAGAGTGAACTGGATGGAGTGGTTGCTGAGTGACAGTGATCTGGATAGAGTGGTTGTTGAGTGACAGTGATCTGGATGGAGTGGTTGCTGAGTGACAGTGATCTGGATGGAGTGGTTGTTGAGTGAGAGTGAACTGGATGGAGTGGTTGCTGAGTGACAGTGATCTGGATGGAGTGGTTGTTGAGTGACAGTGATCTAGATGGTGTGGTTGCTGAGTGACAGTGATCTGGATGGAGTGGTTGCTGAGTGACAGTGATCTGGATGGAGTGGTTGTTGAGTGACAGTGATCTGGATGGAGTGATTGTTGAGTGACAGTGATCTAGATGGAGTGGTTGCTGAGAGACAGTGATCTGGATGGAATGGTTGCTCAGTGACAGTGATATGGATGGAGTTGTTGCTGAGTGACAGTGATCTGGATGGAGTGGTTGTTGAGTGACAGTGATCTGGATGGAGTGGTTGCTGAGTGACAGTGATCTGGATGGAGTGGTTGTTGAGTTTCAGTGATCTGGATGGAGTGGTTGCTGAGTGACAGTGATCTAGATGGAGTGGTTGCTGAGTGACAGTGATCTAGATGGAGTGGTTGCTGAGTGAGAGTGATCTGGATGTAGCGGTTGCTGAGTGACAGTGATCTGGATGGAGTGGTTGCTGAGTGACAGTGATCTGGATGGATTGGTTGTTGAGTGACAGTGATCTAGATGGAATGGTTGCTGAATGACAGTGATCTGGATGGAGTGGTTGCTGAGAGACAGTGATCTGGATGGAGTGGTTGCTGAGTGACAGTGATCTGGATGGAATGGTTGCTGAGTGACAGTGATCTGAATGGAGTGGTTGCTGAGTGACAGCGATCTGGATGGAGTGGTTGTTGAGTGACAGTGATCTGGATGGAGTGGTTGCTGAGTGACAGTGATCTGGATGTAGTGGTTGCTGAGTGACAGTGAGCTAGATGGAGTGGTTGCTGAATGACAGTGATCTGGATGGAGTGGTTGCTGAGTGACAGTGATCTGGATGGAGTTGTTGTTGAGTGACAGTGATCTGGATGGAGTGGTTGTTGAGTGACAGTGATCTGGATGGAGTGGTTGCTGAGTGACAGTGATCTGGATGGAGTGGTTGTTGAGTGACAGTGATCTGGATGGAGTGGTTGCTGAGTGACAGTGATCTAGATGGAGTGGTTGCTGAGTGACAGTGATCTAGATGGAGTGGTTGCTGAGTGAGAGTGATCTGGATGTAGCGGTTGCTGAGTGACAGTGATCTGGATGGAGTGGTTGCTGAGTGACAGTGATCTGGATGGATTGGTTGTTGAGTGACAGTGATCTAGATGGAATGGTTGCTGAATGACAGTGATCTGGATGGAGTGGTTGCTGAGAGACAGTGATCTGGATGGAGTGGTTGCTGAGTGACAGTGATCTGGATGGAATGGTTGCTGAGTGACAGTGATCTGGATGGAGTGGTTGCTGAGTGACAGTGATCTGGATGGAGTGGTTGTTGAGTGACAGTGATCTGGATGGAGTGGTTGCTGAGTGACAGTGATCTGGATGTAGTGGTTGCTGAGTGACAGTGAGCTAGATGGAGTGGTTGCTGAATGACAGTGATCTGGATGGAGTGGTTGCTGAGTGACAGTGATCTGGATGGAGTTGTTGTTGAGTGACAGTGATCTGGATGGAGTGGTTGTTGAGTGAGAGTGATCTGGATGGAGTGGTTGTTGAGTGAGAGTGATCTGGATGGAGTGGTTGCTGAGTGACAGTGATCTGGATGGAGTGGCTGCTGAGTGACAGTGATCTGGATGGAGTGGTTGCTGAGTGACAGTGATCTGGATGGAGTGGTTGCTGAGTGACAGTGATCTAGATGGAGTGGTTGCTGAGTGACAGTGATCTAGATGGAGTGGTTGTTGAGCGAGAGTGATCTGGATGGAGTAGTTGCTGAGTGACAGTGATCTGGATGGAGTGGTTGCTGAGTGACAGTGATCTGGATGAAGTGGTTGCTGAGTGACAGTGATCTGGATGGAGTGGTTGCTCAGTGACAGTGATCTGGATGGAGTGGTTGCTGAGTGACAGTGATCTAGATGGAGTGGTTGCTGAATGACAGTGATCTGTATGGAGTGGTTGCTGAGTGACAGTGATCTGGATGGAGTGGTTGTTGAGTGATAGTGATCTGGATGGAGTGGTTGCTGAGTGACAGTGATCTGGATGGAGTGGTTGTTGAGTGACAGTGATCTGGATGGAGTGGTTGCTGAGTGACAGTGATCTGGATGGAGTTGTTGTTGAGTGACAGTAATCTGGATGGAGTGGTTGCTGAGTGACAGTGATCTGGATGGAGTGGTTGTTGAGTGACAGTGATCTGGATGGAGTGGTTGCTGAGTGACAGTGATCTAGATGGAGTGGTTGCTGAGTGACAGTGATCTGGATGGAGTGGTTGCTGAGTGACAGCGATCTAGATGGAGCGGTTGCTGAGTGACAGTGATCTGGATGGAATAGTTGCTGAGTGACAGTGATCTGGATGGAAAGGTTGCTGAGTGACAGTGATCTGGATGGAGTGGTTGCTGAGTGAGAGTGATCTGGATGGAGTGGTTGTTGAGTGACAGTGATCTGGATGGAGTGGTTGCTGAGTGACAGTGATCTGGATGGAGTGGTTGTTGAGTGACAGTGATCTGGATGGAGTGGTTGCTGAGTGACAGTGATCTAGATGGAGTGGTAGTTGAGTGACAGTTGTCTGAATGGAGTGGTTGCTGAGTGACAGTAATCTGGATGGAGTGGTTGCTGAGTGACAGTGATCTGGATGGAGTGGTTGTTGAGTTACAGTGATCTGGATGGAGTTTTTGTTGAATGACAGTGATCTGCATGGAGTGGTTGCTGACTGACAGTGATCTAGATGGAGTGGTTGCTGAGTGACAGTGATCTAGATGGAGTGGTTGCTGAGTGACAGTGATCTGGATGGAGTGGTTGTTGAGTGACAGTGATCTGGATGGAGTGGTTGCTGAGTGACAGTGATCTGGATGGAGTGGTTGTTGAGTGACAGTGATCTGGATGGAGTGGTTGCTGAGTGACAGTGATCTAGATGGAGTGGTTGTTGAGTGACAGTAATCTGGATGGAGTGGTTGCTGAGTGACAGTGATCTAGATGGAGTGGTTGTTGAGTGACAGTGATCTGGATGGAGTGGTTGCTGAATGACAGTGATCTGGATGGAGTGGTTGCTGAGTGACAGTGATCTGGATGGAGTGGTTGCTGAGTGACAGTGATCTGGATGGAGTGGTTGCTGAGTGACAGTGATCTGGATGGAGTGGTTGCTGAGCGACAGTAATCTGGATGGAGTGGTTGCTGAGTGACAGTGATCTGGATGGAGTGGTTGTTGAGTGACAGTGATCTGGATGGAGTGGTTGCTGAGTGACAGTGTTCTGGATGGAGTGGTTGCTGAGTGACAGTAATCTGGATGGAGTGGTTGCTGAGTGACAGTGATCTGGATGGAGTGGTTGTTGAGTGACAGTGATCTGGATGGAGTGGTTGCTGAGTGACAGTGATCTGGATGGAGTGGTTGCTGAGTGACAGTGATCTAGATGGAGTGGTTGCTGAGTGACAGTGAACTGGATGGAGTGGTTGTTGAGTGACAGTGATCTGGATGGAGTGGTTGCTGAGTGACAGTGATCTGGATGGAGTGGTTGTTGAGTGACTGTGATCTGGATGGAGTGGTTGCTGAGTGACAGTGATCTGGATGGAGTGGTTCCTGAGTGACAGTGATCTGGATGTAGCGGTTGCTGAGTGACAGTGATCTGGATGGAGTGGTTGCTGAGTGACAGTGATCTGGATGGAGTGGTTGCTGAGTGAGAGTGATCTGGATGGAGTGGTTGCTGAGTGACAGTGATCTGGATGGAGTGGTTGCTGAGTGACAGTGATCTGGATGGAGTGGTTGCTGAGTGACAGTGCTCTGGATGGAGTGGTTGCTGAGTGACAGTGATCTGGATGGAGTGGTTGGTGAGTGACAGTGATCTGGATGGAGTGGTTGTTGAGTGACAGTGCTCTGGATGGAGTGGTTGTTGAGTGACAGTGATCTGGATGGAGTGGTTGTTGAGTGACAGTGATCTAGATGGAGTGTTGTTTTGTGACTCTTGTCTATAGCAGTTGTTCTCCGCCTTTTTCCTTCTAAGCTCCCCCTCCCTCCATGTGTAAAATTTCCAAGGCCACATTTCACGGAACACAGGTATTTTTTCTGCTTGATCAACAGATGTACAATTAAACCTATTGACATCATGGCATACTTTAGTTTTACTTGCTTATTGTGAAACCTGAAACTGGTACTGAATGGCCCCTGTCACGTGGTAGAAACCAGCTTCAAATGTGTACCTCGTATGATCCCATCCAGAAAAGCAGTCTGTTCTCCATGTGCAAGTTTCTCCTTTGTTCCATAATGGATTATATGCCTATCACGGTGCTTAATTGCAGCTAAAAAGTCATTCTTTGTCATAAATTCCCTCTCAACCTCTTTCTTTTCATTTCCTCATAGAATCTTCTTTGAGCTGGCATCCGCATATTCACTGATGTGCAGTTTTCAGAAAGGGAAAGCCATCTTTCTTTCGGACTGGTCTATGTTATATATAAAAAAATTCAACTTGTATGGCCTGTGTAAATGATATCCCTGGGACTCGGAAGCAGGCAGTTTGATCGGTCACCCACCGCTTGCTTGGCTCTACAAACAGCCGCCACAAACGAGCAGTGGTGAACCACTTAAAGAGCGAAAGGCGAAGTGAGTTGAATGCTCTTCAGTTAATTCTCTGCCTTTTGCCCAAAAAAACAGATTTCAAACCCCATCAACCTGTGTTCCACCTGACAGATTTAAACATGGCATGCAGGAGAGTGTAGTCACACTGCCTACTGGCAAGAGAACTCGCTGCTAACTATCCCTAATGGATCTGGGGAAGGGGAGGTTACGGGGATCTCCTCATCCAGATTCAGCAGTAGGCCAGTAGCAGCACATCCTCGTCATTCTCTCTGTCATCTTCTGCTTCTCCCATTGCTAACCAGGAACAGCCAGCAGGATAGTTATCTCATAATGGGATTTTTAACAAGGTTTTATTGCAAGAAAGATGCTGATTAGGTGGACCCCCTTCAACCCCCTTGTCTTACCACATCACATCTACAGATCCATATAGTTCCTTTCAAAGTGCAACACTCTTTCCACTGTGTCTACTAATTGTGAATAACTCCGTTTGCATAATCCAGCTGACAGATTCAAACCCATGTTTAACACAACCATTATGATTTCAAAATATGCATTGTTATTTAGTACGTTTCCAGATTCAATTACTTCTAGTCCACTGACATTTGGCACTTTTTGCTGTATCGGACAGGTAAAGTCTTTTGTGTGAGGTGGGATGTCTTTTTTTGGTTTCCCAGTTATCCCTGTACAGGAGCAATCACACCATCTGTGTCTCCCCCCCCCCCCCCCCCCATTGCAATGCATGCCTTCAAAGAACAAAAAACAAAGAACAGTACAGCACAGGAACAGGCCATTCGGACCTCCAAGCCTGCACCGATCTTGATGCCTGCCTAAACTAAAACCTTCTGCACTTCCGGGGACCGTATCCCTCTATTCCCATCCTATTCATGTATTTGTCAAGATGCCTCGTAAACGTCGCTTTTGTCCCTGCTTCCACCACCTCCCCCGGCAGCAAGTTCCAGGCACTCACCACCCTCTGTGTAAAGAACTTGCCTCGCACATCCCCTCTAAACTTTGCCCCTCGCACCTTAAACCTATGTCCCCTAGTAACTGACTCTTCCACCCTGGGAAAAAACTTCTGATTATCCACTCTGTCCATGCCGCTCAACTTTGTAAACCTCTATCATGTCGCCCCTCCACCTCCGTCGTTCCAGTAAAAACAATCCGAGTTTATCCAACCTCTCCTCATAGCTAATGCCCTCCAGACCAGGCAACATCCTGGTAAACCTCTTCTGTACCCTCTCCAAAACCTCCACGTTCTTCTGGTAGTGTGGCGACCAGAATTGCACGCAATATTCTAAGTGTGGCCTAACTAAGGTTCTGTACAGCTGCAACATGACTTGCCAATTTTTATACTCTATGCCCCGACCGATGAAGGCAAGCATGCCGTATGCCTTCTTGACTACCTTATCCACCTGCGTTGCCACTTTCAGTGACCTGTGGACCTGTACGCCCAGATCTCTCTGCCTGTCAATACTCCTAAGGGTTCTGCCATTTACTGTATACTTCCCACCTGCATTAGACCTTCCAAAATGCATTACCTCACATTTGTCCAGATTAAACTCCATCTGCCATTTCTCCGCCCAAGTCTCCAACCGATCTATATCCTGCTGTATCCTCTGACAATCCTCATCATTATCCGCAACTCCACCAACCTTTGTGTCGTCCGCAAACTTGCCAATCAGACCAGCTACATTTTCCTCCAAATCAATTATATATACTACAAACAGCAAAGGTCCCAGCACTGATCCCTGCGGAACACCACTAGTCACAGCCCTCCATTCAGAAAAGCACCCTTCCACTGCTACCCTCTGTCTTCTATGACTGAGCCAGTTCTGTATCCATCTTGCCAGCTCACCTCTGATCCCGTGTGACTTCACCTTTTGTAACAGTCTGCCATGAGGGACCTTGTCAAAGGCTTTACTGATGTCCATATGGACAACATCCACCGCCCTTCCTTCATCAATCATCTTCATCACTTCCTCAAAAAACTCAATCAAGTTAGTGAGACACGACCTCCCCTTCAAAAAACCATGCTGTCTCTCGCTAATAAGTTGGTTTGTTTCCAAATGGGAGTAAATCCTGTCCCGAAGAATCCTCTCTAATAATTTCCCTACCACTGACGTAAGGCTCACCGGCCTATAATTTCCTGGATTATCCTTGCTACCCTTCTTAAAAAAAGGAACAACATTGGCTATTCTCCGGTCCTCTGCGACCTCACCTGTAGCCAATGAGGATACAAAGATTTCTGTCAAGGCCCCAGCAATTTCTTCCCTTGCCTCCCTCGGTATTCTGGGGCAGATCCCATCAGGCCCTGGGGACTTATCTACCTTTATGCTTTGCAAGATGCCCAACACCTCCTCCTTTTTGATAATGAGATGACTGAGAATATCTTCACTCCCTTCCCTAGACTCATCATCCACCAAGTCCTTTTCTTTGGTGAATACTGATGCAAAGTACTCATTTAGTACCTTGCCCATTTCCTCTGGCTCCACACATAGATTCCCTCCTCTGTCCTTGAGTGGGCCAACCCTTTCCCTGGTTATCCTCTTGCTCTTTATATACGTATAAAAAGCCTTAGGATTTTCCTTAATCCTGTTTGCCAATGACTTTTCATGACCCCTTTTAGCCCTCCTGACTCCTTGCTTAAGTTCCTTCCTATTGTCTTTATATTCCTCAAGGGCTTTGTCTGTTCCCAGTCTTCCAGCCCTTACGAATGCTTCCTTTTTCTTTTTGACTCGGCTCACAATATCCCTCGTTATCCAAGGTTCCCGAAACTTGCCAAACTTGTCCTTCTTCCTCACAGGAACATGTTGGTCCTGGATTCTAATCAACTGACATTTGAAAGACTCCCACATGTCAGATGTTGATTTACTCTCAAACAGCCGCCCCCAATATAAATTCTTCAGTTCCTCCCTAATATTGTTATAATTAGCCTTCCCCCAATTTAGCACCTTCACTCGAGGACTACTCTTATCCTTATCCACAAGTACCTTAAAACTTATGGAATATATGGTCACTGTTCCCGAAATCCTCCCCTACTGAAACTTCGCCCACCTGGCCAGGCTCATTCCCCAATACCAGGTCCAGTATGGCCCCATCCCTAGTTGGGCTATCTACACATTGTGTCAAGAAGCCCTCCTGGATGCTCCTTACAAATTCTGCCCCATCCAAGCCCCTAGCACTAAGTGAGTCCCAGTCAATATAGGGGAAGTTAAAATCACCCACTACTACAACCCTGTTACCTTTACATCTTTCCAAAATCTGTCTACATATCTGCTCTTCTACCTCCCGCTGGCTGTTGGGAGGCGTGTAGTAAACCCCCAACATCGTGACTGCACCCTTCCTATTCCTCAGCTCCACCCATATTGCCTCGCTGCATGACCCCTCCGAGGTGTCCTCCTGCAGTACAGCTGTGATATTCTCCTTAACCAGTAATGCAACTCCCCCACCCCTTTTACATCCTCCTCTATCCCGCCTGAAGCTTCTAAATCCTGGAACATTTAGCTGCTAATCCTGTCCGTCCCTCAACCAAGTCTCTGTAATAGCAACAACATCATATTTCCAATTATTAATCCAAACTCTAAGTTCATCTGCCTTACCTGTTATACTTCTCGCATTGAAACAAATGCACTTCAGACCACCAGTCCCGCTGTGCTCTGCAACATATCCCTGCCTGCTTTTCCTCTTAGTCTAACTGGCCTTATTTACTAGTTCCCCCTCATTTATTTTACCTGCTGTCCTACTGCTCTGGTTCCCACCCCCCTGCCACACTAGTTTAAACCCTCCCGAGTGACGCTAGCAAAACTCACAGCCAGGATATTTGTTCCCCTCCAGTTTAGATGCAACCTGTCCTTCTTGTACAGGTCCCACCTGTCCCTGAAGAGATCCCAATGATCCAGATATCTGAAACCCTCCCTCCTACACCAGCTGTTCAGCCACGTGTTTAGCTGCACTATCTTCCTATTTCTAGCCTCACTGACACGTGGCACAGGGAGTAATCCAGAGATTACAACCCTAGAGGTCCTGTTTTTTAACTTACTACCTAACTCCCTAAACTCCCCCTGCAGGACCTCATCACTCTTCCTGCCTATGTCATTGGTACCGATGTGTACCACAACCTCTGGCTGTTCAGCCTCCCCCTTCAGAATGCCCCCTGTCCGTTCAGAGACATCCTTGACCCTGGCACCAGGGAGGCAACATACCATCCTGGAGTCTCTTTCATGTCCCCAGAAGCGCCTATCTGTGCCCCTGACTATAGAGTCCCCTATAACTATTGCTCTTCTGCGCTTTGTCCCTCCCTGCTGAACAACAGTGCCAGCCGTGGTGCCACTGCTCTGGCTGCTGCTGCTGTTTTCCCCTGATAGGCCATCGTCCCCCCCCAACAGTATCCAAAACGGTATACTTGTTAGAGAGGGGGATAGCCACAGGAGATTCCTGCACTGACTGCCTGCCCCTTCTAGCGGTCACCCATCTATCTGCCTGCACCTTGGGTGTAACCACATCTCTAAAACTCCTGTCTATGACGCTTTCTGCCACCTGCATGCTCCTAAGTGCGTCCAGTTGCCGCTCCAACCGATCCATGTGGTCTGTGAGGAGCTGCGACTGGGTACACTTCCTGCAGATGTAGTCGCCCGGAACGCTGGAAGCGTCACAGACCTCCCACATCTCACAGGTGAAGCACTTCACCCCTCTAACTGACATTTCTAGCACTAATTAATAAATTAATTTAAAATAAATAAATACTTATTAAATCCTTACAAAATTATGTTACAATTAACTATATGGTCCCTAGTGCTAGATTTCTACTATAAATATTAAATGCTAACTAACTACAGTAATCTCCTCCCTCTGGTTTAGTTACTCTACTTATTAATTAGTTAATTAGGGTTTTAAGCAATTTTTATCAATGTTTCATTTTCAAATTCAGTACAAGTTCCCTACCAGCCAATCAGGTCACAGCTTTCCTGTGACGTCACTTCAGTTTTTTTACCAGAGGTAAGTTTTTTATACTTACCGGTCCGGAACTCCGCCTTCCGAGTCTTCTCCCCGGATGTCGGCCGTGAATCTCCGTTGTAAGTTTTTTATACTTACCGGTCCGGAACTCCGCCTTCCGAGTCTTCTCCCCGGATGTCGGCCGTGAATCTCCATTGTAAGTTTTTTATACTTACCGGTCCGGAACTCCGCCCTCCGAGTCTTCTCCCCGGATGTCGGCCGCGAATCCCCGAGTTAAGTTTTTTATACTTACCAGTCCGGAACTCCGCCTTCCGAGTCTTCTCCCCGGATGTCGGCCGCGAATCCCCGAGTGAAGTTTTTTATACTTACCAGTCCGGAACTCCGCCTTCCGAGTCTTCTCCCCGGATGTCGGCCGCGAATCCCCGAGTTAAGTTTTTTATACTTACCGGTCCGGATCTCCGCCCTCCGAGTCTTCTCCCCGGATGTCGGCCGCGAATCCCCGAGTTAAGTTTTTTATACTTACCGGTCCGGATCTCCGCCCTCCGAGTCTTCTCCCCGGATGTCGGCCGCGAATCCCCGAGTTAAGTTTTTTATACTTACCGGTCCGGAACTCCGCCCTCCGAGTCTTCTCCCCGGATGTCGGCCGTGAATCCCCGAGGTAAGTTTTTTATACTTACCGCTCCAGAACTCCGCCCTCCGAGTCTTCTCCCCGGATGTCGGCCGTGAATCCCCGAGGTCAGTTTTTTATACTTACCGCTCCAGAACTCCGCCCTCCGAGTCTTCTCCCCGGATGTCGGCCGTGAATCCCCGAGGTCAGTTTTTTATACTTACCGCTCCAGAACTCCGCCCTCCGAGTCTTCTCCCCGGATGTCGGCCGTGAATCCCCGAGGTCAGTTTTTTATACTTACCGCTCCAGAACTCCGCCCTCTGAGTCTTCTCCCCCGATGTCGGCCGTGAATCCCCGAGGTAAGTTTTTTATACTTACCGGTCCGGAACTCCGCCCTCCGAGTCTTCTCCCTGGATGTCGGCCATGAATCCCCGAGGTAAGTTTTTTATACTTACCGGTCCGGAACTCCGCCCTCCGAGTCTTCTCCGTGGGTCTTCTTCCCCTTTCTATATGTCGCAGTCATAACCATGGCCAATTGACTGTTTGGTTCAGGGTATATCCCCTCTCAGCTAATTTGGAGGGGTTTTCCTAGTCTCCTACATACGGAATTCCCCACTTTCCCAGGGAGCCCATCTTCGGGTTCTTTCCTTAATGCCACCTCAATGTCTGATTTGTCTGAGCGATATTTTCAGAAATTGCTGTATCCTGAATCCTTCTTCTACCTCACCTGCATCTTTTTCTTCCTGTCTATTATAAATATGGCATTTGACTTTTATCCCATTACTTTAAGGCCGAAATTTTCATTCTGTTCTGATGTGACTCTTTGTCGTCAACTTCCTTCAGCAAATTTCATGTTCCCATTTCCAGTTTCAGCTTGTGGAATGTGAGATGTTTGGAGTCTGGATAACTGCAGTCAAGACACATGCTCTGGTCTTTTCTAAGTCGTGTATACTGGCACAATGAAGTTCCTGAAACTGTAAAACTGAATGTATCTTTCCCTTCCATAGTAATAATACAATCCTTTCGTGGCTCACCTTTAGCGTTCATTACATATATATTCCCATAAGGAACAGTAACAGGATGGACAACACCTTTGTCACTCCTTCACCTGTGGACTCAAGATTAAATATAACACTTATTCTTGATTCAACATCTGCACCCATTTTATAGAGTTTACACTGATTCAGATGATACTTACATGTATTATGGTTTCTTTATTTGTGGATGGCCAAGGTAATGTTGGTTTCTCACCCTGTGTTCATGATTTCATACAGGCTTTCTCAGTTAGCCTCCCCCACACACCCTCCCCCAACTTTAAAGCTTTTTTTAGCATCACTATAGATATATAATTATGTCCACCATGCTTGGTGGTAGCACCCACCTTCTCTGCTGTATGGAGCAGTGTAGAATCCAGGGATCATTAGAGGAACTGGTCATGGGTCTGGTGAGTAACAATGGGGAGTGGGACTCTTGTGGGGTATGTAATTTGCATCTGTTGGCCTGTCATGAATTTCAATGGGTTGTGACCCATAGAGTTCACTGGTGGGGCATGGATGACCATCACAACATCAGGCAAAGCAGTAACCCAATTATTACTGTTCTTAACCAGATCACCAGCTCCCTGCATGGCAGCTTTCTTTAGCTCTGTCTTTAGGGTGTGATTAAAGTGTTCCACTGTCCACTAGACTCTGGGTGGTTGGGGATGTGGAAATGTTGTTGCACACTGAAGAGGAGGCATACGTGTTGCATCACTTCTGCTTCACCGGTATGGTCAGCTTCTCAGCAAGTTCCCTCTCGCTGACAGACTTTCACTTTACAAATGGCATGTTGCCCTGGTGATATCCGAAATCATGGAGTTCAGAAAAATGGGCACATAGTTTGCCTTCTGCTGTGCCACACTTTTGCCAGACTCTGTGAGGGAATTGCACACAATGGAACTGTTAGAGCACATAGTGACCTTTCCTGTAAGGGTCTGGAAAGCTGTAACTACAGCAATAACTTCAGCCTTTTAACGAGACACATTGATTGTGCTGTGGAATCCAGCATACAGCGCCCTTATGATATTGTCCCTGGTCATTGTTGTATGTTTGGTTAGTCTAGCTAGGAGGGATTACTAAGTCTTCAGTAAGTTTTAATAATAACTAGTTTCTTCTTTGGCCTCCTTGTCTTGAGAGACAATGGGTAAGCACCTAGAGGTGGTCAGTATTTTTGAAGCAGCGCCTGGAGTGGCTACAAAGGCCAATTCTAGAATGACAGACTTTTCCACAGGTGCTGCAGATAAAATTGGTTGTTGGGGCTGTTACACAGTTGGCTCTCTCCTTACACTTCTGTCTCTTTTCCTGCCAACTGCTCAGTCTCTTCGACTCGCCACACTTTAGCCCCGCCTTTATGGCTGTCCGCCAGCTCTGGCGATCACTGGCAACTGACTCCCACAACTTGTGATCAATGTCACAGGACTTCATGTCACGTTTGCAGACGTCTTTAAAGTGGAGACATGGACGGCTGGTAGGTCTGATACCAGTGATGAGCTCGCTGTACAATGTGTCCTTGGGGATCCTGTCATCTTCCATGCGGCTCACATGGCCAAGGCATTTCAAGCGCCGCTGACTCAGTAGTGTGTGTAAGCTGGGGATGTTGGCTACCTCAAGGACTTCTGTGTTGGAGATACGGTCCTGCCACCCATTGCCAAGGATTCTCCAGAGACAATGAAGATGGAATGAGTTGAGACGTCGCTCTTGGCTGACATACGTTGTCAAGGCCTCGCTGCCGTAGAGCAAGGTACTGAGGACACAGGCTTGATACACTCGGACTTGTGTGTTCCGTGTCAGTGCGCCATTTTCCCACACCCTCTTGGCCAGTCTGGACATAGCAGTGGAAGCCTTTCCCATGCGCGTGTTGATTTCTGCATCGAGAGACAGGTTACTGGTGATAGTTGAGCCTAGGTAGGTGAACTCTTGAACCACTTCCAGAGCGTGGTCGCCGATATCGATGGATGGAGCATTTCTGATGTCCTGTCCCATGATGTTTGTTTTCTTGAGGCTGATGGTTAGGCCAAATTCGTTGCAGGCAGCCGCAAACCTGTCGATGAGACTCTGCAGACACTCTTCTGTGTGGGATGTTAATGCAGCATCGTCAACAAAGAGGAGTTCCCTGATGAGGACTTTCCGTACTTTGGTCTTCACTGTAAGATGGGCAGGGTTGAACAACCTGCCACCTGATCTTGTGTGGAGGAAAATTCCTTCTCCTGAAGACTTAAATGCATGTGAGAGCAGCAGGGAGAAGAAGATCCCAAACAGTGTAAGTGCGAGAACACAGCCCTGTTTCACGCCACTCAGGATAGGAAAGGGGTCTGATGAGGTGCCGCTATGCTGAATTGTGCCTTTCATATTGTCATGGAATGAGGTGATGATACTTCGTAGCTTTGGTGGACATCCAATCTTTTCTAGTAGTCTGAAGAGACCACGTCTGCTGACGAGGGCAAAGGCTTTGGTGAGACCTGTGAAGGCAACGTAGAGGGGAATCTGTTGTTCGCAGCATTTCTCCTGCAGCTAGCGAAGGGAGAACAGCATGTCAATGGTCGATCTCTCTGCTCGAAAGCCACACTGTGCCTCAGGGTAGACACGCTCAGCCAGCTTCTGCAGTCTGTTTAAAGCAACTCAAGCGAAGACTTTTCCCACTATGCTGAGCAGGGAGATTCCACGGTAGTTGTTGTAGTCACCGCGGTCACCCTTGTTCTTATAGAGGGTGATGATATTGGCATCGCACATGCCCTGTGGTACTGCTCCCTCATCCTAGCACAGGCAAAGCAGTTCGTACAGTGCTGAGAGTATAGCAGGCTTGGCACTCTTGATTATTTCAGGGGTAATGCTGTCCTTCCCAGGGCTTTTCCGCTGGCTAGAGAATCAATGGCATCACAGTTTCGATTTGGTTGGCTGTATGTCCAGCTCATCCATGACTGGTAGAGGCTGGGCTGCATTGAGGGCAGTCTCAGTGACAACATTCTCCCTGGAGTACAGTTCTAGGTAGTGCTCAACCCAGCGGTCCATTTGCTTGCGTTTGTCAGTGATTGTGTCCCCTGATTTAGATTTGAGGGGGGCGATCTTCTTGATGGTTGGCCCAAAAGCTCTCTTAATGCCACCATACATTCCTCTGATGTTTCCGGTGTCGGAGGCCAGCTGAATACGACTGCATAGGTGTTGTCAGTAGTTTGCGCAGCGCCTGGCTGTTCTTTGTGCAGCGCTTCTGGCGGCTTTAAGTTCTACGGATGTTAACTCGCTGAGGGCTTTCTTGTAGTTCAGTGTAGTGCGCTTAGTGGCTATGACAGGTTCCAGCTCTTCAAAGTGAGATTGAAACCAGTCTGCATTCTGCTTTTCACGTTTGCCAAAGGTGGTCATTGCTGAGTCATAGATGGTGTCTCTGATGTGGGCCCACTTGGTCTCTGCATCCCCTGTCGGAGTGTTTTGAAGGGCTTTTTCAAGTGAATTCAGAAACTTTTGTAACAGCTGTGGATAAGAAATTCTGGTAGTGTTGATGCGCGGGCGGCCCTTCTGCTTGGAGTGATGCATCTTCTTTGGTTTGAGTCTAACTCTGCTGCACACCAGGGAGTGGTCGGTGTCACAGTCGGCACTGTGGAAGCTGTGTGTGATTTGAATGCTGTTTATAGAGGCTCGCCTTGTGAGGATGAGGTCCAGCTTGTGCCAACGACGTGATCTTGGGTGTCTCCATGAAACCTGGTGACAGGGTTTAGTTTCCCCTTCTTCACCGCTTTCCAATTATAAGGCAAAGAAACCAGCAAGAAAAGTTGACATTTATTAAACTTGAACTTAAACTCTAATTCGGTTAACGCCTATGGATACACGGCGCGGCCACACTAGCCTGCATAGGTGATACACACATGCAAATAGAGACAGAAAAGAGCAGAAGAAAAATAAAGTGGAAAAGTTTGAGGCAATATCTTAAGAGATTTTTTCGAGCTCACTGTAGAGTTCTTGATTGTAGGTAGATCTTGCATTTCGTTGGGGCCCAGTATTCTTCTTACACCTTGTTCGCTGTAGGAGACTTTTTCTCTCTTGGGTTCATGTGACTTCAGTGGGTTCAGAGGCCTGTGAGAAAGAGAAGGGAGCAGACAGGAGAGAGATCTTGTCAGTCCAGGAGCAAACAGACTTTCTGCCTTCAAACTCTCTGTGGCCAGTTAAAAGAAAACCCTGGAACAGCCAGGTAGTCATATGACCAGCTGACCCTTGTGGATTGTATCCTCCTTAGCAGGCCCTGGAATGCGCTTCCTCGCCTTCAATGTCTGTTAGTATGTAAAAATTTTTTTCAGCCATGGCTAATTTGTTTAACAAGTCATTCCTTTGCTCCAACAACAGTTAAAAATTAATGTTCATGATAAAATTGATGTGCCTCATTCTTGGCAGGTGGGGGCCTGGCATGACATTAGAATACAGCAAAGGAGGACTGTTGGAGAAATCCAGATTATGCCAAATTGTTGAACAAATTCTCCGGACTCAGACTTCGAGAATAAACACTTTATTGCATGATATCATGGGGTGCACACCTTCCCTAAAGGCGGTCCAGTGCTACTCCACAGAACAAAGGAAATCCACAACGGATATACAGTTACTCAGCCCATCCCGGCTGGACACAATCCAGTCAGAACGGTTATTGATTACATACAATTCACATAGTACCAATTAGATTACTGATTAGGCATCATGTGGCTACGTGGTCAGCTCATGCAAGCCCCTGATCACCAATTGATGATCTCAGGCCCCATCAATCATCCTTGAGTCTTCCAACTGTCACTTTAACTGGGCCTGCATTCCTGAAGGTGCCGTGCAGTCTGCAGTTACACTGATAAGGGGGGCCCTCTCGTTGTCTGTGCCATGCTGAACCAAGCTCCAACTGTGAGCTAACTAATCTGTCCCACAATGCCTCGGTCAAAAACTCCATTTTGTACCAATATGTCTACGTATTCACTAGGATTATATTAATCTACTTACTCAAATAACAGTTATAGAAGCAAAAGCTCAGCAAAACTGCTCCCACAAGGACCAAGAAACTGATAAAGAAGGGGAGAATAGAAATGTAAACTAGCAAAAAACATAAAAATGAACTGTAAAAGGAAACGTTTGACTAAGATAAATGTGGGTCCATCACAGGCAGAGTCAGGAGAATTTATAATGAGGAATAGAGAAATGGCAGAGAAGCTAAATGATTATTTTGTGTCTGTCTTTACTGAGGAAGATACAAGAAATTTCCCAAAATTACAGATCCAAGGGACTGGGGAGAATGAGGAATTCAAGGAAATTAGTATTAGTAAGAGAATTGTATTGGAGAAATTGATAAATCTGAAGGTTGAAAAGCTCCCGGGACCTGATATTCTACATCCCAGAGTGTTAAAAGAGGTAGCTGTGGAGATAGTGGATGCATTGGTGATCATCTTCCAAAATTCTATAGATTCTGGAACGGTTCCTGCAGTTTGGAAGGTCGCAAATGTCACCTCATTATTTAAGAAGGGAGGGAGAGAGAAAACAAGGAATGACAGACCTGTTGGCCTTACATCAGTTGTAGGGAAAATGCTAGAATCTATTCTAAAGGATGATAAACGGACACTTGGATCATAATGATCTGATTGGGCATAGTTAGCATGGATTTATGAATGGGAAATCATGTTTGACGAACCTGTTGGAGTTTTTTGAGGATGTTACCAACAGAATTGATAAAGGGCAGGTGGTAGACATAGTATACTTGGATTTTCAGAAGGTTTTGATGAAGTCCCCCACAGGAGGTTGGTTAGAAAAATTAAAGCACATGGGATAGGAGGTAATATACTGGCATGAATTAAGGATTGGTTAACAGGCAGAAAGCAGACAGTAGAAATAAATGGGTCATTCTCGCATTGGCAGGCTGTGACTAGTGGGGTACCGCAGGGATCAGTGCTTGGGCCCCAGCTGTTCATAATATATATCAATGATTTGGATGTGGGGACCAAATGTAGTATTTTCAAGTTCGTGGATGACACAAAGCGGCTTCAAGGGTATTTGGACAGACTTAGTGAGTGGGCAAGAATGTGGCAGATGGAATATAATGTGGAAAAATGTGAGGTTATCTATTGTGGTAGGAGGAACAGATGTGCAGAGTATTTCTTAAATGGTAAGAGATTAGAAAGTGTAGATGTACAAAGGCACCTGGGTTTCCTCATCAATAAGTCACTGAAAGCTAACGTGCAGGGACAGCAAGCAATTAAGAAGGCTAATGGTATGTTAGTCTTTATCGCAAGAGGATTTGAGTACAGGAGTAGTGAAGTCTTGCTTCAATTGTACAGAACCTTGGTTAGTCTGCACCTGGAGTACTGTGTGCAATTTTGGTCCCCTTACCTTAGACAGGATATTATTGCCATAGAGGGAGTGCAACAAAGGTTCACCAGACTTGTTCCCGGGATGACGGGACTGTCCTATGAAGAGAGATTGGGGAAACTGGGCCTGTATTCTCTAGAGTTTCGAAGAATGAGAGGTGATCTCATTGAATCCTACAAAATACTAAAAGGGATAGACAGGGTAGACCAGGTGCTGGAAGGTGGGATTAGATTGGGCGGCTAGTTTCTATTTTCATTTCTTCTCGGCTGGCACGGACATGACGAACTGAATGGCCTCCTTCTTTGATGTATTTTTTCTATGGTTCTATAGTAGATATAGGTAAGATGTTTCCTCTGGTTGGGGAGTCTAGAACCAGGGGACACAATTTCAAAATAAGGGGAAAGCCACTTAGGACAGAGATGAGGAGAAACTTCTTTACTCAGAGGGTTGTGAATCTTTGGAATTCTCTACCCCAGAGGGCTGTAGAAGCTCAGTCATTGAGTATGTCTAAAGTAGAGATTGACAGATTTCTAAATACAAATGACTTAAAAGGATATGGGAATAGTGTGGGAAAAAGGCATTGAAGTGAATGATCAGTCATGATTGTAATGAATGGCAGACCAGGCTCGATGGGCTGAATGGCCTACTCCTGTTCCTATGTTCCTAACACAATCTAGCTCTTAAGTCATCCACCACCAGCCCACCCACCCCCCCACCCCCCAACATGGTGTTTACTTGAAATCACCTGCTTTCCAGTAAAAACTTGTTTACTGGTCAACTTTTGTTGAACTTCCTTTCAAAAAAATACCAAAAGGCTCTTAAGTTAAAAAACACAGATTCCGAGTTTTAACAAAAATATATCGAAACTCTGGTAACAGGGATATGTAAGATTTGTTGGTTAAATCCTTTCAAATATTCGGTGTGCTTGGCTAACCAGTGGACCCTCAATATCTGCTGGTACACTGGTTGTACAATCTCTCCGCAGGTGTGAGTATATGCCAAAAATATCCTACCGCAAAGCACTTTCCATAGGCCTCCTGCATTACTATAGCAGCTATACATTGATTTGATACTGTAACTTCCTTAAGAAGGGAATTAGTGGGATCGGGGCTCCACAAGACTGGAGCCTGTGTGAGTGCTTTCTTAAGACGTTCAAATGCCTGATGTGATTCTGAGTCCCAATCTTCTCAGGTGCCCTCTTTATTGGGATTCCCCTGTGGGAGCTGCCATCTCACTGAACCCTTCAGTAAACTCCCTGCAAAATTCCACAATACCAAGTAAAGCTTTAACTGTGTGTGGTCTTGGTACTTCTGCTACCAATCGTACATTGGCTGGATTGAGGGAGTTTCCTGCCTGTTCAGTTTTAACGGTCAGGAATGTTACAGTTTTCTGAGCAAGCACAGAGTTATTCTAAATCCAGTCCTTCCAAGGCTTAAAACTTTCTCCAGGAGAAGTAACATTCCTCCAGTGACTCCAACTGCAACAATAAATCATCAATACTGTTACGAAAGTTCTTCTATTTTTAAGTATTTTTGAGGACTTGTGTTTTAGAATTGTGAAGATAGATTCATTGGCGGACTGAAGTGATTCCACAGATGCTGGACTTTTTTTTAAAGAGTCACTGGAGGGACTCTGTTTAAAAGCAACATTTACTGGATGTCACATGTCTTCAGCTAAGTAAACAACAGGTGCCTTCTGACTATGGGAGTTGTTTACAAGAGAAGTGACATGTCAAGGTTTATGGTGCTCAAGAGTGGGTTTCATTTCTGAATATTGTTTTGGGTCAGTTGGGCTTGTAGTGTGCTGACAGAAACACCCAGTTCATCTTTACTCCCCCTCTCTGAGAAACCCTGCAAAAAAAAATCCAGTGTGTGATAACTGTAACACAGTGTGTGATAACTGTAACACCTGATGCTGCATTTCTCCTCAGAAAGTTTTGGAAGACTTCCTCTCGACATTTCCTGAACGAATTGCTTTAGAAAAGTTCCCAGTGACCCGTCTACGTGTACTCGATGCTAGACTATATGCCATCTGGAACATAACATATCTTATCCTTTCTCTTCAAGAGTTAACAAGTACTTTGGCCAAAGCAGTTTTATTTTTTCTGTAACCGGCATGTGTGTGTTGGGTATTTAGAAGGGAATGTGTGTATATATATATATATATATAGATATATATTTACTGTCATATTTGAAACTGTGTGTTAAAGCTTTACATCTTTATTGACTAAGCCCTGTTTTATAATAAATTAATACTTTTGCTGTTTATTTAAGAAACCTGATTGGTGGATTTTATTCTGAAATAAAAATTTGGCTGTTTCAGGAACTGGGTACATATTTAAATATATATTGTGACCTGTGGAGAAATGAAACTACAGAAAGACAGTGCACTCCTCCCACCTCAGTCGTAACAACACACTGAACCATATTGTCAGATTGGGAGTGGAATTGTAATATGTGCACCAGACACTGATGCAATATAGTGGGTGAGTTCTGAAATCCCTGGGATGGCCCGAAACTAGAACACTGTTGTTCTTGAAAGGTAAATACACATTTGTACTGACTGACTGGTTGTACTGGAATGCTCCTGAATCCATTCGAGATGTCCAGGGTTCAATAGATGGCTAGAAAAAAATTTGAAATAAAATCCTAATTTTAAAGGGCGGCACAGTGGCGCAGTGGTTAGCACTGCAGCCTCACAGCTCCAGGGACCCGGGTTCGATTTTGGGTACTGCCTGTGCAGAGTTTGCAAGTTTTCCCTGTGACTGCGTGGGTTTTCTCCCACTGCCAAAGACTTGCAGGTTGATAGGTAAATTGGCTGTTATAAATTGCCCCTAGTGTAGGTAGGTGGTAGGGAATATGGGATTACTGTAGGGTTAGTATAAATGGGTGGTTGTTGGTTGGCACAGACTCGGTGGGCCGAAGGGCCTGTTTCAGTGCTGTATCTCTAAATAAATAAAGGGATTTAGGTCTGTGGTTGTACCATTAATCCTTGGTGCAAAGTCCCTGTTTCGCTCAGTTAAAGCAAGGCTCTCTTCATTTGCTCCTCTATTGGTCACAACTGGTGCCGATTGTTTTATTTTTGGACCTGCTTCTAATTGAACTGGGTCTGATACTTAATTGGACTTACTTAAATTTTCCACCATGTTGCAATAATGTAAATGTTTTATGATACCAGGCTTGGAGGGCTATCTGAATCTCCCTCCCTATCCTATCCTATACTGTGGTTCCATTGCCATCGGAATAGGATATTGACAAAGCATTTGCTCACACTCAGGATTTACAAGGGTCTTTTACTTATTGATCAACAAACCCCAAAAAAGGGGCATCATCTTCACTTGATTTACTCACTCACTACTGCGTCCACAGTTCTTATTATACATTTCCACAAAGTTTCTCAGATATAAAACAAGAAATGCGGGAAATACTCAGCAGGTCAGGCAGCATCTGTGGAGAGAGAAGCAGAGTTAATGTTTCAGGTCAGTGACCCTTCTTCAGAAGTTTGTCAGATACTAGGTTGGGTGCTCATCCCTGGGCTTATGGTCCATTATTGTCCCATATTTGCCACTACCCTATATACCACTGCCTCACATATGATGCCTGTGTGCTTTCTACAGTCTGGCAATTCAACCTCATCACCCACTACAAACTTACACTTGGAGATAAGGCAGCCTGAAGCAGTCAACAAGCATCCTTGTTTGTCAAGGCATGTGCTTGCTGTAGCAATTGAACTTTAATAACTGAGTTGGGTGTCCTGTTTCCTCATATTCGGGCAATTGGGCACTAAGTTGACACAATTCTGAAAGAGTCAGATCCCAATTTATTTTTGTATCTTCGTATTCATATACTGTTTGTCCCTTCATGTCTCTTGACCCACCTGTATGCAGATGTTTGGTAACTATGAGGGACCATTTTAACTGACCTGTATCTACCTATACTGCCACCTGCTTTAGACTGGGTATAATTGGTGTTGCTCTCTACATCATTAGTGACACTAGCAATAACACTTCTGCCCTGGTCAGCATCAGAATCCTCCACCTTCACTGCTATTCCAAACGGCAGCAATGCCATTCAGAGGACTGGTTCACTCTTGTCATCATCACAACTGTATCCTTTTTGTCAGAGCTAAAGGATAAGGCTGTCACTGTAACTTTGAATTTGTTAATTTTTTTCTCGTCCTTCTGGTCTTTCCATCTTTCTAATCTCCACTGACTTGTCACCTTTCCATTCTTGTTCTCCTGTGACAAATTTCATCATTCTCAATAAGCTGTTTTGGTATCAACAAATTTCCTCTGCATCTAAACTATTTCTGATAATCTGTGCAGCTGGGCACGGATTGAGTCATTTCTGGGTGGAGCTCCAATTGTTAAGTGGTGACGAATCTATCTTCTGGCTGTACAGCACCCAATTTATGTTTCAAACTCTATTTCTGCATGAACAGTCTGAAGCTGACTACTCTGTTTAGTGTATTGCTCATTCAAACTACTTATTATTTGCATCATTGCCATTGTGCTTTTTTTTCATTTACATTATGATTATTACACTTTGTTGTAAGGTCTCCATAAGGGTCACTTGTGTTGCCCTCCTCAAAAAGTCTTACCCTGATGTGCTTTTTGACTTAACTTTCATAACCATCCACAACAATACTCCTTTATCATGTCTATCCATTTTATTATTTTATTTTCAGCTGTTTGCCATTTGGCCTTTTCCTTCTTGGACTCAGCCTTTATTGAATTTTCCAATTGGAAATCTCCAACTTCGCTGCTTACAACAACCTCTCTTTCTATGATGCCTATAGAGGTTGATGGCTGTATGGTTTTTACAGTAGTCTCCCAGCTACTGTCATGTTAAAACACCACACTCCAACTTCCTTAACAAATTAGATCCTACTCAGACGTGCATGCATTCTTTACTCTGTGTCTTCCTGCATAGATGTAGTTCTGGGTTGTCAGCAGTGCATGTCCTCTATCTCCTGTCCCAGGGCTCATTCACAATCGAGTGAGTTCCTGATGGCTGAAGTTTCACTTCAGTCTGGTATCGACCACCCTGGCTTTTCAAACACCAGGAAGTACAGGTCCATGCTTGGCTGGCGAGATATTATTAAACAATGAAACTTTATGTTGTTCACTTGAGTAGTAATGAAGTGAATCAGTGATTCAATCACTTTGGCCAGTAATTTCCATTCTGTAGAGCCACTAGTTTTGGTAGTACAGGAGCTCGGATGTGATGAAAATGGCAGGAGGCAGGGGTCTGCTTCTAGCGACGTTTGGCGTGTTCAGTGCTGATTGCCATTTTCAGAAGTGCAATCGTACGGGTGAGTCGTGCATGTGCCACAGGTATGCAGAATGGACGGATTGTTACATCAGTCAGCATCAGATGATTTGTCACCAGCCCTGCCATTTTGGACCTCACTGGTCCTGTTAACATTCTCTCTTAAACACACACAGCTAAACATGCATTCAACTGCACGAGGGACCCCACCGTGAGTGCTATTTAAAGGGATCTACGTGAGGCTTTCAGGTGAGGTGTTCTGGACTTTCTTTTGCAACTGCAAAGTTAGTGGAAGTACAGTGTTTTGTCTTGTTGGAGGAGCTCACACAAGGGCATGGTGCTGGACCTTTGCAAGGGGTTGAATGCAGTCTGAAGGCCTCTGAGCAGCAAGCTTGCTCTCAGACATGTAGGGTTATAGTTTCAGACCCTCTTGGCTACAGTACGACAGGGAACTGGAGCACAGGCAGCAGAGAGGGGAAGCTATGCGCAGAAGGAAGAGGTGGAGGGCTCTCATCAGAAGGCCACACTCGTCTAAGATATTCATAAAGAACATCTCCTACCTCCTGTACACCAGGAGAAGGGACTTCATTTTCCTCTCCAAACAGAGAGAAGCAGGAAGAGTGGGCACATGGCTTCGCCAGCATAGCAGACTTTTCAATGGTGTAGGGAGCCATCGACTGCCCACGCATGGCACTTGGGCTCCACATCTCAACTGGGGGAAGTATAAAAACTACAAAGGGTTCCGCTCACTGAACGTGCAGTTGGTGTACAATCACATACAGACCATCATATTGGTGAATGCCTATTATCCAGCTGGCAGTAACTGTGCTAGTTAGCCATTCCCACCATCTTCAAGCTGCCAGAGGGTGGCTGCTCAGTGACAAGGCGTACCATCTCTGCACATGGCTCATGACTTGCTTTCACCTCCTGACCACACGTAGACAATGCACATACAACAAGGGATATGCTGCAACTAGGAAAATGGTGGAGCAGACCAGCTGACTGTCAATGTCTCAAACAACGGTTCCACTGCCTAGACCATCCGGGATGAGCCCTCAAATACTCAGCAGAGCATATCTCCAGCTTCATGGTGGTCTGTTGCATCCTACCAACCTAGCTCTCATGAGGGCACAGCCCTTGTCACCCAGCCTTTGGCCAGCACCTCAGGAGGGGGAAGAGGAGGAAGGAAGGAGGCATCTAGAGCACCATTGCTTCGGATGGGCTGTTTTTGAGTGTCCCATCAGACTCTGGTTTCCTTGAAAACTTCCTCAGATCACTGTTGTTCCACATATCTTCACCTTTCCATCCCTCTGTTACATAGCATCGCAGCATCCTCTTGGCCAAGTTCTTGAAATAAAATGCACCACAAAGAAACCATACCATAACAACTTTATCCAGCACTTCCAATTACTCATAAAACTCAACTATTCACCCTTGTGGATCTCCTTAGTTCCGATCTTGCTGGTGCATTTTCCTGTCCTAGTGCTCCCATGCAGTGCTACCCCACTAGTTGGTGAAAGGCTGCTGACTACAATGGTTTTGCAGGACACCCTCGAGTAACTCTGGGCCCAGGAACAACCTGATAGTTTCAGTGATGCCTCAGTGACTACTGCGCCAATAATCCGGAGCACTGTCTTCTCCAGGTGACACAGCCGTGCCTATCCCTCCCCCGTTCTCTGCTGCTTCCTCTTGTTATGTGCCACCTTATCCTGCTGGAGATTGGGAAGAGTGTCAGTGAGTGTGTTGCAATGTGTCTGAATGATGTGTCTGCCATAGCAGAATAACTGGAATTAGTAGAAGCTGTGAGACGTGGGTGTGAAGCTTGCAGCAGTGGTAAGTATGAACACGCATAGGACAAGAAACATTGTTTTTTGAACAAAAGCCTTGGGAACTGGTCGGTACTAAAGCAGTAATGAAATCCCCATCTACCACTATAAAAGGTTTATAGTCTCATCCTACTCATGATGCAGAAAATTGCTAAAGCAAAAACAATCATATTGCTGGGGAGTTGATAACAATCATTACAATCGTGAGGGAAATGACTGAAGAGCAGAAGGCTAAGAAACTGGAAAAAAGACCAATATCACATGACAGGCAAATGTCAGAAGACTTAGTTTCACAGTGAACTGATTGTCTGCATGACAATGGCATTGCGAAACAATTTGATGAATCCAGACATTTCTAAAATGTCCCACTTACTCAAGTATGTTTGATTCTTGGGATAAGAAAATAAAAAGTATATATTATTTTGCAAAGAGCTCAAGACAACAGCACAGCCAGATGATATTTTTTAAATTTCGGATGATCTCATGACTTCAAGACTGTAGGCCTGAGGCCTGCAGCCACTACTTTTTGTACTTTTTATGTTTTTGTATTTTACTTCTGCCTTGCTTTTGCTTTGCTTTTGATTTTTTTTAACAAAACTTTATGAAACCTGTAGTGAATTTTGAAAGGTTGCTTTGTAGACATTGATTTAAAACTAAAATAAAAAGAAGAAATGCTGGAAATACTCAGCAAGTCTGGCAGCATCTGCGGAGAGAGAAGCAGAATTAACGTTTCAGGTCAGTGACCCTTCATCAGATTTAAAACTAAGCGTGATTGTACTCTGATTAAATCAAGTAATTAATCAATTATGTAATCAATAGTATGAGCTTGTTTTTCCCAAGAACTTTTTCCTTTTGTTTTCATGTTGATCAGGCCAGGCCATTCACAGCTGTTGTTTTGTCTAAATGGCTGTTTTTCTCTTTTTGAGAACAACAGTTGCTTTCCCATTGTTTAAACAGAAGTCAGTTCTGACAGTATTCGATGACCCTTGAACTATAAGCCAGGACAATGGAAAGCTTTGCACATGGGGTGGTCCACTATGCTGTGGAGTCAGGAAATGGAGTTTAATTGATGGATGGAATAATGTTACGATCGAGGTGGGAGGAGTGCACTGTTAATTCAGTCCCAATTCTCCTCATGTTACAGCACATCAATAAATTTTCCCACTTACCAAAAACAGCCAATCAGATACTCTATTTGTCCCCACAGTAAAGCACACCAACCAGGTTTCTTTAATCAACAACAAAATTAACTATTTATGATAAGACCAAGTCTTAACCAGTAATGAAGTAAATCTATATACAAATTGAGATAGTAAAACTCCTTATTTCCCTAGCCCTCATGCACACACAAATTGGTTAACTGGGAAAAAACGGATTTTGGTTTACAGCAGTTTCATAGGAATGAAGGGAATAATAAAATAACTTAGTCTGTCATGATCTGGAAGGAAGTTTTTCAGTTTGGCAAGGGGTCCCAAAGTTGAATAGTTGGATGCCACTCGAAGTCTTCCCAGGTAAGGTTGATGAACAGTCTGCAATGGGTAGGTGTTCAAGGAAACTCAACTGCAGCAGGCTTCACATAGGTCTTCCATCAGGGGTGTAGCAACAGGTCTTCTTAGGTCTTACAGCAGCAGTATAGCAGTAGAAAGTTTCTTCAAATTTCAGGATTTCTTAAAACGCAAAAGGAACCACATTTGATGCAGGGATTCTTCAGAGACAGGAGGCAATAGGAATCTACCACATTTGAAATACAGGGGATCTTCTCAAGAGATGCAGGATTCTTTTACAGAGAGGTCATACTTTTCTGGTTCTTCTTCTGATCACCAGGCAGGTCAGAATCACATTTCAGAATGCCTGCTTTTGTCCAAACTCACTGGCTATTAAAAACTCAAAATTGAAACTTCTAGAAACAAATCACATGCCCAGTCATAAAGTCTCTCTCAAAGAGTAGCTCTGAGGTCAAGCCCATTTGCTGGTTTCCTTGAAATTACCTGCTTTCCTGTCCTTTTACAAGTTCAGCTTTTGTTGAACTTCCTTTCAAAGCATCCATAAAGTTCAACTATTTAGAAACATAGGAAAGTAGGAGCAGGAGTAAGCCATTCGGCCCTTCGAGCTGAATGGCAGGTGTCTCAATGTCCACTGAAAATTCTTTTCCAGTTTTTGAAAACATAGAATCTTAAGTTTTGATAAAAACAAAATCCTTGTAACAATAACCTAATTGTTGGCAGGCGAGAGACATCATCAAAGGATGTATCAACAGCCTGAACGGCCTCCGAGTGCCTGTGAGAAGAATTTGATAAGGACTCATGGTTGTCAGACTCTTGTTTTAAGAAAGTCTGAATGGAAACCTCGGAAAGCTGGAACGAAGCCAGAAACTGGACTTAAAGGGGCACGGCATCCAACGCACGAGGCTGCAGCCGGAGTGGACTAGTCATCCACTGAAGACTACGGAGGAAGGGACGTTGACAGAGTGACTGACTGGAGAGTCCACCCCCGTGCAAGGCTCTCCGGAGACTTGGTGATGTTTGTACTGGAGGGAACACTGTATCATTTCAGGGAGCTGTCATGAACAGAATAATTTGTGGTTATAGCAGTTTTGCGATAAGGTTTTTTGTCTTTCTATACCGTTTTCCATCCTTTACTTTTAATAAAGTTATATTTCTTTCAGTTATATTTCTTTCCTTTTTTCCTAAATAATTGCTTAATAATTACTCAATAAAATTATTGTTTTAACATATTATGTGGTGTTGAGTCACTCATTCCTGTTACATATAGAATACAGCTCTGAACCGGAGTGAGACTCTGTATGGGACTCTCACACTCTACGGGGCAAATCAGCTTGACCAATTCCATTGGGCACTGCACTGATGGGGCTGCGCTGAAGGGGCTGCATTGATGGGGCTGCACTGATGGGCTCTGCACTGATGGGGCTGTACTGATGGGCTCTGCACTGATGGGCTCTGTACTGATGGGGCTGTAGTGATGGGTTCTGCACTGAAGGGTTCTGCACTGATGGGCTCTGCACTGATGGGGTCTGCATTGATGGGGCTGCACTGATGGGCTCTGTACTGATGGGGCTTTACTGATGGGTTCTGCACTGATGGGGTCTGCATTGATGGGGTTGCATTGATGGGCTCTGCACTGATGGGCTCTGCACTGAAGGGTTCTGCACTGATGGGCTCTGCACTGATGGGGTCTGCATTGATGGGCTCTGCACTGATGGGATCTGCATTGATGGGGTTGCACTGATGGACTCTGCACTGATGGGTTCTGCACTGATGGGCTCTGTACTGATGGGGCTTTACTGATGGGTTCTGCACTGATGGGGTCTGCATTGATGGGGTTGCATTGATGGGCTCTGCACTGAAGGGTTCTGCACTGATGGGCTCTGCACTGATGGGGTCTGCATTGATGGGCTCTGCACTGATGGGATCTGTACTGATGGGGCTGCACTGATGGGATCTGCATTGATGGGGTTGCACTGATGGACTCTGCACTGATGGACTCTGCACTGATGGGTTCTGCACTGATGGGCTCTGCACTGATGGGCTCTGTACTGATGGGCTCTGCACTGATGGGATCTGTACTGATGGGGCTGCACTGATGGGGCTGCACTGATGGGGTCTGTACTGATGGGTTCTGCACTGATGGGCTCTGTACTGATGGGGCTTTACTGATGGGTTCTGCACTGATGGGCTCTGCACTGATGGGTTCTGCACTGATGGGCTCTGTACTGATGGGGCTTTACTGATGGGTTCTGCACTGATGGGGTCTGCATTGATGGGGTTGCATTGATGGGCTCTGCACTGAAGGGTTCTGCACTGATGGGCTCTGCACTGATGGGGTCTGCATTGATGGGCTCTGCACTGATGGGATCTGTACTGATGGGGCTGCACTGATGGGATCTGCATTGATGGGGTTGCACTGATGGACTCTGCACTGATGGACTCTGCACTGATGGGTTCTGCACTGATGGGCTCTGCACTGATGGGCTCTGCACTGATGGGATCTGTACTGATGGGGCTGCACTGATGGGGCTGCACTGATGGGGTCTGTACTGATGGGGCTGTACTGATGGGCTCTGCACTGATGGGCTCTGCACTGATGGGCTCTGCACTGATGGGATCCGTACTGATGGGGCTGCACTGATGGGGTCTGCATTGATGGGATCTGTACTGATGGGCTCTGCACTGATGGGGCTGCACTGATGGGGTCTGCATTGATGGGATCTGTATTGATGGGATCTGTACTGATGGGGCTGCACTGATGCGGTCTGCACTGATGGGATCTGTACTGATGGGGCTGCACTGATGGGCTCTGCATTGATGGGCTCTGCACTGATGGGCTCTGCACTGAAGGGGCTGTACTGATGGGGGCTGCATTGATGGGCTCTGCACTGATGGGCTCTGCACTGAAGGGGCTGTACTGATGGGGTCTGCATTGATGGGGTTGCATTGAAGGGGCTGCACTGATGGGGCTGTACTGATGGGGTTGCATTGATGGACTCAGCATTGATGGGGTTGCATTGATGGGTTCTGCACTGATGGGGCTGCACTGATGGGGTTGCATTGATGGACTCAGCATTGATGGGGCTGTACTGATGGGGTTGCATTGATGGATTCAGCATTGATGGGGTTGCATTGATGGGCTCTGCACTGATGGGGCTGCACTGATGGGGTTGCATTGAAGGACTCAGCATTGATGGAGCTGCATTGATGGGGCTGTACTGATGGGGTTGCATTGATGGACTCAGCATTGATGGGGTTGCATTGATGGGTTCTGCACTGATGGGGTTGCATTGATGGACTCAGCATTGATGGGGCTGCATTGATGGGGCTGCACTGATGGGCTCTGCACTGATGGGACTGCACTGATGGGGTTGCATTGATGGACTCAGCATTGATGGGGCTGCATTGATGGGGCTGCACTGATGGGGTTGCATTGATGGACTCAGAATTGATGGGGTGCATTGATGGGGCTGCATTGATGGGCTCTGCACTAATGGGGTGGTACTGATGGGTTCTGCACTGATGGGGCTGTACTGATGGGCTCTGCAGTGATGGGCTCTGCACTGATGGGGATGCATTGATGGACTCGGCATTGATGGGGTTGCATTGATGGGGCTGCATTGATGGGGCTGTACTGATGGGCTCTGCACTGATGGGGTTGCATTGAAGGACTCAGCATTGATGGGGTTGCATTGATGGGGCTGTACTGATGGGCTCTGCACTGATGGGCTCTGCACTGATGGGGTTGCATTGATGGGGCTGCACTGATGGGCTCTGCACTGATGGGCTCTGCACTGATGGGGTTGCATTGATGGGGCTGCATTGATGGGCTCTGCACTGATGGGGTTGCATTGAAGGACTCAGCATTGATGGGGTTGCATTGATGGGAATGTACTGATGGGCTATGCACTGATGGGGCTGTACTGATGGGCTCTGCACTGATGGGCTCTGCACTGATGGGGTTGCATTGATGGGGCTGCATTGATGGGGCTGTACTGATGGGGTTGCATTGATGGACTCAGCATTGATGGGGTTGCATTGATGGGCTCTGCACTGATAGGGCTGCACTGATGGGGATGGATTGATGGACTCAGCATTGATGGGGTTGCATTTATGGGGCTGCATTGATGGGCTCTGCACTGACGGGGCTGCACTGATGGGGTTGCATAGATGGACTCAGCATTGATGGGGTTGCATTGATGGGCTCTGCACTGATGGGGCTGCACTGATGGGGTTGCAATGATGGACTCAGAATTGACGGGGTTGCATTGATGGGGCTGCATTGATGGGCTCTGCACTGATGGGGATGCATTGATGGGGCTGTATTGATGGGCTCTGCACTGATGGGGATGCATTGACGGGGCTGCATTGATGGGGCTGTACTGTTGGGGTTGCATTGATGGACTCAGCATTGATGGGGCTGCATTGATGGGGCTGCACTGATGGGCTCTGCACTGATGGGCTCTGCACTGATGGGGCAGCAGTGATGGGATTGCATTGATGGGACTGTAGTGATGGGGTTGCATTGATGGGCTCTGCACTGCTGGGGTTGCATTGATGGACTCTGCATTGATGGGGCTGCACTGATGGGCTCTGCACTGATGGGGCTGTACTGATGGGCTCTGCACTGATGGGGCTGTACTGATGGTCTCTGCATTGATGGGGCTGTACTGATGGTCTCTTCACTGATGGGGCTGCACTGATGGGCTCTGCACTGATGGGCTCAGATTGGTGGGGTTGCATTGATGGGCTCTGTACTGATGGGGCTGCACTGATGGGCTCAGCATTGATGGGGTTGCATTGATGGACCCAGCACTGATGGGGTTGCATTGATGGGGTTGCATTGATGGGGCTGTACTGATGGGCTCTGCACTGATGGGCTCTGCACTGATGGGGTTGCAATGATGGGGCTGCATTGAAGGGCTCTGCACTGATGGGGTTGAATTGATGGGGCTGCATTGATGGGGCTGTACTGATGGGGTTGCATTGATGGACTCAGCATTGATTGGGTTGCATTGATGGGGCTGTACTGATGGGGTTGCATTGATGGACTGAGCATTGATGGGGCTGCATTGATGGGGCTGTACTGATGGAGTTGCATTGATGGACTCAGCATTGATGGGGTTGCATTGATGGGTCTGCACTGATGGGCTCTGCACAGATGGAGTTGCATTGATGGGGCTGCATTGATGGGCTCTGCACTGATGGGGTTGCATTGATGGACTCAGCATTGTTGGGGTTACATTGATGGGGCTGTACTGATGGGCTCTGCACTGATGGGGTTGCATTGATGGGGCTGCATTGATGGGGCTGGACTGATGGGGTTGCATTGATGGACTCAGCATTGATGGGGCTGCACTGATGGGGCTGCACTGATGGGCTCTGCACTGATGGGGCTGTACTGATGGGCTCTGCATTGATGGGGCTGTACTGATGGGCTCTTCACTGATGGGGCTGCACTGATGGGCTCTGCATTGATGGGGCTGCACTGATGGGCTCTGCACTGATGGGGCTGCATTGATGGGCTCATCATTGATGGGGTTGCATTGAAGGACTCAGCATTGATGGGGTTGCATTGATAGGGCTGCACTGATGGGCTCTGCACAGATGGGGTTGCATTGATGGGGCTGCATTGATGGGCTCTGCACTGATGGGGTTGCATTGATGGACTCAGCATTGTTGGGGTTACATTGATGGGGCTGTACTGATGGGCTCTGCACTGATGGGGTTGCATTAATGGGGCTGCATTGATGGGGCTGGACTGATGGGGTTGCATTGATGGACTCAGCATTGATGGGGCTGCATTGATGGGGCTGTGCTGATGGTGTAGCATTAATGGACTCAGCATTGATGGGACTCAGCATTGATGGGGTTGCATTGATGGGGTTGCATTGATGGGGCTGCATTGATGGGGCTGCACTGATGGGCTCTGCACTGATGGGGTGCGCTGATGGGCTCTGCACTGATGGGACAGCAGTGATGGGATTGCATTGATGGGACTGTAGTGATGGGGTTGCATTGATGGGCTCTGCACTGCTGGGGTTGCATTGATGGACTCAGCATTGATGGGGCTGCATTGATGGGGCTGCACTGATGGGCTCTGCACTGATGGGGCTGTACTGATGGGCTCTGCACTGATGTGGCTGTACTGATGGGCTCTGCATTGATGGGGTTGCATTGATGGACTCAGCATTGATCGGGTTGCATTGATGGGGCTGCATTGATGGGGCTGTACTGATGGGCTCTGCACTGATGGGCTCTGCCCTGATGGGTTTGCATTGATGGGGCTGCATTGATGGGCTCTGCACTGATGGGGTTGCATTGATGGGGCTGTACTGATGGGCTCAGCACTGATGGGGCTGTACTGATGGGCTCTGCACTGATGGGGCTGTATTGATGGGGCTGCATTGATGGGGCTGTACTGATAGGGTTGCATTGATGGACTGAGCATTGATGGGGCTGCATTGATGGGGCTGTACTGATGGGGTTGCATTGATGGACTCAGCATTGCTGGGGCTGCATTGATGGGGCTGTACTGATGGGGTTGCATTGATGGACACAGCATTGATGGGGTTGCATTGATGGGCTCTGCACTGATGGGGCTCTACTGATGGGGTTGCATTGATGGGCTCTGCACTGATGGGGTTGCATTGATCGGCTCTGCACTGATGGGCTCTGCACTGATGGGGTTGCATTGATGGACTCAGCATTGATGGGGTTGCATTGATGGGGTTGCATTGATGGGGCTGCATTGAAGGCGCTGTACTGATGGGCTCTGCACTGATGGGGCTGAACTGATGGGCTCTACACTGATGGGCTCTGCACTGATGGAGCTGTACTGATGGGCTCTGCATTGATGGGCTCTGCACTGATGGGGTTGCATTGATGGGGCTGCATTGTCGGGGCTGCACTGATGGGCTCTGCACTGATGGAGCTGAACTGATGGGCTCTGCACTGATGGGGCTGTACCAATGGGTTCTGCACTGATGGGGTTGCATTGATGGGGCTGCATTGATGGCGCTGTACTGATGGGCTCTGTACTGATGGGCTCTGCACTGATGGACTGAGCATTGATGGGGTTGCATTTATGGGGCTGCATTGATGGGCTCTGCACTGACGGAGCTGCACTGATGGGGTTGCATAGATGGACTCAGCATTGATGGGGTTGCATTGATGGGCTCTGCACTGATGGGGCTGCACTGATGGGGTTGCAATAATGGACTCAGAATTGACGGGGTTGCATTGATGGGGCTGCATTGATGGGCTCTGCACTGTTGGGGTTACATTGATGGACTCAGCATTGATGGGGTTGCATTGATGGGGCTGTATTGATGGGCTCTGCACTGATGGGGATGCATTGACGGGGCTGCATTGATGGGGCTGCATTGATGGGGCTGCACTGATGGGCTCTGCACTGATGGGCTCTGCACTGATGGGGCAGCAGTGATGGGATTGCATTGATGGGACTGTAGTGATGGGGTTGCATTGATGGGCTCTGAACTGCTGGGGTTGCATTGATGGACTCTGCATTGATGGGGCTGCACTGATGGGCTCTGCACTGATGGGGCTGTACTGATGGGCTCTGCACTGATGGGGCTGTACTGATGGTCTCTGCATTGATGGGGCTGTACTGATGGTCTCTTCACTGATGGGGCTGCACTGATGGGCTCTGCACTGATGGGCTCAGCATTGATGGGGTTGCATTGATGGGCTCTGTACTGATGGGGCTGCACTGATGGGCTCAGCATTGATGGGGTTGCATTGATGGACCCAGCACTGATGGGGTTGCATTGATGGGGTTGCATTGATGGGGCTGTACTGATGGGCTCTGCACTGATGGGCTCTGCACTGATGGGGTTGCATTGATGGGGCTGCACTGAAGGGCTATGCACTGATGGGGTTGCATTGATGGACTGAGCATTGATGGGGCTGCATTGATGGGGCTGTACTGATGGAGTTGCATTGATGGACTCAGCATTGATGGGGCTGCATTGATGGGGCTGCACTGATGGGCTCTGCACTGATGGGGTTGCATTAGAATATTACAGCGCAGTACAGGCCCTTCGGCCCTCGATGTTGCGCCGATCATCTGACCTACACTATTCCATTTACATCCATATGTCTATCCAATGACCACTTAAATGCCCTTAAAGTTGGCGAGTCTACTACTGTTGCAGGCAGGGCGTTCCACGCCCCTACTACTCTCTGCGTAAAGAAACTACCTCTGACATCTGTCCTATATCTTTCACCCCTCAACTTAAAGCTATGTCCCCTCGTGTTTGCCATCCTCATCCGAGGAAAAAGACTCTCACTATCCACCCTATCTAACCCTCTGATTATCTTGTATGTCTCTATTAAGTCACCTCTCCTCCTCCTTCTCTCTAACGAAAACAACCCCAAGTCCCTCAGCCTTTCCTCGTAAGACCTTCCTTCCATACCAGGCAACATTCTAGTAAATCTCCTCTGCACCCTTTCCAAAGCTTCGACATCCTTCCTATAATGCGGTGACCAGAACTGCACGCAATACTCCAGGTGCGGCCTCACCAGAGTTTTGTACAGCTGCATCATGACCCCGTGGCTCTGAAACTCGATCCCCCTACTAATAAAGGCTAACACACCATATGCCTTCTTAACAGCCCTATTAACCTGGGTAGCAACTTTCAGGGATTTATGTACCTGGATACCAAGATCTCTCTGCTCATCTACACTACCAAGAATCTTCCCATTAGCCCAGTACTCTGCATTGCTGTTACTCCTTCCAAAGTGAATCACCTCACACTTCTCCGCATTAAACTCCATTTGCCATCTCTCAGCCCAGCTCTGCAGCCTATCTATGTCCCTCTGTACCCTACAACACCCTTCGACAACTCCACCGACCTTCGTGTCATCCGCAAATTTACTAACCCACCCTTCTACACCCTCATCCAGGTCGTTTATAAAAATGACAAACAGCAGTGGCCCCAAAACAGAACCTTGCGGTACACCACTAGTAACTAAACTCCAGGATGAACATTTGCCATCAACCACCACCCTCTGTCTTCTTTCAGCTAGCCAATTTCTGATCCAAAGCTCTAAATCACCTTCAACCCCATACTTGCGTATTTTCTGCAATAGCCTACCGTGGGGAACCTTATCAAACGCCTTACTGAAATCCATATACACCACATCCACGGCTTTACCCTCATCCACCTGTTTGGTCACCTTCTCGAAAAACTCAATAAGGTTTGTGAGGCACGACCTACCTTTCACAAAACCGTGCTGACTATCGCAAATGAACTTATTCTTTTCAAGATGATTATAAATCCTGTCTCTTATAACCTTTTCCAACATTTTACCCACAACCGAAGTAAAGCTCACAGGTCTATAATTACCAGGGCTGTCTCTACTCCCCTTCTTGAACAAGGGGACAACATTTGCTATCCTCCAGTCCTCCGGCACTACTCCTGTCGACAATGACGACTTAAAGATCAACAACAACGGCTCTGCAATCTCCTCCCTGGCTTCCCAGAGAATCCTAGGATAAATCCCATCTGGCCCAGGGGACTTATCTATTTTCACTCTTTCCAAAATTGCTAACACCTCCTCCTTGTGAATCTCAATCCCATCTAGCCTAGTAGGCTGTATCTCAGTAATCTCCTCGGCAACATTTTCTTTCTCTACTGTAAATACTGACGAAAAATATTCATTTAACGCTTCCCCTATCTCCTCTGATTCCGCACACAACTTCCCACTACTATCCTTGATTGGCCCTGTTCTAACTCTTATCATTCGTTTATTCCTGATATACCTATAGAAAGCCTTAGGGTTTTCTTTGATCCTATCCGCCAATGACTTCTCGTGTCCTCTCCTTGCTCTTCTTAGCCCTCCCTTTAGATCCTTCCTGGCTAGCTTGTAACTCTCAAGCGCCCTAACTGAGCCTTCACGTCTCATCCTAACATAAGCCGCCCTCTTCCTCTTGACAAGCGCTTCAACTTCTTGAGTAAACCACGGCTCCCTTGCTCGACAACTTCCTCCCTGCCTGACAGGTACATACTTATCAAGGACACGCATTAGCTGCTCCTTGAATAAGCTCCACATTTCGTTTGTGCCCATCCCCTGCAGTTTCCTTCCCCATCCTACACATCCTAAATCTTGCCTAATCGCGTCATAATTTCCTTTCCCCCAGCTATAATTCTTGCCCTGCGGTATATACCTGTCCCTGCCCATCGCTAAGGTAAACCTAACCGAATTGTGATCACTATCGCCAAAGTGCTCACCTACATCTAAATCGAACACCTGGCCGGGTTCATTACCCAGTACCAAATCCAATGTGGCATCGCCCCTGGTTGGCCTGTCCACATACTGTGTCAGAAAACCCTCCTGCACACACTGGACAAAAACAGACCCATCTAAAGTACTCGAACTATAGTATTTCCAGTCAATATTTGGAAAGTTAAAGTCCCCCATAACCACTACCCTGTTACTCTCGCTCCTGTCGAGAATCATCTTCGCTATCCTTTCCTCTACATCTCTGGAACTATTCGGAGGTCTATAGAAAACTCCCAACAGGGTGACCTCTCCTCTCCTGTTTCTAACCTCGGCCCATACTACCTCAGTAGACGAGTCCTCAAACGTCCTTTCTGCCGCTGTAATACTTTCCTTGATTAACAATGCCACACCCCCCCCTCTTTTACCCTCTTCTCTGTTCTTTCTGAAACATCTAAATCCCGGAACCTGCAACATCCATTCCTGCCCCTGCTCTACCCATGTCTCCGAAATGGCCACAACATCAGGATCCCAGGTACCAACCCATGCTGCAAGCTCACCCACCTTATTCCGGATGCTCCTGGCGTTGAAGTAGACACACTTTAAACCAAGTTCTTGCTTGCCAGTGCCCTCTTGCGTCCCTGTAACCTTATCCCCTACCTCACTACTCTCAACAGCCTGTACACTGGCACTGCAATTTAGGTTCCCATTCCCCTGCTGATTTAGTTTAAAACCCCCGAAGAGCACTAACAAATCTCCCCCCCAGGATATTGGTACCCCTCTGGTTCAGGTGAAGACCATCCTGTTTGTAGAGGTCCCACCTACCCCAGAAAGAGCCCCAATTATCCAGGAAACCAAAACCCTCCCTCCTACACCATCCCTGCAGCCACGTGTTCAACTCCTCTCTCTCCCTATTCCTCTCTTCGCTAGCACGTGGCACAGGCAACAACCCAGAGATAACAACTCTGGTTGTTCTCGCTCTAAGCTTCCACCCTAGCTCCCTGAATTTCTGCCTTAAATCCCCATCTCTCTTCCTACCTATGTCGTTGGTGCCTATGTGGACCACGACTTGGGGGTGCTCCCCCTCCCGCTTAAGGATCCCAAAAACACGATCGGAGACATCACGTACCCTGGCACCTGGGAGGCAACACACCAACCGTGAGTCTCTCTCGTTCCCACAGAACCTCCTATCTGTTCCCCTAACTATGGAGTCCCCAATGACTAATGCTCTGCTCCTCTTCCCTTTTCCCTTCTGAGCAACAGGGACAGACTCTGTGCCAGAGACCTGCACCCCATTGCTTACCCCTGGTAAGTCCCCCCCCCCCAACAGTATCCAAAACGGTATACCTGTTGTTGAGGGAAACGGCCACAGGGGATCCCTGCACTGCCTGCTGGTTCCCTTTCCTTCCCCTGACGGTAACCCATCTACCTACTTCTTTTACCTGAGGTGTGACTGCCTCCCTATAACTCCTGTCAATAATCCCCTCCGCCTCCCGAATGATCCGAAGTTCATCCAGCTCCAGCTCCAGTTCCCTAACGCGGTCTGCGAGGAGCTGGAGTTGGGTGCACTTCCCGCAGATGCAGTCAGCAGGGACACTCTTGGCGACCCCTACCTCCCACATTCTGCAGGAGGAACATACAACTGCCTTTACCTCCATTCCCACTATTCTAGATTCCCAATAAATCTACTGAAAAACCAAACGAAAAAAAAAGTCAAAACTTGTTCGCTTAGCAATCCGACGGACTGAAGTTTTAAATAAAAAGCTTACCTTATCAACACCCTAGAGTCCTTTTTTTTTGGTTAGAGGAGGAGGGTGGCTGGGAGACACTACACGTGTAGTGTCTCGGGTACTGCCACTGCCCAAATAAATAGTTTTCCCCTACCCAGCAGACCCCGGTCCTCCGAAACAAAAAAGGCATTGATGGGGCTGCACTGATGGGGTTGCAATGATGGACTCAGAATTGACGGGGTTGCATTGATGGGGCTGCATTGATGGGCTCTGCACTGATGGGGTTACATTGATGGACTCAGCATTGATGGGGATGCATTGACGGGGCTGCATTGATGGGGTTGTACTGTTGGGGTTGCATTGATGGACTCAGCATTGATGGAGCTGCATTGATGGGGCTGCATTGATGGGCTCTGCACTGATGGGCTCTGCACTGATGGGGCAGCAGTGATGGGATTGCATTGATGGGACTGTAGTGATGGGGTTGCATTGTAGGGCTCTGCACTGCTGGGGTTGCATTGATGGACTCTGCATTGATGGGGCTGCACTGATGGTCTCTTCACTGATGGGGCTGCACTGATGGGCTCTGCACTGATGGGCACAGCATTGATGGGGTTGCATTGATGGGCTCTGTACTGATGGGGCTGCACTGACGGGCTCAGCATTGATGGGGTTGCATTGATGGACCCAGCACTGATGGGGTTGCATTGATGGGGTTGCATTGATGGGGCTGTACTGATGGGCTCTGCACTGATGGGGTTGTATTGATGGGGCTGCATTGAAGGGCTCTGCACTGATGGGGTTGAATTGATGGGGCTGCATTGATGGGGCTGTACTGATGGGGTTGCATTGATGGACTCAGCATTGATTGGGTTGCATTGATGGGGCTGTACTGATGGGGTTGCATTGATGGACTGAGCATTGATGGGGCTGCATTGATGGGGCTGTACTGATGGAGTTGCATTGATGGACTCAGCATTGATGGGGCTGCATTGATGGGGCTGCTCGAATGGGCTCTGCACTGATGGGGTTGCATTGATGGGGTTGCATTGATGGGCTCTGCACTGATGGGGTTGCATTGATGGACTCAGCATTGATGGGGCTGCATTGATGGGGCTGCACTGATGGGCTCTGCACTGATGGGGCTGTACTGATGGGCTCTGCATTGATGGGGCTGTACTGATGGGCTCTTCACTGATGGGGCTGCACTGATGGGCTCTGCATTGATGGGGCTGCACTGATGGGCTCTGCACTGATGGGGCTGCATTGATGGGCTCATCATTGATGGGGTTGCATTGAAGGACTCAGCATTGATGGGGTTGCATTGATGGGGCTGCACTGATGGGCTTTGCACAGATGGGGTTGCATTGATGGGGCTGCATTGATGGGCTCTGCACTGATGGGGTTGCATTGATGGACTCAGCATTGTTGGGGTTACATTGATGGGGCTGTACTGATGGGCTCTGCACTGATGGGGTTGCATTGATGGGGCTGCATTGATGGGGCTGGACTGATGGGGTTGCATTGATGGACTCAGCATTGATGGGGCTGCATTGATGGGGCTGTGCTGATGGTGTAGCATTGATGGACTCAGCATTGATGGGACTCAGCATTGATGGGGTTGCATTGATGGGGTTGCATTGATGGGGCTGCATTGATGGGGCTGCACTGATGGGCTCTGCACTGATGGGGCTGTACTGATGGGCTCTGCACTGATGGGGCTGTACTGATGGTCTCTGCATTGATGGGGCTGTACTGATGGTCTCTTCACTGATGGGGCTGCACTGATGGGCTCTGCACTGATGGGCTCAGCATTGATGGGGTTGCATTGATGGGCTCTGTACTGATGGGGCTGCACTGATGGGCTCAGCATTGATGGGGTTGCATTGATGGACCCAGCACTGATGGGGTTGCATTGATGGGGTTGCATTGATGGGGCTGTACTGATGGGCTCTGCACTGATGGGCTCTGCACTGATGGGGTTGCATTGATGGACTGAGCATTGATGGGGCTGCATTGATGGGGCTGTACTGATGGAGTTGCATTGATGGACTCAGCATTGATGGGGCTGCATTGATGGGGCTGCACTGATGGGCTCTGCACTGCTGGGGTTGCATTGATGGACTCAGCATTGATGGGGCTGCATTGATGGGGCTGCATTGATGGGGCTGCACTGATGGGCTCTGCACTGATAGGGCTGCACTGATGGGGATGGATTGATGGACTCAGCATTGATGGGGTTGCATTTATGGGGCTGCATTGATGGGCTCTGCACTGACGGGGCTGCACTGATGGGGGTGCATAGATGGACTCAGCATTGATGGGGTTGCATTGATGGGCTCTGCACTGATGGGGCTGCACTGATGGGGTTGCAATGATGGACTCAGAATTGACGGGGTTGCATTGATGGGGCTGCATTGATGGGCTCTGCACTGATGGGGTTACATTGATGGACTCAGCATTGATGGGGTTGCATTGATGGGGCTGTATTGATGGGCTCTGCATTGATGGGGATGCATTGACGGGGCTGCATTGATGGGGCTGTACTGTTGGGGTTGCATTGATGGACTCAGCATTGATGGAGCTGCATTGATGGGGCTGCATTGATGGGCTCTGCACTGATGGGCTCTGCACTGATGGGGCAGCAGTGATGGGATTGCATTGATGGGACTGTAGTGATGGGGTTGCATTGATGGGCTCTGCACTGCTGGGGTTGCATTGATGGACTCTGCATTGATGGGGCTGCACTGATGGTCTCTTCACTGATGGGGCTGCACTGATGGGCTCTGCACTGATGGGCTCAGCATTGATGGGGTTGCATTGATGGGCTCTGTACTGATGGGGCTGCACTGATGGGCTCAGCATTGATGGGGTTGCATTGATGGACCCAGCACTGATGGGGTTGCATTGATGGGGTTGCATTGATGGGGCTGTACTGATGGGCTCTGCACTGATGGGGTTGTATTGATGGGGCTGCATTGAAGGGCTCTGCACTGATGGGGTTGAATTGATGGGGCTGCATTGATGGGGCTGTACTGATGGGGTTGCATTGATGGACTCAGCATTGATTGGGTTGCATTGATGGGGCTGTACTGATGGGGTTGCATTGATGGACTGAGCATTGATGGGGCTGCATTGATGGGGCTGTACTGATGGAGTTGCATTGATGGACTCAGCATTGATGGGGCTGCATTGATGGGGCTGCACGGATGGGCTCTGCACTGATGGGGTTGCATTGATGAGGTTGCATTGATGGGCTCTGCACTGATGGGGTTGCATTGATGGACTCAGCATTGATGGGACTCAGCATTGATGGGGTTGCACTGATGGGCTCTGCACTGATGGGGCTGTACTGATGGGCTCTGCATTGATGGGGCTGTACTGATGGGCTCTTCACTGATGGGGCTGCACTGATGGGCTCTGCATTGATGGGGCTGCACTGATGGGCTCTGCACTGATGGGGCTGCATTGATGGGCTCATCATTGATGGGGTTGCATTGAAGGACTCAGCATTGATGGGGTTGCATTGATGGGGCTGCACTTATGGGCTTTGCACAGATGGGGTTGCATTGATGGGGCTGCATTGATGGGCTCTGCACTGATGGGGTTGCATTGATGGACTCAGCATTGTTGGGGTTACATTGATGGGGCTGTACTGATGGGCTCTGCACTGATGGGGTTGCATTGATGGGGCTGCATTGATGGGGCTGGACTGATGGGGTTGCATTGATGGACTCAGCATTGATGGGGCTGCATTGATGGGGCTGTGCTGATGGTGTAGCATTGATGGACTCAGCATTGATGGGACTCAGCATTGATGGGGTTGCATTGATGGGGTTGCATTGATGGGGTTGCATTGATGGGGCTGCACTGATGGGCTCTGCACTGATGGGGTGCGCTGATGGGCTCTGCACTGATGGGGCAGCAGTGATGGGATTGCATTGATGGGACTGTAGTGATGGGGTTGCATTGATGGGCTCTGCACTGCTGGGGTTGCATTGATGGACTCAGCATTGATGGGGCTGCATTGATGGGGCTGCACTGATGGGCTCTGCACTGATGGGGCTGTACTGATGGGCTCTGCACTGATGTGGCTGTACTGATGGGCTCTGCATTGATGGGGCTGTACTAATGGGCTCTTCACTGATGGGGCTGCACTGATGGGCTCTGCATTGATGGGGCTGTACTGATGGGCTCTGCAATGATGGGCTCAGCATTGATGGGGTTGCATTGATGGGCTCTGTACTGATGGGGCTGCACTGATGGGCTCAGCATTGATGGGGTTGCATTGATGGACTCAGCATTGATCGGGTTGCATTGATGGGGCTGCATTGATGGGGCTGTCCTGATGGGCTCTGCACTGATGGGCTCTGCCCTGATGGGTTTGCATTGATGGGGCTGCATTGATGGGCTCTGCACTGATGGGGTTGCATTGATGGGGCTGTACTGATGGGCTCTGCACTGATGGGGCTGTCCTGATGGGCTCTGCACTGATGGGGTTGCATTGATGGGGCTGCATTGATGGGGCTGTACTGATAGGGCTGCATTGATGGACTTAGCATTGATGGGGCTGCATTGATGGGGCTGTACTGATGGGGTTGTATTGATGGACACAGCATAGATGGGGTTGCATTGATGGGCTCTGCACTGATGGGGCTCTACTGATGGGGTTGCATTGATGGGCTCTGCACTGATGGGGTTGCATTGATGGGCTCTGCACTGATGGGCTCTGCACTGATGGGGTTGCATTGATGGACTCAGCATTGATGGGGTTGCATTGATGGGGTTGCATTGATGGGGCTGCATTGAAGGCGCTGTACTGATGGGCTCTGCACTAATGGGGCTGAACTGATGGGCTCTACACTGATGGGCTCTGCACTGATGGAGCTGTACTGATGGGCTCTGCACTGATGGGCTCTGCACTGATGGGGTTGCATTGATGGGGCTGCATTGTCGGGGCTGCACTGATGGGCTCTGCACTGATGGAGCTGAACTGATGGGCTCTGCACTGATGGGGCTGTACCAATGGGTTCTGCACTGATGGGGCTGCATTGATGGCGCTGTACTGATGGGCTCTGTACTGATGGGCTCTGCACTGATGGACTGAGCATTGATGGGGTTGCATTTATGGGGCTGCATTGATGGGCTCTGCACTGATGGGGCTGCACTGATGGGGTTGCAATGATGGACTCAGAATTGATGGGGTTGCATTGATGGGGCTGCATTGATGGGCTCTGCACTGATGGGGTTACATTGATGGACTCAGCATTGATGGGGTTGCATTGATGGGGCTGTATTGATGGGCTCTGCACTGATGGGGATGCATTGACGGGGCTGCATTGATGGGGCTGTACTGTTGGGGTTGCATTGATGGACTCAGCATTGATGGGGCTGCATTGATGGGGCTGCACTGATGGGCTCTGCACTGATGGGCTCTGCACTGATGGGGCAGCAGTGATGGGATTGCATTGATGGGACTGTAGTGATGGGGTTGCATTGATGGGCTCTGCACTGCTGGGGTTGCATTGATGGACTCTGCATTGATGGGGCTGCACTGATGGGCTCTGCACTGATGGGGCTGTACTGATGGGCTCTGCACTGATGGGGCTGTACTGATGGTCTCTGCATTGATGGGGCTGTACTGATGGTCTCTTGACTGATGGGGCTGCACTGATGGGCTCTGCACTGATGGGCTCAGCATTGATGGTGTTGCATTGATGGACTCAGCATTGATGAGGCTGCATTGATGGGGCTGCACTGATGGGCTCTGCACTGATGGGGCTGTACTGATGGGCTCTGCATTGATGGGGCTGTACTGATGGGCTCTTCACTGATGGGGCTGCACTGATGGGCTCTGCATTGATGGGGTTGCATTGAAGGACTCAGCATTGATGGGGTTGCATTGATGGGGCTGCACTTATGGGCTTTGCACAGATGGGGTTGCATTGATGGGGCTGCATTGATGGGCTCTGCACTGATGGGGTTGCATTGATGGACTCAGCATTGTTGGGGTTACATTGATGGGGCTGTACTGATGGGCTCTGCACTGATGGGGTTGCATTGATGGACTCAGCATTGTTGGGGTTACATTGATGGGGCTGTACTGATGGGCTCTGCACTGATGGGGTTGCATTGATGGGGCTGCATTGATGGGGCTGGACTGATGGGGTTGCATTGATGGACTCAGCATTGATGGGGCTGCATTGATGGGGCTGTGCTGATGGTGTAGCATTGATGGACTCAGCATTGATGGGACTCAGCATTGATGGGGTTGCATTGATGGGGTTGCATTGATGGGGTTGCATTGATGGGGCTGCACTGATGGGCTCTGCACTGATGGGGTGCGCTGATGGGCTCTGCACTGATGGGGCAGCAGTGATGGGATTGCATTGATGGGACTGTAGTGATGGGGTTGCATTGATGGGCTCTGCACTGCTGGGGTTGCATTGATGGACTCAGCATTGATGGGGCTGCATTGATGGGGCTGCACTGATGGGCTCTGCACTGATGGGGCTGTACTGATGGGCTCTGCACTGATGTGGCTGTACTGATGGGCTCTGCATTGATGGGGCTGTACTAATGGGCTCTTCACTGATGGGGCTGCACTGATGGGCTCTGCATTGATGGGGCTGTACTGATGGGCTCTGCAATGATGGGCTCAGCATTGATGGGGTTGCATTGATGGGCTCTGTACTGATGGGGCTGCACTGATGGGCTCAGCATTGATGGGGTTGCATTGATGGACTCAGCATTGATCGGGTTGCATTGATGGGGCTGCATTGATGGGGCTGTACTGATGGGCTCTGCACTGATGGGCTCTGCCCTGATGGGTTTGCATTGATGGGGCTGCATTGATGGGCTCTGCACTGATGGGGTTGCATTGATGGGGCTGTACTGATGGGCTCTGCAATGATGGGCTCAGCATTGATGGGGTTGCATTGATGGGCTCTGTACTGATGGGGCTGCACTGATGGGCTCAGCATTGATGGGGTTGCATTGATGGACTCAGCATTGATCGGGTTGCATTGATGGGGCTGCATTGATGGGGCTGTCCTGATGGGCTCTGCACTGATGGGCTCTGCCCTGATGGGTTTGCATTGAAGGGGCTGCATTGATGGGCTCTGCACTGATGGGGTTGCATTGATGGGGCTGTACTGATGGGCTCTGCACTGATGGGGCTGTCCTGATGGGCTCTGCACTGATGGGGTTGCATTGATGGGGCTGCATTGATGGGGCTGTACTGATAGGGCTGCATTGATGGACTTAGCATTGATGGGGCTGCATTGATGGGGCTGTACTGATGGGGTTGCATTGATGGACTCAGCATTGCTGGGGCTGCATTGATGGGGCTGTACTGATGGGGTTGTATTGATGGACACAGCATAGATGGGGTTGCATTGATGGGCTCTGCACTGATGGGGCTCTACTGATGGGGTTGCATTGATGGGGCTGCACTGATGGGCTCTGCACAGATGGGGTTGCATTGATGGGGCTGCATTGATGGGCTCTGCACTGATGGGGTTGCATTGATGGGGCTGCATTGTTGGGGTTACATTGATGGGGCTGTACTGATGGGCTCTGCACTGATGGGGTTGCATTGATGGGGCTGCATTGATGGGCTCAGCATTGATGGGGTTGCATTGATGGACTCAGCATTGATCGGGTTGCATTGATGGGGCTGCATTGATGGGGCTGTACTGATGGGCTCTGCACTGATGGGCTCTGCCCTGATGGGTTTGCATTGATGGGGCTGCATTGATGGGCTCTGCACTGATGGGGTTGCATTGATGGGGCTGTACTGATGGGCTCTTCACTGATGGGGCTGCACTGATGGGCTCTGCATTGATGGGGCTGTACTGATGGGCTCTGCAATGATGGGCTCAGCATTGATGGGGTTGCATTGATGGGCTCTGTACTGATGGGGCTGCACTGATGGGCTCAGCATTGATGGGGTTGCATTGATGGACTCAGCATTGATCGGGTTGCATTGATGGGGCTGCATTGATGGGGCTGTCCTGATGGGCTCTGCACTGATGGGCTCTGCCCTGATGGGTTTGCATTGAAGGGGCTGCATTGATGGGCTCTGCACTGATGGGGTTGCATTGATGGGGCTGTACTGATGGGCTCTGCACTGATGGGGCTGTCCTGATGGGCTCTGCACTGATGGGGTTGCATTGATGGGGCTGCATTGATGGGGCTGTACTGATAGGGCTGCATTGATGGACTTAGCATTGATGGGGCTGCATTGATGGGGCTGTACTGATGGGGTTGCATTGATGGACTCAGCATTGCTGGGGCTGCATTGATGGGGCTGTACTGATGGGGTTGTATTGATGGACACAGCATAGATGGGGTTGCATTGATGGGCTCTGCACTGATGGGGCTCTACTGATGGGGTTGCATTGATGGGCTCTGCACTGATGGGGTTGCATTGATGGGCTCTGCACTGATGGGCTCTGCACTGATGGGGTTGCATTGATGGACTCAGCATTGATGGGGTTGCATTGATGGGGTTGCATTGATGGGGCTGCATTGAAGGCGCTGTACTGATGGGCTCTGCACTGATGGGGCTGAACTGATGGGCTCTACACTGATGGGCTCTGCACTGATGGAGCTGTACTGATGGGCTCTGCACTGATGGGCTCTGCACTGATGGGGTTGCATTGATGGGGCTGCATTGTCGGGGCTGCACTGATGGGCTCTGCACTGATGGAGCTGAACTGATGGGCTCTGCACTGATGGGGCTGTACCAATGGGTTCTGCACTGATGGGGCTGCATTGATGGCGCTGTACTGATGGGCTCTGTACTGATGGGCTCTGCACTGATGGACTGAGCATTGATGGGGTTGCATTTATGGGGCTGCATTGATGGGCTCTGCACTGATGGGGCTGCACTGATGGGGTTGCAATGATGGACTCAGAATTGACGGGGTTGCATTGATGGGGCTGCATTGATGGGCTCTGCACTGATGGGGTTACATTGATGGACTCAGCATTGATGGGGTTGCATTGATGGGGCTGTATTGATGGGCTCTGCACTGATGGGGATGCATTGACGGGGCTGCATTGATGGGGCTGTACTGTTGGGGTTGCATTGATGGACTCAGCATTGATGGGGCTGCATTGATGGGGCTGCACTGATGGGCTCTGCACTGATGGGCTCTGCACTGATGGGGCAGCAGTGATGGGATTGCATTGATGGGACTGTAGTGATGGGGTTGCATTGATGGGCTCTGCACTGCTGGGGTTGCATTGATGGACTCTGCATTGATGGGGCTGCACTGATGGGCTCTGCACTGATGGGGCTGTACTGATGGGCTCTGCACTGATGGGGCTGTACTGATGGTCTCTGCATTGATGGGGCTGTTCTAATGGTCTCTTGACTGATGGGGCTGCCCTGATGGGCTCTGCACTGATGGGCTCAGCATTGATGGGGTTGCATTGATGGGCTCTGTACTGATGGGGCTGCACTGATGGGCTCAGCATTGATGGGGTTGCATTGATGGACCCAGCACAGATGGGGTTGCATTGATGGGGTTGCATTGATGGGGCTGTACTGATGGGCTCTGCACTGATGGGCTCTGCACTGATGGGGTTGCATTGATGGGGCTGCATTGAAGGGCTCTGCACTGATGGGGTTGAATTGATGGGGCTGCATTGATGGGGCTGTACTGATGGGGTTGCATTGATGGACTCAGCATTGATTGGGTTGCATTGATGGGGCTGTACTGATGGGGTTGCATTGATGGACTGAGCATTGATGGGGCTGCATTGATGGGGCTGTACTGATGGAGTTGCATTGATGGACTCAGCATTGATGGGGCTGCATTGATGGGGCTGCACTGATGGGCTCTGCACTGATGGGGTTGCATTGATGAGGTTGCATTGATGGGCTCTGCATTGATGGGGTTGCATTGATGGACTCAGCATTGATGGGGCTGCATTGATGGGGCTGCATTGATGGGGCTGCACTGATGGGCTCTGCACTGATGGGGCTGTACTGATGGGCTCTGCATTGATGGGGCTGTACTGATGGGCTCTTCACTGATGGGGCTGCACTGATGGGCTCTGCATTGATGGGGCTGCACTGATGGGCTCTGCACTGATGGGGCTGCATTGATGGGCTCATCATTGATGGGGTTGCATTGAAGGACTCAGCATTGATGGGGTTGCATTGATGGGGCTGCACTGATGGGCTCTGCACAGATGGGGTTGCATTGATGGGGCTGCATTGATGGGCTCTGCACTGATGGGGTTGCATTGATGGACTCAGCATTGTTGGGGTTACATTGATGGGGCTGTACTGATGGGCTCTGCACTGATGGGGTTGCATTGATGGGGCTGCATTGATGGGCTCAGCATTGATGGGGTTGCATTGATGGACTCAGCATTGATCGGGTTGCATTGATGGGGCTGCATTGATGGGGCTGTACTGATGGGCTCTGCACTGATGGGCTCTGCCCTGATGGGTTTGCATTGATGGGGCTGCATTGATGGGCTCTGCACTGATGGGGTTGCATTGATGGGGCTGTACTGATGGGCTCTTCACTGATGGGGCTGCACTGATGGGCTCTGCATTGATGGGGCTGTACTGATGGGCTCTGCAATGATGGGCTCAGCATTGATGGGGTTGCATTGATGGGCTCTGTACTGATGGGGCTGCACTGATGGGCTCAGCATTGATGGGGTTGCATTGATGGACTCAGCATTGATCGGGTTGCATTGATGGGGCTGCATTGATGGGGCTGTACTGATGGGCTCTGCACTGATGGGCTCTGCCCTGATGGGTTTGCATTGATGGGGCTGCATTGATGGGCTCTGCACTGATGGGGTTGCATTGATGGGGCTGTACTGATGGGCTCTGCAATGATGGGCTAAGCATTGATGGGGTTGCATTGATGGGCTCTGTACTGATGGGGCTGCACTGATGGGCTCAGCATTGATGGGGTTGCATTGATGGACTCAGCATTGATCGGGTTGCATTGATGGGGCTGCATTGATGGGGCTGTCCTGATGGGCTCTGCACTGATGGGCTCTGCCCTGATGGGTTTGCATTGAAGGGGCTGCATTGATGGGCTCTGCACTGATGGGGTTGCATTGATGGGGCTGTACTGATGGGCTCTGCACTGATGGGGCTGTCCTGATGGGCTCTGCACTGATGGGGTTGCATTGATGGGGCTGCATTGATGGGGCTGTACTGATAGGGCTGCATTGATGGACTTAGCATTGATGGGGCTGCATTGATGGGGCTGTACTGATGGGGTTGCATTGATGGACTCAGCATTGCTGGGGCTGCATTGATGGGGCTGTACTGATGGGGTTGTATTGATGGACACAGCATAGATGGGGTTGCATTGATGGGCTCTGCACTGATGGGGCTCTACTGATGGGGTTGCATTGATGGGCTCTGCACTGATGGGGTTGCATTGATGGGCTCTGCACTGATGGGCTCTGCACTGATGGGGTTGCATTGATGGACTCAGCATTGATGGGGTTGCATTGATGGGGTTGCATTGATGGGGCTGCATTGAAGGCGCTGTACTGATGGGCTCTGCACTGATGGGGCTGAACTGATGGGCTCTACACTGATGGGCTCTGCACTGATGGAGCTGTACTGATGGGCTCTGCACTGATGGGCTCTGCACTGATGGGGTTGCATTGATGGGGCTGCATTGTCGGGGCTGCACTGATGGGCTCTGCACTGATGGAGCTGAACTGATGGGCTCTGCACTGATGGGGCTGTACCAATGGGTTCTGCACTGATGGGGCTGCATTGATGGCGCTGTACTGATGGGCTCTGTACTGATGGGCTCTGCACTGATGGACTGAGCATTGATGGGGTTGCATTTATGGGGCTGCATTGATGGGCTCTGCACTGATGGGGCTGCACTGATGGGGTTGCAATGATGGACTCAGAATTGACGGGGTTGCATTGATGGGGCTGCATTGATGGGCTCTGCACTGATGGGGTTACATTGATGGACTCAGCATTGATGGGGTTGCATTGATGGGGCTGTATTGATGGGCTCTGCACTGATGGGGATGCATTGACGGGGCTGCATTGATGGGGCTGCACTGTTGGGGTTGCGTTGATGGACTCAGCATTGATGGGGCTGCATTGATGGGGCTGCACTGATGGGCTCTGCACTGATGGGCTCTGCACTGATGGGGCAGCAGTGATGGGATTGCATTGATGGGACTGTAGTGATGGGGTTGCATTGATGGGCTCTGCACTGCTGGGGTTGCATTGATGGACTCTGCATTGATGGGGCTGCACTGATGGGCTCTGCACTGATGGGGCTGTACTGATGGGCTCTGCACTGATGGGGCTGTACTGATGGTCTCTGCATTGATGGGGCTGTTCTAATGGTCTCTTGACTGATGGGGCTGCCCTGATGGGCTCTGCACTGATGGGCTCAGCATTGATGGGGTTGCATTGATGGGCTCTGTACTGATGGGGCTGCACTGATGGGCTCAGCATTGATGGGGTTGCATTGATGGACCCAGCACAGATGGGGTTGCATTGATGGGGTTGCATTGATGGGGCTGTACTGATGGGCTCTGCACTGATGGGCTCTGCACTGATGGGGTTGCATTGATGGGGCTGCATTGAAGGGCTCTGCACTGATGGGGTTGAATTGATGGGGCTGCATTGATGGGGCTGTACTGATGGGGTTGTATTGATGGACTCAGCATTGATTGGGTTGCATTGATGGGGCTGTACTGATGGGGTTGCATTGATGGACTGAGCATTGATGGGGCTGCATTGATGGGGCTGTACTGATGGAGTTGCATTGATGGACTCAGCATTGATGGGGCTGCATTGATGGGGCTGCACTGATGGGCTCTGCACTGATGGGGTTGCATTGATGAGGTTGCATTGATGGGCTCTGCATTGATGGGGTTGCATTGATGGACTCAGCATTGATGGGGCTGCATTGATGGGGCTGCATTGATGGGGCTGCACTGATGGGCTCTGCACTGATGGGGCTGTACTGATGGGCTCTGCATTGATGGGGCTGTACTGATGGGCTCTTCACTGATGGGGCTGCACTGATGGGCTCTGCATTGATGGGGCTGCACTGATGGGCTCTGCACTGATGGGGCTGCATTGATGGGCTCATCATTGATGGGGTTGCATTGAAGGACTCAGCATTGATGGGGTTGCATTGATGGGGCTGCACTGATGGGCTCTGCACAGATGGGGTTGCATTGATGGGGCTGCATTGATGGGCTCTGCACTGATGGGGTTGCATTGATGGACTCAGCATTGTTGGGGTTACATTGATGGGGCTGTACTGATGGGCTCTGCACTGATGGGGTTGCATTGATGGGGCTGCATTGATGGGGCTGGACTGATGGGGTTGCATTGATGGACTCAGCATTGATGGGGCTGCATTGATGGGGCTGTGCTGATGGTGTAGCATTGATGGACTCAGCATTGATGGGACTCAGCATTGATGGGGTTGCATTGATGGGGTTGCATTGATGGGGCTGCATTGATGGGGCTGCACTGATGGGCTCTGCACTGATGGGGTGCGCTGATGGGCTCTGCACTGATGGGGCAGCAGTGATGGGATTGCATTGATGGGACTGTAGTGATGGGGTTGCATTGATGGGCTCTGCACTGCTGGGGTTGCATTGATGGACTCAGCATTGATGGGGCTGCATTGATGGGGCTGCACTGATGGGCTCTGCACTGATGGGGCTGTACTGATGGGCTCTGCACTGATGTGGCTGTACTGATGGGCTCTGCATTGATGGGGCTGTACTAATGGGCTCTTCACTGATGGGGCTGCACTGATGGGCTCTGCATTGATTGGGCTGTACTGATGGGCTCTGCAATGATGGGCTCAGCATTGATGGGGTTGCATTGATGGGCTCTGTACTGATGGGGCTGCACTGATGGGCTCAGCATTGATGGGGTTGCATTGATGGACTCAGCATTGATCGGGTTGCATTGATGGGGCTGCATTGATGGGGCTGTACTGATGGGCTCTGCACTGATGGGCTCTGCCCTGATGGGTTTGCATTGATGGGGCTGCATTGATGGGCTCTGCACTGATGGGGTTGCATTGAAGGGGCTGTACTAATATGCTCTGCACTGATGGGGCTGTACTGATGGGCTCTGCACTGATGGGGTTGCATTGATGGGGCTGCATTGATGGGGCTGTACTGATAGGGTTGCATTGATGGACTGAGCATTGATGGGGCTGCATTGATGGGGCTGTACTGATGGGGTTGCATTGATGGACTCAGCATTGCTGGGGCTGCATTGATGGGGCTTTACTGATGGGGTTGCATTGATGGACACAGCATAGATGGGGTTGCATTGATGGGCTCTGCACTGATGGGGCTCTACTGATGGGGTTGCATTGATGGGCTCTGCACTGATGGGGTTGCATTGATGGGCTCTGCACTGATGGGCTCTGCACTGATGGGGTTGCATTGATGGACTCAGCATTGATGGGGTTGCATTGATGGGGTTGCATTGATGGGGCTGCATTGAAGGCGCTGCACTGATGGGCTCTGCACTGATGGGGCTGAACTGATGGGCTCTGCACTGATGGGCTCTGCACTGATGGAGCTGTACTGATGGGCTCTGCACTGATGGGCTCTGCACTGATGGGGTTGCATTGATGGGGCTGCATTGTCGGGGCTGCACTGATGGGCTCTGCACTGATGGAGCTGAACTGATGGGCTCTGCACTGATGGGGCTGTACCAATGGGTTCTGCACTGATGGGGTTGCATTGATGGGGCTGCATTGATGGCGCTGTACTGATGGGCTCTGTACTGATGGGCTCTGCACTGATGGACTGAGCATTGATGGGGTTGCATTGATGGGCTTTGCATTGATGTGGCTGTACTGATGGGCTCTTCACTGATGGGGCTGCACTGATGGGCTTTGCATTGATGTGGCTGTACTGATGGGCTCTGCACTGATGGGGCTGTACTGATGGGCTTTGCATTGATGGGGCTGTACTGATGGACTCTTCACTGATGGGGCAGCACTGATGAGGCTGCATTGATGGGGCTGCACTGATGGGGCTGTACTGATGGACTCAGGATTGATGGGGTTGCATTGATGGGCTCTGCACTGATGGGGCAGCAGTGATGGGATTGCATTGATGGGACTGTAGTGATGGGGTTGCATTGATGGACTCAGCATTGATGGGGTTGCATTGATGGGGCTGTACTGATGTGGTTGCATTGATTGGGCTGTACTGATGGCGCTGCTTTGATGGGGCTGCACTGATGGGCTCTGCACTGATGGGGCAGCAGTGATGGGATTGCATTGATGGGACTGTAGTGATGGGGTTGCATTGATGGGCTCTGCACTGCTGGGGTTGCATTGATGGACTCAGCATTGATGGGGCTGCACTGATGGGCTCTGCACTGATGGGGCTGTACTGATGGGCTCTGCACTGATTGGGCTGCACTGATGGGCTCTGCATTGATGGGGCTGTACTGATGGGCCCTGCACTGATGGGCCCAGCATTGATGGGGTTGCATTGATGGACTCAGCATTGATGGGGTTGCATTGATGGGGCTGCATTGATGGAGCTGTACTGATGGCCTCTGCACTGATGGGCTCTGCACTGATGGGGTTGCATTGATGGGGCTGCATTGAAGGGCTCTGCATTGATGGGGTTGCATTGATGGACTCAGCATTGATGGGGTTGCATTGATGGGGCTGTACTGATGGGCTCTGCACTGATGGGGCTGTACTGATGGGCTCTGTACTGATGGGGCTGTACTGATGGGCTCTGCACTGATGGGGCTGTACTGATGGGCTCTGCACTGATGGGGTTGTACTGACGGGCTCTGCACTGATGAGCTCTGCATTGATGGGGCTGTACTGATGGACTCAGCATTGATTGGGTTGCATTGATGGGGTTGCACTGATGGAGCAGCACTGATGGGCTCTGCACTGATGGGGTGCGCTGATGGGCTCTGCACTGATGGGGCAGCAGTGATGGGATTGCATTGATGGGACTGTAGTGATGGGGTTGCATTGATGGACTCAGCATTGATGAGGCTGCATTGATGGGCTCTGCATTGATGGGGCTGCACTGATGGACTCAGCATTGATGGGGTTGCATTGATGGGGCTGCACTGATGGGCACTAGTGATGGGATTGCATTGATGGGACTGTAGTGATTGGGCTGCGCTGATGGGCTCTGCATTGATGGGGCAGCAGTGATGGGAATGCATTGATTTTTTATTTATTTTTTTATTTTATTTATTTAGAGATACAGCACTGAAACCGGCCCTTCGGCCCACCGAGTCTGTGCCGACCATCAACCACCCATTTATATTAATCCTATACTAATTCCATATTCCTACCACATTCCCATCTGTCCCTATATTTCCCTACCACCTACCTATACTAGGGGCAATTTATAATGGCCAATTTACCTCACAACCTGCAAGTCTTTGGCATGTGGGAGGAAACCGGAGCACCCGGAGGAAGCCCACGCAGACACAGGGAGAACCTGCAAACTCCACACAGGCAGTACCCAGAATTGAACCCGGGTCCCTGGAGCTGTGAGGCTGCGGTGCTAACCACTGCGCCACTGTGCCGCTCCCATTGATGGAGCTGCACTGATGGGCTCTGCATTGATGGGGCTGTACTGATGGACTCAGCATTGATGGAGTTGCATTGATGGGGTTGCATTGGCGGGCTCTGCACTGATGGGGTTGCATTGATGGGCTCTGCATTGATGGGGCTGTACTGATGGGCTCTTCACTGATGGGGCTGCACTGATGGGCTCTTCATTGATGGGGCTGTACTGATGGGCTCTGCACTGATGGGGCTGCACTGATGGGCTCAGCATTGATGGGGTTGCATTGATGGACTCGGCATTGATGGGGTTGCATTGATGGGGCTGCACTGATGGGCTGCACTGAGAGGGTTGCATTGATGGGGCTGCATTGATGGGCTCTGCACTGATGGGGTTGCATTGATGGACTCAGCATTGTTGGGGTTGCATTGATGGGGCTGTACTGATCGGCTCCTCACTGATGGGGCTGTACTGATGGGCTCTGCACTGATGGGCTCTGCACTGATGGGGTTGCATTGATGGGGCTGCATTGATGGGGCTGTACTGATGGGTTTGCATTGATGGACTCAGCATTGATGGGGTTGCATTGATGGGGCTGTACTGATGGGGTTGCATTGATGGACTGAGCATTGATGGGGCAGCATTGATGGGGCTGTACTGATGGGGTTGCATTGATGGACACAGCATTGATGGGGTTGCATTGATGGGCTCTGCACTGATGGGGCTGTACTGACGGGGTTGCATTGATGGACTGAGCATTGATGGGGCTGCATTGATGGGGCTGCACTGATGGGGTTGCATTGATGGGGCTGCATTGATGGGGCTGTACTGATGGGGTTGCATTGATGGACTCAGCATTGATGGGGTTGCATTGATGGGGCTGTACTGATGGCGCTGCTTTGATGGGGCTGCACTGATGGGCTCTGCAAAGATGGGGCAGCAGTGATGGGATTGCATTGATGGGACTGTAGTGATGGGGTTGCATTGATGGGCTCTGCACTGCTGGGGTTGCATTGATGGACTCAGCATTGATGGGGCTGCACTGATGGGCTCTGCACTGATGGGGCTGTACTGATGGGCTCTGCACTGATGGGCTCAGCATTGATGGGGTTGCATTGATGGGCTCGGTACTGATGGGGCTGCACTGATGTGCTCAGCATTGTTGGGGTTGCATTGATGGACTCAGCATTGATGGGGTTGCATTGATGGGGCTGCATTGATGGAGCTGTACTGATGGGCTCTGCACTGATGGGCTCTGCACTGATGGGGTTGCATTGATGGGGCTGCATTGATGCGCTCTGCATTGATGGGGTTGCATTGATGGACTCAGCATTGATGGGGTTGCATTGATGGGGCTGGACTGATGGGCTCTGCACTGATGGGCTCTGCACTGATGGGGTTGCATTGATGGGGCTGCATTGATGCGCTCTGCATTGATGGGGTTGCATTGATGGACTCAGCATTGATGGGGTTGCATTGATCGGGCTGGACTGATGGGCTCTGCACTGATGGGCTCTGCACTGATGGGGTTGTACTGATGGGCTCTGCACTGATGGGCTCTGCACTGATGGGGCTGCACTGATGGGCTCTGCACTGATGGGCTCTGCATTGATGGGGCTGTACTGATGGACTCAGCATTGATTGGGTTGCATTGATGGGGCTGCATTGATGCGCTCTGCATTGATGGGGTTGCATTGATGGACTCAGCATTGATGGGGCTGCATTGATGGGGCTGCATTGATGGGGCTGCACTGATGGGCTCTGCACTGATGGGGCTGTACTGATGGGCTCTGCATTGATGGGGCTGTACTGATGGGCTCTTCACTGATGGGGCTGCACTGATGGGCTCTGCATTGATGGGGCTGCACTGATGGGCTCTGCACTGATGGGGCTGCATTGATGGGCTCATCATTGATGGGGTTGCATTGAAGGACTCAGCATTGATGGGGTTGCATTGATGGGGCTGCACTGATGGGCTCTGCACAGATGGGGTTGCATTGATGGGGCTGCATTGATGGGCTCTGCACTGATGGGGTTGCATTGATGGACTCAGCATTGTTGGGGTTACATTGATGGGGCTGTACTGATGGGCTCTGCACTGATGGGGTTGCATTGATGGGGCTGCATTGATGGGGCTGGACTGATGGGGTTGCATTGATGGACTCAGCATTGATGGGGCTGCATTGATGGGGCTGTGCTGATGGTGTAGCATTGATGGACTCAGCATTGATGGGACTCAGCATTGATGGGGTTGCATTGATGGGGTTGCATTGATGGGGCTGCATTGATGGGGCTGCACTGATGGGCTCTGCACTGATGGGGTGCGCTGATGGGCTCTGCACTGATGGGGCAGCAGTGATGGGATTGCATTGATGGGACTGTAGTGATGGGGTTGCATTGATGGGCTCTGCACTGCTGGGGTTGCATTGATGGACTCAGCATTGATGGGGCTGCATTGATGGGGCTGCACTGATGGGCTCTGCACTGATGTGGCTGTACTGATGGGCTCTGCATTGATGGGGCTGTACTAATGGGCTCTTCACTGATGGGGCTGCACTGATGGGCTCTGCATTGATTGGGCTGTACTGATGGGCTCTGCAATGATGGGCTCAGCATTGATGGGGTTGCATTGATGGGCTCTGTACTGATGGGGCTGCACTGATGGGCTCAGCATTGATGGGGTTGCATTGATGGACTCAGCATTGATCGGGTTGCATTGATGGGGCTGCATTGATGGGGCTGTACTGATGGGCTCTGCACTGATGGGCTCTGCCCTGATGGGTTTGCATTGATGGGGCTGCATTGATGGGCTCTGCACTGATGGGGTTGCATTGAAGGGGCTGTACTAATATGCTCTGCACTGATGGGGCTGTACTGATGGGCTCTGCACTGATGGGGTTGCATTGATGGGGCTGCATTGATGGGGCTGTACTGATAGGGTTGCATTGATGGACTGAGCATTGATGGGGCTGCATTGATGGGGCTGTACTGATGGGGTTGCATTGATGGACTCAGCATTGCTGGGGCTGCATTGATGGGGCTTTACTGATGGGGTTGCATTGATGGACACAGCATAGATGGGGTTGCATTGATGGGCTCTGCACTGATGGGGCTCTACTGATGGGGTTGCATTGATGGGCTCTGCACTGATGGGGTTGCATTGATGGGCTCTGCACTGATGGGCTCTGCACTGATGGGGTTGCATTGATGGACTCAGCATTGATGGGGTTGCATTGATGGGGTTGCATTGATGGGGCTGCATTGAAGACACTGCACTGATGGGCTCTGCACTGATGGGGCTGAACTGATGGGCTCTGCACTGATGGGCTCTGCACTGATGGAGCTGTACTGATGGGCTCTGCACTGATGGGCTCTGCACTGATGGGGTTGCATTGATGGGGCTGCATTGTCGGGGCTGCACTGATGGGCTCTGCACTGATGGAGCTGAACTGATGGGCTCTGCACTGATGGGGCTGTACCAATGGGTTCGGCACTGATGGGGTTGCATTGATGGGGCTGCATTGATGGCGCTGTACTGATGGGCTCTGTACTGATGGGCTCTGCACTGATGGACTGAGCATTGATGGGGTTGCATTGATGGGCTTTGCATTGATGTGGCTGTACTGATGGGCTCTTCACTGATGGGGCTGCACTGATGGGCTTTGCATTGATGTGGCTGTACTGATGGGCTCTGCACTGATGGGGCTGTACTGATGGGCTTTGCATTGATGGGGCTGTACTGATGGACTCTTCACTGATGGGGCAGCACTGATGAGGCTGCATTGATGGGGCTGCACTGATGGGGCTGTACTGATGGACTCAGGATTGATGGGGTTGCATTGATGGGCTCTGCACTGATGGGGCAGCAGTGATGGGATTGCATTGATGGGACTGTAGTGATGGGGTTGCATTGATGGACTCAGCATTGATGGGGTTGCATTGATGGGGCTGTACTGATGTGGTTGCATTGATTGGGCTGTACTGATGGCGCTGCTTTGATGGGGCTGCACTGATGGGCTCTGCACTGATGGGGCAGCAGTGATGGGATTGCATTGATGGGACTGTAGTGATGGGGTTGCATTGATGGGCTCTGCACTGCTGGGGTTGCATTGATGGACTCAGCATTGATGGGGCTGCACTGATGGGCTCTGCACTGATGGGGCTGTACTGATGGGCTCTGCACTGATTGGGCTGCACTGATGGGCTCTGCATTGATGGGGCTGTACTGATGGGCCCTGCACTGATGGGCCCAGCATTGATGGGGTTGCATTGATGGACTCAGCATTGATGGGGTTGCATTGATGGGGCTGCATTGATGGAGCTGTACTGATGGCCTCTGCACTGATGGGCTCTGCACTGATGGGGTTGCATTGATGGGGCTGCATTGAAGGGCTCTGCATTGATGGGGTTGCCTTGATGGGGCTGTACTGATGGGCTCTGCACTGATGGGGCTGTACTGATGGGCTCTGTACTGATGGGGCTGTACTGATGGGCTCTGCACTGATGGGGCTGTACTGATGGGCTCTGCACTGATGGGGTTGTACTGACGGGCTCTGCACTGATGAGCTCTGCATTGATGGGGCTGTACTGATGGACTCAGCATTGATTGGGTTGCATTGATGGGGTTGCACTGATGCAGCAGCACTGATGGGCTCTGCACTGATGGGGTGCGCTGATGGGCTCTGCACTGATGGGGCAGCAGTGATGGGATTGCATTGATGGGACTGTAGTGATGGGGTTGCATTGATGGACTCAGCATTGATGAGGCTGCATTGATGGGGCTGCACTGATGGGCTCTGCATTGATGGGGCTGCACTGATGGACTCAGCATTGATGGGGTTGCATTGATGGGCACTAGTGATGGGATTGCATTGATGGGACTGTAGTGATTGGGCTGCGCTGATGGGCTCTGCATTGATGGGGCAGCAGTGATGGGAATGCATTGATTTTTTATTTATTTTTTTATTTTATTTATTTAGAGATACAGCACTGAAACCGGCCCTTCGGCCCACCGAGTCTGTGCCGACCATCAACCACCCATTTATATTAATCCTATACTAATTCCATATTCCTACCACATTCCCATCTGTCACTATATTTCCCTACCACCTACCTATACTAGGGGCAATTTATAATGGCCAATTTACCTCACAACCTGCAAGTCTTTGGCATGTGGGAGGAAACCGGAGCACCCGGAGGAAGCCCACGCAGACACAGGGAGAACCTGCAAACTCCACACAGGCAGTACCCAGAATTGAACCCGGGTCCCTGGAGCTGTGAGGCTGCGGTGCTAACCACTGCGCCACTGTGCCGCTCCCATTGATGGAGCTGCACTGATGGGCTCTGCATTGATGGGGCTGTACTGATGGACTCAGCATTGATGGAGTTGCATTGATGGGGTTGCATTGGCGGGCTCTGCACTGATGGGGTTGCATTGATGGGCTCTGCATTGATGGGGCTGTACTGATGGGCTCTTCACTGATGGGGCTGCACTGATGGGCTCTTCATTGATGGGGCTGTACTGATGGGCTCTGCACTGATGGGGCTGCACTGATGGGCTCAGCATTGATGGGGTTGCATTGATGGACTCGGCATTGATGGGGTTGCATTGATGGGGCTGCACTGATGGGCTCTGCACTGAGAGGGTTGCATTGATGGGGCTGCATTGATGGGCTCTGCACTGATGGGGTTGCATTGATGGACTCAGCATTGTTGGGGTTGCATTGATGGGGCTGTACTGATCGGCTCCTCACTGATGGGGCTGTACTGATGGGCTCTGCACTGATGGGCTCTGCACTGATGGGGTTGCATTGATGGGGCTGCATTGATGGGGCTGTACTGATGGGTTTGCATTGATGGACTCAGCATTGATGGGGTTGCATTGATGGGGCTGTACTGATGGGGTTGCATTGATGGACTGAGCATTGATGGGGCAGCATTGATGGGGCTGTACTGATGGGGTTGCATTGATGGACACAGCATTGATGGGGTTGCATTGATGGGCTCTGCACTGATGGGGCTGTACTGACGGGGTTGCATTGATGGACTGAGCATTGATGGGGCTGCATTGATGGGGCTGCACTGATGGGGTTGCATTGATGGGGCTGCATTGATGGGGCTGTACTGATGGGGTTGCATTGATGGACTCAGCATTGATGGGGTTGCATTGATGGGGCTGTACTGATGGCGCTGCTTTGATGGGGCTGCACTGATGGGCTCTGCAAAGATGGGGCAGCAGTGATGGGATTGCATTGATGGGACTGTAGTGATGGGGTTGCATTGATGGGCTCTGCACTGCTGGGGTTGCATTGATGGACTCAGCATTGATGGGGCTGCACTGATGGGCTCTGCACTGATGGGGCTGTACTGATGGGCTCTGCACTGATGGGCTCAGCATTGATGGGGTTGCATTGATGGGCTCGGTACTGATGGGGCTGCACTGATGTGCTCAGCATTGTTGGGGTTGCATTGATGGACTCAGCATTGATGGGGTTGCATTGATGGGGCTGCATTGATGGAGCTGTACTGATGGGCTCTGCACTGATGGGCTCTGCACTGATGGGGTTGCATTGATGGGGCTGCATTGATGCGCTCTGCATTGATGGGGTTGCATTGATGGACTCAGCATTGATGGGGTTGCATTGATGGGGCTGGACTGATGGGCTCTGCACTGATGGGCTCTGCACTGATGGGGTTGTACTGATGGGCTCTGCACTGATGGGCTCTGCACTGATGGGGCTGCACTGATGGGCTCTGCACTGATGGGCTCTGCATTGATGGGGCTGTACTGATGGACTCAGCATTGATTGGGTTGCATTGATGGGGCTGCATTGATGCGCTCTGCATTGATGGGGTTGCATTGATGGACTCAGCATTGATGGGGCTGCATTGATGGGGCTGCATTGATGGGGCTGCACTGATGGGCTCTGCACTGATGGGGCTGTACTGATGGGCTCTGCATTGATGGGGCTGTACTGATGGGCTCTTCACTGATGGGGCTGCACTGATGGGCTCTGCATTGATGGGGCTGCACTGATGGGCTCTGCACTGATGGGGCTGCATTGATGGGCTCATCATTGATGGGGTTGCATTGAAGGACTCAGCATTGATGGGGTTGCATTGATGGGGCTGCACTGATGGGCTCTGCACAGATGGGGTTGCATTGATGGGGCTGCATTGATGGGCTCTGCACTGATGGGGTTGCATTGATGGACTCAGCAATGTTGGGGTTACATTGATGGGGCTGTACTGATGGGCTCTGCACTGATGGGGTTGCATTGATGGGGCTGCATTGATGGGGCTGGACTGATGGGGTTGCATTGATGGACTCAGCATTGATGGGGCTGCATTGATGGGGCTGTGCTGATGGTGTAGCATTGATGGACTCAGCATTGATGGGACTCAGCATTGATGGGGTTGCATTGATGGGGTTGCATTGATGGGGCTGCATTGATGGGGCTGCACTGATGGGCTCTGCACTGATGGGGTGCGCTGATGGGCTCTGCACTGATGGGGCAGCAGTGATGGGATTGCATTGATGGGACTGTAGTGATGGGGTTGCATTGATGGGCTCTGCACTGCTGGGGTTGCATTGATGGACTCAGCATTGATGGGGCTGCATTGATGGGGCTGCACTGATGGGCTCTGCACTGATGTGGCTGTACTGATGGGCTCTGCATTGATGGGGCTGTACTAATGGGCTCTTCACTGATGGGGCTGCACTGATGGGCTCTGCATTGATTGGGCTGTACTGATGGGCTCTGCAATGATGGGCTCAGCATTGATGGGGTTGCATTGATGGGCTCTGTACTGATGGGGCTGCACTGATGGGCTCAGCATTGATGGGGTTGCATTGATGGACTCAGCATTGATCGGGTTGCATTGATGGGGCTGCATTGATGGGGCTGTACTGATGGGCTCTGCACTGATGGGCTCTGCCCTGATGGGTTTGCATTGATGGGGCTGCATTGATGGGCTCTGCACTGATGGGGTTGCATTGAAGGGGCTGTACTAATATGCTCTGCACTGATGGGGCTGTACTGATGGGCTCTGCACTGATGGGGTTGCATTGATGGGGCTGCATTGATGGGGCTGTACTGATAGGGTTGCATTGATGGACTGAGCATTGATGGGGCTGCATTGATGGGGCTGTACTGATGGGGTTGCATTGATGGACTCAGCATTGCTGGGGCTGCATTGATGGGGCTTTACTGATGGGGTTGCATTGATGGACACAGCATAGATGGGGTTGCATTGATGGGCTCTGCACTGATGGGGCTCTACTGATGGGGTTGCATTGATGGGCTCTGCACTGATGGGGTTGCATTGATGGGCTCTGCACTGATGGGCTCTGCACTGATGGGGTTGCATTGATGGACTCAGCATTGATGGGGTTGCATTGATGGGGTTGCATTGATGGGGCTGCATTGAAGACACTGCACTGATGGGCTCTGCACTGATGGGGCTGAACTGATGGGCTCTGCACTGATGGGCTCTGCACTGATGGAGCTGTACTGATGGGCTCTGCACTGATGGGCTCTGCACTGATGGGGTTGCATTGATGGGGCTGCATTGTCGGGGCTGCACTGATGGGCTCTGCACTGATGGAGCTGAACTGATGGGCTCTGCACTGATGGGGCTGTACCAATGGGTTCGGCACTGATGGGGTTGCATTGATGGGGCTGCATTGATGGCGCTGTACTGATGGGCTCTGTACTGATGGGCTCTGCACTGATGGACTGAGCATTGATGGGGTTGCATTGATGGGCTTTGCATTGATGTGGCTGTACTGATGGGCTCTTCACTGATGGGGCTGCACTGATGGGCTTTGCATTGATGTGGCTGTACTGATGGGCTCTGCACTGATGGGGCTGTACTGATGGGCTTTGCATTGATGGGGCTGTACTGATGGACTCTTCACTGATGGGGCAGCACTGATGAGGCTGCATTGATGGGGCTGCACTGATGGGGCTGTACTGATGGACTCAGGATTGATGGGGTTGCATTGATGGGCTCTGCACTGATGGGGCAGCAGTGATGGGATTGCATTGATGGGACTGTAGTGATGGGGTTGCATTGATGGACTCAGCATTGATGGGGTTGCATTGATGGGGCTGTACTGATGTGGTTGCATTGATTGGGCTGTACTGATGGCGCTGCTTTGATGGGGCTGCACTGATGGGCTCTGCACTGATGGGGCAGCAGTGATGGGATTGCATTGATGGGACTGTAGTGATGGGGTTGCATTGATGGGCTCTGCACTGCTGGGGTTGCATTGATGGACTCAGCATTGATGGGGCTGCACTGATGGGCTCTGCACTGATGGGGCTGTACTGATGGGCTCTGCACTGATTGGGCTGCACTGATGGGCTCTGCATTGATGGGGCTGTACTGATGGGCCCTGCACTGATGGGCCCAGCATTGATGGGGTTGCATTGATGGACTCAGCATTGATGGGGTTGCATTGATGGGGCTGCATTGATGGAGCTGTACTGATGGCCTCTGCACTGATGGGCTCTGCACTGATGGGGTTGCATTGATGGGGCTGCATTGAAGGGCTCTGCATTGATGGGGTTGCATTGATGGACTCAGCATTGATGGGGTTGCCTTGATGGGGCTGTACTGATGGGCTCTGCACTGATGGGGCTGTACTGATGGGCTCTGTACTGATGGGGCTGTACTGATGGGCTCTGCACTGATGGGGCTGTACTGATGGGCTCTGCACTGATGGGGTTGTACTGACGGGCTCTGCACTGATGAGCTCTGCATTGATGGGGCTGTACTGATGGACTCAGCATTGATTGGGTTGCATTGATGGGGTTGCACTGATGCAGCAGCACTGATGGGCTCTGCACTGATGGGGTGCGCTGATGGGCTCTGCACTGATGGGGCAGCAGTGATGGGATTGCATTGATGGGACTGTAGTGATGGGGTTGCATTGATGGACTCAGCATTGATGAGGCTGCATTGATGGGGCTGCACTGATGGGCTCTGCATTGATGGGGCTGCACTGATGGACTCAGCATTGATGGGGTTGCATTGATGGGACTGCACTGATGGGCACTAGTGATGGGATTGCATTGATGGGACTGTAGTGATTGGGCTGCGCTGATGGGCTCTGCATTGATGGGGCAGCAGTGATGGGAATGCATTGATTTTTTATTTATTTTTTTATTTTATTTATTTAGAGATACAGCACTGAAACCGGCCCTTCGGCCCACCGAGTCTGTGCCGACCATCAACCACCCATTTATATTAATCCTATACTAATTCCATATTCCTACCACATTCCCATCTGTCACTATATTTCCCTACCACCTACCTATACTAGGGGCAATTTATAATGGCCAATTTACCTCACAACCTGCAAGTCTTTGGCATGTGAGAGGAAACCGGAGCACCCGGAGGAAGCCCACGCAGACACAGGGAGAACCTGCAAACTCCACACAGGCAGTACCCAGAATTGAACCCGGGTCCCTGGAGCTGTGAGGCTGCGGTGCTAACCACTGCGCCACTGTGCCGCTCCCATTGATGGAGCTGCACTGATGGGCTCTGCATTGATGGGGCTGTACTGATGGACTCAGCATTGATGGAGTTGCATTGATGGGGTTGCATTGGCGGGCTCTGCACTGATGGGGTTGCATTGATGGGCTCTGCATTGATGGGGCTGTACTGATGGGCTCTTCACTGATGGGGCTGCACTGATGGGCTCTTCATTGATGGGGCTGTACTGATGGGCTCTGCACTGATGGGGCTGCACTGATGGGCTCAGCATTGATGGGGTTGCATTGATGGACTCGGCATTGATGGGGTTGCATTGATGGGGCTGCACTGATGGGCTCTGCACTGAGAGGGTTGCATTGATGGGGCTGCATTGATGGGCTCTGCACTGATGGGGTTGCATTGATGGACTCAGCATTGTTGGGGTTGCATTGATGGGGCTGTACTGATCGGCTCCTCACTGATGGGGCTGTACTGATGGGCTCTGCACTGATGGGCTCTGCACTGATGGGGTTGCATTGATGGGGCTGCATTGATGGGGCTGTACTGATGGGTTTGCATTGATGGACTCAGCATTGATGGGGTTGCATTGATGGGGCTGTACTGATGGGGTTGCATTGATGGACTGAGCATTGATGGGGCAGCATTGATGGGGCTGTACTGATGGGGTTGCATTGATGGACACAGCATTGATGGGGTTGCATTGATGGGCTCTGCACTGATGGGGCTGTACTGACGGGGTTGCATTGATGGACTGAGCATTGATGGGGATGCATTGATGGGGCTGCACTGATGGGGTTGCATTGATGGGGCTGCATTGATGGGGCTGTACTGATGGGGTTGCATTGATGGACTCAGCATTGATGGGGTTGCATTGATGGGGCTGTACTGATGTGATTGCATTGATGGGGCTGTACTGATGGCGCTGCTTTGATGGGGCTGCACTGATGGGCTCTGCAAAGATGGGGCAGCAGTGATGGGATTGCATTGATGGGACTGTAGTGATGGGGTTGCATTGATGGGCTCTGCACTGCTGGGGTTGCATTGATGGACTCAGCATTGATGGGGCTGCACTGATGGGCTCTGCACTGATGGGGCTGTACTGATGGGCTCTGCATTGATGGGGCTGTACTGATGGGCCCTGCACTGATGGGCTCAGCATTGATGGGGTTGCATTGATGGACTCAGCATTGATGGGGTTGCATTGATGGGGCTGCATTGATGGAGCTGTACTGATGGGCTCTACACTGATGGGCTCTGCACTGATGGGGTTGCATTGATGGGGCTGCATTGAAGGGCTCTGCATTGATGGGTTGCATTGATGGACTCAGCATTGATGGGGTTGCATTGATGGGGCTGTACTGATGGGCTCTGCACTGATGGGGCTGTACTGATGGGCTCTGTACTGATGGGGCTGTACTGATGGGCTCTGCACTGATGGGGCTGTACTGATGGGCTCTGCACTGATGGGGCTGTACTGACGGGCTCTGCACTGATGAGCTCTGCATTGATGGGGCTGTACTGATGGACTCAGCATTGATTGGTTTGCATTGATGGGGTTGCACTGATGGAGCAGCACTGATGGGCTCTGCACTGATGGGGTGCGCTGATGGGCTCTGCACTGATGGGGCAGCAGTGATGGGATTGCATTGATGGGACTGTAGTGATGGGGTTGCATTGATGGACTCAGCATTGATGAGGCTGCATTGATGGGGCTGCACTGATGGGCTCTGCATTGATGGGGCTGCACTGATGGACTCAGCATTGATGGGGTTGCATTGATGGGGCTGCACTGATGGGCACTGCACTGATGGGGCAGCAGTGATGGGATTGCATTGATGGGACTGTAGTGATTGGGCTGCGCTGATGGGCTCTGCATTGATGGGGCAGCAGTGATGGGAATGCATTGATTTTTTATTTATTTTTTTATTTTATTTATTTAGAGATACAGCACTGAAACCGGCCCTTCGGCCCACCGAGTCTGTGCCGACCATCAACCACCCATTTATATTAATCCTATACTAATTCCATATTCCTACCACATTCCCATCTGTCCCTATATTTCCCTACCACCTACCTATACTAGGGGCAATTTATAATGGCCAATTTACCTCACAACCTGCAAGTCTTTGGCATGTGGGAGGAAACCGGAGCACCCGGAGGAAGCCCACGCAGACACAGGGAGAACCTGCAAACTCCACACAGGCAGTACCCAGAATTGAACCCGGGTCCCTGGAGCTGTGAGGCTGCGGTGCTAACCACTGCGCCACTGTGCCGCTCCCATTGATGGAGCTGCACTGATGGGCTCTGCATTGATGGGGCTGTACTGATGGACTCAGCATTGATGGAGTTGCATTGATGGGGTTGCATTGGCGGGCTCTGCACTGATGGGGTTGCATTGATGGGCTCTGCATTGATGGGGCTGTACTGATGGGCTCTTCACTGATGGGGCTGCACTGATGGGCTCTTCATTGATGGGGCTGTACTGATGGGCTCTGCACTGATGGGGCTGCACTGATGGGCTCAGCATTGATGGGGTTGCATTGATGGACTCGGCATTGATGGGGTTGCATTGATGGGGCTGCACTGATGGGCTCTGCACTGAGAGGGTTGCATTGATGGGGCTGCATTGATGGGCTCTGCACTGATGGGGTTGCATTGATGGACTCAGCATTGTTGGGGTTGCATTGATGGGGCTGTACTGATCGGCTCCTCACTGATGGGGCTGTACTGATGGGCTCTGCACTGATGGGCTCTGCACTGATGGGGTTGCATTGATGGGGCTGCATTGATGGGGCTGTACTGATGGGTTTGCATTGATGGACTCAGCATTGATGGGGTTGCATTGATGGGGCTGTACTGATGGGGTTGCATTGATGGACTGAGCATTGATGGGGCAGCATTGATGGGGCTGTACTGATGGGGTTGCATTGATGGACACAGCATTGATGGGGTTGCATTGATGGGCTCTGCACTGATGGGGCTGTACTGACGGGGTTGCATTGATGGACTGAGCATTGATGGGGCTGCATTGATGGGGCTGCACTGATGGGGTTGCATTGATGGGGCTGCATTGATGGGGCTGTACTGATGGGGTTGCATTGATGGACTCAGCATTGATGGGGTTGCATTGATGGGGCTGTACTGATGTGATTGCATTGATGGGGCTGTACTGATGGCGCTGCTTTGATTGGGCTGCACTGATGGGCTCTGCACTGATGGGGCAGCAGTGATGGGATTGCATTGATGGGACTGTAGTGATGGGGTTGCATTGATGGGCTCTGCACTGCTGGGGTTGCATTGATGGACTCAGCATTGATGGGGCTGCACTGATGGGCTCTGCACTGATGGGGCTGTACTGATGGGCTCTGCACTGATGGGCTCAGCATTGATGGGGTTGCATTGATGGGCTCGGTACTGATGGGGCTGCACTGATGTGCTCAGCATTGTTGGGGTTGCATTGATGGACTCAGCATTGATGGGGTTGCATTGATGGGGCTGCATTGATGGAGCTGTACTGATGGGCTCTGCACTGATGGGCTCTGCACTGATGGGGTTGCATTGATGGGGCTGCATTGATGCGCTCTGCATTGATGGGGTTGCATTGATGGACTCAGCATTGATGGGGTTGCATTGATGGGGCTGGACTGATGGGCTCTGCACTGATGGGCTCTGCACTGATGGGGTTGTACTGATGGGCTCTGCACTGATGGGCTCTGCACTGATGGGCTCTGCACTGATGGGGTTGTACTGATGGGCTCTGCACTGATGGGGCTGCACTGATGGGCTCTGCACTGATGAGCTCTGCATTGATGGGGCTGTACTGATGGACTCAGCATTGATTGGGTTGCATTGATGGGGTTGCACTGATGGAGCAGCACTGATGGGCTCTGCACTGATGGGGTGCGCTGATGGGCTCTGCACTGATGGGGCAGCAGTGATGGGATTGCATTGATGGGACTGTAGTGATGGGGTTGCATTGATGGACTCAGCATTGATGAGGCTGCACTGATGGGCTCTGCATTGATGCGGCTGTACTGATGGGCTCTTCACTGATGGGGCTGCACTGATGGACTCAGCATTGATGGGGTTGCATTGATGGGGCTGCACTGATGGGCTCTGCACTGATGGGATTGCATTGATGGGACTGTAGTGATTGGGCTGCGCTGATGGGCTCTGCATTGATGGGGCAGCAGTGATGGGAATGCATTGATTTTTTATTTATTTTTTTATTTTATTTATTTAGAGATACAGCACTGAAACCGGCCCTTCGGCCCACCGAGTCTGTGCCGACCATCAACCACCCATTTATATTAATCCTATACTAATTCCATATTCCTACCACATTCCCATCTGTCCCTATATTTCCCTACCACCTACCTATACTAGGGGCAATTTATAATGGCCAATTTACCTCACAACCTGCAAGTCTTTGGCATGTGGGAGGAAACCGGAGCACCCGGAGGAAACCCACGCAGACACAGGGAGAACCTGCAAACTCCACACAGGCAGTACCCAGAATTGAACCCGGGTCCCTGGAGCTGTGAGGCTGCGGTGCTAATCACTGCGCCACTGTGCCGCTCCCATTGATGGGGCTGCACTGATGGGCTCTGCATTGATGGGGCTGTACTGATGGACTCAGCATTGATGGAGTTGCATTGATGGGGCTGCATTGATGGGCTCTGCACTGATGGGGTTGCATTGATGGGGCTGTACTGATGGGCTCTGCACTGATGGGGCTGTACTGATGGGCTCTGCACTGATGGGGTTGCATTGATGGGGCTGCATTGATGGGGCTGTACTGATAGGGTTGCATTGATGGACTGAGCATTGATGGGGCTGCATTGATGGGGCTGTACTGATGGGGTTGCATTGATGGACTCAGCATTGCTGGGGCTGCATTGATGGGGCTGTACTGATGGGGTTGCATTGATGGGCTCTGCACTGATGGGGTTGCATTGATGGGCTCTGCACTGATGGGCTCTGCACTGATGGGGTTGCATTGATGGACTCAGCATTGATGGGGTTGCATTGATGGGGTTGCATTGATGGGGCTGCATTGAAGGCGCTGTACTGATGGGCTCTGCACTGATGGGGCTGAACTGATGGGCTCTGCACTGATGGGCTCTGCACTGATGGAGCTGTACTGATGGGCTCTGCACTGATGGGCTCTGCACTGATGGGGTTGCATTGATGGGGCTGCATTGTCGGGGCTGCACTGATGGGCTCTGCACTGATGGAGCTGAACTGATGGGCTCTGCACTGATGGGGCTGTACCAATGGGTTCTGCACTGATGGGGTTGCATTGATGGGGCTGCATTGATGGCGCTGTACTGATGGGCTCTGTACTGATGGGCTCTGCACTGATGGACTGAGCATTGATGGGGTTGCATTGATGGGGCTGCATTGATGGGCTCTGCACTGATGGGGCAATACTGATGGGCTCTGTGCTGATGGGGTTGCATTGATGAACTGAGCATTGATGGGGTTGCATTGATGGGGCTGCATTGATGGGCTCTGCACTGATGGGGCTGTACTGATGGGCTCTGCACTGATGGGGCTGCACTGATGGGCTTTGCATTGATGTGGCTGTACTGATGGGCTCTGCACTGATGGGGCTGTACTGATGGGCTTTGCATTGATGGGGCTGTACTGATGGACTCTTCACTGATGGGGCAGCACTGATGAGGCTGCATTGATGGGGCTGCACTGATGGGGCTGTACTGATGGACTCAGGATTGATGGGGTTGCATTGATGGGCTCTGCACTGATGGGGCAGCAGTGATGGGATTGCATTGATGGGACAGTAGTGATGGGGTTGCATTGATGGACTCAGCATTGATGGGGTTGCATTGATGGGGCTGTACTGATGTGGTTGCATTGATTGGGCTGTACTGATGGCGCTGCTTTGATGGGGCTGCACTGATGGGCTCTGCACTGATGGGGCAGCAGTGATGGGATTGCATTGATGGGACTGTAGTGATGGGGTTGCATTGATGGACTCAGCATTGATGAGGCTGCATTGATGGGGCTGCACTGATGGGCTCTGCATTGATGCGGCTGTACTGATGGGCTCTTCACTGATGGGGCTGCACTGATGGACTCAGCATTGATGGGGTTGCATTGATGGGGCTGCACTGATGGGGCAGCAGTGATGGGATTGCATTGATGGGACTGTAGTGATTGGGCTGCGCTGATGGGCTCTGCATTGATGGGGCAGCAGTGATGGGAATGCATTGATTTTTTATTTATTTTTTTATTTTATTTATTTAGAGATACAGCACTGAAACCGGCCCTTCGGCCCACCGAGTCTGTGCCGACCATCAACCACCCATTTATATTAATCCTATACTAATTCCATATTCCTACCACATTCCCATCTGTCCCTATATTTCCCTACCACCTACCTATACTAGGGGCAATTTATAATGGCCAATTTACCTCACAACCTGCAAGTCTTTGGCATGTGGGAGGAAACCGGAGCACCCGGAGGAAGCCCACGCAGACACAGGGAGAACCTGCAAACTCCACACAGGCAGTACCCAGAATTGAACCCGGGTCCCTGGAGCTGTGAGGCTGCGGTGCTAACCACTGCGCCACTGTGCCGCTCCCATTGATGGAGTTGCACTGATGGGCTCTGCATTGATGGGGCTGTACTGATGGACTCAGCATTGATGGAGTTGCATTGATGGGCTCTGCACTGATGGGGTTGCATTGATGGACTCAGCATTGATGGGCCTGCATTGATGGGGCTGCACTGATGGGCTCTGCACTGATGGGGCTGTACTGAAGGGCTCTGCATTGATGGGGCTGTACTGATGGGCTCTTCACTGATGGGGCTGCACTGATGGGCTCTGCATTGATTGGGCTGTACTGATGGGCTCTGCACTGATGGGGCTGCACTGATGGGCTCAGCATTGATGGGGTTGCATTGATGGACTCAGCATTGATGGGGTTGCATTGATGGGGCTGCACTGATGGGCTCTGCACTGATGGGGTTGCATTGATGGACTCAGCATTGTTGGGGTTGCATTGATGGGGCTGTACTGATCGGCTCCTCACTGATGGGGCTGTACTGATGGGCTCTGCACTGATGGGCTCTGCACTGATGGGGTTGCATTGATGGGGCTGCATTGATGGGGCTGTACTGATGGGTTTGCATTGATGGACTCAGCATTGATGGGGTTGCATTGATGGGGCTGTACTGATGGGGTTGCATTGATGGACTGAGCATTGATGGGGCAGCATTGATGGGGCTGTACTGATGGGGTTGCATTGATGGACACAGCATTGATGGGGTTGCATTGATGGGCTCTGCACTGATGGGGCTGTACTGATGGGGTTGCATTGATGGACTGAGCATTGATGGGGCTGCATTGATGGGGCTGTACTGATGGGGTTGCATTGATGGGGCTGCATTGATGGAGCTGTACTGATGGGGTTGCATTGATGGACTCAGCATTGATGGGGTTGCATTGATGGGGCTGTACTGATGTGATTGCATTGATGGGGCTGTACTGATGGCGCTGCTTTGATGGGGCTGCACTGATGGGCTCTGCACTGATGGGGCAGCAGTGATGGGATTGCATTGATGGGACTGTAGTGATGGGGTTGCATTGATGGGCTCTGCACTGCTGGGGTTGCATTGATGGACTCAGCATTGATGGGGCTGCACTGATGGGCTCTGCAGTGATGGGGCTGTACTGATGGGCTCTGCACTGATGGGGCTGCACTGATGGGCTCTGCATTGATGGGGCTGTACTGATGGGCCCTGTACTGATGGGCTCAGCATTGATGGGGTTGCATTGATGGGCTCTGTACTGATGGGGCTGCACTGATGTGCTCAGCATTGTTGGGGTTGCATTGATGGACTCAGCATTGATGGGGTTGCATTGATGGGGCTGCATTGATGGAGCTGTACTGATGGGCTCTGCACTGATGGGCTCTGCACTGATGGGGTTGCATTGATGGGGCTGCATTGATGGGCTCTGCATTGATGGGGTTGCATTGATGGACTCAGCATTGATGGGGTTGCATTGATGGGGCTGTACTGATGGGCTCTGCACTGATGGGCTCTGCACTGATGGGGTTGTACTGATGGGCTCTGCACTGATGGGGCTGTACTGATGGGCTCTGCACTGATGGGCTCTGCATTGATGGGGCTGTACTGATGGACTCAGCATTGATTTTGTTGCATTGATGGGTTTGCACTGATGGAGCAGCACTGATGGGCTCTGCACTGATGGGGTGCGCTGATGGGCTCTGCACTGATGGGGCAGCAGTGATGGGATTGCATTGATGGGACTGTAGTGATGGGGTTGCATTGATGGACTCAGCATTGATGAGGCTGCACTGATGGGCTCTTCACTGATGGGGCTGCACTGATAGACTCAGCATTGATGGGGTTGCATTGATGGGCTCTGCACTGATGGGGCTGCACTGATGGACTCAGCATTGATGGGGTTGCATTGATGGGCTCTTCACTGATGGGGCTGCACTGATGGACTCAGCATTGATGGGGTTGCACTGATGGGCTCTGCACTGATGGGGCAGCAGTGATGGGATTGCATTGATGGGACTGTAGTGATTGGGCTGCACTGATGGGCTCTGCATTGATGGGGCAGCAGTGATGGGAATGCATTGATTTTTTATTTATTTTTTTATTTTATTTCTTTTGAGATACAGCACTGAAACCGGCCCTTCGGCCCACCGAGTCTGTGCCGACCATCAACCACCCATTTATATTAATCCTATACTAATTCCATATTCCTACCACATTCCCATCTGTCCCTATATTTCCCTACCACCTACCTATACTAGGGGCAATTTATAATGGCCAATTTACCTCACAACCTGCAAGTCTTTGGCATGTGGGAGGAAACCGGAGCACCCGGAGGAAACCCACGCAGACACAGGGAGAACCTGCAAACTCCACACAGGCAGTACCCAGAATTGAACCCGGGTCCCTGGAGCTGTGAGGCTGCGGTGCTAACCACTGCGCCACTGTGCCGCTCCCATTGATGGGGCTGCACTGATGGGCTCTGCATTGATGGGGCTGTACTGATGGACTCAGCATTGATGGAGTTGCATTGATGGGGCTGCATTGATGGGCTCTGCACTGATGGGGTTGCATTGATGGGGCTGTACTGATGGGCTCTGCACTGATGGGGCTGTACTGATGGGCTCTGCACTGATGGGGTTGCATTGATGGGGCTGCATTGATGGGGCTGTACTGATAGGGTTGCATTGATGGACTGAGCATTGATGGGGCTGCATTGATGGGGCTGTACTGATGGGGTTGCATTGATGGACTCAGCATAGTTGGGGTTGCATTGATGGGGCTGTACTGATCGGCTCCTCACTGATGGGGCTGTACTGATGGGCTCTGCACTGATGGGCTCTGCACTGATGGGGTTGCATTGATGGGGCTGCATTGATGGGGCTGTACTGATGGGTTTGCATTGATGGACTCAGCATTGATGGGGTTGCATTGATGGGGCTGTACTGATGGGGTTGCATTGATGGACTGAGCATTGATTGGGCAGCATTGATGGGGCTGTACTGATGGGGTTGCATTGATGGACACAGCATTGATGGGGTTGCATTGATGGGCTCTGCACTGATGGGGCTGTACTGATGGGGTTGCATTGATGGACTGAGCATTGATGGGGCTGCATTGATGGGGCTGTACTGATGGGGTTGCATTGATGGACACAGCATTGATGGGGTTGCATTAATGGGCTCTGCACTGTTGGGGATGTACTGATGGGGTTGCATTGATGGACTCAGCATTGATGGGGTTGCATTGATGGGGCTGTACTGATGGGCTCTGCACTGATGGGCTCTGCACTGATGGGGCTGTACTGATGGGGCTGTAGTGATGGACTCTGCACTGATGGGCTCTGCACTGCTGGGGTTGCATTGATGGGGCTGCATTGTCGGGGCTGCACTGATGGGCTCAGCACTGATGGGGCTGTACTGATGGGCTCTGCACTGATGGGCTCTGCACTGATGGGGCTGCACTGATGGGCTCTGCACTGATGGGCTCTGCACTGATGGGGTTGCATTGATGGGGCTGCATTGTCGGGGCTGCACTGATGGGCTCTGCACTGATGGGGCTGTACTGATGGGCTCTGCACAGATGGGGTTGCATTGATGGGGCTGCATTGTCGGGGCTGCACTGATGGGCTCAGCACTGATGGGGCTGTACTGATGGGCTCTGCACTGATGGGGCTGTACTGATGGGCTCTGCACTGATGGGGTTGCATTGATGGGGCTGCATTGATGGGGCTGTACTGATAGGGTTGCATTGATGGACTGAGCATTGATGGGGCTGCATTGATGGGGCTGTACTGATGGGGTTGCATTGATGGACTCAGCATAGTTGGGGTTGCATTGATGGGGCTGTACTGATCGGCTCCTCACTGATGGGGCTGTACTGATGGGCTCTGCACTGATGGGCTCTGCACTGATGGGGTTGCATTGATGGGGCTGCATTGATGGGGCTGTACTGATGGGTTTGCATTGATGGACTCAGCATTGATGGGGTTGCATTGATGGGGCTGTACTGATGGGGTTGCATTGATGGACTGAGCATTGATGGGGCAGCATTGATGGGGCTGTACTGATGGGGTTGCATTGATGGACACAGCATTGATGGGGTTGCATTGATGGGCTCTGCACTGATGGGGCTGTACTGATGGGGTTGCATTGATGGACTGAGCATTGATGGGGCTGCATTGATGGGGCTGTACTGATGGGGTTGCATTGATGGACACAGCATTGATGGGGTTGCATTGATGGGCTCTGCACTGTTGGGGCTGTACTGATGGGGTTGCATTGATGGACTCAGCATTGATGGGGTTGCATTGATGGGGCTGTACTGATGGGCTCTGCACTGATGGGCTCTGCACTGATGGGGCTGTACTGATGGGGCTGTAGTGATGGACTCTGCACTGATGGGCTCTGCACTGATGGGGTTGCATTGATGGGGCTGCATTGTCGGGGCTGCACTGATGGGCTCAGCACTGACGGGGCTGTACTGATGGGCTCTGCACTGATGGGCTCTGCACTGATGGGGCTGCACTGATGGGCTCTGCACTGATGGGCTCTGCACTGATGGGGTTGCATTGATGGGGCTGCATTGTCGGGGCTGCACTGATGGGCTCTGCACTGATGGGGCTGTACTGATGGGCTCTGCACAGATGGGGTTGCATTGATGGGGCTGCATTGTCGGGGCTGCACTGATGGGCTCAGCACTGATGGGGCTGTACTGATGGGCTCTGCACTGATGGGGCTGTACTAATGGGCTCTGCACTGATGGGGTTGCATTGATGGGGCTGCATTGATGGGGCTGTACTGATAGGGTTGCATTGATGGACTGAGCATTGATGGGGCTGCATTGATGGGGCTGTACTGATGGGGTTGCATTGATGGACTCAGCATAGTTGGGGTTGCATTGATGGGGCTGTACTGATCGGCTCCTCACTGATGGGGCTGTACTGATGGGCTCTGCACTGATGGGCTCTGCACTGATGGGGTTGCATTGATGGGGCTGCATTGATGGGGCTGTACTGATGGGTTTGCATTGATGGACTCAGCATTGATGGGGTTGCATTGATGGGGCTGTACTGATGGGGTTGCATTGATGGACTGAGCATTGATGGGGCAGCATTGATGGGGCTGTACTGATGGGGTTGCATTGATGGACACAGCATTGATGGGGTTGCATTGATGGGCTCTGCACTGATGGGGCTGTACTGATGGGGTTGCATTGATGGACTGAGCATTGATGGGGCTGCATTGATGGGGCTGTACTGATGGGGTTGCATTGATGGACACAGCATTGATGGGGTTGCATTGATGGGCTCTGCACTGTTGGGGCTGTACTGATGGGGTTGCATTGATGGACTCAGCATTGATGGGGTTGCATTGATGGGGCTGTACTGATGGGCTCTGCACTGATGGGCTCTGCACTGATGGGGCTGTACTGATGGGGCTGTAGTGATGGACTCTGCACTGATGGGCTCTGCACTGATGGGGTTGCATTGATGGGGCTGCATTGTCGGGGCTGCCTTGATGGGCTCAGCACTGATGGGGCTGTACTGATGGGCTCTGCACTGATGGGCTCTGCACTGATGGGGCTGCACTGATGGGCTCTGCACTCATGGGCTCTGCACTGATGGGGTTGCATTGATGGGGCTGCATTGTCGGGGCTGCACTGATGGGCTCTGCACTGATGGGGCTGTACTGATGGGCTCTGCACAGATGGGGTTGCATTGATGGGGCTGCATTGTCGGGGCTGCACTGATGGGCTCAGCACTGATGGGGCTGTACTGATGGGCTCTGCACTGATGGGGCTTTACTGATGGGCTTTGCACTGATGGGCTCTGCACTGATGGGGTTGCATTGATGGACTCAGCATTGATGAGGCTGCATTGATGGGGCTGCACTGATGGGGCTGTACTGATGGACTCAGGATTGATGGGGTTGCATTGATGGGCTCTGCACTGAACGGGCAGCAGTGATGGGATTGCATTGATGGGACTGTAGTGATGGGGTTGCATTGATGGACTCAGCATTGATGGGGTTGCATTGATGGGGCTGTACTGATGTGGTTGCATTGATGGGGCTGTACTGATGGCGCTGCTTTGATGGGGCTGCACTGATGGGCTCTGCACTGATGGGGCAGCAGTGATGGGATTGCATTGATGGGACTGTAGTGATGGGGTTGCATTGATAGGCTCTGCACTGCTGGGGTTGCATTGATGGACTCAGCATTGATGGGGCTGCACTGATGGGCTCTGCACTGATGGGGCTGTACTGATGGGCTCTGCACTGATGGGGCTGTACTGATGGGCTCTTCACTGATGGGGCTGCACTGATGGGCTCTGCATTGATGGGGCTGTACTGATGGGCTCTGCACTGATGGGGCTGCACTGATGGGCTCAGCATTGATGGGGTTGCATTGATGGACTCAGCATTGATGGGGTTGCATTGATGGGGCTGCACTGATGGGCTCTGCACTGATGGGGTTGCATTGATGGACTCAGCATTGTTGGGGTTGCATTGATGGGGCTGTACTGATCGGCTCCTCACTGATGGGGCTGTACTGATGGGCTCTGCACTGATGGACTCAGCATTGATGGGGTTGCATTGATGGGGCTGTACTGATGGGGTTGCATTGATGGACTGAGCATTGATGGGGCAGCATTGATGGGGCTGTACTGATGGGGTTGCATTGATGGACACAGCATTGATGGGGTTGCATTGATGGGCTCTGCACTGATGGGGCAGTACTGATGGGGTTGCATTGATGGACTGAGCATTGATGGGGCTGCATTGATGGGGCTGTACTGATGGGGTTGCATTGATGGGGCTGCATTGATGGGGCTGTACTGATGGGGTTGCATTGATGGACTCAGCATTGATGGGGTTGCATTGATGGGGCTGTACTGATGGGGTTGCATTGATGGGGCTGCATTGATGGGGCTGTACTGATGTGATTGCATTGATGGGGCTGTACTGATGGCGCTGCTTTGATGGGGCTGCACTGATGGGCTCTGCACTGATGGGGCAGCAGTGATGGGATTGCATTGATGGGACTGTAGTGATGGGGTTGCATTGATGGGCTCTGCACTGCTGGGGTTGCATTGATGGACTCAGCATTGATGGGGCTGCACTGATGGGCTCTGCACTGATGGGGCTGTACTGATGGGCTCTGCACTGATGGGGCTGCACTGATGGGCTCTGCATTGATGGGGCTGTACTGATGGGCCCTGTACTGATGGGCTCAGCATTGATGGGGTTGCATTGATGGGCTCTGTACTGATGGGGCTGCACTGATGTGCTCAGCATTGTTGGGGTTGCATTGATGGACTCAGCATTGATGGGGTTGCATTGATGGGGCTGCATTGATGGAGCTGTACTGATGGGCTCTGCACTGATGGGCTCTGCACTGATGGGGTTGCATTGATGGGGCTGCATTGATGGGCTCTGCATTGATGGGGTTGCATTGATGGACTCAGCATTGATGGGGTTGCATTGATGGGGCTGTACTGATGGGCTCTGCACTGATGGGCTCTGCACTGATGGGGTTGTACTGATGGGCTCTGCACTGATGGGGCTGTACTGATGGGCTCTGCACTGATGGGCTCTGCATTGATGGGGCTGTACTGATGGACTCAGCATTGATTGGGTTGCATTGATGGGTTTGCACTGATGGAGCAGCACTGATGGGCTCTGCACTGATGGGGTGCGCTGATGGGCTCTGCACTGATGGGGCAGCAGTGATGGGATTGCATTGATGGGACTGTAGTGATGGGGTTGCATTGATGGACTCAGCATTGATGAGGCTGCACTGATGGGCTCTTCACTGATGGGGCTGCACTGATAGACTCAGCATTGATGGGGTTGCATTGATGGGCTCTGCACTGATGGGGCTGCACTGATGGGGTTGCATTGATGGGGCTGCACTGATGGGCTCTTCACTGATGGGGCTGCACTGATGGACTCAGCATTGATGGGGTTGCACTGATGGGCTCTGCACTGATGGGGCAGCAGTGATGGGATTGCATTGATGGGACTGTAGTGATTGGGCTGCACTGATGGGCTCTGCATTGATGGGGCAGCAGTGATGGGAATGCATTGATTTTTTATTTATTTTTTTATTTTATTTCTTTTGAGATACAGCACTGAAACCGGCCCTTCGGCCCACCGAGTCTGTGCCGACCATCAACCACCCATTTATATTAATCCTATACTAATTCCATATTCCTACCACATTCCCATCTGTCCCTATATTTCCCTACCACCTACCTATACTAGGGGCAATTTATAATGGCCAATTTACCTCACAACCTGCAAGTCTTTGGCATGTGGGAGGAAACCGGAGCACCCGGAGGAAACCCACGCAGACACAGGGAGAACCTGCAAACTCCACACAGGCAGTACCCAGAATTGAACCCGGGTCCCTGGAGCTGTGAGGCTGCGGTGCTAACCACTGCGCCACTGTGCCGCTCCCATTGATGGGGCTGCACTGATGGGCTCTGCATTGATGGGGCTGTACTGATGGACTCAGCATTGATGGAGTTGCATTGATGGGGCTGCATTGATGGGCTCTGCACTGATGGGGTTGCATTGATGGGGCTGTACTGATGGGCTCTGCACTGATGGGGCTGTACTGATGGGCTCTGCACTGATGGGGTTGCATTGATGGGGCTGCATTGATGGGGCTGTACTGATAGGGTTGCATTGATGGACTGAGCATTGATGGGGCTGCATTGATGGGGCTGTACTGATGGGGTTGCATTGATGGACTCAGCATAGTTGGGGTTGCATTGATGGGGCTGTACTGATCGGCTCCTCACTGATGGGGCTGTACTGATGGGCTCTGCACTGATGGGCTCTGCACTGATGGGGTTGCATTGATGGGGCTGCATTGATGGGGCTGTACTGATGGGTTTGCATTGATGGACTCAGCATTGATGGGGTTGCATTGATGGGGCTGTACTGATGGGGTTGCATTGATGGACTGAGCATTGATGGGGCAGCATTGATGGGGCTGTACTGATGGGGTTGCATTGATGGACACAGCATTGATGGGGTTGCATTGATGGGCTCTGCACTGATGGGGCTGTACTGATGGGGTTGCATTGATGGACTGAGCATTGATGGGGCTGCATTGATGGGGCTGTACTGATGGGGTTGCATTGATGGACACAGCATTGATGGGGTTGCATTGATGGGCTCTGCACTGTTGGGGCTGTACTGATGGGGTTGCATTGATGGACTCAGCATTGATGGGGTTGCATTGATGGGGCTGTACTGATGGGCTCTGCACTGATGGGCTCTGCACTGATGGGGCTGTACTGATGGGGCTGTAGTGATGGACTCTGCACTGATGGGCTCTGCACTGATGGGGTTGCATTGATGGGGCTGCATTGTCGGGGCTGCACTGATGGGCTCAGCACTGATGGGGCTGTACTGATGGGCTCTGCACTGATGGGCTCTGCACTGATGGGGTTGCATTGATGGGGCTGCATTGTCGGGGCTGCACTGATGGGCTCTGCACTGATGGGGCTGTACTGATGGGCTCTGCACAGATGGGGTTGCATTGATGGGGCTGCATTGTCGGGGCTGCACTGATGGGCTCAGCACTGATGGGGCTGTACTGATGGGCTCTGCACTGATGGGGCTTTACTGATGGGCTTTGCACTGATGGGCTCTGCACTGATTGGGTTGCATTGATGGACTCAGCATTGATGAGGCTGCATTGATGGGGCTGCACTGATGGGGCTGTACTGATGGACTCAGGATTGATGGGGTTGCATTGATGGGCTCTGCACTGATGGGGCAGCAGTGATGGGATTGCATTGATGGGACTGTAGTGATGGGGTTGCATTGATGGACTCAGCATTGATGGGGTTGCATTGATGGGGCTGTACTGATGTGGTTGCATTGATGGGGCTGTACTGATGGCGCTGCTTTGATGGGGCTGCACTGATGGGCTCTGCACTGATGGGGCAGCAGTGATGGGATTGCATTGATGGGACAGTATGATGGGGTTGCATTGATAGGCTCTGCACTGCTGGGGTTGCATTGATGGACTCAGCATTGATGGGGCTGCACTGATGGGCTCTGCACTGATGGGGCTGTACTGATGGGCTCTGCACTGATGGGGCTGCACTGATGGGCTCTGCATTGATGGGGCTGTACTGATGGGCCCTGCACTGATGGGCTCAGCATTGATGGGGTTGCATTGATGGACTCAGCATTGATGGGGTTGCATTGAAGGGGCTGCATTGATGGAGCTGTACTGATGGGCTCTGCACTGATGGGGCTGTACTGATGGGCTCTGCACTGATGGGGCTGCACTGATGGGCTCTGCATTGATGGGGCTGTACTGATGGGCCCTGCACTGATGGGCTCAGCATTGATGGGGTTGCATTGATGGACTCAGCATTGATGGGGTTGCATTGAAGGGGCTGCATTGATGGAGCTGTACTGATGGGCTCTGCACTGATGGGCTCTGCACTGATGGGGTTGCATTGATGGGGCTGCATTGATGGGCTCTGCATTGATGGGGTTGCATTGATGGACTCAGCATTGATGGGGTTGCATTGATGGGGCTGTACTCATGGGCTCTGCACTGATGGGGCTGTACTGATGGGCTCTGTACTGATGGGGCTGTACTGATGGGCTCTGCACTGATGGGGCTGTACTGATGAACTCAGCATTGATTGGGTTGCATTGATGGGGTTGCACTGATGGAGCAGCACTGATGGGCTCTGCACTGATGGGGCAGCAGTGATGGGATTGCATTGATGGGACTGTAGTGATGGGGTTGCATTGATGGACTCAGCATTGATGAGGCTGCATTGATGGGGCTGCAATGATGGGCTCTGCATTGATGCCGCTGTACTGATGGGCTCTTCACTGATGGGGCTGCACTGATGGACTCAGCATTGATGGGGTTGCATTGATGGGGCTGCACTGATGGGTACTGCACTGATCGGGCAGCAGTGATGGGATTGCATTGATGGGACTGTAGTGATTGGGCTGCGCTGATGGGCTCTGCATTGATGGGGCAGCAGTGATGGGAATGCATTGGTTTTTTATTTAATTTTTTATTTTATTTATTTAGAGATACAGCACTGAAACCGGCCCTTCGGCCCACCGAGTCTGTGCCGACCATCAACCACCCATTTATATTAATCCTATACTAATTCCATATTCCTACCACATTCCCATCTGTTCCGATATTTCCCTACCACCTACCTATACTAGGGGCAATTTATAATGGCCAATTTACCTCACAACCTGCAAGTCTTTGGCATGTGGGAGGAAACCGGAGCACCCGGAGGAAGCCCACGCAGACACAGGGAGAACCTGCAAACTCCACACAGGCAGTACCCAGAATTGAACCCGGGTCCCTGGAGCTGTGAGGCTGCGGTGCTAACCACTGCGCCACTGTGCCGCTCCCATTGATGGGGCTGCACTGATGGGCTCTGCATTGATGGGGCTGTACTGATGGACTCAGCATTGATGGAGTTGCATTGATGGGGCTGCATTGATGGGCTCTGCACTGATGGGGTTGCATTGATGGGGCTGTACTGATGGGCTCTGCACTGATGGGGCTGTACTGATGGGCTCTGCACTGATGGGGTTGCATTGATGGGGCTGCATTGATGGGGCTGTACTGATAGGGTTGCATTGATGGACTGAGCATTGATGGGGCTGCATTGATGGGGCTGTACTGATGGGGTTGCATTGATGGACTCAGCATAGTTGGGGTTGCATTGATGGGGCTGTACTGATCGGCTCCTCACTGATGGGGCTGTACTGATGGGCTCTGCACTGATGGGCTCTGCACTGATGGGGTTGCATTGATGGGGCTGCATTGATGGGGCTGCACTGATGGGTTTGCATTGATGGACTCAGCATTGACGGGCCTGCATTGATGGGGCTGCACTGATGGGCTCTGCACTGATGGGGCTGTACTGATGGGCTCTGCATTGATGGGGCTGTACTGATGGGCTCTTCACTGATGGGGCTGCACTGATGGGCTCTGCATTGATGGGGCTGTACTGATGGGCTCTGCACTGATGGGGCTGCACTGATGGGCTCAGCATTGATGGGATTGCATTGATGGACTCAGCATTGATGGGGTTGCATTGATGGGGCTGCACTGATGGGCTCTGCACTGAGAGGGTTGCATTGATGGGGCTGCATTGATGGGCTCTGCACTGATGGGGTTGCATTGATGGACTCAGCATAGTTGGGGTTGCATTGATGGGGCTGTACTGATCGGCTCCTCACTGATGGGGCTGTACTGATGGGCTCTGCACAGATGGGCTCTGCACTGATGGGGTTGCATTGATGGGGCTGCATTGATGGGGCTGTACTGATGGGTTTGCATTGATGGACTCAGCATTGATGGGGTTGCATTGATGGGGCTGTACTGATGGGGTTGCATTGATGGACTGAGCATTGATGGGGCAGCATTGATGGGGCTGTACTGATGGGGTTGCATTGATGGACACAGCATTGATGGGGTTGCATTGATGGGCTCTGCACTGATGGGGCTGTACTGATGGGGTTGCATTGATGGACTGAGCATTGATGGGGCTGCATTGATGGGGCTGTACTGATGGGGTTGCATTGATGGACACAGCATTGATGGGGTTGCATTGATGGGCTCTGCACTGTTGGGGCTGTACTGATGGGGTTGCATTGATGGACTCAGCATTGATGGGGTTGCATTGATGGGGCTGTAGTGATGGGCTCAGCACTGATGGGCTCTGCACTGATGGGGCTGTACTGATGGGGCTGTAGTGATGGGCTCTGCACTGATGGGCTCTGCACTGATGGGGTTGCATTGATGGGGCTGCATTGTCGGGGCTGCACTGATGGGCTCAGCACTGATGGGGCTGTACTGATGGGCTCTGCACTGATGGGCTCTGCACTGATGGGGCTGTACTGATGGGCTCTGCACTGATGGGCTCTGCACTGATGGGGTTGCATTGATGGGGCTGCATTGTCGGGGCTGCACTGATGGGCTCTGCACTGATGGGGCTGTACTGATGGGCTCTGCACAGATGGGGTTGCATTGATGGGCTCTGCATTGATGGGGCTGTACTGATGGGCCCTGCACTGATGGGCTCAGCATTGATGGGGTTGCATTGATGGACTCAGCATTGATGGGGTTGCATTGAAGGGGCTGCATTGATGGAGCTGTACTGATGGGCTCTGCACTGATGGGGCTGTACTGATGGGCTCTGCACTGATGGGGCTGCACTGATGGGCTCTGCATTGATGGGGCTGTACTGATGGGCCCTGCACTGATGGGCTCAGCATTGATGGGGTTGCATTGATGGACTCAGCATTGATGGGGTTGCATTGAAGGGGCTGCATTGATGGAGCTGTACTGATGGGCTCTGCACTGATGGGCTCTGCACTGATGGGGTTGCATTGATGGGGCTGCATTGATGGGCTCTGCATTGATGGGGTTGCATTGATGGACTCAGCATTGATGGGGTTGCATTGATGGGGCTGTACTCATGGGCTCTGCACTGATGGGGCTGTACTGATGGGCTCTGTACTGATGGGGCTGTACTGATGGGCTCTGCACTGATGGGGCTGTACTGATGAACTCAGCATTGATTGGGTTGCATTGATGGGGTTGCACTGATGGAGCAGCACTGATGGGCTCTGCACTGATGGGGCAGCAGTGATGGGATTGCATTGATGGGACTGTAGTGATGGGGTTGCATTGATGGACTCAGCATTGATGAGGCTGCATTGATGGGGCTGCAATGATGGGCTCTGCATTGATGCCGCTGTACTGATGGGCTCTTCACTGATGGGGCTGCACTGATGGACTCAGCATTGATGGGGTTGCATTGATGGGGCTGCACTGATGGGTACTGCACTGATCGGGCAGCAGTGATGGGATTGCATTGATGGGACTGTAGTGATTGGGCTGCGCTGATGGGCTCTGCATTGATGGGGCAGCAGTGATGGGAATGCATTGGTTTTTTATTTAATTTTTTATTTTATTTATTTAGAGATACAGCACTGAAACCGGCCCTTCGGCCCACCGAGTCTGTGCCGACCATCAACCACCCATTTATATTAATCCTATACTAATTCCATATTCCTACCACATTTCCATCTGTTCCGATATTTCCCTACCACCTACCTATACTAGGGGCAATTTATAATGGCCAATTTACCTCACAACCTGCAAGTCTTTGGCATGTGGGAGGAAACCGGAGCACCCGGAGGAAGCCCACGCAGACACAGGGAGAACCTGCAAACTCCACACAGGCAGTACCCAGAATTGAACCCGGGTCCCTGGAGCTGTGAGGCTGCGGTGCTAACCACTGCGCCACTGTGCCGCTCCCATTGATGGGGCTGCACTGATGGGCTCTGCATTGATGGGGCTGTACTGATGGACTCAGCATTGATGGAGTTGCATTGATGGGGCTGCATTGATGGGCTCTGCACTGATGGGGTTGCATTGATGGGGCTGTACTGATGGGCTCTGCACTGATGGGGCTGTACTGATGGGCTCTGCACTGATGGGGTTGCATTGATGGGGCTGCATTGATGGGGCTGTACTGATAGGGTTGCATTGATGGACTGAGCATTGATGGGGCTGCATTGATGGGGCTGTACTGATGGGGTTGCATTGATGGACTCAGCATAGTTGGGGTTGCATTGATGGGGCTGTACTGATCGGCTCCTCACTGATGGGGCTGTACTGATGGGCTCTGCACTGATGGGCTCTGCACTGATGGGGTTGCATTGATGGGGCTGCATTGATGGGGCTGCACTGATGGGTTTGCATTGATGGACTCAGCATTGACGGGCCTGCATTGATGGGGCTGCACTGATGGGCTCTGCACTGATGGGGCTGTACTGATGGGCTCTGCATTGATGGGGCTGTACTGATGGGCTCTTCACTGATGGGGCTGCACTGATGGGCTCTGCATTGATGGGGCTGTACTGATGGGCTCTGCACTGATGGGGCTGCACTGATGGGCTCAGCATTGATGGGATTGCATTGATGGACTCAGCATTGATGGGGTTGCATTGATGGGGCTGCACTGATGGGCTCTGCACTGAGAGGGTTGCATTGATGGGGCTGCATTGATGGGCTCTGCACTGATGGGGTTGCATTGATGGACTCAGCATAGTTGGGGTTGCATTGATGGGGCTGTACTGATCGGCTCCTCACTGATGGGGCTGTACTGATGGGCTCTGCACAGATGGGCTCTGCACTGATGGGGTTGCATTGATGGGGCTGCATTGATGGGGCTGTACTGATGGGTTTGCATTGATGGACTCAGCATTGATGGGGTTGCATTGATGGGGCTGTACTGATGGGGTTGCATTGATGGACTGAGCATTGATGGGGCAGCATTGATGGGGCTGTACTGATGGGGTTGCATTGATGGACACAGCATTGATGGGGTTGCATTGATGGGCTCTGCACTGATGGGGCTGTACTGATGGGGTTGCATTGATGGACTGAGCATTGATGGGGCTGCATTGATGGGGCTGTACTGATGGGGTTGCATTGATGGACACAGCATTGATGGGGTTGCATTGATGGGCTCTGCACTGTTGGGGCTGTACTGATGGGGTTGCATTGATGGACTCAGCATTGATGGGGTTGCATTGATGGGGCTGTAGTGATGGGCTCAGCACTGATGGGCTCTGCACTGATGGGGCTGTACTGATGGGGCTGTAGTGATGGGCTCTGCACTGATGGGCTCTGCACTGATGGGGTTGCATTGATGGGGCTGCATTGTCGGGGCTGCACTGATGGGCTCAGCACTGATGGGGCTGTACTGATGGGCTCTGCACTGATGGGCTCTGCACTGATGGGGCTGTACTGATGGGCTCTGCACTGATGGGCTCTGCACTGATGGGGTTGCATTGATGGGGATGCATTGTCGGGGCTGCACTGATGGGCTCTGCACTGATGGGGCTGTACTGATGGGCTCTGCACAGATGGGGTTGCATTGATGGGGCTGCATTGTCGGGGCTGCACTGATGGGCTCAGCACTGATGGGGCTGTACTGATGGGCTCTGCACTGATGGGGCTTTACTGATGGGCTCTGCACTGATGGGCTCTGCACTGATGGGGCTGTACTGATGGGGTTGCATTGATGTGGCTGTACTGATGGGCTCTTCACTGATGGGCTGTACTGATGGACTCAGCATTGATGTGGTTGCATTTATGGGGTTGCATTGATGGGGCTGCACTGATGGGGCTGTACTGATGGGCTCTGCACTGATGGGGCTGTACTGATCGGCTCTGCATTGATGTGGCTGTACTGATGGGCTCTTCACTGATGGGCTGTACTGATGGACTCAGCATTGATGTGGTTGCATTGATGGGGTCAGCATTGATGGGGTTGCATTGATGGGACTGTAGTGATGGGGTTGCATTGATGGGCTCTGCACTTATGGGGTTGCATTGATGGACTCAGCATTGATGGGGCTGCATTGATGGGGCTGCACTGATGGGCTCTGCACTGATGGGGCTGTACTGATGGGCTCTGCATTGATGGGGCTGTACTGATGGGCTCTTCACTGATGGGGCTGCACTGATTGGCTCTGCATTGATGGGGCTGTACTGATGGACTCTGCACTGATGGGCTCAGCATTGATGGGGTTGCATTGATGGGCTCTGCACTGATGGGGCTGCACTGATGGGCTCAGCATTGATGGGGTTGCATTGATGGGCTCAGCATTGATGGGGTTGCATTGCTGCAGCTGCACTAATGGGGCTGCACGGATGGGCTCTGCACTGATGGGGCTGCACTGATGGGCTCTGCATTGATGGGCTGTACTGATGGACTCAGCATTGATGTGGTTGCATTGATGGGCTCTGCATTGATGGGGCTGTACTGATGGACTCTGCACTGATGGGCTCAGCATTGATGGGGTTGCATTGATGGGGCTGTACTGATGGACTCTGCACTGATGGGCTCAGCATTGATAGGGTTGCATTGCTGCAGCTGCACTAATGGGGTGCGCTGATGGGCTCTGCACTGATGGGGGTGCACTGATGGGCTCTGCACTGATGAGGTGCGCTGATGGGCTCTGCACTGATGGGCTGCACTGATGGGCTCTGCACTGATGGGGTGCACTGATGGGCTCTGCACTGATGGGCTGCGCTGATGGGCTCTGCACTGATGGGGCAGCAGTGATGGGATTGCATTGATGGTACTGTAGTGATGGGGTTGCATTGATGGACTCTGTGCTGGTGGGGCTCCAGTGATTGAGCTGCACTGATGGGGTTCGCTGATGGGCTCTGCACTGATGGAGAGCGCTGATGGGGGTGCACTGATGGGGGTGCGCTGATGGGCTCTGCACTGATGGGGTGCGCTGATGGGCTCTGCACTGATGGGGTGCGCTGATGGGCTCTGCACTGATGGGGCAGCAGTGATGGGATTGCATTGATGGGACTGTAGTGATGGGGTTGCATTGATGGACTCTGTACTGGTGGGGCTCCAGTGATGGGACTGCACTGAGGGGGCTGCAATGATGATGATGCACTTATGGGGCTGCACTGATAGGAGTGAACTGATGGGGTTGCGTTAGTGGTCTCTGCACTGATGGGCTGCTTTGATCGGTCTGCATTGATGGGGCTGCACTGATGGGCTCTGGACTGATGGGGCTGCATTATTGTGGCTGCATTGATGGTCTCTGCACTGATAAGTCTGCACTGATGGATTCTGCACTGGCGGGGCTTGACTGATGGGGCTGCTGTGATGGGGCTGCATTGATGGGACTGCACTCATGTGGTTGCACTGCTGGGGCTGCAATGATTGGGCTGCACTAATGGGCTCTGCACTGGTGGGGCTCCACTGATGGAGCTGCAGTAATGGGGCTGCATTGATGGGACTGCACTGTTGGGGCTGCATTGATGGGACTGCATTGATGGGACTGCATTGATGGTGCTGCACTGATGGGCTCTGCACTGAATGGCTCCGTACTGATGGGGCTGCATTGATGGGACTGCACTGATGGGGCTGCATTGATGGGACTGCACTGATGGGGCTGCACTGATGGGGCTGCATTGATGGGACTGCATTGATGGGACTGCACTGATGGGGCTGCATTGTTGGGCTTTGCACTGATGGGGCTGCATTGATGGGACTGCACTGATGGGCTCTGCACTGAATAGCTCTGTATTTAATACAGATCAATTAATACAGATCGATAATTTTTTTTTAAAGGAATTAATCAGCCTTAATTTTTTAGAATTTTGAGAGAAAATAATAAACTAACTTCCCTTACTTCAGTTTATATGGTCTGAGAGCACTTCTTTCTCCCTTCAGGTGCTGGCACATTGTTGTGTCAACTGTCTGTATCTGCCAGCCAGTTTCAAAGTCAAATGGCAACATTGTATTTCATCTCTTCTCTATTTGCATGGTTGTAGCTAGGCAACCAGAATGCACTTTTGCTTACAGTCCCTGGAGCTTGTTGCCTCAAAATAGTATTAATCTTTTTACAGCTTTAAAGGTGTTCTGCAATATTTCCCGAGGAGGGAAAAAAACAGGATCATGACATGCTACACTTTTTGAGGAAGTGGGTCCGTGTTTTTTAAAATTTGTTTTTGGGATGTGGGCACCACTGGCTAGGCCAGTATTTACTGCCCATCCCTAATTGCCCTTGAGAAGGTGGTGGTGAGCTGCCTTCTTGAACCGCTGCAGTCCATGTGGGGTAGGTACACCCACAGTGCTGTTAGGATGGGAGTTTCAGGACTTTGACCCAGCGACAGTGAAGGAACAGCGATATAGTTCCAAGTCAGGACGGTATGTGACTTGGAGGGGAACTTGCAGGTTGTGATGTTCCCATGCATTTGCTGCCCTTGTCCTTCTAGATGGTAGAGGTCATGGTTTTGGAAGGTGCTGTCTAAGGAGCCTTGGTGCATTGCTTCAGTGCATCTTGTAGATGGTACACAGTGCTGTCACTGTGTGTCGGTGATGGAGGGGGTGAATGTTTGTGGATGGGGTGCCAATCAAGCGGGCTGCTTTGTCCTGGATGGTGTTGAGCTTCTTGAGCGTTGTTGGAGCTGCACCCATCCAGGCAAGTGGAGAGTATTCCATCACACTCCTGACTTGTGCCTTGTAGATGTGCCATGGTATTTATATGGGTACTCCAGTTTCTGGTCAATGATAACCCCCAGGATTTTGATAGTTGCGCATTCAGTGATCGTAATCCCATTTTATGTCAAGGGAGATGGTTAGATTCTCTCTTGTTGGAGATGGTCATTGCCTGTCACTTGTGTGGCACGAATGTAACTTGCCCCTTATCAGCCCAAGCCTGGATATTGTCCAGGCCTTGCTGTATTTCTACATGGACTGCTTCATTATATGAGCAGTCACAAATGGTGCCGAACATTGTGCAATCATCAGCGAACATCCCAACTTCTAACCTCATGATTGAAGGAAGGTCATTGATGAAGCAGCTGAAGATGGTTGGGCCCAGGGCACTACCCTGAGGAACTCCTGCAGTGATGTCCTGGAGCTGAGATGATTGACCTCCAACAACCACAACCATCTTCCTTTGTGCTAGGTATGATTCCAACCAGTGGAAAGTTTTCCCCCTGATATTCGTTGACTCCAGTTTTGCTCGGGCTCCTTGATGCCATACTCAGTCAAATGTTGCCTTGACATCAAGGGCAGTCATTCTCACCTCACCTCTTGAGTTCAGCTCTTTTGTCCATGTTTGAACCAAGGTTGTAATGAGGTCAGGAGCTGAGTGACCCTAGCGAAACCCAAACTGAGCGTCACGGAGCAAGTCGTTGCTAAGCAAGTGCTGCTTGATGGCACTGTCAATGACATCTTCCATAACTTTACTGATGATCGAGTGCAGACTGATAGGGTGGTAATTGGCTGGGTTGGATTTGTCCTGCTTTTTGCGTACAGGACATACCTGGGCAATTTTCCACATTTCTGGGTAGATGCCAGTGTTGTGGCTGTACTGGAACAGCTTGGCTATGGGCACAACTAGTTCTGGAGCACAGGTCTTCAGTACTATTGCCGGAATGTTGTCAGGGCCTGTAGCCTTTGCTGTATCCAGTGCCTTCAGTCATTTCTTGATATCACACTGTTAGGACCAGGTGAGCAATGTGTCTCGGAGTCTCTTGCTATTTTTACCTAGTCTTAATGTTACAGGGGTTAATTCTAAACACAGTGTGTTTTGAACTCCCCTTTTGTGTGAATCCTTGTTCACAGTTTCCAATTATAAGGCAAATAACTGAGCACACACAGGCTTTCTTTTGTATAAAGAAGAAAGAGGAAATTTATTAAAATCTTAAAACTTAAACTCTAATACGGTTCACGCCTACGGCTATATGACACGCTCATGCTAGCATGAACACACGATATAAACATGCAGATAGGAATAGAAAAGAGCAGAAGAAAAGATAAGTAGAACAGTTTTAGGCAATATCTTGTTACTGTTTCTCTAGCTTGCTGTAGTCCTTGATTGCAGATATGGTCTTGCGATTCGTCGGGGCCCAGTAATCTTCTTAAAACTTTGTTCACGTGGCAAACCCTTCTCTCTTTGAGTTTCACGTGTTTGCACAAGATTCAGTTCCATGGGAAGAGATGAAGGCAGGCAGACAGGCAGGAGAGGAGATGTTCTCAGTTCCAGGAGTGGTCTTTACTCCATGAGCACATGGCTTTATCTCATCTCATCGACCTTTATTGGGAGTTCAAATTCAAAAAAACTCCCAAGTTGCCCAGCAGGTTAGTCATGTGACTAGCTCCTTATATGGAACAGTCTCCTCAACCTCCTTGGTTGGAAGTTGAAATTCAAAAACAGCCTGCCAGTCATGTGTCCAAAACTGGTCTGACCACTTCTGGAGAAGCAACTGCGAGATCCCTATTGTTTCAACATTGTCTGTTACCATAGAAATATCTTTCTGGTCAGGGCTTGCAATTTTAAGTTTTAATGTCCATGTGGCAAAATAATGTGTGCCTCAGTCTTGACAGGTAGGGTTTTCCTGACACCGCGAGTGAATCAAAGTGGCTGAAGACTGACATCTGTGATGCTGGGGACTTTAGGAGGAGGTCAAGACAAATCATCCACTCGGCACTTCTGGCTGAAGATTGTTGCAAATGTTTCAGCCTTATCTTTAGCACTGATGTGCTGGGTTCCCCCATCATTGAGGATGGGGATATTTGTGAATCCACCTCCTCCAATTAATTGTTTAATTGTTCACCACCATTGATGATTGGATGTGGCAGGACTGCAGAGCTTAGAGCTGATCTGTTGGTTATGTGATTTCTTAGCTCTGTCTATCGCATGCTGCTTCTGCTGTTTGGCAAGCAGGTAGTCCTGTGTTGTCGCTGCACCAGGTTGACAGCTCAATTTTAGACATACGTGGTGCTGCTCCTGGCATGCCCTCCTGTACTCTTCATTGAACCAGGTTCAGGTTAATAGAGGTGAAATGGCTATCTCAAGGCAGAATGCTTGTCCATGTATTTCTTCTCAGGGAAGAGGCAGCTACTTTCTTCACTGATAAGAAACCTGAACTTGCTGAGGTGCTAAATGATGACATGTGGCTGGTTAAATTGAATTAGCTCACAGCCAATTTCAGTGAAATGAATGAGCTGAATAAATCTATACAAGGTGGGAGAATTCAATTTTGCTCAATGGAGAACGCATTGAAAAGAAAACTGATAGTCAGGAAAGTTCTTGTCTTTGTGCCTTTGTTACCTCTAGACTTAATGATTCCAATGCACTCGAGCTGGCTAGCTCTCATTCTACCCTGACATAACCTTGAAGATATCCAAAACTGTGCTGGCTATGTCCTTACTCACACGCAGTCCTATTCATTCATCATCCCTGTGCTCACTGATCTACATTGGCTCCAGTTAAGCAACATTGCGACTTAAAATTCTCAATTTCGTTTGCAAATCCCTCTTTGGCTCTTCCCTATCTCTGTAATCTCTTCTAGCCCCACAAATCTCTAAGGTATCTCATCTAATTCTGGCCTCTTCTGCATCCCTGATTTTAATTGCTCCACCATTGGTGGCCGCGCCTTCACTTGCCTAAACCCTAAACTCTGGAATTCCCTCCCCTCACTTCTCCGCCTCTCGACTGTGCTTTCCTTAACTTAAAACCCTTGAGAAGGTGGTGGTGAGCCGCCTTCTTGAACCGCTGCAGTCCATCTGGGGTAGGTACACTCATGGTGCTGTTAGGAAGGGAGTTCCAGGATTTTGACCCAAGGACAGTGAAGGAACGGTGATATAGTTCCAAGCAGGATGATGTGTGACTTGGAGGGGAACTTGCAGGTGGTGATGTTCCCATGTGTCTGCTGCTCTTGTCCTTCTAGTTGGTAGAGGTCACGGGTTTGGAAGGTGCCTTTGGTGGTGGCTGATTTTACCAGCAGCAACAAGTTTCACATCAAGAACGTAAACCTGGAATTATAATAGATATATATACTTAATTGTAAAACCAATTTTTATAAATAATAGATACTTGTATTAAAGGGGGCAGGGGAATTTTTATAACATGACTGGGGGTTCCTTGGAAGCAAAGGTTTGAGAACCCTTGGTCTAGCTGGAGAGTTGAACGCAAATAGGAGCAGGTATAGACCATTCTGCCCCTTCAAGCCTGTCCCACCATTCAGTACGATCTACGATCATGACTGATCTTCTGTCTTAACTCTAATTTCCTGTCCACTCCCCATATCCCTTGATTTCTGGAGAGATCAACAACCTGTCCCTCTCAGCCTTAAATGTATTCAACAATGGAACATCCATAACCCTCTGGGGTAGAGAATTCCAATGATTTTCACAACTCTCTGAGTGAAAAGAATTCTCCTCATCATAGTCCTAAATGATCTACCCCTTATCCTCAGACTGTGCCCCCTGTGATCTAAATTCCCCAACCAGGGGAAACAATCTCTCAGTATCTACCCTGTCAAACCCCTTCAGAATTTTGTATGTTTTAATGAGATTACCTCTCATTCTTCTAAATTTCAGAGAGTATAGACCCAATTTACTTAGGCTGTCATCATAGGACAACCCTCTCGTGCCAGTGAACCTTCGCTGTACTGCCTCCAATGCAAGTATATCCTTCCTTAAATATAGAGACTAAAATTGCACACAGTTCTCACCAAAGCCCTGTACAATTGTAGCAAAACTTATTCCTGTACTCCAATCCCCTTGCAGTAAAGGCCAACATGCCATTTGCCTTCCAAATTGCTTACTGTACCTGTAACTTCCTGTACTCCTAGTATGAGTTCACTCAAGTCCCTCTGAACATATAAGGTTTTCATGCCTTTTAAAAAATATTCTGTTTTTCTATTCTTACTACAAAACTTCACATGTCCCCACGTTATATTCCACCTTGTTACCTGATCACTTAATCTGTTGCTTTCTCTTTGCAGCCTCTTTGTGCTGTCCTCACAGCAAACTTAGATACATTATTCCCTGTCTGTTTGTCTTTTAATTAATTTTAGTAATATAGATTGCAATTGGCTGAAGTCCCAGCACTGATCCTTGTGGCACTCTACTAGTTATAGCCTGCCAATTTGAAAATGCCCCATTTATGCCTACTCACTGTTTCCTGTCCATTAACAAATCTCCCATCCATGCTAATATATTGCTCCCAACTCATGTGCCCTTAACTTGCCAATTAACCTTTTGTGTGACAGCTATCAAATGCCTTTTGGATATATCCAAGTATACTATATCTACTGATTCCCCTTAATCTACCCCACTAGTTACATCCTCAAAAATAAGTAATAAATTTGTCAAACATGATTTCCCTTTTGTAAACCATGTTGACTTCATCTAATCATACTAAGATATTCTAAGTGCATTGTCAAGACTTCCTTAATAATAGCTTCCAGCATTTTCCTGATGTCAGGCTAACTGACCTGTAGTTCTTTCTTGAGTAGTGGTGTTATATTTTCTAACTACCAATCTTCTGGGATTGTTCCAGAATCTAGAGAATTTTGAAAAATCATAACCAGCGCATCCACTATCGCTGCAGATACCTCTTGTAGAACCCTAGGCCATCAGGATCTGGGGATTTATGGACTTTTAGCATCATAAGTTTCACCAACACCTTTTCCCAGTTGATATTACTTTAAGTTCCTCACTCTTTTTAACCCTTGTTTACTTTCTATTTCTGGAGTTTGATTTGTGTCTTCTACTGCATAGGCAGACACAAAATATTCATTTACTATATCTGCTATTTCCTCATTCCCCACAATAATTTCTCCTGTCTCTGTCTCTAAGGGACCAATGTTTGCTTTAGCTACTCTCCTCCTTTTTATAAATTCATAAGTGCTCTTACAATCTGTTTTTGGTGAGAGATGATCTGTTCAGATGGGTTGGTGAGTAATTGCAGTCTACTTCGCGTTTAGGTGAGAGACAGCGGTCCAGACGGAAAGGTTTTCTGAAAATCAGTTTTTGAATTAGAGGGCTTGATGAGAGACGGAGGTCTGGTTAGAGGGGTTGGTGACTGTCAGTGGTCTAGACAGTGCATTGATGAGTAGCTGGGACTGGTAGCAGAGTGCAGGTCAGAGACTGGGAATCCTGAGGCGAGTAACTCACCTCCTGACTCCCCAAAGCCTGTCCACCATCTACAAGGCACAAGTCAGGAGTGTAATGGAATACTCTCCACTTGCCTGGATGGGTGCAGCTCCAACAACACTCAAGAAGCTCAACACCATCCAAGACAAAGCAGCCCGCTTGATTGGTACCCCATCTACAAACATTCACTCCCTCCACCACTGACGCACAAGAGCAGCAGTGTGTACCATCTACAAGATGCACTGCAACAATGCACCAAGGCTCCTTAGACAGCACCTTCCAAACCCGCGACCTCTACCACCTAGTAGGACAAGAGCAGCAGACGCATGGGAACATCACCACCTGCAAGTTCCCCTCCAAGTCACACACCATCCTGACTTGGAACTATATCGCCGTTCCTTCACTGTCGCTGGGTCAAAGCCCTGGAACTCCCTTCCTAACAGCACTGTAGGTATAAACAGTTCAAGAAGGCAGCTCACCACCACCTTTACAAGGGCAATTGGGAATGAGCAAAAAAATGCTGAACCAGCCAGCGATGCCTTCATCCCACAAAGGAATAAAAAAAGTAGATGCAGGAGGATTGCGAGGGAGAACTTTTTTACACAATGGGTGGTAATGACCTGGAACTCGCTGCCCACAAGGGTGGTGGAAGTGGAGAAGATCAATGATTTCAAAAAGAAATTGGATGTGCCCCTGAAGGAAATAAACTTGCAGGGCTACAGGGATGGAACAGGGGAATGGGCCTGATTGGTTTTCTCTAGTGAGAGATGGCCTAGACTTGATGAGCTGTACGCCCTCCTTCGGTGCAGTAAATGCCGACTGTGTCACCCCCTCACTTGAACCTGACATGCCCTGACCCAAAGGATGCAGAACCAGTCATCCATTTAAGGTGATTAGTAAAAGAAGCAACAGTGACATGAGGACAAAATTCTTTACGCAGCGTGTGGTTAGCATTTGGAATGGACTGCCTGGTGGAGGCAGATTCAATCGAGGCATTCAGAAAAGAACTGGATAATTATCTGAAGAGAAAATTTTGCATTGGTACAGGGAAAAGGTGGGGGAGTGGGACTAGGTGAGTTGCTCTTGCAGACAGATAGCATGGACATGACAGGCTGAATGGTCTCCTTCTGTGCTGTAACCAGTCTATGATACTGGATTCTATGTAGTAGTACATACTATTTAAGCTGAAAAAGGGTACCAAAATACAAGTTCAGCCAGGTATTATGAGCATTATGTAGTATTATAATTTAGATGGGGGAGGGTTCCTTAAAAATCATTCGTTTGTAAAAGGGTTCTTTTAACCAACAGAGTTTGAGAACTCCACCTCTCAATGAAAGAATTGGTGAGTGACAGTGATATAGGCTGAAAGTTGCTGAGTGACAATGGTCTAGTTAGAGTTTTGATTAGTAATAGTGGTGTAGGCGGAGGTGTTGGTGAGTGACAGTTGTGTGGTGGGGGTTTCAGGAGTGAGTGAGGAGGTCCCAGGATAGGATGGGGGAAGGGGGGGACCCAAGGTCAGGTGACGGTGTCTCAGGATACGAACATACGAATTAGGAGCAGAAGTAGGCCATTCGGCCCTTCGAGCCTACTCCACCATTCTATCAGATCATGGCTGATCTGTTTGTGTCTCGAATTCCACACTCCGATCTACCCCCAATAATCTTTGATTCCCTTGCCTAACAAGAATCTATCTACTTCCGCCTTAAAAATATTCAATGACCCCGCCTCCACCACCTTCTGAGGAAGAGAATTCAAAAGTTGCACAACCCTCTGAGAGAAATGATTTCTCCTTGTCTTTGTCCGAAAAGGGCAACCCCCTAATTTTAAAACAGTGCCCCCTAGTTCTGGACTCACCCACAAGAGGAAACATCCTCTTCACATCCACCTTGTCAAGACCGTTCAGTGTCTTATATACTTCAATCAAGTCTCGCCTCACTCTTCTAAACTCCAGTGAAAACAAGCCCAGTCTGTGCAACCTTTCCTCATAAGACAAACCGCTCATTCCAGGTATCAATCCAGTAAACCTCCTCTGAACCGCCTCCAAAGCATTAATATCCTTCTTAAAATAATGAGACCAAAACTGCACACAGTATTTGAGATGTGGTCTCACCAGTGCCTTGCATAACTGAAGCATAGTGGCGCAGTGGTTAGCACCGTAGCCTCACAGCTCCAGGGACCCGGGTTCGATTCCGGGTACTGCCTGTGTGGAGTTTGCAAGTTCTCCCTGTGTCTGCGTGGGTTTTCTCCGGGTGCTCCGGTTTCCTCCCACAAGCCAAAAGACTTGCAGGTTGATAGGTAAATTGGCCATTATAAATTGTCACTAGTATAGGTAGGTGGTAGGGAAATGTAGGGACAGGTGGGGATGTTTGGTAGGAATATGGGATTAGTGTAGGATTAGTATAAATGGATGGTTGATGTTCGGCACAGACTCGATGGGCCGAAGGGCCTGTTTCAGTGCTGTATCTCTAATCTAATCATAATCTAATCTACTTTTATTTTCAATTCCTCTCGTCATAGGATAGCATTCCATTAGCCTTCTTTATTACCTGCTATACCTACATTCTAACTTTTTGTGACTCCTGCACCAGCACTTCGGAATTCTGCAGTCGTTCTCCGTTTAAGCAATGCTCTGTTGAGAAACACTAAGGGGCAAAAAACATTAGTGGGGGTTGTATATAGATCCCAAACTGTAGTGGTGATGTTGGGAATGGCATTAAACAGGAAATTAGAGATGCATGCGATAAAGGAACATCTGTAATTATGGGTGACTTTAATTTGCATATAGATTAGACAAATCAAATTAGTCACAATACCGTCGAAGAGGAATTCTTGTCGTGTATACGGGATGGTTTTCTGGACAAATACATTGAGGAACCAACTAAAGAACAGGCCATCCTAGACTGGGTACTGTATAATGAGAGAGGAATAATTGACAATCTTGTTGTACGAGACCCCTTGGGGAGGAGCGACCATAATGTGATAGAATTCTTCATCAGGATGGAGAGTGACGTAGTTGATTCTGAGACTAGGGTCCTGAATCTTAGTAAAGGAAACTACGAAGGTATGAGGTGCGAGTTGGCTATGACGGATTGGGGAACGTTACTGAAAGGGATGATGGTGGATAGTCAATGGCAAACATTTAAAGAGCACATGGATGAACTGCAACAATTGTTTATCCCTGCCTGGCACAAAGGTAAAACGGGAAAGGTAGCCAAACAATGGCTTACAAGGGAAATTAGAGATAGCATTAGATCCAAGGAAGAGACATACAAATTTGCGGGGAACATAAAAACTGACTGTAAAAGTTTCTATAGGTATGTGAAGAGAAAAAGATTGGGGAAGACAAATGTAGGTCCTTTAGTCAGAAACAGGGGAATTTATTATGGGGAATAAAGAAATGGCTGACCAACTAAATGCATACTTTGGTTCTGTCTTCACAAAGGAGGACACAAATATCATACCAGAAATGTTGGGGAACACAGGGCTTAGTGACAGAGAGGAACTGAAAGAAATCAGTATTAGTAGAGAAATGGTGTTGGAGAAATTGATGGGATTGAAGGCCGATAAATCCCTAGGGCCTGATAGTCTGCATCCCAGAGTACTTAAGGAAGTGACCCTAGAGATGGTGGATGCATTGGTGGTCATCTTCCAAGATTCTATAGACTCTGGAACAGTTCCTACAGATTGGAGGGTAGCTAATGTAACCCCACTATTTAAAAAGGGAGGTAGAGAGAAAGCAGGGAATTATAGACTAGTCAGTCTGACGTCGGTAGTGGGGAAAGTTCTAGAGTCCATTATCAAAGATTTTATAGCAGAGCACTCGGAGAACAGTGGTAGAATCGGGCAGAGTCAGGGATTTACAAAAGAGAAATCATGCTTGACAAATCTACTAGAATTCTTTGAGGATGTAACTAGTAGAGTTGATGAGGGGGACCCAATGGATGTGGTTTATTTGGACTTTCAGAAGGCTTTCAACAAAGTCCCACATAAGAGATTAGCGTGTCAAATTAAAGCGCATGGGATTGGGTGTAGTGTATTGCGATGGATAGAAAATTGGTTGGCGGACAGGAAACAAAGAGTTGGGACAAATGGGTCTTTTTCCAAATGGCAGGCAGTGACTAGTGGGGTACTGCAGGGATCGGTGCTAGGACCCCAGCTATTCACAATATATATTAATGATTTAGATGAGGGAACTAAATGTAATATCTCTAAATTTGCAGATGACACAAAACTGGGTGTGAGGGTGAGTTGTGAGGGGGATGCAGAGAAACTTCAGAGTGATATGGACAAGTTGAGTGAGTGGGCTAATGCATGGCAGATGCAGTATAATGTGGATAAATGTGAGGTTATCCACTTTGGTGGCAAAAACAGGAAGGCAGATTATTATCTGAACAGCTATAAACTGAGAGAGGGGAATATGCAGCAAGACCTGGGTGTTCTCATACACCAGTCACTGAAAGTAAGCATGCAGTTGCAACAGGCGGTAAAAAAGGAAAATGGATGTTGGCCTTCATAGCGAGAGGATTCGAGTACAGGAGCAGGGATGTCTTGCTGCAATTATGCAGGGCCTTGGTGAGGCCACACCTGGAATATTGTGTGTCGTTTTGGTTTCCTTATCTCAGGAAGGATGTTCTTGCCATAGAGGGAGTGCAGTGAAGGTTTACCAGACTGATTCCTGGGATGGCAGGACTGACGTATGAGGAGAGATTGAGTCGGTTAGGATTATATTCGCTGGAGTTCAGAAGAGTGAGGGGGATCTCATAGAAACCTATAAAATTCTAACAGGACTTGACAGAGTAGATGCAGGAAGGATGTTCCCGATGGTGGGGGAGTCCAGAACCAGGGGTCATAGTCTAAGGATATGAGGTAAATCTTTCAGGACTGAGATGAGAAATATCTTCACCCAGAGAGTGGTGAGCCTGTGGAATTCGCTACCAGAGAAAGCAGTTGAGGCCAAAACATTGTATGTTTTCAAGAAGGAGTTAGATATAGCTCTTGGGTTTAAAGGGATCAAAGGATATGGGGCGAAAGCCGGAACAGGCTACTGAGTTGGATGATCAGCCATGATCATAATGAATGGTGGAGCAGGCTCGAAGGGCCGAATGGCCTACTCCTGCTCCTATTTTCTGTTTCTATGTTTTTTTATTCTGCCTGCCAATGTGAACAACTTCACATTTTCCCACATTATACTCCATCTGCCAGATTTGTGCCCACTCATTCAACCTATCTATATCGGTCTGCAACCTCCTTATGTCCTCTTCACAACATACTTTCCTACTAATCTTTGTCTGCAAATTATCTGCAAATTTAGCAACCATACCATCGCTCCCCTCATCTAAGTCATTGATATAAATTGTAAAAAGTTGAGGCCCCAATCATCAAATCCTGCCAATAAGAAAAGGACACATTTATGCATACTCTGTTTTCTGCCAGCCAATCTTCTATCCATGCTAATATGTTACCCCCCTTTGAGAGACTGTCTCTCTGGATTGGGTCAGAGTCGGGTGAGATGGGGTCAGGGCTGGGAGAGGAAGGGTCAGGGCAGGGTGCAGTGGTCTCTGAGTTAGATAAGGAGATTGGGATTGGGTCAGGACTTCTTCTTCTTTAGCCTCCTTGTCTCGACAGACAATGGGTAAGCGCCTGGAGGTGGTCAGTGGTTTGTGAAGCAGCGCCTGGAGTGGCTATAAAGGCCAATACTAGAGTGACAGACTCTTCCACAGGTGCTGCAGATAAAATTGGTCGTAGGGGCTGTTACACAGTTGGCTCTCCCCTTGCGCTTCTGTCTTTTTTCATGCCAACTGCTAAGTCTCTTCGACTCGCCACACTTTAGCCCCGCCTTTATGGCTGCCTGCCAGCTCTGGCGATCGCTGGCAACTGACTCCCACGACTTGTGATCAATGTCACAGGACCTCATGTCACGTTGCAGACGTCTTTAAAGTGGAGATATGGACGGCCGGTGGGTCTGATACCAGTGACGAGCTCGCTATACAATGTGTCCTTGGGGAGCCTGCCATCTTCCATGCTGCTCACATGGCCAAGCCATCTCAAGCGCCGCTGACTCAGTAGTGTGTATAAGCTGGGGATGTTGGCCGTCTCAAGGACTTCTGTGTTGGAGATACGGTCCTGCCACCTGATGCCAAGGATTCTCCGGAGGCAGCGAAGATAGAATGAATTGAGACGTCCCTCTTGGCTGACATACGTTGTCCAGGCCTCACTGCCGTAGAGCAAGGTACTGAGGACACAGGCCTGATACACTCGGACTTTTGTGTTCCGTGTCAGTGCGCCATTTTCCCACACTCTCCTGGTCAGTCTGGACATAGCAGTGGAAGCCTTACCCATGCGCTTGTTGATTTCTGCATTGAGAGACAGGTTATTGGTGATAGTTGAGCCTAGGTAGGTGAACTCTTGAACCACTTCCAGAGCGTGGTCGCCGATATCGATGGATGGAGCATTTCTGATGTCCTGTCCCATTATGATGTTCGTTTTCTTGAGGCTGATGGTTAGGCCAAATTCGTTGCAGGCAACCGCAATCCTGTCGATGAGTCTCTGCAGACACTCTTCAGTGTGAGATGTTAATGCAGCATCGTCAGCTAAGAGGAGTTCCCTGATGAGGACTTTCCGTACTTTGGTCTTCGCTCTTAGACGGGCAAGGTTGAACAACCTGCCACCAGACCTTGTGTGGAGGAAAATTCCTTCTTCTGAAGACTTGAACGCATGTGAGAGCAGCAGGGAGAAGAAGATCCCAAACAGTGTAGGTGCAAGAACACAGCCCTGCTTCACGCCACTCAGGATAGGAAAGGGGTCTGATGAGGTGCCGCTATGCTGAATTGTGCCTTTCATATTGTCATGGAATGAGGTGATGATACTTAGTAGCTTTGGTGGACATCCGATCTTTTCCAGTAGTTTGAAGATACCATGTCTGCTGACGAGGTCAAAGGCTTTGGTGAGATCAATGAAAGCAACATAGAGGGGCATCTGTTGTTCACGGCATTTCTCCTGTAGCTGGTGAAGGGAGAACAGTATGTCAATGGTGGATCTCTCTGCTCGAAAGCCACACTGTGCCTCAGGGTAGACACGCTCAGCAAGCTTCTGGAGCCTGTTTAAAACAACTCGAGCGAAGACTTTCCCCACCATGCTGAGCAGGGAGATTCCACTGTAGTTGTTGCAGTCACCGCGGTCACACTTGTTCTTATAGAGGGTGATGATATTGGCATCGCGCATGTCCTGTGGTACTGCTCCCTCGTCCCAGCATAGGCAAAGCAGTTCATGGAGTGCTGAAAGTATAGCAGGCTTGGCACTCTTGATTATTTCAGGGGTAATGCCGTCCTTCCCAGGGGCTTTTCCGCTGGCTAGAGAATCAATGGCATCACTGAGTTCCGATTTTGTTGGCTGTACGTCCAGCTCATCCATGACTGGCAGAGAATGGGCTGCATTGAGGGCGGTCTGAGTGACAACATTCTCCCTGGAGTACAGTTCCAGGTAGTGCTCCACCCAGTGCTGAATTACCACAAGTGAACAAAGGCTCAGTAGAATTAGGCAATTTCTGATTTCCTGTAAACAGAAAAATAAACTTCAGACCAGAAACCACAAAGTGGAGACAGCTCCAACAGGAAGTCGGCACTGACCTTTGAAGAATTGAAACTTAAAAGCGTTTTGTTTCAATTCAGACTAAAGCCATCACATTCCTCTCAAACAGGAGCATTGCCTGGACTGAAGGGGCCTTGATTCTGAATAGGGGATGGAGGGGAGAGGTCATGTGACAGAATAAGATGAAGAGGTGGAGACAGCAGAATAAGATCCAAAGATGACTGAAAGGAAAATTGGGAGTAGGGGAGTGGATTAGGAGCAGTTTGCAAACTGGGGATATGAATGAGCAATGACAGGGACCAGTGCATAACTGGATGTGGTAGGAATATGGAATTAGTGTAGGATTAGTATAAATGGGTGGTTGATGGTCAGCACAGACTTGGTGGGCTGAAGGGCCTGTTTCAGTGCTGTATCTCCAAATAAATAAATAAATAAAAAAATAACATTCAGCCGAGCAATAATGGAGCTTTATGTATGGACTGGTACAACAAAGGAAAGCTGTGCAACATTTAAAGGCATGAATGAGGGACGGTCAGCAGAGACTGAAGATTTACCCCAGAGCCAATGACAACAAAAGACCAATCCAGGAGACAAAAGTCAAGCAGGGTGTGGAACAGGAGCGAATAGAGTTTGATCCAGGAGAGCAGGAAGGAAGTGAGGAGGGAAAGAGGAAAGGAGCAGAGTGCAGAAGAACATGGAACAACCCTGGAAAGCAGGAGAGAGAGCAAGAGCTGAGGAGGAGCAGAAATATTTAGGGGGCCACGTACACAGATCACAAACAGCTAGTAGACACGTACAATATTCATGTACAATCATAGAATCAAATCATAGCACTGCACAGAAGCCGGCCATTCAGCCTATTGAGTCTGTGCTGGCTGTTTTGAAGAACAATCCAGTTAGTCCCAGTTTTGAAAGGGAGCAGGACAGTAGCTGAGGAGGTTAGAAAGGCTGCTCAGTTCCTACAGGCTGTTACTGACACTTCACAACAGCGTACCACTGGGGGAAGGGTTAGAAGGAGCTCACTGTTCAGCAACAGAAGGTACACCATCAACTGCCAGTGAGTGGGAGCAGTGGGTTAACACAGGCTAACACAGGGTTAATAAAAGCTGAGTTGGTTGACCTTACAGCGTACTTTATCAGCACAAAGGAGGTGAAGGATGTTGGGAGAAATATGGCTGGATTCATGTGCCTCAATGTAAAGCTGGACCCTGTGAAGGTCTGACTTTATTTGCTGAGTGCTATTTGATATCACTCTTCTTCATTGGTGAGGCCCCTGACCTGACACATCCTTAAAGTTTGGGTTTGTTACAGCCTGTATGATGGAGCTGTTCATGGTGCAGGAAGACTGCTGTGTTGTGGAGGAGAGTGGGGTGGGGACATGCCTTACATTGATTTTCTGGTTACTCCTTCTACCTTCTCTTTCAGGCCCTCCTATAACATATGGCTGCTGTAGGGTGATTGGCAGGAGCTGCTAGATAACAGCCACACACCGAGACAATTCTGTAGGCGTGCTTGGAGACTGCCTGGAGCTGTCGCTGTTTAAGCACAGTTTGAGGAGAGGGAACTGGTTTAAACAGTAACCTGCAACAGCTGGCTGAATTTGTTCAAACATCCAGCAGTCATTGCAGCAATAATGAGATTGAAGAGTAATTTATCACAGCTATTTACAAACAATTTACTGGATTGGTCATGGTACACACACTTAGAGAGCAAACAAGCTTTTCTCTGCCCAACTCTAGGCTTGCTCCACAAGCCAGCTGAGGGCATGGGGGCTGGGGATGTAGATGTTGACTCCTTGGTAGATCTTCTGATTTAGAAAAGGAAGGTGTCCAAAGCAGGAAACTAAACAAGCAGATGTGAATGTGGAGGACAGAATGGTGCAATCTCTGAGGGAACACATCCAAAGGTTTTCTATGGAGAAACACCAGAGGAATTCTAGAATTTGGGAACAAATGGATCACTCCCGACATTCTGTGTATAGTGAATGAGACGTCTCTCAGACGGGCATCAGTAGGCCCCACTTTCCTGACTCTCTGTCTCTGTCCAGTGGTTTCTCTGAGCACCACAGTACGTCTCACTGCCTCCTCCTTCAATTAAATCACAAAAGCACAGGCCATAGTGACCCACAGGCCTGTGTTGTGACTTCATGTCAGGCCAAATCCTGTCTGGTTCAGGTCCCGGTGTCAATGAGCCAATGAGCTGACATGTAACCGAGCTGCTTGATGGAAAGGTTCATGGTTGTGGTTGATGGAGGCCAATCATCAAAGCCCCAGTGCATTGCTGCAGGACTCCCTTCAAAAACCATCTTCAGCTGCCTCATCAATGACCTTCACTACATCATCAGGTCAGGAGTGAAACTGTTCACTGTCAGTTTCACAATGCTCATCTCCATTCACAGGCCTTCTGATAATGAAAGGGCCCAGGCCAGTCTAGAGCAGGAGACAGGAATCATCTGGACCTGGATGGAATGATGCAGGTAATATTCATGTGAAATAAATATTAATCAAAGACCATCCCCAATAACAGAAAGATCAACCATCAACACCTGACCTTCAACCAGGGGCATCATCATCGAGTCTCCCAGTTCAAATATCATGGGGTAGGAGGAAGGTCACAACTGATCCACCCAATAAAATCATGCATTTAAATGCACAGCTTGGACTCTGGGTGATGTCAGAATCAATTCCAGCAGTCTGGGTGACGTCTGACACAGTCCCAGCAGTCTGGGTGACGTCTGACACAGTCCCAGGAGTCTGGGTGATGACTGACTCAGTCCCAGGAGTCTGGGTGACGTCTGACTCAGTCCCAGGAGTCTGGGTGATGTCTGACTCAGTCGCAGGAGTCTGGGTGATGTCTGACTCAGTCCCAGGAGTCTGCGTGATGTCTCACTCAGTCCCAAGTGTCTGGGATGATGCCTGACTCAGTCCCAGGAGTCAGGGTGATGTCTGACTCAGTCCCAGGAGTCAGGGTGATGTCTGACTCAGTCCCAGGAGTCAGGGTGATGTCTGACTCAGTCCCAGGAGTCTGGGTGATGTCTCACTCAGTCCCAGGAGTCTGCGTGATGTCTCACTCAGTCCCAAGTGTCTGGGATGATGTCTGACTCAGTCCCAGGAGTCAGGGTGATCTCTGACTCAGTCCCAGGAGTCTGGGTGATCTCTGACTCAGTCCCAGAGCTCTGGATGATGTGTGATTCAATCCCTGTTGTATGTTTCTGTTAGCATAGTCTTTGTATTGTGACAAGAGGTTTTATTTTTGTGCTAAAATCTTAGAATTCTTTGGGTTTTAAAAATTGAGAAAAGGATTGTCAGTGGACTTTTACACCTGCAAATAGCTGGAATTTTTGGGTGTTGACTTTGTGTACAAGAATAGGAAAAACAAGCAATTTCAAGGAAAAAGCAAGGGGGTTTGACTTCCTAAGAGCAACACTTTGACATTGGAGAGACTCTGTCTGGTCACGTGATCTGCTCAGGAAGGCTTTTTGTTTCACTTTTTCCTTTTAAAAACTAGTGAGTTGGACAAAGAGCAAGCATTTCAAAACTTAGACCTGAGCTGCCTGGAGACTAGAGAGAAAAGTTCTCTCTGTAAAGGAGATTTGCATCTCTTGAAAAGAAATCCTGCATTTGAAATGTGGCAGATTCCTGTTGCCCCCTGTCCCTGAAGAATTCCTACATCCATTGTGGCTCCTGTTGTCTCCTGTGCTTTGGGAAATCCTGTAAATCCTGAGCAGACTGGTTGCTGCACCCCTGCTCAAAGATGTGTGATACCTGCTGCAGTCAAATTGCCTGGAATGCCTACCCATCAAAAACTGTTCATCAATCTTGCCTGGAGAGATTTTGAATGGCATCCGACTTTTCGACTCTGGGACACCTCACCATACCGAAAACATCCTACCAGAACATGACAAACTGATTTATTTTTATTATTTCTTCTATTCCTAAGAAACAACTGTAAACCAAAATCGTTTTTCCCCAATTAACCATTTTTTAATGTATGTGTGTGTGTGCATGAGGGCTAATAAACTAAGGAGCTTTTCATATATATAGATTTATCTCATTAGTTGTTAAGACCTATTATTTATTTTTTAATAAATAGTTAATGTTGTTGTTGTTTAAAGAAACCTGCTTTGTGTGCTTTATTCTGGGAGACAATTAAAGTGTTTAATTTGGCTCTTCTTTGGTAGGTGGGAAACTTTATTTCATATGCTCTGACCTGTGGAGTAGTGGGACTGAATTAACAGTGCATTTCTCCAGCCTTGGTCACAACAGTATGGCTAAATAGTAACTCAATTATTTTATATACATAACTATTTACAAGTCCAGTTAGATTCATGATGTTTCTAGCTTCTTCCAAGCCTAATACCCTGTGACTATTACATCATCATCACTACAGTGGAAGGGGTTCCTCTCACTGCCTCAGACATTAACCCTTTCAGCCCTTTCATGTTATACTACATGCCCCCAAGTCTTTGTCCATACATATTTTAGAGATATACATTCATTCATTTTGACTTTACAAACTACCCCATCTCTCTCCAGGTCCCTGACATCATAAATTCAGTCTATCAGGAAGCTTCACGACTCTCCCTGATTGTGTTCTTGTTGGACGCTGAAGATCAGTAGTCTTTCTTCAAAGTTTGTTTGACGACTTGGATGGTCTTGACCAATGTTTGTAGTATTCAGTTGTCTCTGGGTTTCTTGATCAATATCCGGTTCTTCCAATTAATGACTGGTTGTTATGTTTGAGGAATAGGGATAAGATTTCTCCTATTTTGGCGTATAGTACCCTCGGGAGTGTGCACTACTTAAGATCTCAGATGAACTTCATCTCTTTGGATGACTCTACCTTCACATCCTAGATCTCATATCCATACCTTTCTCCTTCCTTTAAGATTGGCAGGTTTCTGGTACGAAATCTCTTCTTGCAATTGTGAGCTTTTTGGTTTCTATAAGACTTCTTTCTGTCTTGAACTCTTTTGTAGTCTTGTACATCTAAACCTGGAAGTAGTTTTTTGGGCAGAATAGAAGTTGAGTTTTTTGCTTCCTCCCTATCATCAGCTCTGAAGCTGATAGTCCACATAGCAATGGTGCAGATTGATAATTCAATAGTGCAGTTGGAAGATCTTCATTCGTTTTCAATAAGATTTTAATGGTTCATACTCCTCTCTCTGCTCCACCATTCGATTGAGGATAACAAACGGAACTTGTGAGATGTTCAAATCCACACTTCCTCAGAAATTGTGTGAAGCATTCATTTGCAAACTGTGGTCCATTGTCTGACACAACCTCATCAGGAATAGCATATGTTGCAAAGATCTCCCGTGAAGCTCTAATAACAGATTATGTAGTTGATGAGTACAACCTGTTCACTTCAATACATCTCGAAAAATTATCGAACACTATGATACAGGCTTTTCCATTGTACATAAATAAATAAATTGATTTCTCGATGTCCCCATGGTCTGGTTGGAAATTGTGTAGTTATCAGAGGTTTCCTCTGGTCTGGTCTGGCATACCTGGCAATTCCCGATCATGTTTTCTATGTCTTTGGATATGCCTGGCCACCAAACAGGTGACTGAGCTCGGACTCTGCATTTTGTGATTCCCATGTGGCCTTGATGTAGCCTTTGTAAGATATCAGATCGAAGAGAAATCAAAATGTCCAGTCTGTTGTTACACACCAGCAAATCATCTATGATTGTGAAGTGTCTCCTAAAATCGAAGAACGTTTTCACTACCTTCCCACTAGGACATTCCTGTGATCAACCTTATATACAATACTGGTGTATCTGAATGCATTCCTTATCCCGCTTTTTAACATGACGGGTTTCTTGTAGTTTCAGTGGACTTGCTGGCCATTGCGACGCTGTGTACTGTGAATACGACTCTATCTCTTCAATGTTAACATCCTTTTGTATAGGATGGTTAACAGTTGCTCTTGATAATGCATTGTGGAAATTTGCACCTTTCCCTGAACTTATACTGTCTCGTACATATATCTCATCAGATTCAATTTGAATCTCTGAATTCTCAGAGGCATCCTTGCAATTTCCTTCTCATCCAGCAAGGAAACCAAGGGTTTGTGGTCTGTGTCAATAACAACTTTCAAGCTGATAATGTAATCAGAAAACTCCTCGCAAGTCCACGTGACTGCGAGTGCTTCTTTTTCAATGACCACGTACCTTGCCTCTGTCTCGGACAAAGATCTAGATGCGTAACAGATTGGTCTTTGACATCCATTTGGTTGGTATTGAAAGAGGACTGCCCCTAACCCTGTAGCTGAGGCATCTGCTGCAATTATAGTGGGTAATGAAGGGTTGTAATGCGTTAATATCGTTGGTGAGACTAGCATCTCCTTAATTCTTCGAAATGCCTGTTCTTCATGTGTGTTCCAACACCATGCTTGATCTTTTTTCAAGACTTGTCTTAATGGTTCTGTTACCTGCACCAGGTTGGGTAAAAATTTTGCCAACTGATTCGCCATTCCCAGTAACAATTGGAGATGTTGGACAGAATTTGGAATTGGAATTTCACTAATGGCTCTCGTCTTTTGTGGGTGTGTCATTATGCCCTTTCTACTTACAATGTGTTCCAAGATTTAAATAGACGTTTTCCAGAATTCACACATCATTAAATGTTCTTGAAGATGATTTAAAACTGCTCTTATTCTCAGGTCATGTTCTTCAATAGATTCCCCATGGAATAGGATGTTGTTCATATGGCATATCACTCCTTTGAGGCCTTGCAGAATGTAGGAGATAGTTCTTTGGAAGATCTCAGGTGCAGATGTAATAAAGAATGGTAAATAATTAAAGCAAAATCTTCCGAATGGAGTGATAAATGTTGTCAGTAATCTTGACTTCTCATCCAATGGAACCTGCCAAAAGCCACCATTTGCATTGAGTTTATTGAACATTATGCTTTTGGATAATTTTGCCAAGCTTTCATCTACCAAAGACATAGAATGAATTTTCCTCACCAAATCTTGTTAAACTGCATTAAGTGCACACAAATACGAAGAGTACCATTTGGTTTTGGAACTGGAGCCCTGGACGAACAGCACTCTTGTTGGTTTTGTGACAGGCGAAATGACTCCCATTCTGGTAATTTCTTCCAGCTGATTTTGTATATGGTTGATGAACGGGTGTTGTATCTTTCTTGGTGTACAGATACATACCGGTCTGGCATCTTCTCTTAATGTAATGCTATACTCAGTCTTCCATCTTCCTAGACCTGAAAATAGCTTTGGAATGTCTGCTTGAAAGTGACTGTTGAATGCTGGTTGTTTGATTTCATCCACTTTTTTGATTAAATGTAGATCTAAGCACATTTTTCTGCTTAACAGAGGAAACTCTTGTTTTTTTAGAATGTATATAGTTTCCATTATTCGTCTTCCCCTGTATTGAAGTGCAGTTTGTAGTTTTCCCTTGCCTTTCAGATCAATACCTCCTGGACTGTGTAACTGAGTGTCCGCTAGTTTAAAGGCAATGTGTCAACAACCACGGCTCTTGGTCTGACACAACTGTGACACTTGCGCCTGTGTCCAATTTGAAGTTAGTAATATATCCATTGACATAGATGTCTGTCATCAAGAATGCCTGATTGGGGTCATTAATTTTCTTAGGAAGTCTCCTGTTTTGTCTTGCAATGGAAGGTGTTCCACTTTATTCACAGCTCTATGTGAGAAGGCGTTTTGTTTGGTCTTTTTGTGAGAAGAAGTCTTGCTCTGGCACATCTTTCCGAAATGGTCCGTCTCACTGCAATTAATGCATTCAGCTTTATTAGCAGGACATTGTTCACGTCTGAGTGTCTTTCTGGCTCCGCAGTGCTGGCAGGGTTTCACAGCATCTTCCACCTTCCCCGTGTGTACCCTCTTATCTGCAGAGTGCTTTTCCATCCTGGGCTTCAGGAACTGTACTGTCATCGGATTCTTTCTGATCCAAGACTTCTCTTCAGCAAGCAGGATGGTTCTATTTTGTCTTCTGATCTCTGCCTGTCACACCGTCTGAATCACTTTCTCCAGAGTGAGGTCCTCTTTTGACTGTAAGAAATCCGATAAAGATTTGTCAGCTATTTCCACTATTATTTGGTCCCTGATCAACTCAGACTTCAGTTCTCCACACTCACATCCCTCAGCCAATCTGTACAAATCATTCATGAAAGCATCCATTGATTCGCCCAGCTTTTGGATCCTTTCATTAAACTTTGCTCTTTCCAGGGATCTTATTAGTCCTTAAATTAAAGTATTTATCAAAGGCTTGCAACACATCATCAAATTTGTCTGAAGCCTCTTTTATACCTTGCCTTACAATTATGTCATCTGCAATTGCACCCATGGAGTATGGTGCAGTATTTACTTGCTCTGCTTTAGATTTGGTATGTAGCTGAGAAGCTATTCTAAATATTAAGAATCCTTTTCTCCTTTTTTAAAATTTGTTTGTGGGATGTGGGCATCACTGGCTAGACTAACATTTATTACCCATCCCTGTTGACCTTGACAACTGAGGAGTTTGCCAGGCCATTTCATAGGGCATTTAAGAGTCAACCACATCACTGTGGATCTGGAGTCACATGTAGGCCAGATTTCCTTCCCGAAAGGACATTAGTGAACCAGATGGGTTTTAACAGCAATCGACAATGGTCACCATTAGACTAGCTTTTTAATTCCAGATATACGAATTGAATTCAAATTTCACCATCTGCCATGGTGGGATTCAAACCGAAGTCCCCAGAGCACTAGCCGGGCCTCTTGATTACCGAAGTGAGTTCCGAAGAAGGGTCACTGACCCGAAACGTTAACTCTGCTTCTCTTTCCACTGATGCTGCCAGACCTGCTGAGTGATTCCAGCATTTCTTGTTTCTGGCTCTTGATTACTAGTCCAGTGACATTACCACTATGCCACTGCCTACCCTCGAAGCTTTCAGGCATTGTGTATTTCAAATCCATTTTTCCCCTAACTCTTTAGAACAAAGAACAAAGAACAGTACAGCACAGGAACAGGTCATTTGGCCCTCCAAACCTACGCCGATCTTGATGTCTGCTTAAACTAACACCTTCTGCACTTCTGGGGCCCATATCCCTCTATTCTCTTCCTATTCATATATTTGTCAAGATGTCTCTTAAACGTCGCTATCGTATCTCCTTCCACCACCTCCCCTGGCAGCAAGTTCCAGGCACTCATCACCCTCTGTGTAAAAAGACTTGCCTCGCACCTTAAACCTATGTCTCCTAGTAACTGACTCTTCCACCCTGGGAAAAAGCTTCTGACTATCTACTCTGTCCATGCCACTTATAACTTTGTAAACCTCTATCATGTCTCCCCTCCACCTCCGTCGTTCAAGTGAAAACAATCCGAGTTTATCCAACCTCTCTTCATAGCTAATGCCCTCCAGACCAGGCAACATCCTGGTAAACCTCCTCTGTACCCTCTCCAAAGCCTCCACGTCCTTCTGGTAGTGTGGCGACCAGAATTGCACGCAATATTCTAAGTCTAAGGTTCTGTACAGCTGCAACATGACTTGCCAATTTTTATACTCTATGCCCCGACCGATGAAGGCAAGCATGCCGTATGCCTTCTTGACTACCTTATCCACCTGCATTGCCACTTTCTGACCTGTGGACCTGTACGCCCAGATCTCTCTGTCTGTCAATACTCCTAAGGGTTCTGCCATTTACTGATTTGGAGGAAAGTATCGGTGGTCTGATTAGCAAGTTTGCAGACGACACTAAGATTGGTGGAGTAGCAGATAGTGAAGGGGACTGTCAGAGAATACAGCATAACATAAATAGATTGGAGAGTTGGACAGAAAAATGGCAGATGGAGTTCAATCAGGGCAAATGCGAGGTGATGCATTTTGGAAGATCCAATTCAAGAGTGAATTATACAGTAAATGGAAAAGTCCTGGGGAAAGTTGATGTACAGAGAGATTTGGGTGTTCAGGTCCATTGTTCCCTGAAGGTGGCAACGCAGGTCAATAGCGTGGTCAAGAAGGCATACGGCATGCTTTCCTTCATCGGACGGGGTATTGAGTACAAGAGTTGGCAGGTCATGTTACAGTTGTATAAGACTTTGGTTCGGCCACATTTGGAATACTGCGTGCAGTTCTGGTCGCCACATTACCAAAAGGATGTAGATGCTTTGGAGAGGGTGCAGAGGAGGTTCACCAGGATGTTGCCTGGTATGGAGGGCGCTAGCTATGAAGAGAGGTTGAACAGATTAGGATTATTTTCATTAGAAAGACGGAGGTTGAGGGGGGACCTGATTGAGGTGTACAAAATCATGAGAGGTATAGACAGGGTGGATAGCAAGAAGCTTTTTCCCCAGAGTGGGGGATTCAATTACTAGGGGTCACGAGTTCAAAGTGAGAGGGGAAAAGTTTAGGGGGGATATGCGTGGAAAGTTCTTTACGCAGAGGGTGGTGGGTGCCTGGAACGCGTTGCCAGTGGAGGTGGTAGACGCGGGCACGATAGCGTCTTTTAAGATGTATCTAGACAGATACATGAATGGGCAGGAAGCAAAGAGATACAGACCCTTAGAAAATAGGCGACATGTTTAGATAGAGGATCTGGATCGGCGCAGGCTTGGAGGGCCTGTTCCTGTGCTGTAATTTTCTTTGTTCTTTGTTCTTTGTATACCTCCCACCTGCATTAGTCCTTCCAAAATGCATTGCAATGTGTTCCCACTCTTTTTGGAGGTTTCCTGCTCTTTTTGCATGATCCCCCACTTTTGTTCCGTGGTCTGCTCAAGTAATGGCTGCTGACTCCAGACTCACCCCTCGCAAGGGATCAACCTTTTTCCCCATCACTCCTGCCCAGTGTGTCGTTAAACAACAATTGCACTTTTTTCAAAAGGTTTCTCACCCGATCCCTGACCATTGCTCAGTACAGTGACTCGTCACTGGACCTGGTTTTTGCTCGCAGACCACCACGCATCTTTGGTGCAGCCTGAATGGCTGCACAGCTGATTCTCGGACTGTCCATGTCTTCCTTCAGCTATGGAGCACTTCTGGAGCTCAGAGCAGTCTCCCTTTGGGATCTGAAGTCTTCTTGGCGCTACTGTATGAGGAAGGTCTTTCAATAATCTCTGAGTGTGTTTACTCTTGCCACCATATTGTATGTTGCTGTTCGAGTGTTATTTACAGATGTCTTGGAGTCTTGGTATGGCTAAATAGTAAATAAGAGTCTGGGTGATGTCTAACTCAGTCCCAGGAGTCTTAAATGAATCAACAGTGACGACTAAATAAATTATAGTGTATATTGTTCACCAAGTGTTGCATAGCCTAGGCATGGTTTTAGTGGGTGCAGACTTGCCAAGCATCTGCACCCTTCTCTTGATCTCATAAGCTGGTGTCCAGAGGAAAGATGAAAGCTGATATATCTGAGGCCTAATCAGTTGCAGGAGTTGCCAGAAGGTGCTAATTTGAGGGAAACACCAACCACCTAATGGGATTCACTCCAGATTTTGTTGCGTTTACTCCCTTAGCCATTAGCTCTTGATGTTGTTGTTAATATCGAAGGCACCAACTGGCAGAGCCCAAGATCAGCATAAAAATAGGTGTGATCTTGTCCCCTAGGTGTGCGAAGGGAGCACCTCCAGGTTGCCATAAGTTCATTTCATAGATCATACGTTTCTCTTGCATGAGGATGACAACTCTTAAATACAGCAGTCATACCAGTTCTCAACATTCGGCCTTCCAGTGAGAACAAGCCCAATGTACATAAACTAATGAGATTGAAGAGTAATTTATCACAGCTATTTACAAACAATTTACTGGATTGGTCATGGTACACACACATAGAGAGCAAACAAGCTTTTCTCTGCCCAACTCTAGGCTTGCTCCACAAGCCAGCTGAGGGCATGGGGGCTGGGGATGTAGATGTTGACTCCTTGGTAGATGTGAATGTGGAGGACAGAATGGTGCAATCTCTGAGGGAACACATCCAAAGGTTTTCTATGGAGAAACACCAGAGGAATTCTAGAATTTGGGAACAAATGGATCACTCCCGACATTCTGTGTGTAGTGAATGAGACGTCTCTCAGATGGGCATCAGTAGGCAGAGGGACTCGCCCCACTTTCCTGACTCTCTGTCTCTGTCCAGTGGTTTCTCTGAGCACCACAGTACGTCTCACTGCCTCCTCCATCCATTAAATCACAAAAGCACAGGCCATAGTGACCCACAGGCCTGTGTTGTGACTTCACTTCAGGCCAAATCCTGTCTGGTTCAGGTCCCGGTGTCAATGAGCCAATGAGCTGACATGTAACCGAGCTTCTTGATGGAAAGGTTCATGGTTGTGGTTGATGGAGGCCAATCATCAAAGCCCCGGTGCATTGCTGCAGGACTCCCTTCAAAAACCATCTTCAGCTGCCTCATCAATGACCTTCACTCCATCATCAGGTCAGGAGTGAAACTGTTCACTGTCAGTTTCACAATGCTCATCTCCATTCACAGGCCTTCTGATAATGAAAGGGCCCAGGCCAGTCTAGAGCAGGAGACAGGAATCATCTGGACCTGGATGGAATGATGCAGGTAATATTCATGTGAAATAAATATTAATCAAAGACCATCCCCAATAACAGAAAGATCAACCATCAACACCTGACCTTCAACCAGGGGCATCATCATCGAGTCTCCCAGTTCAAATATCATGGGGTAGGAGGAAGGTCACAACTGATCCACCCAATAAAATCATGCATTTAAATGCACAGCTTGGACTCTGGGTGATGTCAGAATCAATTCCAGCAGTCTGGGTGACGTCTGACTCAGTCCCAGGAGTCTGGGTGATGACTGACTCAGTCCCAGGAGTCTGCGTGATGTCTCACTCAGTCCCAAGTGTCTGGGATGATGTCTGACTCAGTCCCAGGAGTCTGGGTGATGTCTGACTCAGTCCCAGCAGTCTGCGTGACGTCTCACTCAGTCCCAGGTGTCTGGGCTATGTCTGACTCAGTCCCAGCAGTCTGCGTGACGTCTCACTCAGTCCCAGGTGTCTGGGTGATGTCTGACTCAGTCCCAGCAGTCTGCGTGACGTCTCACTCATTCCCAGGTGTCTGGGCTATGTCTGACTCTATATGTAAACAGTAGTGAATAGGCTCTTAGCACTTAGGAATGTAGGATTCTATAGGCAAAAAGACTGAAGCCCATCTAGTCCAATTTCTTCCATCCTGTTAGTCACGTGATGCTACAATAATGGAGTGGTTGACTGATCATTGTGATCAATCTCCATCAATTAGTTGAGAACAGACGTGGACATGAGGCAAGGAAAGCGCCAATAGTGGAGAGCTTTAAGAATCATAAGTCCCAATTCACTTGTTCCTCCCAAGCAGTCTACACTCATCACCAACATTCCCTCTAAACTGCAATTCCGAAAATTCCTGAGAATGATTCGGCCCCTTTAAATTACTGTGCATGTTCAGCCATGCAAAGGGATTTAAAGGGCCCGCACAATTAAATTAATCGACCGCAAAACTACTAAATTAATTATAATGTACATTACTCACCACGTGACATGTCCCAAAATATTATTTCCTGAAAGAAATCCATCTAATTCTATTCAAACAAATGAACGCTAACTGTTTCCACTGTCTCTCTATGGATTGATAACTTGCTCACTGAAATAAATTTTCCAGATTAATTTTGAATTTATGCTGTTATGTGCAGGCCGCAGCCTCTGGGTTTATTGTTGTAGATCAGAGATAGGCAGCAACATGTTACACCACAGACATTGACAAAATTATTGACTCAGCCACGGACCTGGGGCAATTAATCTGTATATGAAGATTATAGTCAATCTAATGGCATAAGAACACAGTCTGATTTAAAACACCTTTCTCCCTATTTAGTGAGATACCTAGCATTGTTTATCCTTTCAAATTAGTCAATGACTGCCCGCACACTTGATATAGCGATGAGGAGAATTTGAATAGATCTCTTTCTCTCCTCTCTCTTTCCCCCTCTGTGTCCATCTCTCCCCCCTCTCTTTCTTCCACCTGCTCCCCTCTTCCCCTCTCTCTCTCCCTTCTCTGTGTCCATTCCTCTTCCCCATCTCTTCCCCCTCTTTGTCCCCCTCTCTCTCTCCCCTCTATCTCTCTCTTCCCTCCTCGCTGTGTCACCTCCTCCCCACCCATCTCTCTGTGGCCCCCTTCTGTGTGTCTCTCCTCTTTGAGGTTTTCTCTCTGTTTACTGACCTCAACTGGTAAAGAGAAGCATTTTTGTGCCATTGCTAAATGAATGTCCATTGTCATTTTTAATATTGGCATGACTTCTTCAGCCAATGCTTATAACAACCACCGTTATCTTTAGTGCTGGCAAACCAGCTTCACCCAATGTTTAGAATTCAATTCACCATCTTTAATGCTGCTGATCAGTCCTCAGCGGCGTCTTTAACTAGAACAAAATCAAACTACTGTGAATGCTGGAAATCTGAAATAAATACTCAACAGGTAAAGAAAGAAGCCAATGGCAGATTTCTGAAACCTCAATGTCGGAAATCCACCATTTGGCAGAAATTTCTCATCCCTGAATTTAAAATTACCACGGACCTCAAAGTTTTTAACCATGTGGTGTCCATCTATGGACACGTTGCTAACCCCTGTTCTAAACAAGCTGAAATAGTTTGTCACGTTGTACATTATCTAATTCCTTTACAATCCTAAATACAGCAGTCATACCAGATCTGAACCATTGGTCTTCCAGTGAGAACAAGCCCAATGTACATAAACTAATCTAATCCCTGCATCCCCTCAAACATTGTGGGTTATCTCGCCTTTACCCTTTAACTTCCAGCCATAAGGTCAATGCAGGGAGTGTCTGTAAGTTTCAATGACCTGATCCATCAAATCCAGGCTGGCTCGGGTCATTGCAGGGGGAGCACGTGTGAGCGCAGTCACGACAAATGTTAGTGACCAAACCAGGAACAGGAGGTGAGGGACTCGGCCCCACTTTCCTGACTCTCTGTCTCTGTCCAGTGGTTTCTCTGAGCACCACAGTACGTCTCACTGCCTCCTCCATCAATTAAATCACAAAAGCACAGGTCATAGTGACTCACAGGCCTGTGTTGTGACTTCATGTCAGGCCAAATCCTGTCTGGTTCAGGTCCCGGTGTCAATGAGCCAATGAGCTGACATGTAACCGAGCTGCTTGATGGAAAGGTTCATGGTTGTGGTTGATGGAGGCCAATCATCAAAGCCCCGGTGCATTGCTGCAGGACTCCCTTCAAAAACCATCTTCAGCTGCCTCATCAATGACCTTCACTCCATCATCAGGTCAGGAGTGAAACTGTTCACTGTCAGTTTCACAATGCTCATCTCCATTCACAGGCCTTCTGATAATGAAAGGGCCCAGGCCAGTCTAGAGCAGGAGACAGGAATCATCTGGACCTGGATGGAATGATGCAGGTAATATTCATGTGAAATAAATATTAATCAAAGACCATCCCCAATAACAGAAAGATCAACCATCAACACCTGACCTTCAACCAGGGGCATCATCATCGAGTCTCCCAGTTCAAATATCATGGGGTAGGAGGAAGGTCACAACTGATCCACCCAATAAAATCATGCATTTAAATGCACAGCTTGGACTCTGGGTGATGTCAGAATCAATTCCAGCAGTCTGGGTGACGTCTGACTCAGTCCCAGGAGTCTGGGTGATGACTGACTCAGTCCCAGGAGTCTGCGTGATGTCTCACTCAGTCCCAAGTGTCTGGGATGATGTCTGACTCAGTCCCAGGAGTCTGGGTGATGTCTGACTCAGTCCCAGCAGTCTGCGTGACGTCTCACTCAGTCCCAGGTGTCTGGGCTATGTCTGACTCAGTCCCAGCAGTCTGCGTGACGTCTCACTCAGTCCCAGGTGTCTGGGTGATGTCTGACTCAGTCCCAGCAGTCTGCGTGACGTCTCACTCATTCCCAGGTGTCTGGGCTATGTCTGACTCTATATGTAAACAGTAGTGAATAGGCTCTTAGCACTTAGGAATGTAGGATTCTATAGGCAAAAAGACTGAAGCCCATCTAGTCCAATTTCTTCCATCCTGTTAGTCACGTGATGCTACAATAATGGAGTGGTTGACTGATCATTGTGATCAATCTCCATCAATTAGTTGAGAACAGACGTGGACATGAGGCAAGGAAAGCGCCAATAGTGGAGAGCTTTAAGAATCATAAGTCCCAATTCACTTGTTCCTCCCAAGCAGTCTACACTCATCACCAACATTCCCTCTAAACTGCAATTCCGAAAATTCCTGAGAATGATTCGGCCCCTTTAAATTACTGTGCATGTTCAGCCATGCAAAGGGATTTAAAGGGCCCGCACAATTAAATTAATCGACCGCAAAACTACTAAATTAATTATAATGTACATTACTCACCACGTGACATGTCCCAAAATATTATTTCCTGAAAGAAATCCATCTAATTCTATTCAAACAAATGAACGCTAACTGTTTCCACTGTCTCTCTATGGATTGATAACTTGCTCACTGAAATAAATTTTCCAGATTAATTTTGAATTTATGCTGTTATGTGCAGGCCGCAGCCTCTGGGTTTATTGTTGTAGATCAGAGATAGGCAGCAACATGTTACACCACAGACATTGACAAAATTATTGACTCAGCCACGGACCTGGGGCAATTAATCTGTATATGAAGATTATAGTCAATCTAATGGCATAAGAACACAGTCTGATTTAAAACACCTTTCTCCCTATTTAGTGAGATACCTAGCATTGTTTATCCTTTCAAATTAGTCAATGACTGCCCGCACACTTGATATAGCGATGAGGAGAATTTGAATAGATCTCTTTCTCTCCTCTCTCTTTCCCCCTCTGTGTCCATCTCTCCCCCCTCTCTTTCTTCCACCTGCTCCCCTCTTCCCCTCTCTCTCTCCCTTCTCTGTGTCCATTCCTCTTCCCCATCTCTTCCCCCTCTTTGTCCCCCTCTCTCTCTCCCCTCTATCTCTCTCTTCCCTCCTCGCTGTGTCACCTCCTCCCCACCCATCTCTCTGTGGCCCCCTTCTGTGTGTCTCTCCTCTTTGAGGTTTTCTCTCTGTTTACTGACCTCAACTGGTAAAGAGAAGCATTTTTGTGCCATTGCTAAATGAATGTCCATTGTCATTTTTAATATTGGCATGACTTCTTCAGCCAATGCTTATAACAACCACCGTTATCTTTAGTGCTGGCAAACCAGCTTCACCCAATGTTTAGAATTCAATTCACCATCTTTAATGCTGCTGATCAGTCCTCAGCGGCGTCTTTAACTAGAACAAAATCAAACTACTGTGAATGCTGGAAATCTGAAATAAATACTCAACAGGTAAAGAAAGAAGCCAATGGCAGATTTCTGAAACCTCAATGTCGGAAATCCACCATTTGGCAGAAATTTCTCATCCCTGAATTTAAAATTACCACGGACCTCAAAGTTTTTAACCATGTGGTGTCCATCTATGGACACGTTGCTAACCCCTGTTCTAAACAAGCTGAAATAGTTTGTCACGTTGTACATTATCTAATTCCTTTACAATCCTAAATACAGCAGTCATACCAGATCTGAACCATTGGTCTTCCAGTGAGAACAAGCCCAATGTACATAAACTAATCTAATCCCTGCATCCCCTCAAACATTGTGGGTTATCTCGCCTTTACCCTTTAACTTCCAGCCATAAGGTCAATGCAGGGAGTGTCTGTAAGTTTCAATGACCTGATCCATCAAATCCAGGCTGGCTCGGGTCATTGCAGGGGGAGCACGTGTGAGCGCAGTCACGACAAATGTTAGTGACCAAACCAGGAACAGGAGGTGAGGGACTCGGCCCCACTTTCCTGACTCTCTGTCTCTGTCCAGTGGTTTCTCTGAGCACCACAGTACGTCTCACTGCCTCCTCCATCAATTAAATCACAAAAGCACAGGTCATAGTGACTCACAGGCCTGTGTTGTGACTTCATGTCAGGCCAAATCCTGTCTGGTTCAGGTCCCGGTGTCAATGAGCCAATGAGCTGACATGTAACCGAGCTGCTTGATGGAAAGGTTCATGGTTGTGGTTGATGGAGGCCAATCATCAAAGCCCCGGTGCATTGCTGCAGGACTCCCTTCAAAAACCATCTTCAGCTGCCTCATCAATGACCTTCACTCCATCATCAGGTCAGGAGTGAAACTGTTCACTGTCAGTTTCACAATGCTCATCTCCATTCACAGGCCTTCTGATAATGAAAGGGCCCAGGCCAGTCTAGAGCAGGAGACAGGAATCATCTGGACCTGGATGGAATGATGCAGGTAATATTCATGTGAAATAAATATTAATCAAAGACCATCCCCAATAACAGAAAGATCAACCATCAACACCTGACCTTCAACCAGGGGCATCATCATCGAGTCTCCCAGTTCAAATATCATGGGGTAGGAGGAAGGTCACAACTGATCCACCCAATAAAATCATGCATTTAAATGCACAGCTTGGACTCTGGGTGATGTCAGAATCAATTCCAGCAGTCTGGGTGACGTCTGACTCAGTCCCAGGAGTCTGGGTGATGACTGACTCAGTCCCAGGAGTCTGCGTGATGTCTCACTCAGTCCCAAGTGTCTGGGATGATGTCTGACTCAGTCCCAGGAGTCTGGGTGATGTCTGACTCAGTCCCAGCAGTCTGCGTGACGTCTCACTCAGTCCCAGGTGTCTGGGCTATGTCTGACTCAGTCCCAGCAGTCTGCGTGACGTCTCACTCAGTCCCAGGTGTCTGGGTGATGTCTGACTCAGTCCCAGCAGTCTGCGTGACGTCTCACTCATTCCCAGGTGTCTGGGCTATGTCTGACTCTATATGTAAACAGTAGTGAATAGGCTCTTAGCACTTAGGAATGTAGGATTCTATAGGCAAAAAGACTGAAGCCCATCTAGTCCAATTTCTTCCATCCTGTTAGTCACGTGATGCTACAATAATGGAGTGGTTGACTGATCATTGTGATCAATCTCCATCAATTAGTTGAGAACAGACGTGGACATGAGGCAAGGAAAGCGCCAATAGTGGAGAGCTTTAAGAATCATAAGTCCCAATTCACTTGTTCCTCCCAAGCAGTCTACACTCATCACCAACATTCCCTCTAAACTGCAATTCCGAAAATTCCTGAGAATGATTCGGCCCCTTTAAATTACTGTGCATGTTCAGCCATGCAAAGGGATTTAAAGGGCCCGCACAATTAAATTAATCGACCGCAAAACTACTAAATTAATTATAATGTACATTACTCACCACGTGACATGTCCCAAAATATTATTTCCTGAAAGAAATCCATCTAATTCTATTCAAACAAATGAACGCTAACTGTTTCCACTGTCTCTCTATGGATTGATAACTTGCTCACTGAAATAAATTTTCCAGATTAATTTTGAATTTATGCTGTTATGTGCAGGCCGCAGCCTCTGGGTTTATTGTTGTAGATCAGAGATAGGCAGCAACATGTTACACCACAGACATTGACAAAATTATTGACTCAGCCACGGACCTGGGGCAATTAATCTGTATATGAAGATTATAGTCAATCTAATGGCATAAGAACACAGTCTGATTTAAAACACCTTTCTCCCTATTTAGTGAGATACCTAGCATTGTTTATCCTTTCAAATTAGTCAATGACTGCCCGCACACTTGATATAGCGATGAGGAGAATTTGAATAGATCTCTTTCTCTCCTCTCTCTTTCCCCCTCTGTGTCCATCTCTCCCCCCTCTCTTTCTTCCACCTGCTCCCCTCTTCCCCTCTCTCTCTCCCTTCTCTGTGTCCATTCCTCTTCCCCATCTCTTCCCCCTCTTTGTCCCCCTCTCTCTCTCCCCTCTATCTCTCTCTTCCCTCCTCGCTGTGTCACCTCCTCCCCACCCATCTCTCTGTGGCCCCCTTCTGTGTGTCTCTCCTCTTTGAGGTTTTCTCTCTGTTTACTGACCTCAACTGGTAAAGAGAAGCATTTTTGTGCCATTGCTAAATGAATGTCCATTGTCATTTTTAATATTGGCATGACTTCTTCAGCCAATGCTTATAACAACCACCGTTATCTTTAGTGCTGGCAAACCAGCTTCACCCAATGTTTAGAATTCAATTCACCATCTTTAATGCTGCTGATCAGTCCTCAGCGGCGTCTTTAACTAGAACAAAATCAAACTACTGTGAATGCTGGAAATCTGAAATAAATACTCAACAGGTAAAGAAAGAAGCCAATGGCAGATTTCTGAAACCTCAATGTCGGAAATCCACCATTTGGCAGAAATTTCTCATCCCTGAATTTAAAATTACCACGGACCTCAAAGTTTTTAACCATGTGGTGTCCATCTATGGACACGTTGCTAACCCCTGTTCTAAACAAGCTGAAATAGTTTGTCACGTTGTACATTATCTAATTCCTTTACAATCCTAAATACAGCAGTCATACCAGATCTGAACCATTGGTCTTCCAGTGAGAACAAGCCCAATGTACATAAACTAATCTAATCCCTGCATCCCCTCAAACATTCTGGGTTATCTCGCCTTTACCCTTTAACTTCCAGCCATAAGGTCAATGCAGGGAGTGTCTGTAAGTTTCAATGACCTGATCCATCAAATCCAGGCTGGCTCGGGTCATTGCAGGGGGAGCACGTGTGAGCGCAGTCACGACAAATGTTAGTGACCAAACCAGGAACAGGAGGTGAGGGACTCGGCCCCACTTTCCTGACTCTCTGTCTCTGTCCAGTGGTTTCTCTGAGCACCACAGTACGTCTCACTGCCTCCTCCATCAATTAAATCACAAAAGCACAGGTCATAGTGACTCACAGGCCTGTGTTGTGACTTCATGTCAGGCCAAATCCTGTCTGGTTCAGGTCCCGGTGTCAATGAGCCAATGAGCTGACATGTAACCGAGCTGCTTGATGGAAAGGTTCATGGTTGTGGTTGATGGAGGCCAATCATCAAAGCCCCGGTGCATTGCTGCAGGACTCCCTTCAAAAACCATCTTCAGCTGCCTCATCAATGACCTTCACTACATCATCAGGTCAGGAGTGAAACTGTTCACTGTCAGTTTCACAATGCTCATCTCCATTCACAGGCATTCTGATAATGAAAGGGCCCAGGCCAGTCTAGAGCAGGAGACAGGAATCATCTGGACCTGGATGGAATGATGCAGGTAATATTCATGTGAAATAAATATTAATCAAAGACCATCCCCAATAACAGAAAGATCAACCATCAACACCTGACCTTCAACCAGGGGCATCATCATCGAGTCTCCCAGTTCAAACATCATGGGGTAGGAGGAAGGTCACAACTGATCCACCCAATAAAATCATGCATTTAAATACACAGCTTGGACTCTGGGTGATGTCAGAATCAATTCCAGCAGTCTGGGTGACGTCTGACACAGTCCCAGGAGTCTGGGTGACGTCTGACACAGTCCCAGGAGTCTGGGTGATGTCTGACTCAGTCCCAGGAGTCTGGGTGATGTCTGACTCAGTCCCAGGAATCTGGGTGATGTCTGACTCAGTCCCAGGAGTCTGGGTGACGACTGACTCAGTCCCAGGAGTCTGGGTGACATCTCACTCAGTGCCAGGAGTCTGGGTGATGTCTGACTCAGTCCCAGCAGTCTGGGTGACGTCTGACTCAGTCCCAGGAGTCTGGGTGATGTCTGACTCAGTCCCAGGAGTCTGGGTGACGTCTGACTCAGTCCCAGGAGTCTGGGTGATGTCTGACTCCGTCCCAGGAGTCTGGGTGACATCTCACTCAGTGCCAGGAGTCTGGGTGACGACTGACTCAGTCCCAGGAGTCTGGGTGACGTCTGACTCAGTCCCAGGAGTCTGGGTGATGTCTGACTCCGTCCCAGGAGTCTGGGTGACATCTCACTCAGTGCCAGGAGTCTGGGTGATGTCTGACTCCGTCCCAGGAGTCTGGGTGACATCTCACTCAGTCCCAGGAGTCTGGGTGATGTCTGACTCAGTCCCAGGAGTCTGGGTGATGTCTGACTCCGTCCCAGGAGTCTGGGTGACATCTCACTCAGTCCCAGGAGTCTGGGTGATGTCTGACTCAGTCCCAGGAGTCTGGGTGACATCTCACTCAGTCCCAGGAGTCTGGGTGATGTCTGACTCAGTCCCAGGAGTCTGGGTGATGTCTGACTCCGTCCCAGGAGTCTGGGTGACATCTCACTCAGTGCCAGGAGTCTGGGTGATGTCTGACTCAGTCCCAGGAGTCTGGGTGATGTCTGACTCAGTCCCAGGAGTCTGGGTGACATCTCACTCAGTCCCAGGAGTCTGGGTGACATCTCACTCAGTGCCAGGAGTCTGGGTGATGTCTGACTCAGTGCCAGGAGTCTGGGTGACGTCTGACTCAGTCCCAGGAGTCTGGGTGATGTCTGACTCAGTCCCAGGAGTCTGGGTGACATCTCACTCAGTGCCAGGAGTCTGGGTGATGTCTGACTCAGTGCCAGGAGTCTGGGTGACGTCTGACTCAGTCCCAGGAGTCTGGGTGATGTCTGACTCAGTCCCAGGAGTCTGGGTGACATCTCACTCAGTCCCAGGAGTCTGGGTGACATCTCACTCAGTGCCAGGAGTCTGGGTGATGTCTGACTCAGTGCCAGGAGTCTGGGTGACGTCTGACTCAGTCCCAGGAGTCTGGGTGATGTCTGACTCAGTCCCAGGAGTCTGGGTGACATCTCACTCAGTGCCAGGAGTCTGGGTTGGATCTGCCTGTATCTGATATCCAGCAACCTGTATTTCCCAGACATTACCCAACCCAATGGCACTGGAAGAACTTCCTACTGTACATTAAATGTAAAGACAAAGTCTCACCTTCCAACTTTCAAGATATGTTTCAGTAGTAATGATCTAATTGGGAGATATGGGATGGAGGAAGCAATCAATAAGGTTCTGTAATCTCATGGCCCAGAACATCCTCCACTCCGTCATCCACATTGAATCAGTCAACTAACCTTTTTTCAATGGAAATTCATGGATGTTCAAAGGCTCCAAGGCCCTCACTAAGTCACACATCATCCTGATTTGGACAAATATCACCCTTCCTTTATTGCCAGGAATGTCCCCATCTGGAGAACAATAGACACATTTTTTTCAGCTTCATCCAATGATGGGACCCTTGCCTCTATGCCCCTTTTCCACGCTAGAAACCTGAGTTCATATTGCAGGCTGTCATTTGAGGCTTGACAGACTGCACAGACTGGTTTGTTCAATATGCCCTCCCCTCTTTCTCAATCTTGACTCCCCAGGGCCTCAGCCAATGTAAGCTGTCTAATGTGGAGATACAAGCTTCCTGCAGGCACCGTGGAGTGACTCCCCAAGCTAAATACGATATGTGCATCCCATAACATGTGCGATTGTACTCACAAACATCCAAAAACGTCATGAGATTTCGACTTGAATGCACTCTTAAGTATACAGTAGCTTCATAAATAACTGACCAAATTTAAATAGAGAGAAACTACTTCCTCTGGTAGGGGGTATCTAGAACAAGGAGGTTTAAAATAAAATTAGAACTACGCCATTCAGGTGTCAGGAAACACTTGACACAAAGGACAGTGGAAATCTGCAACTCTCGCCTCCAAAAAACTTTTCAGACCAGGGGGTCAATTGAAAGTTTCGAGCAAGATTGATATATTTTTGTTAGGTGATGGTATTAAGAGTTACTGGACCAAGTGGTTAGATGGAATTAAGATAAAGAGCAACCATGATCTAATGGAATGGCAGAAGAGACTTGGGGGGCTGACTGACATACTCCTGTTCCGATATCACAATCCCTACCCTCTATTGTCACCCAGCACCGAGACACCTCACCCCACTCAATACAGAAAATGTCAGTATATAAATCTGTACCTATTGGACACTAGGACCCTGCGGAATGCAGGTATGTTGGCAACCGGCTATTTTTGATGCAATTAATGCCCTCATTATGGTAATGGTCCTGACCAGGAGAGGATGCCAGGAACATATAAAATGCCAAGATCTGCCCTGGCCCTCAGTCTGGCTGTAGATGTGTTTCAGCCTCTGTGTGTCTGCAGTCTCACTCGGTACAGCTTCTTCACTATCAGACATGGGAGCACGGTCCCCATACCTACTCATCCTCACCCTCAGCACCCTGCTACTGTGGATCGATTCAACCTCTGCTTGTAAGTGTACAGAACTTTCTGTTCCTCTTTAAATGGTTGAGAAAAAACTTAACAAAAGACTTGAACTTAGGTGGCCTGCATCTCAGAAACATTTGAGAGAGCTTTACTCACAGTCGATGTCATAAAAAGGCACTAAGAGGGTTTACTAGATAGATACCAGAACTGAGAGGTTATAACTATCATGAAAGACTGAACAGACTGGGGCTCTTGTCTGCAGAACATAGAAGACTGTGGAGACGACCATGAAGAAGTCTTTAAATTATGAAAGGGGTTTGTTCGGATAGATGTAGCAAAAATGGCAGAGATGTTTACAATGGTGCGTTACTCAGGTGGGATGGGAGTGGCTGCGAGAGAGTTGGACGGGGCACCCGGATGTGTAAAGGGCCTTGGGATATGCTGTATGGCACAATCCCTATTCTTCTATCGTCACCTAGCATCAAGACTCCTCACCCAACACAACACAGTAAATATCAGTGTGTAAATCCATAGGCATTGCACACGAGGAGCTGGATTTTATTCTCCTGTCACTGAGAACAAAATGGTGGTTGTCCCACCTGTGAGGTTTGTGGCCATGCTGCCGCGATTATGAGCCATGCGGCCATTTAGCATAGTGATGGCGGCCGTCTCTCCCAATCATGTGACAGGGTGGGAATTGGCAGGTCATTAACCATGTCCCCTGATCCTCCAACTGTATCCACTTGCAGAGTTCCCACTTCCCCTCCCCCTCCAACAGTATCCACTAGCAGAGTTCCCCTTCCCCTCCCCCTCCCCCTCCAACTGTATCCACTTGCAGAGATCCCCTTCCCCTCCCCCTCCCCCTCCAACTGTATCCACTTGCAGAGTTCCCACTTCCCCCCCCTCCTGCTCCCCCTCCAACAGTATCCACTTGCAGAGTTCCCACTTCCCCTCCCCCTCCTGCTCCCCCTCCAACAGTATCCACTTGCAGAGTTCCCCTTCCCCTCCCCCTCCCCCTCCAACTGTATCCACTTGCAGAGTTCCCACTTCCCCTCCCCCTCCTGCTCCCCCTCCAACAGTATCCACTTGCAGAGTTCCCCCTGACCCCTCCCCCTCCAACAGTATCCACTTGCAGAGTTCCCACTTCCCCTCCCCCTCCAACAGTATCCACTTGCAGAGTTCCCACTTCCCCTCCCCCTCCTGCTCCCCCTCCAACAGTATCCACTTGCAGAGTTCCCCTTCCCCTCCCCCTCCCCCTCCAACTGTATCCACTTGCAGAGTTCCCACTTCCCCTCCCCCTCCTGCTCCCCCTCCAACAGTATCCACTTGCAGAGTTCCCCCTGACCCCTCCCCCTCCAACAGTATCCACTTGCAGAGTTCCCCCTGCTCCCCTCCTAGTCCCCCTCCAACAGTATCAACTTGCAGAGTTCCCCCTGACCCCCTCCAACAGTATCCACTTGCAGAGTTCCCCCTGACCCCCTCCTCATCCTTCTCCAACCGTATCCACTTGCAGAGTTCCCCCTGACCCCCTCCAACAGTATCCACTTGCAGAGTTCCCCCTGACCCCCTCCTCATCCTTCTCCAACCGTATCCACTTGCAGAGTTCCCCCTGACCCCTCCTCCTCCTCCTCCAACAGTATCCACTTGCAGAGTTCCCCCTGACCCCCTCCTCCTCCCCCTCCAACCGTATCCACTTGCAGAGTTCCCCCTGACCCCCTCCTCCTCCCCCTCCAACAGTATCCACTTGCAGAGTTCCCCCTGACCCCCTCCTCATCCTCCTCCAACCGTATCCACTTGCAGAGTTCCCCCGACCCCCTCCTCCTCCTCCTCCAACAGTATCCACTTGCAGAGTTCCGCCTGACCCCCTCCTCCTCCCCCTCCAACAGTATCCACTTGCAGAGTTCCCCCTGCACCCCTCCTCATCCCCCTCCAACATATCTGCTTGCAGAGTTCCCCCTTCCCCTCCCCCTTCCCCTTCCCCTCGCCCTCTAACAGTATCCACGTGCAGAGTTCCCCCTGCCCCCCACCCCCCTCCCCCTCCAACTGTATCCACTTGCAGAGTTCCCACTTCCCCTCCCCCTCCTGCTCCCCCTCCAACAGTATCCACTTGCAGAGTTCCCCCTGACCCCTCCCCCTCCCCCTCCAACAGTATCCACTTGCAGAGTTCCCCCTGACCCCCTCCTCCTCCCCCTCCAACAGTATCCACTTGCAGAGTTCCCCCTGCTCCCCTCCTAGTCCCCCGCCAACAGTATCAACTTGCAGAGTTCCCCCTGACCCCCTCCAACAGTATCCACTTGCAGAGTTCCCCCTGACCCCCTCCTCATCCTCATCCACTTGCAGAGTTCCCCCTGACCCCCTCCTCATCCTCCTCCAACCGTATCCACTTGCAGAGTTCCCCCGACCCCCTCCTCCTCCAACCGTATCCACTTGCAGAGTTCCCCCTGCACCCCTCCTCATCCCCCTCCAACATATCTGCTTGCAGAGTTCCCCCTTCCCCTCCCCCTTCCCCTCGCCCTCTAACAGTATCCACGTGCAGAGTTCCCCCTGCCCCCCACCCCCCTCCAACTGTATCCACTTGCAGAGTTCCCACTTCCCCTCCCCCTCCTGCTCCCCCTCCAACAGTATCCACTTGCAGAGTTCCCCCTGACCCCTCCCCCTCCCCCTCCAACAGTATCCACTTGCAGAGTTCCACCTGACCCCCTCCTCCTCCTCCTCCAACAGTATCCACTTGCAGAGTTCCCCCTGATGCCCTCCTCCTCCCCCTCCAACCGTATCCACTTGCAGAGTTCCCCCGACCCCCTCCTCCTCCCCCTCCAACAGTATCCACTTGCAGAGTTCCCCCTGACCCCCTCCTCATCCTCCTCCAACCGTATCCACTTGCAGAGTTCCCCCTGACCCCCTCCTCCTCCTCCTCCAACAGTATCCACTTGCAGAGTTCCGCCTGACCCCCTCCTCCTCCCCCTCCAACAGTATCCACTTGCAGAGTTCCCCCTGAGCCCCTCCTCCTCCCCCTCCAACCGTATCCATTTGCAGAGTTCCCCCTGCACCCCTTCTCATCCTCCTCCAACCGTATCCACTTGCAGAGGTCCCCCTGCGCCCCTCCTCATCCCCCTCCAACATATCTGCTTGCAGAGTTCCCCCTTCCCCTCCCCCTTCCCCTCGCCCTCTAACAGTATCCACGTGCAGAGTTCCCCCTGCCCCCCACCCTCCTTCCCCTCCAACAGTATCTACTTGCAGAGGTCACCCTGCCCCCCTCCTCCTCCCCCTCCAACAGTATCTACTTGCAGAGATCCCCCTGCCTCCCTCCCCATTCCCGTCCAACAGTATCTACTTGCAGAGTTCCCCCTTCCGACACCTTCCCCTCCCCGTTCCCCTTCCCCTCCAACAGTATCCACTTGCAGAGTTCCCCCTTCCCCTTGCCCTTCCCCTCCCCCTCCAACAGTATCCACTTGCAGAGTTCCCCCTGCCCCCCTCCCCCTCCAACAGTATCCACTTCCAGAGTTACCCCTGGCCCCTCCCACTCCCCATCCAACATTATTTACTTGCAGAGTTGCCCCTGGCCCCTCCCCCTCCAACAGTATCACTTGCAGAGTTTCCCCTTCCCCTCCTCCTCCCCCTCCAACAGTATCCACTTCCAGAGATCCCCCTTCCCCTCCCCCCCAACCTCCAACAGTATCCACTTGCAGAGTTCCCCCTGGCCCCTCCTATTCCAACAGAATCACTTGCAGAGTTCCCCTTCCCCTCCCCCCCACCTCCAACAGTATCCACTTGCAGAGTTCTTCCCTGCCCCCTTCATCCTCCCTATCCAACAGTATCTACTTGCAGAGTTCCCCCTTCCCCTCCTCCAGCCCCTCCAACAGTATCCACTTGCAGAGTTCCCCCTGCCCCCTTCCTCCTCCCCCTCCAACAGTATCCACTTGCAGAGTTCCCCCTGCCCCCTTCCTCCTCCCCCTCCAACAGTATCCACTTGCAGAGTTCCCCCTGCCCTCCCCCTACTCCCCCTCCAACAGTATCCACATGCAGATTTCCCCCTGCCCCCCTCTTCCCCCTCCAACAGTATCCACTTGCAGAGTTCCCCCTACCCCGCTCCTCCTGCCCCTCCAACAGTAACCATTTGCAGAGTTCCCCCTGCCCCCTTCCCTTTACATCCCCCTCCAACAGTATCCACTTGCAGAGTTCCCCCTACCCCGCTCCTCCTGCCCCTCCAACAGTAACCACTTGCAGAGTTCCCCCTGCCCCCCTTCCCTCTACATCCCCCTCCAACAGTAACCACTTGCAGAGTTCCCCCTGCCCCCCTTCCCTCTACATCCCCCAACAACAGTATCCACTTGCAGAGTTCACCCTACCCCGCTCCTCCTGCCCCTCCAACAGTAACCACTTGCAGAGTTCCCCCTGCCCCCCTTCCCTCTACATCCCCCTCCAACAGTATCCATTTGCAGAGTTCCCCCCTCCCCTCTCCTCCTCCCCCTCCACCCCTCCTCCTGCCCCTCCAACAGTTTCCACTTGCAAATTTCCCCCTCTCCACCTCCTCCTCCACCTCCCCCTCCAACAGTATCCACTTGCAGATTTCCCCCTCCCCCCCTCCTCCTCCTCCTCCCCCTCCAACAGTATCCACTTGCAGAGTTCCCCCTGCCCCCTCCTCCTCCCCCTCCAACAGTATCCACTTGCAGAGTTCCCCCTGCCCCCCTCCTCATCCCCCTCCAACATTGTCCAATTGCAGAATTCCCCTTGCCCCCTCCTCATCCCACTCCAAAAATATACACTTGCAGAGTTACCCCTGCCCCCCTCCACCTCCCCCTCCAACAGTATCCACTTGCAGAGTTCTCCCTCCCCCTCCGCCTCCCAGTTCCACTCCCCCTCCCCCTCCAACAGTATCCACTTGCAGAGTTCCCCCTGACCCCCTCCTCCTCCCCCTCCAACAGTATCGACTTGCAGAGTTCCCCCTTCACCTTCCCCTCCCCTCACCCTAACCCTCCCGCTCCCCTTCCCCCTCCAACAGTATCCAATTGCAGAATTCCCCCTTCCCCTCACCCTCCCCTTCCAACAGTATCCACTTGCAGAGTTCCCCCTGACCCCCTGCTCCTCCCCCTCCAACAGGATACACTTGCAGAGTTCCCCATGCCCCCACCACCCCCCTCCAACAGTATCCACTTGCAGAGTTCACCCAGCCCCCCTCCCCCTCCCACTCCAACAGTATCCACTTGCAGAGTTCCCCCTGCCCCCCTCCTACTCCCCCTCCAACAGCATCCACTTGCAGAGTTCCCTCTCACCCCCTCCCATCCCCCCTCCAACAGTATCCACTTGCAGAGTTCCCCCTGCCCCCTTCCTCCTCCCCCTCCAACAGTATCCACTTGCAGAGCTCCCCCTGCCCTCCTCCTACTCCCCCTCCAACAGTATCCACATGCAGAGTTCCCCCTGCCCCCCTCTTACCCCTCCAACAGTATCCACTTGCAGAGTTCCCCCTACCCCGCTCCTCCTGCCCCTCCAACAGTAACCACTTGCAGAGTTCCCCCTGCCCGCCTCCCCTCTACATCCCCATCCAACAGTATCCACTTGCAGAGTTCCCCCTGCCCCCCCTCCTCCTCCCCCTCCAACAGCATCCACTTGCAGAGTTCCCTCTCACCCCCTCCCATCCCCCCTCCAACAGTATCCACTTGCAGAGTTCCCCCTGCCCCCTTCCTCCTCCCCCTCCAACAGTATCCACTTGCAGAGCTCCCCCTGCCCTCCTCCAACTCCCCCTCCAACAGTATCCACATGCAGAGTTCCCCCTGCCCCCCGCTTCCCCTTCCAACAGTATCCACTTGCAGAGTTCCCCCTACCCAGCTCCTCCTGCCCCTCCAACAGTAACCACTTGCAGAGTTCCCCCTGCCCCCCTCCCCTCTACATCCCCCTCCAACAGTATCCACTTGCAGAGTACCCCCTCCCCCCTCCTCCTGCCCCTCCAACAGTTTCCACTTGCAGATTTCCCCCTCTCCCCCTCCTCCTCCGCCTCCCCCTCCAACAGTATCTACTTGCAGATTTCCCCCTCCCCCCCTCCCCCTCCTCCCCCTCCAACAGTATCCACTTGCAGAGTTCCCCGTGCCCCCCTCCTCCCCCCCTCCCTCCAACAGTTTCCACTTGCAGAGTTCCCCCATCCCCTCCCCCTACCCCTCCAACAGTATCCACTTGCAGATTTGCCCCTGCTCCCCTCCCCCTCTCCCTCCAACAGTATCCACTTGCAGAGTTCACCCAGCCCCCCTCCCCCTCCAACAGTATCCACTTGCAGAGTTCCGCCTGCCACGCCCCGTCACCCTCCCCCTACTTCTCCAACATTATCCAATTGCAGATTTGCCCCTGCCCCCCTCCCACTCCCCCTCCAACAGTATCCACTTGCAGAGTTCACCCAGCCCCCCTCCCCCTCCTCCTCCAACAGTATCCACTTGCAGAGCTCCCCCTTCCCCTCCCCCTTCCCCATCAAAAATATCCGCTTGCAGATTTGCCCCTGCCCCCCTCCCCCTCCTCCTCCAACAGTATCCACTTGCAGAGTTCCCCCCGCCTCCCTCATCCTCCCCCTCCAACAGTATCCACTTGCAGAGTTCCCCCTGCCCCCCTCCTCCTCCAACAGCATCCACTTGCAGAGTTCCCCCGGACCCCTTCCTCCTCCCCCTCCAACAGTATCCACTTCCAGAGTTACCCCTGGCCCCTCCCACTCCCCATCCAACATTATTTACTTGCAGAGTTGCCCCTGGCCCCTCCCCCTCCAACAGTATCACTTGCAGAGTTTCCCCTTCCCCTCCTCCTCCCCCTCCAACAGTATCCACTTCCAGAGATCCCCCTTCCCCTCCCCCCCAACCTCCAACAGTATCCACTTGCAGAGTTCCCCCTGGCCCCTCCTATTCCAACAGAATCACTTGCAGAGTTCCCCTTCCCCTCCCCCCCACCTCCAACAGTATCCACTTGCAGAGTTCTTCCCTGCCCCCTTCATCCTCCCTATCCAACAGTATCTACTTGCAGAGTTCCCCCTTCCCCTCCTCCAGCCCCTCCAACAGTATCCACTTGCAGAGTTCCCCCTGCCCCCTTCCTCCTCCCCCTCCAACAGTATCCACTTGCAGAGTTCCCCCTGCCCCCTTCCTCCTCCCCCTCCAACAGTATCCACTTGCAGAGTTCCCCCTGCCCTCCCCCTACTCCCCCTCCAACAGTATCCACATGCAGATTTCCCCCTGCCCCCCTCTTCCCCCTCCAACAGTATCCACTTGCAGAGTTCCCCCTACCCCGCTCCTCCTGCCCCTCCAACAGTAACCATTTGCAGAGTTCCCCCTGCCCCCTTCCCTTTACATCCCCCTCCAACAGTATCCACTTGCAGAGTTCCCCCTACCCCGCTCCTCCTGCCCCTCCAACAGTAACCACTTGCAGAGTTCCCCCTGCCCCCCTTCCCTCTACATCCCCCTCCAACAGTATCCATTTGCAGAGTTCCCCCCTCCCCTCTCCTCCTCCCCCTCCACCCCTCCTCCTGCCCCTCCAACAGTTTCCACTTGCAGATTTCCCCCTCTCCACCTCCTCCTCCACCTCCCCCTCCAACAGTATCCACTTGCAGATTTCCCCCTCCCCCCCTCCTCCTCCTCCTCCCCCTCCAACAGTATCCACTTGCAGAGTTCCCCCTGCCCCCTCCTCCTCCCCCTCCAACAGTATCCACTTGCAGAGTTCCCCCTGCCCCCCTCCTCATCCCCCTCCAACATTGTCCAATTGCAGAATTCCCCTTGCCCCCTCCTCATCCCACTCCAAAAATATACACTTGCAGAGTTACCCCTGCCCCCCTCCACCTCCCCCTCCAACAGTATCCACTTGCAGAGTTCTCCCTCCCCCTCCGCCTCCCAGTTCCACTCCCCCTCCCCCTCCAACAGTATCCACTTGCAGAGTTCCCCCTGACCCCCTCCTCCTCCCCCTCCAACAGTATCGACTTGCAGAGTTCCCCCTTCACCTTCCCCTCCCCTCACCCTAACCCTCCCGCTCCCCTTCCCCCTCCAACAGTATCCAATTGCAGAATTCCCCCTTCCCCTCACCCTCCCCTTCCAACAGTATCCACTTGCAGAGTTCCCCCTGACCCCCTGCTCCTCCCCCTCCAACAGGATACACTTGCAGAGTTCCCCATGCCCCCACCACCCCCCTCCAACAGTATCCACTTGCAGAGTTCACCCAGCCCCCCTCCCCCTCCCACTCCAACAGTATCCACTTGCAGAGTTCCCCCTGCCCCCCTCCTACTCCCCCTCCAACAGCATCCACTTGCAGAGTTCCCTCTCACCCCCTCCCATCCCCCCTCCAACAGTATCCACTTGCAGAGTTCCCCCTGCCCCCTTCCTCCTCCCCCTCCAACAGTATCCACTTGCAGAGCTCCCCCTGCCCTCCTCCTACTCCCCCTCCAACAGTATCCACATGCAGAGTTCCCCCTGCCCCCCTCTTACCCCTCCAACAGTATCCACTTGCAGAGTTCCCCCTACCCCGCTCCTCCTGCCCCTCCAACAGTAACCACTTGCAGAGTTCCCCCTGCCCGCCTCCCCTCTACATCCCCATCCAACAGTATCCACTTGCAGAGTTCCCCCTGCCCCCCCTCCTCCTCCCCCTCCAACAGCATCCACTTGCAGAGTTCCCTCTCACCCCCTCCCATCCCCCCTCCAACAGTATCCACTTGCAGAGTTCCCCCTGCCCCCTTCCTCCTCCCCCTCCAACAGTATCCACTTGCAGAGCTCCCCCTGCCCTCCTCCAACTCCCCCTCCAACAGTATCCACATGCAGAGTTCCCCCTGCCCCCCGCTTCCCCTTCCAACAGTATCCACTTGCAGAGTTCCCCCTACCCAGCTCCTCCTGCCCCTCCAACAGTAACCACTTGCAGAGTTCCCCCTGCCCCCCTCCCCTCTACATCCCCCTCCAACAGTATCCACTTGCAGAGTACCCCCTCCCCCCTCCTCCTGCCCCTCCAACAGTTTCCACTTGCAGATTTCCCCCTCTCCCCCTCCTCCTCCGCCTCCCCCTCCAACAGTATCTACTTGCAGATTTCCCCCTCCCCCCCTCCCCCTCCTCCCCCTCCAACAGTATCCACTTGCAGAGTTCCCCGTGCCCCCCTCCTCCCCCCCTCCCTCCAACAGTTTCCACTTGCAGAGTTCCCCCATCCCCTCCCCCTACCCCTCCAACAGTATCCACTTGCAGATTTGCCCCTGCTCCCCTCCCCCTCTCCCTCCAACAGTATCCACTTGCAGAGTTCACCCAGCCCCCCTCCCCCTCCAACAGTATCCACTTGCAGAGTTCCGCCTGCCACGCCCCGTCACCCTCCCCCTACTTCTCCAACATTATCCAATTGCAGATTTGCCCCTGCCCCCCTCCCACTCCCCCTCCAACAGTATCCACTTGCAGAGTTCACCCAGCCCCCCTCCCCCTCCTCCTCCAACAGTATCCACTTGCAGAGCTCCCCCTTCCCCTCCCCCTACCCCATCAAAAATATACACTTGCAGAGTTACCCCTGCCCCCCTCCACCTCCCCCTCCAACAGTATCCACTTGCAGAGTTCTCCCTCCCCCTCCGCCTCCCAGTTCCACTCCCCCTCCCCCTCCAACAGTATCCACTTGCAGAGTTCCCCCTGACCCCCTCCTCCTCCCCCTCCAACAGTATCGACTTGCAGAGTTCCCCCTTCACCTTCCCCTCCCCTCACCCTAACCCTCCCGCTCCCCTTCCCCCTCCAACAGTATCCAATTGCAGAATTCCCCCTTCCCCTCACCCTCCCCTTCCAACAGTATCCACTTGCAGAGTTCCCCCTGACCCCCTGCTCCTCCCCCTCCAACAGGATACACTTGCAGAGTTCCCCATGCCCCCACCACCCCCCTCCAACAGTATCCACTTGCAGAGTTCACCCAGCCCCCCTCCCCCTCCCACTCCAACAGTATCCACTTGCAGAGTTCCCCCTGCCCCCCTCCTACTCCCCCTCCAACAGCATCCACTTGCAGAGTTCCCTCTCACCCCCTCCCATCCCCCCTCCAACAGTATCCACTTGCAGAGTTCCCCCTGCCCCCTTCCTCCTCCCCCTCCAACAGTATCCACTTGCAGAGCTCCCCCTGCCCTCCTCCTACTCCCCCTCCAACAGTATCCACATGCAGAGTTCCCCCTGCCCCCCTCTTACCCCTCCAACAGTATCCACTTGCAGAGTTCCCCCTACCCCGCTCCTCCTGCCCCTCCAACAGTAACCACTTGCAGAGTTCCCCCTGCCCGCCTCCCCTCTACATCCCCATCCAACAGTATCCACTTGCAGAGTTCCCCCTGCCCCCCCTCCTCCTCCCCCTCCAACAGCATCCACTTGCAGAGTTCCCTCTCACCCCCTCCCATCCCCCCTCCAACAGTATCCACTTGCAGAGTTCCCCCTGCCCCCTTCCTCCTCCCCCTCCAACAGTATCCACTTGCAGAGCTCCCCCTGCCCTCCTCCAACTCCCCCTCCAACAGTATCCACATGCAGAGTTCCCCCTGCCCCCCGCTTCCCCTTCCAACAGTATCCACTTGCAGAGTTCCCCCTACCCAGCTCCTCCTGCCCCTCCAACAGTAACCACTTGCAGAGTTCCCCCTGCCCCCCTCCCCTCTACATCCCCCTCCAACAGTATCCACTTGCAGAGTACCCCCTCCCCCCTCCTCCTGCCCCTCCAACAGTTTCCACTTGCAGATTTCCCCCTCTCCCCCTCCTCCTCCGCCTCCCCCTCCAACAGTATCTACTTGCAGATTTCCCCCTCCCCCCCTCCCCCTCCTCCCCCTCCAACAGTATCCACTTGCAGAGTTCCCCGTGCCCCCCTCCTCCCCCCCTCCCTCCAACAGTTTCCACTTGCAGAGTTCCCCCATCCCCTCCCCCTACCCCTCCAACAGTATCCACTTGCAGATTTGCCCCTGCTCCCCTCCCCCTCTCCCTCCAACAGTATCCACTTGCAGAGTTCACCCAGCCCCCCTCCCCCTCCAACAGTATCCACTTGCAGAGTTCCGCCTGCCACGCCCCGTCACCCTCCCCCTACTTCTCCAACATTATCCAATTGCAGATTTGCCCCTGCCCCCCTCCCACTCCCCCTCCAACAGTATCCACTTGCAGAGTTCACCCAGCCCCCCTCCCCCTCCTCCTCCAACAGTATCCACTTGCAGAGCTCCCCCTTCCCCTCCCCCTTCCCCATCAAAAATATCCGCTTGCAGATTTGCCCCTGCCCCCCTCCCCCTCCTCCTCCAACAGTATCCACTTGCAGAGTTCCCCCCGCCTCCCTCATCCTCCCCCTCCAACAGTATCCACTTGCAGAGTTCCCCCCGCCTCCCTCATCCTCCCCCTCCAACAGTATCCACTTGCAGAGTTCCCCCTGCCCCTCCCCGTCACCCTCCCCCTCCAACAGTATCCACTTGCAGAGTTCCCCCGGCCCCTCCCATCCAACAGAATCACTTGCAGAGTTCCCCCTTCCCCTCCTCCTCCCCCTCCAACAGTATCCACTTGCAGAGTGCCCCCTTCCCCACCCCCCCACCTCCAACAGTATCAACTTGCAGAGTTCCCCCTGCCCCTCTCAAGCTCCCCATCCAACAGTTTCTACTTGCAGAGTTCCCTCTCACCCCCTCCTACCCCCCCTCCAACAGTATCCACTTGCAGAGTTCCCCCTGCCCCCTTCCTCCTCCCCCTCCAACAGTATCCACTTGCAGAGTTCCCCCTGCCCCCCTCCTACTCCCCCTCCAACAGTATCCACATGCACAGTTCCCCCTGCCCCCCTCCTCCCCCTCCAACAGTATCCACTTGCAGAGTTCCCCCTACCCCGCTCCTCCTGCCCCTCCAACAGTAACCACTTGCAGAGTTTCTCCTGCCCCCCTCCCCTCTACATCCCCCTCCAACAGTATCCACTTGCAGAGTTCCCCCTCCCCCCTCCTCCTCCCCCTCCACCTCCAACAGTATCCACTTGCAGAGTTCCCCCTACCCCGCTCCTCCTGCCCCTCCAACAGTAACCACTTGCAGAGTTCCCCCTGCCCGCCTCCCCTCTACATCCCCATCCAACAGTATCCACTTGCAGAGTTCCCCCTGCCCCCCCCCTCCTCCTCCCCCTCCAACAGCATCCACTTGCAGAGTTCCCTCTCACCCCCTCCCATCCCCCCTCCAACAGTATCCACTTGCAGAGTTCCCCCTGCCCCCTTCCTCCTCCCCCTCCAACAGTATCCACTTGCAGAGCTCCCCCTGCCCTCCTCCTACTCCCCCTCCAACAGTATCCACATGCAGAGTTCCCCCTGCCCCCCTCCCCTCTACATCCCCCTCCAACAGTATCCACTTGCAGAGTACCCCCTCCCCCCTCCTCCTGCCCCTCCAACAGTTTCCACTTGCAGATTTCCCCCTCTCCCCCTCCTCCTCCGCCTCCCCCTCCAACAGTATCCACTTGCAGATTTCCCCCTCCCCCTCCTCCCCCTCCAACAGTATCCACTTGCAGAGTTCCCCGTGCCCCCTCCTCCCCCCCTCCCTCCAACAGTTTCCACTTGCAGAGTTCCCCCATCCCCTCCCCCTACCCCTCCAACAGTATCCACTTGCAGATTTGCCCCTGCTCCCCTCCCCCTCTCCCTCCAACAGTATCCACTTGCAGAGTTCACCCAGCCCCCCTCCCCCTCCAACAGTATCCACTTGCAGAGTTCCGCCTGCCACGCCCCGTCACCCTCCCCCTACTTCTCCAACATTATCCAATTGCAGATTTGCCCCTGCCCCCCTCCCACTCCCCCTCCAACAGTATCCACTTGCAGAGTTCACCCAGCCCCCCTCCCCATCCTCCTCCAACAGTATCCACTTGCAGAGCTCCCCCTTCCCCTCCCCCTTCCCCATCAAAAATATCCGCTTGCAGATTTGCCCCTGCCCCCCTCCCCCTCCTCCTCCAACAGTATCCACTTGCAGAGTTCCCCCCGCCTCCCTCATCCTCCCCCTCCAACAGTATCCACTTGCAGAGTTCCCCCCGCCTCCCTCATCCTCCCCCTCCAACAGTATCCACTTGCAGAGTTCCCCCTGCCCCTCCCCGTCACCCTCCCCCTACCTCTCCAACATTATCCACTTGCAGAGTTCCCCCTGCCCCCCTCATCCTCCCCCTCCAACAGTATCCACTTGCAGAGTTCCCCCGGCCCCTCCCATCCAACAGAATCACTTGCAGAGTTCCCCCTTCCCCTCCTCCTCCCCCTCCAACAGTATCCACTTGCAGAGTGCCCCCTTCCCCACCCCCCCACCTCCAACAGTATCAACTTGCAGAGTTCCCCCTGCCCCCCTCAAGCTCCCCATCCAACAGTTTCTACTTGCAGAGTTCCCTCTCACCCCCTCCTACCCCCCCTCCAACAGTATCCACTTGCAGAGTTCCCCCTGCCCCCTTCCTCCCCCTCCAACAGTATCCACTTGCAGAGTTCCCCCTACCCCGCTCCTCCTGCCCCTCCAACAGTAACCACTTGCAGAGTTTCTCCTGCCCCCCTCCCCTCTCTCATCCCCCTCCAACAGTATCCACTTGCAGAGTTCCCCCTGCCCCCCTCCTACTCCCCCTCCAACAGTATCCACATGCACAGTTCCCCCTGCCCCCCCCCTCCCCCTCCAACAGTATCCACTTGCAGAGTTCCCCCTCCCCCCTCCTCCTCCCCCTCCACCTCCAACAGTATCCACTTGCAGATTTCCCCCTCCCCCTTCCTCCTCCTCCTCCCCCTCCAACAGTATCCACTTGCAGAGTTCCCCCTGCCCGCCTCCTCCTGCCCCTCCAACAGTAACCACTTGCAGAGTTTCTCCTGCCCCCCTCCCCTCTCTCATCCCCCTCCAACAGTATCCACTTGCAGAGTTCCCCCTGCCCCCCTCCTACTCCCCCTCCAACAGTATCCACATGCACAGTTCCCCCTGCCCCCCTCCTCCCCCTCCAACAGTATCCACTTGCAGAGTTCCCCCTCCCCCCTCCTCCTCCCCCTCCACCTCCAACAGTATCCACTTGCAGATTTCCCCCTCCCCCTTCCTCCTCCTCCTCCCCCTCCAACAGTATCCACTTGCAGAGTTCCCCCTGCCCGCCTCCTCCTCCCCCTCCAACAGTATCCACTTGCAGAGTTCCCCCTGCCCACCTCCTCATCCCCCTCCAAAAATATCCACTTGCAGAGTTCCCCCTTCACCTTCCCCTCCCCACACCCTAACCCTCACCCTCCCCTTCCCCCTCCAACAGTATCCAATTGCAGAATTCCCATGCCCCTCACCCTCCCCCTCCAACAGTATCCACTGGCAGAGTTCCCCCTGACCCCCTGCACCTCCCCCTCCAACAGGATACACTTGCAGAGTTCCCCCTGCCCCCCACCACCCCCACCCCCCGCACAGTATCCACTTGCAGAGTTCCCCCTCCCCCCTCCCTCCAACAGTATCCACTTGCAGAGTTCTCCCTGCCCCACTCCCCCTCCCCCTCCAACAGCATCCACTTGCAGAGCTCCCCCTCCCCCATCCCCTCGCCCTCCCACAGTATCCACTTGCAGAGTTCCCCCTTCCCCTCCCCCTACCCCTCCAACAGTATCCACTTGCAGAGTTCCCCCTGCTCCCCTCCTCCTCCCCCTCCAGCAGCATCCACTTGCAGAGTTCCCCCTGACCTCCTCCTCCTCCCCATCCAACAGTATCCACTTCCAGAGTTCCCCCTGCCCCCTCCCACTCCCCATCCAACATTATTTACTTGCAGAGTTGCCCCTGGCCCCTCCCCCTCCAACAGTATCACTTGCAGAGTTCCCCCTGCTCCCCTCCTCCTCCCCCTCCAACAGTATCACTTGCAGAGTTCCTCCTTCCCCTCCTCCTCCCCCTCCAACAGTATCCACTTCCAGAGTTCCCCCTGCCCCCTCCCACTCCCCATCCAACATTATTTACTTGCAGAGTTGCCCCTGGCCCCTCCCCCTCCAACAGTATCACTTGCAGAGTTCCCCCTTCCCCTCCTCCTCCCCCTCCAACAGTATCCACTTGCAGAGTTCCCCCTTCCCCTCCCGCCCAACCTCCAACAGTATCCACTTGCAGAGTTCCCACTGCCCCCCTCCCCCTCCCCCTCCAACAGTATCCACTTGCAGAGTTCCCCCTCCCCCACCACCTCGCCCTCCAACAGTATCCACTTGCAGAGTTCCCACTGCCCCCCTCCCCCTCCAACAGGATACACTTGCAGAGTTCCCCCTGCCCCCCACCCCGCCCCCCCCAACAGTATCCACTTGCAGAGTTCCCCCTCCCCCCCTCCCTCCAACAGTATCCACTTGCAGAGCTCCCCCTGCCCCCCTCCCCCTCCAACAGTATCCACTTGCAGAGTTCCCCCTCCCCCACCCCCACCCCCACCCCCTCGCCCTCCCACAGTTTCCACTTGCAGAGTTCCCCCTTCCCCTCCCCCTACCCCTCCAACAGTATCCATTTGCAGAGTACCACCTGCTCCCCTCCCCCTCCCCCTCCAACGGTATCCACTTGCAGAGTTCTCCCTGCTCCCCTCCTCCTCCCCCTCCAACAGCATCCACTTGCAGAGTTCCCCCTGACCCCCTCCTCCTCCCCCTCCAACAGTATCCACTTCCAGAGTTCCCCCTGCCCCCTCCCACTCCCCATCCAACATTATTTACTTGCAGAGTTGCCCCTGGCCCCTCCCCCTCCAACAGTATCACTTGCAGAGTTCCCCCTTCCCCTCCTCCTCCCCCTCCAACAGTATCCACTTGCAGAGTTCCCCCTTCCCCTCCCGCCCAACCTCCAACAGTATCCACTTGCAGAGTTCCCCTTCCCCCCTCTCCCTCCAACAGTATCCACTTGCAGAGTTCCCCCTGCGCTCCTCCCCCTCCCCCAGTATCCACTTGCAGAGTTCCCCCTCCCCCACCCCCTCGCCCTCCAACAGTATCCACTTGCAGAGTTCCCCCTGCCCCACTCATCCTCCCCATCCAACAGTATCTACTTGCAGAGTTCCCTCTCACCCCCTCCTACCCCCCCTCCAACAGTATCCACTTGCAGAGTTCCCCCTGCCCCCTTCCTCCTCCCCCTCCAACAGTATCCACTTGCAGAGTTCCCCCTGCCCCCCTCCTACTCCCCCTCCACCTCCAACAGTGTCCACTTGCAGAGTTCCCCCTACCACCTCCTCAACCCACTCCAAAAATATCCACTTGCAGAGTTCCCCCTTCACCTTCCCCTCCCCACACCCAAACCCTCCCCCTCCCCCTCCAACAGTATCCAATTGCAGAATTCCCCCTCCCCTCTCCATCCCCCTCCACCTCCAACAGTATCCACTTGCAGATTTCCCCCTCCCCCCCTCCTCCTCCTCCCCCTCCAACAGTATCCAATTGCAGAATTCCCCCTCCCCTCTCCATCCCCCTCCAACAGTATCCACTTGCAGAGTTCCCCCTCCCCCCTCCTCCTCCCCCTCCACCTCCAACAGTATCCACTTGCAGATTTCCCCCTCTCCCCCTCTCCCCCTCCTCCTCCGCCTCCCCCTCCAACAGTATCCACTTGCAGATTTCCCCCTCCTCCCCTTCCCCTCCTCCCCCTCCAACAGTATCCACTTGCAGAGTACCCCCTCCCCCCTCCTCCTGCCCCTCCAACAGTTTCCACTTGCAGATTTCCCCCTCTCCCCCTCCTCCTCCGCCTCCCCCTCCACAGTATCCACTTGCAGATTTCCCCCTCCCCCTCCACCCCCTCCAACAGTATCCACTTGCAGAGTTCCCCGTGCCCCCCTCCTCCCCCACTCCCTCCAACAGTTTCCACTTGCAGAGTTCCCCCTGCCCCGCTCCCCCTCGCCTTCCAACAGTATCCACTTGCAGAGTTCCCCCTTCCCCTCCCCCTCCCCCTCCAACAGTATCAACTTGCAGATTTGCCCCTGCTCCCCTCCCCCTCTCCCTCCAACAGTATCCACTTGCAGAGTTCACCCAGCCCCCCTCCCCCTCCAACAGTATCCACTTGCAGAGTTCCGCCTGCCACTCCCCGTCACCCTCCCCCTACTTCTCCAACATTATCCAATTGCAGATTTGCCCCTGCCCCCCTCCCACTCCCCCTCCAACAGTATCCACTTGCAGAGTTCACCCAGCCCCCCTCCCCCTCCTCCTCCAACAGTATCCACTTGCAGAGTTCCCCCCGCCTCCCTCATCCTCCCCCTCCAACAGTATCCACTTGCAGAGTTCCCCCCGCCTCCCTCATCCTCCCCCTCCAACAGTATCCACTTGCAGAGTTCCCCCTGCCCCTCCCCGTCACCCTCCCCCTACCTCTCCAACATTATCCACTTGCAGAGTTCCCCCTGCCCCCCTCATCCTCCCCCTCCAACAGTATCCACTTGCAGAGTTCCCCCGGCCCCTCCCATCCAACAGAATCACTTGAGGAGTTCCCCCTTCCCCTCCTCCTCCCCCTCCAACAGTATCCACTTGCAGAGTGCCCCCTTCCCCACCCCCCCACCTCCAACAGTATCAACTTGCAGAGTTCCCCCTGCCCCCCTCAACCTCCCCATCCAACAGTTTCTACTTGCAGAGTTCCCTCTCACCCCCTCCTACCCCCCCTCCAACAGTATCCACTTGCAGAGTTCCCCCTGCCCCCCTCCTACTCCCCCTCCAACAGTATCCACATGCACAGTTCCCCCTGCCCCCCTCCTCCCCCTCCAACAGTATCCACTTGCAGAGATCCCCCTATCCCGCTCCTCCTGCCCCTCCAACAGTAACCACTTGCAGAGTTTCTCCTGCCCCCCTCCCCTCGACATCCCCCTCCAACAGTATCCACTTGCAGAGTTCCCCTTCCCCCCTCCTCCTCCCCCTCCACCTCCAACAGTATCCAATTGCAGATTTCCCCCTCCCCCCTCCTCCTCCTCCTCCCCCTCCAACAGTATCCACTTGCAGAGTTCCCCCTGCCCCCCTCCTCCTCCCCCTCCAACAGTATCCACTTGCAGAGTTCCCCCTGCCCACCTCCTCATCCCCCTCCAAAAATATCCACTTGCAGAGTTCCCCCTTCACCTTCCCCTCCCCACACCCTAACCCTCCCCCTCCCCTTCCCCCTCCAACAGTATCCAATTGCAGAATTCCCATGCCCCTCACCCTCCCCCTCCAACAGTATCCACTTGCAGAGTTCCCCCTGCCCGCCTCCCCTCTACATCCCCATCCAACAGTATCCACTTGCAGAGTTCCCCCTGCCCCCCCCCCCCTCCTCCTCCCCCTCCAACAGCATCCACTTGCAGAGTTCCCTCTCACCCCCTCCCATCCCCCCTCCAACAGTATCCACTTGCAGAGTTCCCCCTGCCCCCTTCCTCCTCCCCCTCCAACAGTATCCACTTGCAGAGCTCCCCCTGCCCTCCTCCTACTCCCCCTCCAACAGTATCCACATGCAGAGTTCCCCCTGCCCCCCTCTTCCCCTTCCAACAGTATCCACTTGCAGAGTTCCCCCTACCCAGCTCCTCCTGCCCCTCCAACAGTAACCACTTGCAGATTTCCCCCTCTCCCCCTCCTCCTCCGCCTCCCCCTCCAACAGTATCCACTTGCAGATTTCCCCCTCCCCCCTCCCCCTCCTCCCCCTCCAACAGTATCCACTTGCAGAGTTCCCCGTGCCCCCTCCTCCCCCCCTCCCTCCAACAGTTTCCACTTGCAGAGTTCCCCCATCCCCTCCCCCTACCCCTCCAACAGTATCCACTTGCAGATTTGCCCCTGCTCCCCTCCCCCTCTCCCTCCAACAGTATCCACTTGCAGAGTTCACCCAGCCCCCCTCCCCCTCCAACAGTATCCACTTGCAGAGTTCCGCCTGCCACGCCCCGTCACCCTCCCCCTACTTCTCCAACATTATCCAATTGCAGATTTGCCCCTGCCCCCCTCCCACTCCCCCTCCAACAGTATCCACTTGCAGAGTTCACCCAGCCCCCCTCCCCATCCTCCTCCAACAGTATCCACTTGCAGAGCTCCCCCTTCCCCTCCCCTTCCCCATCAAAAATATCCGCTTGCAGATTTGCCCCTGCCCCCCTCCCCCTCCTCCTCCAACAGTATCCACTTGCAGAGTTCCCCCCGCCTCCCTCATCCTCCCCCTCCAACAGTATCCACTTGCAGAGTTCCCCCCGCCTCCCTCATCCTCCCCCTCCAACAGTATCCACTTGCAGAGTTCCCCCTGCCCCTCCCCGTCACCCTCCCCCTACCTCTCCAACATTATCCACTTGCAGAGATCCCCCTGCCCCCCTCATCCTCCCCCTCCAACAGTATCCACTTGCAGAGTTCCCCCGGCCCCTCCCATCCAACAGAATCACTTGCAGAGTTCCCCCTTCCCCTCCTCCTCCCCCTCCAACAGTATCCACTTGCAGAGTGCCCCCTTCCCCACCCCCCCACCTCCAACAGTATCAACTTGCAGAGTTCCCCCTGCCCCCCTCAAGCTCCCCATCCAACAGTTTCTACTTGCAGAGTTCCCTCTCACCCCCTCCTACCCCCCCTCCAACAGTATCCACTTGCAGAGTTCCCCCTGCCCCCTTCCTCCCCCTCCAACAGTATCCACTTGCAGAGTTCCCCCTACCCCGCTCCTCCTGCCCCTCCAACAGTAACCACTTGCAGAGTTTCTCCTGCCCCCCTCCCCTCTCTCATCCCCCTCCAACAGTATCCACTTGCAGAGTTCCCCCTGCCCCCCTCCTACTCCCCCTCCAACAGTATCCACATGCACAGTTCCCCCTGCCCCCCACCTCCCCCTCCAACAGTATCCACTTGCAGAGTTCCCCCTCCCCCCTCCTCCTCCCCCTCCACCTCCAACAGTATCCACTTGCAGATTTCCCCCTCCCCCTTCCTCCTCCTCCTCCCCCTCCAACAGTATCCACTTGCAGAGTTCCCCCTGCCCGCCTCCTCCTGCCCCTCCAACAGTAACCACTTGCAGAGTTTCTCCTGCCCCCCTCCCCTCTCTCATCCCCCTCCAACAGTATCCACTTGCAGAGTTCCCCCTGCCCCCCTCCTACTCCCCCTCCAACAGTATCCACATGCACAGTTCCCCCTGCCCCCCTCCTCCCCCTCCAACAGTATCCACTTGCAGAGTTCCCCCTCCCCCCTCCTCCTCCCCCTCCACCTCCAACAGTATCCACTTGCAGATTTCCCCCTCCCCCTTCCTCCTCCTCCTCCCCCTCCAACAGTATCCACTTGCAGAGTTCCCCCTGCCCGCCTCCTCCTCCCCCTCCAACAGTATCCACTTGCAGAGTTCCCCCTGCCCACCTCCTCATCCCCCTCCAAAAATATCCACTTGCAGAGTTCCCCCTTCACCTTCCCCTCCCCACACCCTAACCCTCACCCTCCCCTTCCCCCTCCAACAGTATCCAATTGCAGAATTCCCATGCCCCTCACCCTCCCCCTCCAACAGTATCCACTGGCAGAGTTCCCCCTGACCCCCTGCACCTCCCCCTCCAACAGGATACACTTGCAGAGTTCCCCCTGCCCCCCACCACCCCCACCCCCCGCACAGTATCCACTTGCAGAGTTCCCCCTCCCCCCCTCCCTCCAACAGTATCCACTTGCAGAGTTCTCCCTGCCCCACTCCCCCTCCCCCTCCAACAGCATCCACTTGCAGAGCTCCCCCTCCCCCATCCCCTCGCCCTCCCACAGTATCCACTTGCAGAGTTCCCCCTTCCCCTCCCCCTACCCCTCCAACAGTATCCACTTGCAGAGTTCCCCCTGCTCCCCTCCTCCTCCCCCTCCAGCAGCATCCACTTGCAGAGTTCCCCCTGACCTCCTCCTCCTCCCCATCCAACAGTATCCACTTCCAGAGTTCCCCCTGCCCCCTCCCACTCCCCATCCAACATTATTTACTTGCAGAGTTGCCCCTGGCCCCTCCCCCTCCAACAGTATCACTTGCAGAGTTCCCCCTGCTCCCCTCCTCCTCCCCCTCCAACAGTATCACTTGCAGAGTTCCTCCTTCCCCTCCTCCTCCCCCTCCAACAGTATCCACTTCCAGAGTTCCTCCTGCCCCCTCCCACTCCCCATCCAACATTATTTACTTGCAGAGTTGCCCCTGGCCCCTCCCCCTCCAACAGTATCACTTGCAGAGTTCCCCCTTCCCCTCCTCCTCCCCCTCCAACAGTATCCACTTGCAGAGTTCCCCCTTCCCCTCCCGCCCAACCTCCAACAGTATCCACTTGCAGAGTTCCCCCTCCCCCACCACCTCGCCCTCCAACAGTATCCACTTGCAGAGTTCCCACTGCCCCCCTCCCCCTCCAACAGGATACACTTGCAGAGTTCCCCCTGCCCCCCACCCCGCCCCCCCCAACAGTATCCACTTGCAGAGTTCCCCCTCCCCCCCTCCCTCCAACAGTATCCACTTGCAGAGCTCCCCCTGCCCCCCTCCCCCTCCAACAGTATCCACTTGCAGAGTTCCCCCTCCCCCACCCCCACCCCCACCCCCTCGCCCTCCCACAGTTTCCACTTGCAGAGTTCCCCCTTCCCCTCCCCCTACCCCTCCAACAGTATCCACTTGCAGAGTACCACCTGCTCCCCTCCCCCTCCCCCTCCAACGGTATCCACTTGCAGAGTTCTCCCTGCTCCCCTCCTCCTCCCCCTCCAACAGCATCCACTTGCAGAGTTCCCCCTGACCCCCTCCTCCTCCCCCTCCAACAGTATCCACTTCCAGAGTTCCCCCTGCCCCCTCCCACTCCCCATCCAACATTATTTACTTGCAGAGTTGCCCCTGGCCCCTCCCCCTCCAACAGTATCACTTGCAGAGTTCCCCCTTCCCCTCCTCCTCCCCCTCCAACAGTATCCACTTGCAGAGTTCCCCCTTCCCCTCCCGCCCAACCTCCAACAGTATCCACTTGCAGAGTTCCCCTTCCCCCCTCTCCCTCCAACAGTATCCACTTGCAGAGTTCCCCCTGCGCTCCTCCCCCTCCCCCAGTATCCACTTGCAGAGTTCCCCCTCCCCCACCCCCTCGCCCTCCAACAGTATCCACTTGCAGAGTTCCCCCTGCCCCCCTCATCCTCCCCATCCAACAGTATCTACTTGCAGAGTTCCCTCTCACCCCCTCCTACCCCCCCTCCAACAGTATCCACTTGCAGAGTTCCCCCTGCCCCCTTCCTCCTCCCCCTCCAACAGTATCCACTTACAGAGTTCCCCCTGCCCCCCTCCTACTCCCCCTCCACCTCCAACAGTGTCCACTTGCAGAGTTCCCCCTGCCACCTCCTCAACCCACTCCAAAAATATCCACTTGCAGAGTTCCCCCTTCACCTTCCCCTCCCCACACCCAAACCCTCCCCCTCCCCCTCCAACAGTATCCAATTGCAGAATTCCCCCTCCCCTCTCCATCCCCCTCCACCTCCAACAGTATCCACTTGCAGATTTCCCCCTCCCCCCCTCCTCCTCCTCCCCCTCCAACAGTATCCAATTGCAGAATTCCCCCTCCCCTCTCCATCCCCCTCCAACAGTATCCACTTGCAGAGTTCCCCCTCCCCCCTCCTCCTCCCCCTCCACCTCCAACAGTATCCACTTGCAGATTTCCCCCTCTCCCCCTCTCCCCCTCCTCCTCCGCCTCCCCCTCCAACAGTATCCACTTGCAGATTTCCCCCTCCCCCCCTTCCCCTCCTCCCCCTCCAACAGTATCCACTTGCAGAGTACCCCCTCCCCCCTCCTCCTGCCCCTCCAACAGTTTCCACTTGCAGATTTCCCCCTCTCCCCCTCCTCCTCCACCTCCCCCTCCAACAGTATCCACTTGCAGATTTCCCCCTCCCCCTCCACCCCCTCCAACAGTATCCACTTGCAGAGTTCCCCGTGCCCCCCTCCTCCCCCACTCCCTCCAACAGTTTCCACTTGCAGAGTTCCCCCTGCCCCGCTCCCCCTCGCCTTCCAACAGTATCCACTTGCAGAGTTCCCCCTTCCCCTCCCCCTCCCCCTCCCCCTCCAACAGTATCAACTTGCAGATTTGCCCCTGCTCCCCTCCCCCTCTCCCTCCAACAGTATCCACTTGCAGAGTTCACCCAGCCCCCCTCCCCCTCCAACAGTATCCACTTGCAGAGTTCCGCCTGCCACTCCCCGTCACCCTCCCCCTACTTCTCCAACATTATCCAATTGCAGATTTGCCCCTGCCCCCCTCCCACTCCCCCTCCAACAGTATCCACTTGCAGAGTTCACCCAGCCCCCCTCCCCCTCCTCCTCCAACAGTATCCACTTGCAGAGTTCCCCCCGCCTCCCTCATCCTCCCCCTCCAACAGTATCCACTTGCAGAGTTCCCCCCGCCTCCCTCATCCTCCCCCTCCAACAGTCTCCACTTGCAGAGTTCCCCCTGCCCCTCCCCGTCACCCTCCCCCTACCTCTCCAACATTATCCACTTGCAGAGTTCCCCCTGCCCCCCTCATCCTCCCCCTCCAACAGTATCCACTTGCAGAGTTCCCCCGGCCCCTCCCATCCAACAGAATCACTTGAAGAGTTCCCCCTTCCCCTCCTCCTCCCCCTCCAACAGTATCCACTTGCAGAGTGCCCCCTTCCCCACCCCCCCACCTCCAACAGTATCAACTTGCAGAGTTCCCCCTGCCCCCCTCAACCTCCCCATCCAACAGTTTCTACTTGCAGAGTTCCCTCTCACCCCCTCCTACCCCCCCTCCAACAGTATCCACTTGCAGAGTTCCCCCTGCCCCCCTCCTACTCCCCCTCCAACAGTATCCACATGCACAGTTCCCCCTGCCCCCCTCCTCCCCCTCCAACAGTATCCACTTGCAGAGATCCCCCTATCCCGCTCCTCCTGCCCCTCCAACAGTAACCACTTGCAGAGTTTCTCCTGCCCCCCTCCCCTCGACATCCCCCTCCAACAGTATCCACTTGCAGAGTTCCCCTTCCCCCCTCCTCCTCCCCCTCCACCTCCAACAGTATCCAATTGCAGATTTCCCCCTCCCCCCTCCTCCTCCTCCTCCCCCTCCAACAGTATCCACTTGCAGAGTTCCCCCTGCCCCCCTCCTCCTCCCCCTCCAACAGTATCCACTTGCAGAGTTCCCCCTGCCCACCTCCTCATCCCCCTCCAAAAATATCCACTTGCAGAGTTCCCCCTTCACCTTCCCCTCCCCACACCCTAACCCTCCCCCTCCCCTTCCCCCTCCAACAGTATCCAATTGCAGAATTCCCATGCCCCTCACCCTCCCCCTCCAACAGTATCCACTTGCAGAGTTCCCCCTGACCCCCTGCACCTCCCCCTCCAACAGGATACACTTGCAGAGTTCCCCCAGCCCCCCCGCCCCCTCGCACAGTATCCACTTGCAGAGTTCCCCCTCCCCCCCTCCCTCCAACAGTATCCACTTGCAGAGTTCTCCCTGCCCCACTCCCCCTCCCCCTCCAACAGCATTCACTTGCAGAGCTCCCCCTCCCCCACCCCCTAAACCTCCAACAGTATCCACTTCCAGAGTTCCCCCTGCCCCCTCCCACTCCCCATCCAACATTATTTACTTGCAGAGTTGCCCCTGGCCCCTCCCCCTCCAACAGTATCACTTGCAGAGTTCCCCCTTCCCCTCCTCCTCCCCCTCCAACTGTATCCACTTGCAGAGTTCCCCCTTCCCCTCCCGCCCAACCTCCAACAGTATCCACTTGCAGAGTTCCCCTTCCCCCCCCTCCCTCCAACAGTATCCACTTGCAGAGTTCCCCCCTCCCCCACCCCCTCGCCCTCCAACAGTATCCACTTGCAGAGTTCCCCCTGCCCCCCTCATCCTCCCCATCCAACAGTATCTACTTGCAGAGTTCCCTCTCACCCCCTCCTACCCCCCCTCCAACAGTATCCACTTGCAGAGATCCCCCTGCCCCCTTCCTCCTCCCCCTCCAACAGTATCCACTTGCAGAGTTCCCCCTGCCCCCCTCCTACTCCCCCTCCACCTCCAACAGTATCCACTTGCAGAGTTCCCCCTGCCACCTCCTCATCCCACTCCAAAAATATCCACTTGCAGAGTTCCCCCTTCACCTTCCCCTCCCCACACCCAAACCCTCCCCCTCCCCCTCCAACAGTATCCAATTGCAGAATTCCCCCTCCCCTCTCCATCCCCCTCCAACAGTATCCACTTGCAGATTTCCCCCTCCCCCCCTCCTCCTCCTCCTCCTCCTCCCCCTCCAACAGTATCCACTTGCAGAGTTCCCCCTGCCCCCCCTCCTCCTCCCCCTCCAACATTATCCACTTGCAGAGTTCCCCCTGCCCACCTCCTCATCCCCCTCCAACATTATCCACTTGCAGAGTTCCCCCTGCCCACCTCCTCATCCCCCTCCAAAAATATCCACTTGCAGAGTTCCCCCTTCACCTTCCCCACACCCTAACCCTCCCCCTCCCCTTCCCCCTCCAACAGTATCCAATTGCTGAATTCCCCCTCCCCTCACCCTACCCCTCCAACAGTATCCACTTGCAGAATTCCCCCTGCCCCCCTCCCCCTCCCCCTCCCCCTCCAACAGTATCCACTTGCAGAGTTCCCTCTCCCCCACCCCCCTCGCCCTCCCACAGTATCCACTTGCAGAGTTCCCCCTGCCAGCTCCTCATCCCACTCCAAAAACATCCACTTGCAGAGTTCCCCCTTCACCTTCCCCTCCCCACACCCTAACCCTCCCCCTCCCCTTCCCCCTTCAACAGTATCCAATTGCAGAATTCCCCCTCCGCTCACCCTCCCCCTCCAACAGTATCCACTTGCAGAGTTACCCCTGACCCCCTGAACCTCCCCCTCCAACAGGATACACTTGCAGAGATCCCCCTCCCCCCCTCCCTCCAACAGTATCCACTTGCAGAGTTCCCCCTGCCCCCCTCCCCCACCCCCTCCAACAGTATCTACTTGCAGAGTTCCCCCTCCCCCACCCCCTCCCCCTCCAACAGTATCCACATGCAGAGTACCACCTGCTCCCCACCCCCCCCCTCCAACAGTATCCACTTGCAGAGTTCCCCCTGCTCCCCCTCCTCCTCCCCTCCAACAGTATCCACTTCCAGAGTTCCCCCTGCCCCCTCCCACTCCCCATTCAACATTATTTACTTGAAGAGTTGCCCCTGGCCCCTCCCCCTCCAACAGTATCACTTGCAGAGTTCCCCCTTCCCCTCCTCCTCCCCCTCCAACAGTATCCACTTGCAGAGTTCCCCCTGCCCCCCTCCCACTCCCCCTCCAGCAGTATCCACTTGCAGAGTTCCCCCTCCCCCACCACCTCCCCATCCAACAGGATACACTTGCAGAGTTCCCCCTGCCCCCCACCACCACCCCCCCCCCACCAACAGTATCCACTTGCAGAGTTCCCCCTCCCCCCCTCCCTCCAACAGTATCCACTTGCAGAGTTCCCCCTGCCCCCCTCCCCCTCCGCCTCCAACAGTATCCACTTGCAGAGTTCCCCCTCCCCACCCCCACCCCCCTCGCCCTCCCACAGTATCCACTTGCAGAGTTCCCCCTTCCCCTCCCCCTACCCCTCCAACAGTATCCACTTGCAGAGTACTCCTTCCCCTCCCCCTACCCCTCCAACAGTATCCACTTGCAGAGTACCACCTGCTCCCCTCCCCCTCCAACACTATCCACTTGCAGAGTTCCCCCTGCTCCCCTCCTCCTCCCCCTCCAACAGTATCCACTTCCAGAGTTCCGCCTGCCCCCTCCCACTCCCCATCCAACATTATTTACTTGCAGAGTTGTCCCTGGCCCCTCCCCCTCCAACAGTATCACTTGCAGAGTTCCCCCTTCCCCTCCTCCTCCCCCTCCAACAGTATCCACTTGCAGAGTTCCCCCTTCCCCTCCCGCCCAACCTCCAACAGTATCCACTTGCAGAGTTCCCCTTCCCCCCCTCCCTCCAACTGTATCCACTTGCAGAGTTCCCCCTTCCCCTCCCGCCCAACCTCCAACAGTATCCACTTGCACAGTTCCCCTTCCCCCCATCCCTCCAACAGTATCCACTTGCAGAGTTCCCCCTGCCCCATCCCCCTCCCCCTCCAACAGTATCCACTTGCAGAGTTCCCCCTCCCCCACCCCCTCGCCCTCCAACAGTATCCACTTGCAGAGTTCCCCCTTCCCCTCCCCCTCCCCCTCCCCCTCCAACAGTATCAACTTGCAGAGTTCCCCCTCCCCCACCCCCTCGCCCTCCAACAGTATCCACTTGCAGAGTTCCCCCTGCCCCCCTCCCCCTCGCCCTCCAACAGTATCCACTTGCAGAGTTCCCCCTGCCCCCCTCCCCCTCCAACAGTATCCACTTGCAGAGTTCCCCCTCCCCCACCCCCTCCCCCTCCAACAGTATCCACTTGCAGAGTTCCCCCTCCCTCACCCCCTCGCCCTCCAACAGTATCCACTTGCAGAGTTCCCCCTTCCCCTCCCCCTACCCCTCCAACAGTATCCACTTGCAGATTTGCCCCTGCCCCCCTCCCCCTCCAACAGTATTCACTTGCAGAGTTCACCCAGCCCCCCTCCCTCTCCCCCTCCAACAGTATCCACTTGCAGAGTTCACCCAGCCCCCCTCCCCCTCCAACAGTATCCACTTGCAGAGTTCCCCCTGCCACACACCATCACCCTCCCCATACCTCTCCAACATTATCCAATTGCAGATTTGCCCCTGCCCCCCTCCCCCTCCTCCTCCAACAGTATCCACTTGCAGAGTTCCCCCTTCCCCTCCCCTTACCCCTCCAAAAATATCCGCTTGCAGATTTGCCCCTGCCCCCCTCCCCCTCCTCCTCCAACAGTATCCACTTGCAGAGTTCCCCCTGCCTCCCTCATCCTCCCCCTCCAACAGTATCCACTTGCAGAGTTCCCCCTTCCCCCACTCCTCCTCCTCCAACAGTATCCACTTGCAGAGATCCCCCTGCCCCCTTCCCCCTCCCCCTGCAACAGTATCCACTTGCAGAGTTCCCCCTTCCCCTCCCCCTCCCCCTCCAAAAATATCCGCTTGCAGATTTGCCCCTGCCCGCCTCCCCCTCCAACAGTATCCGCTTGCAGAGTTCCCCCTGCCCCCCTCCCCCTCCAACAGTATCCACTTGCAGAGTTCCCCCTGCCCCCCTCAGCGTCCCCCTCCGACAATATTCACCTTCAGAGTTCCCCCTTCCCCTCCCCCTCCCCCCTCCAACTGTATCCACTTGCAGAGTTCCCCCTCCCCCCGTCCTCCTCCCCCTCCAACAGCATCCACTTGCAGAGATCCCCCTGCCCCCCTCCTCCTCCCACTCCAACAGTATCCAATTGCAGAGTTACCCGTCCCCCCTCCTCCTCCCCCCCTCATCCTCCCCCTCCAACAGTGTCCACTTTCAGAGTTGCCCCTGCCCCCCTCACCCTCCAACAGTATCCACTTGCAGAGTTCGGCCTGCCCCCCTCTCCCTCCCCCTCCAACAGTATCCACTTGCAGAGTTCCCCCTGCCCCCTCCCCCCCTTCACCTCCCCCTCCCCCTCCAACAGTATCAACTTGCAGAGTTCCCCCTGCCCCTCCCTGTGACCCTCCCCCTACCTCTCCAACATTATCCACTTGCAGACATCCCCCTGACCCCCTCATCGTCCCCATCAAACAGTATTCACCTTCAGAGTTCCCCATTCCGCTCCCCCTCCCCCTCCAACGGTCTCCACTTGCAGAGTTCCCCCTGGCCCCCTCCTCCTCCCCTCCCTCCAAAGGTATTCACCTTCAGAGTTCCCCCTTCCCGTCCCCCTACCCCTCCAACAGTATCCACTTGCAGAGTTCCCCCTGCCCCTCGCCGTCACCCTCCCCCTACCTCTCCAACATTATCCACTTGCAGAGTTCCCCCTGCCCCCCTCATCGTCCCCCTCCAACAATATTCACCTTCAGAGTTCCCCCTTTCCCTCCCCCTCGCCCTCCAACAGTATCCACTTGCAGAGTTCCCCCTGCCCCCCTCCCCCTCCAACAGTATCCACTTGCAGAGTTCCCCCTCCCCCACCCCCTCCCCCTCCAACAGTATCCACTTGCAGAGTTCCCCCTCCCTCACCCCCTCGCCCTCCAACAGTATCCACTTGCAGAGTTCCCCCTTCCCCTCCCCCTACCCCTCCAACAGTATCCACTTGCAGATTTGCCCCTGCCCCCCTCCCCCTCCAACAGTATCCACTTGCAGAGTTCCCCCTGCCACACACCATCACCCTCCCCATACCTCTCCAACATTATCCAATTGCAGATTTGCCCCTGCCCCCCTCCCCCTCCTCCTCCAACAGTATCCACTTGCAGAGTTCCCCCTTCCCCTCCCCTTACCCCTCCAAAAATATCCGCTTGCAGATTTGCCCCTGCCCCCCTCCCCCTCCTCCTCCAACAGTATCCACTTGCAGAGTTCCCCCTGCCTCCCTCATCCTCCCCCTCCAACAGTATCCACTTGCAGAGTTCCCCCTTCCCCCACTCCTCCTCCTCCAACAGTATCCACTTGCAGAGATCCCCCTGCCCCCTTCCCCCTCCCCCTGCAACAGTATCCACTTGCAGAGTTCCCCATTCCCCTCCCCCTCCCCCTCCAAAAATATCCGCTTGCAGATTTGCCCCTGCCCGCCTCCCCCTCCAACAGTATCCGCTTGCAGAGTTCCCCCTGCCCCCCTCCCCCTCCAACAGTATCCACTTGCAGAGTTCCCCCTGCCCCCCTCAGCGTCCCCCTCCGACAATATTCACCTTCAGAGTTCCCCCTTCCCCTCCCCCTCCCCCCTCCAACTGTATCCACTTGCAGAGTTCCCCCTCCCCCCGTCCTCCTCCCCCTCCAACAGCATCCACTTGCAGAGATCCCCCTGCCCCCCTCCTCCTCCCACTCCAACAGTATCCAATTGCAGAGTTACCCGTCCCCCCTCCTCCTCCCCCCCTCATCCTCCCCCTCCAACAGTGTCCACTTTCAGAGTTGCCCCTGCCCCCCTCACCCTCCAACAGTATCCACTTGCAGAGTTCGGCCTGCCCCCCTCTCCCTCCCCCTCCAACAGTATCCACTTGCAGAGTTCCCCCTGCCCCCTCCCCCCCTTCACCTCCCCCTCCCCCTCCAACAGTATCAACTTGCAGAGTTCCCCCCTGCCCCTCCCTGTGACCCTCCCCCTACCTCTCCAACATTATCCACTTGCAGTCATCCCCCTGACCCCCTCATCGTCCCCATCAAACAGTATTCACCTTCAGAGTTCCCCATTCCGCTCCCCCTCCCCCTCCAACGGTCTCCACTTGCAGAGTTCCCCCTGGCCCCCTCCTCCTCCCCTCCCTCCAAAGGTATTCACCTTCAGAGTTCCCCCTTCCCCTCCCCCTACCCCTCCAACAGTATCCACTTGCAGAGTTCCCCCTGCCCCTCGCCGTCACCCTCCCCCTACCTCTCCAACATTATCCACTTGCAGAGTTCCCCCTGCCCCCCTCATCGTCCCCCTCCAACAATATTCACCTTCAGAGTTCCCCCTTTCCCTCCCCCTCCCCCTCCCCCCTCCAACAGTATCCACATGCAGAGTTCCCCCTGCCCCCCTCAGCCTCCCCCTCCAACAGTATCCACTTGCAGAGTTCCCCCTGCCCCCCCTCCTCCTCCAACAGAATCCACTTGCAGAGTTCCCCCTCCCCCCCGTCCTCCTCCCCCTCCAACAGTATCCACTTGCAGAGATCCCCCTGCCCCCCTCCTCCTCCCCCTCCAACAGAATTCACTTTTAGAGATCCCCCTGCCCCCCTCCCCCTCCAACAGTATCCACTTGCAGACTTCCCCCTGCCCCTCCACGTCACCCTCCCCCTACCTCTCCAACATTATCCACTTGCAGAGATCCCCCTGACCCCCTCATCGTCCCCCTCCAACAGTATTCACCTTCAGAGTTCCCCATTCCGCTCCCCCTCCCCACTCCAACAGTATCCACTTGCAGAGTTCCCCCTGCCCCCCTCATCCTCCCCCTCCAACAGTATCCACTTGCAGAGTTCCCCCTTCCTCTCACCCTACCCCCACAACAGTATCCAATTGCAGTGTTCACCCTGCCTCCCTCCTCCTCCCCCCTCCTCCTCCCCCCTCCTCCTCCCCCTCCCCCTCCAACATCATTCACCTTCAGTGTTTCCCCTTCCCCTCTCCCTCCCCCCTCCAACAGTATCCACTTGCAGAGTTCCCCCTGCCCCCCTCATCCTCTCCCTCCAACAGTATCCACTTGCAGAGTACCCCCTGCCCCCTCCCCCTCCCCTCTCCAACAGCATCCACTTGCAGAGTTCCCCCTTCCTCTCCCCCTCCCCCTCCAACGGTCTCCACTTGCAGAGTTCCACCTGGCCCTCCCCCTCCACTCCCGCTCCGCCTCCCCCTCCCTCACCAACAGTATCGACTTGCAGAGTTCCCCCTCCAACAGTATCCACTTGCAGAGTTCCCCCTGCCCCCCTCCCCTCTCCAACAGTATCCACTTGCAGAGTTCGCCCTGCCCCCCACCTCCTCCCCCTCCAACAGTATTCACCTTCAGAGTTCCCCCTTCCCCTCCCCCTACCCCTCCAACAGTATCCAATTGCAGAGTTCCCCCTGCCCCCCTCCTCCTCCTCCCCTCACCCTACCCCTCCAACAGTATCCACTTGCAGAATTCCCCCTGCCCCCCTCCCCCTCCCCCTCCCCCTCCAACAGTATCCACTTGCAGAGTTCCCTCTCCCCCACCCCTTCGCCCTCCCACAGTATCCACTTGCAGAGTTCCCCCTGCCACCTCCTCATCCCACTCCAAAAACATCCACTTGCAGAGTTCCCCCTTCACCTTCCCCTCCCCACACCCACACCCGAACCCTCCCCCTCCCCTTCCCCCTTCAACAGTATCCAATTGCAGAATTCCCCCTCCGCTCCCCCTCCCCCTCCAACAGTATCCACTTGCAGAGTTACCCCTGACCCCCTGAACCTCCCCCTCCAACAGGATACACTTGCAGAGTTCCCCTGCCGCCCACCCCCCCCCCGAACAGTATCCACTTGCAGAGTTCCCCCTCCCCCCCTCCCTCCAACAGTATCCACTTGCAGAGTTCCCCCTGCCCCCCTCCCCCACCCCCTCCAACAGTATCTACTTGCAGAGTTCCCCCTCCCCCACCCCCTCGCCCTCCAACAGTATCCACTTGCAGAGATCCCCCTCCCCCCCTCCCTCCAACAGTATCCACATGCAGAGTACCACCTGCTCCCCACCCCCCCTCCAACAGTATCCACTTGCAGAGTTCCCCCTGCTCCCCTCCTCCTCCCCCTCCAGCAGAATCCACTTGCAGAGTTCCCCCTGACCCCCTCCTCCTCCCCCTCCAACAGTATCCACTTCCAGAGTTCCCCCTGCCCCCTCCCACTCCCCATTCAACATTATTTACTTGAAGAGTTGCCCCTGGCCCCTCCCCCTCCAACAGTATCACTTGCAGAGTTCCCCCTTCCCCTCCTCCTCCCCCTCCAACAGTATCCACTTGCAGAGTTCCCCCTGCCCCCCTCCCCCTCCCCCTCCAGCAGTATCCACTTGCAGAGTTCCCCCTCCCCCACCACCTCCCCATCCAACAGGATACACTTGCAGAGTTCCCCCTTCCTCTCCCCCTCCCCCTCCAACAGTATCCACTTGCAGAGTTCCCCCTTCCTCTCACCCTACCCCCACAACAGTATCCAATTGCAGTGTTCACCCTGCCTCCCTCCTCCTCCCCCCTCCTCCTCCCCCCTCCTCCTCCCCCTCCCCCCTCCTCCACCCCCTCCAACATCATTCACCTTCAGTGTTTCCCCTTCCCCTCTCCCTCCCCCCTCCAACAGTATCCACTTGCAGAGTTCCCCCTGCCCCCCTCATCCTCTCCCTCCAACAGTATCCACTTGCAGAGTACCCCCTGCCCCCTCCCCCTCCCCTCTCCAACAGCATCCACTTGCAGAGTTCCCCCTTCCTCTCCCCCTCCCCCTCCAACGGTCTCCACTTGCAGAGTTCCACCTGGCCCCCTCCTCCTCCCCTCCCTCCGACAGTATTCACCTTCAGAGTTCCCCCTGCCCCCCTCATCCTCCCCCTCCAACAGTATCCACTTGCAGAGTTCCCCATGGCCCCCTCCCTCTCCCTCTCCAACAGTTTACACTTTCAGAGTTCCGCCTTCCCCTCCCCCTCCACTCCCGCCCCGCCTCCCCCTCCCTCACCAACAGTATCGACTTGCAGAGTTCCCCCTCCAACAGTATCCACTTGCAGAGTTCCCCCTGCCCCCATCCCCTCTCCAACAGTATCCACTTGCAGAGTTCGCCCTGCCCCCCACCTCCTCCCCCTCCAACAGTATTCACCTTCAGAGTTCCCCCTTCCCCTCCCCCTACCCCTCCAACAGTATCCAATTGCAGAGTTCCCCCTGCCCCCCTCCTCCTCCCCCCCTCATCCTCCCCCTCCAACAGTATCCACTTGCAGAGTTCCCCCTGGCCCCCTCCCCCTCCCTCTCCAACAGTATCCACTTGCAGAGTTCCAACTGCCCCCTCCCCCTCCAACAGTATCCACTTGCAGAGACCCCCTGCCCCCTCCCACTCCCCCCCTCCAACAGCATCCACTTGCAGAGTTCCCCCTTCATCTCCCCCTCCAACAGTATCCACTTGCAGAGTTCCCCCTGCCCCCCTCCTCCTCCCACCCTCTGACAGTATTCACCTTCAGAGTTCCCCCTTCCCCTCCAACTACCCCTCCAACAGTATCCACTTGCAGAGTTCCCCCTGCCCCCCTACCCCCCCTCCAACAGTATCCACTTGCAGAGTTCCCCCTGCCCCCCTACCCCCCCCTCCAACAGTATCCACTTGCAGAGTTCCACCCCCCCCTCCCCCTCCAACAGTATCCACTTGCAGAGTTCCCCCTCCACTCCTGTACCTTCGCCTCCTCATCCTCCTCCCCCCTCCTCCTCCTCCTCCCCCTCTCCCCCCTCCTCCTCCTCCTCCCCTTCCCCCCTCCTCATCCCCTTCCCCCCCTCCTCCTCCAACAGTATCCACGAGCAGATTTCTACCTGCCCCCCTCCCCCTCCCCCTCCCCCTTCAACAGTATACACATGCAGAATTCCCCCTGCCCCCCTCCCCCTCCCCCTCCAACAGTATCGACTTGCAGAGTTCCCCCTGGCCCCCTGCCCCCTCTCCCTCCAACAGTATCCACTTGCAGAGTTCCCCCTGCCCCCATCATCGTCCCCCTCCAACAGTATTCACCTTCAGAGCTCCCCCTTCCCCTCCCCCTCCCCACTCCAACAGTATCCACATGCAGAGTTCCCCCTGCCCCCCTCATCGTCCCCCTCCAACAGTATTCACCTTCAGAGATCCCCATTCCGCTCCCCCTCCCCACCAACAGTATCCAATTGCAGAGTTCCCCCTGCCTCTCCCCCTACCCCACCAACAGTATCCAATTGCAAGAGTTCCCCCTGCCTCCCTCTTCCTCCCCCCTCCTCCTCCCACCCTCCTCCTCCCCCTCCAACATTATTCACCTTCCGAGTTTCCCCTTCCCCTCCCCCCTCCAATAGTATCCAATTGCAGAGTTCCCCCTGCCTCCCTCCTCCTCCCCCCTTCTCCTCCCCTCCCCCCTCCTCCTCCCCCTCCTACATTATTCACCTTCCGAGTTTCCCCTTCCCCACCCCCCTCCAACAGTATCCACTTGCAGAGTTCAACATGGCCCCCTAACCCTCCCCCTCCCTCTCCAACAGTATCCTCTTGCAGAGTTCCTCCTGCCCCCTAACCCTCCAACAGTATCCACTTGCAGAGTTCCCCCTGGCCCCTCCCCTCCCCTCTCCAACAGCATCCACTTGCAGCGTTCCCCCTTCCTCTCCCCCTCCCCTTCCAACAGTATCCACTTGCAGAGTTCCCCCTTCCTCTCCCCCTCCCCCTCCAACGGTCTCCACTTGCAGAGTTCCCCCTGCCCCCCTCCTCCTTCCCCCCCCCTCCGACAGTATTCACCTTCAGAGTTCCCCCTTCCTCTCCCCCTCCCCCTCCAACAGTATCCACTTGCAGAGTTCCCCCTTCCTCTCACCCTACCCCCACAACAGTATCCAATTGCAGTGTTCACCCTGCCTACCTCCTCCTCCCCCCTCCTCCTCCTCCTCCTCCTCCCCCCTCCTCCTCCCCCTCCCCCCTCCTCCACCCTTCCTCCTCCCGCTCCAACATCATTCACCTTCAGAGTTCCCCCTTCCTCTCACCCTACCCCCACAACAGTATCCAATTGCAGTGTTCACCCTGCCTCCCTCCTCCTCCCCCTCCCCCCTCCTCCACCCCTCCTCCTCCCCCTCCAGCATCATTCACCTTCAGAGTTTCCCCTTCGCCTCTCCCTCCCCCCTCCAACAGTATCCACTTGCAGAGTTCCCCCTGCCCCCCTCATCCTCTCCCTCCAACAGTATCCACTTGCAGAGTTCCCCCTGCCCCCTCCCCCTCCCCTCTCCAACAGCATCCACTTGCAGAGTTCACCCTTCCTCTCCCCCTCCCCCTCCAACGGTCTCCACTTGCAGAGTTCCACCTGGCCCCCTCCTCCTCCCCTCCCTCCGACAGTATTCACCTTCAGAGTTCCCCCTTCCCCTCCCCCTACCCCTCCAACAGTATCCACTTGCAGAGTTCCCCCTGCCCCCCTCCCCCCCCTCCAACAGTATCCACTTGCAGAGATCCCCCCCCTCCCCCTCCAACAGTATCCACTTGCAGAGTTCCCCCTGCCCCCCTCATCGTCCCCCTCCAACAGTATCCACTTGCAGAGTTCCCCCTTCCCCTCCCCCTACCCCTCCAACAGTATCCACTTGCAGAGTTCCCCCTGCCCCCCTCATCCTCCCCCTCCAACAGTATCCACTTGCAGAGTTCCCCCTTCCCCTCCCCCTACCCCTCCAACAGTATCCACTTGCAGAGTTCCCCCTGCCCCCCTCCCCCTCCCTCTCCAACAGTATCCACTTGCAGAGTTCCGCCTTCCCCTCCCCCTCCACTCCCGCTCCGCCTCCCGCTCCCTCACCAACAGTATCGACTTGCAGAGTTCCCCCTCCCCCTTCAACAGTATCCACTTGCAGAGTTCCCCCTTCCTCTCCCCCTACCCCTCCAATGGTCTCCCCTTGCAGAGTTCCCCCTCCCCCTCCTCCTCCCCCCTCATCCTCCCCCTCCAACAGTATCCACTTGCAGAGTTCCCCCTGCCCCCCTCCGCCCTCCAACAGTATCCACGTGCAGAGTTCGCCCTGCCCCCCTCCACCTCCCCCTCCAACAGTATTCACCTTCAGAGTTCCCCCTTCCCCTCCCCCTACCCCTCCAACAGTATCCAATTGCAGAGTTCCCCCTGACCCCCTCCCGCTCCCCCTCCAACAGTATCCACTTGCAGAATTCCCCCTGCCCCCTCCCCCTCCCCCCTCCAACAGCATCCACTTGCAGAGTTCCACCTTCATCTCCCCCTCCAACAGTATCCACTTGCAGAGTTCCCCCTGCCCCCCTCCTCCTCCCCCCCTCTGACAGTATTCACCTTCAGAGTTCCCCCTTCCCCTCCCCCTACCCCTCCAACAGTATCCCCTTGCAGAGTTCCCCCTGCCCCCCTCCCCCCCCTTCCAACAGTATCCACTTGCAGAGTTCCCCCTGCCCCCCTCCTCCTCCCCTCCCTCTGACAGTATTCACCTTCAGAGTTCCCCCATCCCCTCCCCCTCCCCCTCCAACAGTATCCCCTTGCAGAGTTCCCCCTGCCCCCCTCCCCACCTTCCAACAGTATCCACTTGCAGAGTTCCCCCCCCTTCCAACTGTATCCACTTGCAGAGTTCCCACTGCCCCCCTCATCCTCCCCCTCCAACAGTATCCACTTGCAGAGTTCCTCCTTCCCCTCCCCCTACCCCTCCAACAGTATCCACTTGCAGAGTTCCCCCTGCCCCCCTCATCCTCCCCCTCCAACAGTATCCACTTGCAGAGTTCCCCGTGGCTCCCTCCCCCTCCCTCCCCGTCCCTCTCCAACAGTATCCACTTGCAGAGTTCCGCCTTCCCCTCCCCCTCCATTCCCGCTCCGCATCCCCCTCCCTCACCAACAGTATCGACTTGCAGAGTTCCCCCTCCCCCTTCAACAGTATCCACTTGCAGAGTTCCTCCTTCCTCTCCCCCTCCCCCTCCAATGGTCTCCCCTTGCAGAGTTCCCCGTGCCCCCCTCCTCCTCCCTCCTCATCCTCCCCCTCCAACAGTATCCACTTGCAGAGTTCGCCCTGCCCCCCTCCCCCCTCCAACAGTATCCACTTGCAGAGTTCGCCCTGCCCCCCTCCTCCTCCCCCTCCAACTGTATTCACCTTCAGAGTTCCCCCTTCCCCTTCCCCTACCCCTCCAACTGTATCCAATTGCAGAGTTCCCCCTGCCCCCCTCCTCCTCCCCCCCTCATCCTCCCCCTCCAACAGTATCCACTTGCAGAGTTCCCCCTGGCCCCCTCCCCCTCCCTCTCCAACAGTGTCCACTTGCAGAGTTCCAACTGCCCCCTCCCCCTCCAACAGTATCCACTTGCAGAGTTCCCCCTGCCCCCTCCTCCTCCAACAGTATCCACTTGCAGAGTTCCCCTGCCCCCTCCCCCTCCAACAGTATCCACTTGCAGATTTCCCCCTGCCCCCCTCCTCCTCCCCCCCCCGACAGTATTCACCTTCAGAGTTCCCCCTTCCCCTCCCCCTACCCCTCCAACAGTATCCCCTTGCAGAGTTCCCCCTGCCCCCCGCGCCCCCCTCCAACAGTATCCACTTGCAGAGTCCCCCCCCCCACTTCCAACAGTATCCACTTGCAGAGTTCCCCCCCTCCCCCTCCAACAGTATCCACTTGCAGAGTTCCCCCTCCACTCCTGTACCTCCTCCTCCTCCTCCTCCCCCCCTTCTCCTCCTCCGCCCACCCTTCTCCTCCTCCTCCCCCTCCCCCCTCCTCCTCCTCCTCCCCCTCCCCCCTCCTCCTCCTCCCCCTCCCCCCCCCCTCCTCCCGTTCCCCCCCTCCTCCTCCAACAGCATCCACGAGCAGAGGTCTACGTGCCCCCCACCCCCTACCCCTCCAACAGTATCCACTTGCAGAGTTCCCCCTGCCCCACTCCCCCCCTCCAACAGTATCCACTTGCAGAGTTCCCCCCCTCCCCCTCCAACAGTATCCACTTGCAGAGTTCCCCCTGCCCCCCTCATCGTCCCCCTCCAACAGTATTCACCTTCAGAGCTCCCCCTTCCCCTCCCCCTCCCCACTCCAACAGTATCCACTTGCAGAGTTCCCACTGCCCCCCTCATCCTCCCCCTCCAACAGTATCCACTTGCAGAGTTCCCCCTTCCCCTCCCGCTACCCCTCCAACAGTATCCACTTGCAGAGTTCCCCATGGCCCCCTCCCTCTCCAACAGTATCCACTTGCAGAGTTCCGCCTTCCCCTCCCCCTCCACTCCCGCTCCGCCTCCCGCTCCCTCACCAACAGTATCGACTTGCAGAGTTCCCCCTCCCACTTCAACAGTATCCACTTGCAGAGTTCCCCCTTCCTCTCCCCCTCCCCCTCCAATGGTCTCCCTTTGCAGAGTTCCCCGTGCCCCCTCCTCCTCCCCCCTCATCCTCCCCCTCCAACAGTATCCACTTGCAGAGTTCCCCCAGACCCCCTCCGCCCTCCAACAGTATCCACTTGCAGAGTTCGCCCTGCCCCCCTCCACCTCCCCCTCCAACAGTATTCACCTTCAGAGTTCCCCCTTCCCCTCCCCCTACCTCTCCAACAGTATCCAATTGCAGAGTTCCCCCTGACCCCTCCTCCTCCCCCCCCCATCACCCCCCCCTCATCCTCCCCCTCCAACAGTATCCACTTGCAGAGTTCCCCGTGGCCCCCTCCCTCTCCCTCTCCAACAGTTTACACTTTCAGAGTTCCGCCTTCCCCTCCCCCTCCACTCCCGCTCCGCCTCCCCCTCCCTCACCAACAGTATCGACTTGCAGAGTTCCCCCTCCAACAGTATCCACTTGCAGAGTTCCCCCTGCCCCCCTCCCCTCTCCAACAGTATCCACTTGCAGAGTTCGCCCTGCCCCCCACCTCCTCCCCCTCCAACAGTATTCACCTTCAGAGTTCCCCCTTCCCCTCCCCCTACCCCTCCAACAGTATCCAATTGCAGAGTTCCCCCTGCCCCCCTCCTCCTCCCCCTCCAACAGTATCCACTTGCAGAGTTCCCCCTGGCCCCCTCCCCCTCCCTCTCCAACAGTATCCACTTGCAGAGTTCCAACTGCCCCTCCCCCTCCAACAGTATCCACTTGCAGAGACCCCCTGCCCACTCCCCCTCCCCCCTCCAACAGCATCCACTTGCAGAGTTCCCCCTTCATCTCCCCCTCCAACAGTATCCACTTGCAGAGTTCCCCCTGCCCCCCTCCTCCTCCCACCCTCTGACAGTATTCACCTTCAGAGTTCCCCCTTCCCCTCCCCCTACCCCTCCAACAGTATCCACTTGCAGAGTTCCCCTTGCCCCCCTACCCCCCCCCCCCAACAGTGTCCACTTGCAGAGTTCCCCCTGCCCCCCTACCCCCCCCCTCCAACAGTATCCACTTGCAGAGTTCCAGCCCCCCTCCCTCTCCAACAGTATCCACTTGCAGAGTTCCCCCTCCACTCCTGTACCTTCGCCTCCTCATCCTCCTCCCCCTCCTCCTCCTCCTCCCTCTCTCCCCCCTCCTCCTCCTCCTCCTCCCCTTCCCCCCTCCTCATCCCCTTCCCCCCCTCCGCCCTCCAACAGTATCCACTTGCAGAGTTCGCCCTGCCCCCCTCCACCTCCCCCTCCAACAGTATTCACCTTCAGAGTTCCCCCTTCCCCTCCCCCTACCTCTCCAACAGTATCCAATTGCAGAGTTCCCCCTGACCCCTCCTCCTCCCCCCCCCCATCACCCCCCCCTCATCCTCCCCCTCCAACAGTATCCACTTGCAGAGTTCCCCGTGGCCCCCTCCCTCTCCCTCTCCAACAGTTTACACTTTCAGAGTTCCGCCTTCCCCTCCCCCTCCACTCCCGCTCCGCCTCCCCCTCCCTCACCAACAGTATCGACTTGCAGAGTTCCCCCTCCAACAGTATCCACTTGCAGAGTTCCCCCTGCCCCCCTCCCCTCTCCAACAGTATCCACTTGCAGAGTTCGCCCTGCCCCCCACCTCCTCCCCCTCCAACAGTATTCACCTTCAGAGTTCCCCCTTCCCCTCCCCTACCCCTCCAACAGTATCCAATTGCAGAGTTCCCCCTGCCCCCCTCCTCCTCCCCCCCTCATCCTCCCCCTCCAACAGTATCCACTTGCAGAGTTCCCCCTGGCCCCCTCCCCCTCCCTCTCCAACAGTATCCACTTGCAGAGTTCCAACTGCCCCTCCCCCTCCAACAGTATCCACTTGCAGAGACCCCCTGCCCACTCCCCCTCCCCCCTCCAACAGCATCCACTTGCAGAGTTCCCCCTTCATCTCCCCCTCCAACAGTATCCACTTGCAGAGTTCCCCCTGCCCCCCTCCTCCTCCCACCCTCTGACAGTATTCACCTTCAGAGTTCCCCCTTCCCCTCCCCCTACCCCTCCAACAGTATCCACTTGCAGAGTTCCCCTTGCCCCCCTACCCCCCCCCCAACAGTATCCACTTGCAGAGTTCCCCCTGCCCCCCTACCCCCCCCTCCAACAGTATCCACTTGCAGAGTTCCAGCCCCCCTCCCTCTCCAACAGTATCCACTTGCAGAGTTCCCCCTCCACTCCTGTACCTTCGCCTCCTCATCCTCCTCCCCCTCCTCCTCCTCCTCCCCCTCTCCCCCCTCCTCCTCCTCCTCCTCCCCTTCCCCCCTCCTCATCCCCTTCCCCCCCTCCTCCTCCAACAGTATCCACGAGCAGATTTCTACCTGCCCCCCTCCCCCTCCCCCTCCCCCTTCAACAGTATACACATGCAGAATTCCCCCTGCCCCCCTCCCCCTCCCCCTCCAACAGTATCGACTTGCAGAGTTCCCCCTGGCCCCCTGCCCCCTCTCCCTCCAACAGTATCCACTTGCAGAGTTCCCCCTGCCCCCATCATCGTCCCCCTCCAACAGTATTCACCTTCAGAGCTCCCCCTTCCCCTCCCCCTCCCCCTCCCCACTCCAACAGTATCCACATGCAGAGTTCCCCCTGCCCCCCTCATCGTCCCCCTCCAACAGTATTCACCTTCAGAGATCCCCATTCCGCTCCCCCTCCCCACCAACAGTATCCAATTGCAGAGTTCCCCCTGCCTCTCCCCCTACCCCACCAACAGTATCCAATTGCAAGAGTTCCCCCTGCCTCCCTCTTCCTCCCCCCTCCTCCTCCCGTCCCCCCTCTTCCCACCCTCCTCCTCCCCCTCCAACATTATTCACCTTCCGAGTTTCCCCTTCCCCTCCCCCCTCCCCTCTCCAATAGTATCCAATTGCAGAGTTCCCCCTGCCTCCCTCCTCCTCCCCCCTTCTCCTCCCCCTCCTACATTATTCACCTTCCGAGTTTCCCCTTCCCCTCCCCCCTCCAACAGTATCCACTTGCAGAGTTCAACATGGCCCCCTAACCCTCCCCCTCCCTCTCCAACAGTATCCTCTTGCAGAGTTCCTCCTGCCCCCTAACCCTCCAACAGTATCCACTTGCAGAGTTCCCCCTGGCCCCTCCCCTCCCCTCTCCAACAGCATCCACTTGCAGCGTTCCCCCTTCCTCTCCCCCTCCCCTTCCAACAGTATCTACTTGCAGAGTTCCCCCTTCCTCTCCCCCTCCCCCTCCAACGGTCTCCACTTGCAGAGTTCCCCCTGCCCCCCTCCTCCTTCCCCCCCCTCCGACAGTATTCACCTTCAGAGTTCCCCCTTCCTCTCCCCCTCCCCCTCCAACAGTATCCACTTGCAGAGTTCCCCCTTCCTCTCACCCTACCCCCACAACAGTATCCAATTGCAGTGTTCACCCTGCCTACCTCCTGCTCCCCCCTCCTCCTCCCCCCTCCTCCTCCCCCTCCCCCCTCCTCCACCCCTCCTCCTCCCGCTCCAACATCATTCACCTTCAGAGTTCCCCCTTCCTCTCACCCTACCCCCACAACAGTATCCAATTGCAGTGTTCACCCTGCCTCCCTCCTCCTCCCCCTCCCCCCTCCTCCACCCCTCCTCCTCCCCCTCCAGCATCATTCACCTTCAGAGTTTCCCCTTCCCCTCTCCCTCCCCCCTCCAACAGTATCCACTTGCAGAGTTCCCCCTGCCCCCCTCATCCTCTCCCTCCAACAGTATCCACTTGCAGAGTTCCCCCTGCCCCCTCCCCTCTCCAACAGCATCCACTTGCAGAGTTCCCCCTTCCTCTCCCCCTCCCCCTCCAACGGTCTCCACTTGCAGAGTTCCACCTGGCCCCCTCCTCCTCCCCTCCCTCCGACAGTATTCACCTTCAGAGCTCCCCCTTCCCCTCCCCCTCCCCACTCCAACAGTATCCACTTGCAGAGTTCCCACTGCCCCCCTCATCCTCCCCCTCCAACAGTATCCACTTGCAGAGTTCCCCCTTCCCCTCCCCCTACCCCTCCAACAGTATCCACTTGCAGAGTTCCCCCTGCCCCCCTCATCCTCCCCCTCCAACAGTATCCACTTGCTGAGTTCCCCCTGCCCCCCTCCCCCTCCCTCTCCAACAGTATCCACTTGCAGAGTTCCGCCTTCCCCTCCCCCTCCACTCCCGCTCCGCCTCCCGCTCCCTCACCAACAGTATCGACTTGCAGAGTTCCCCCTCCCCCTTCAACAGTATCCACTTGCAGAGTTCCCCCTTCCTCTCCCCCTACCCCTCCAATGGTCTCCCCTTGCAGAGTTCCCCGTGCTCCCTCCTCCTCCCCCCTCATCCTCCCCCTCCAACAGTATCCACTTGCAGAGTTCGCCCTGCCCCCCTCCACCTCCCCCTCCAACAGTATTCACCTTCAGAGTTCCCCCTTCCCCTCCCCCTACCCCTCCAACAGTATCCCCTTGCAGAGTTCCCCCTGCCCCCCTCCCCCCCTTCCAACAGTATCCACTTGCAGAGTTCCCCCTGCCCCCCTCCTCCTCCCCCCCTCTGACAGTATTGACCTTCAGAGTTCCCCCCTCCCCTCCCCCTCCCCCTCCAACAGTATCCCCTTGCAGAGTTCCCCCTGCCCCCCTCCCCACCTTCCAACAGTATCCACTTGCAGAGTTCCCCCCCCTTCCAACTGTATCCACTTGCAGAGTTCCCACTGCCCCCCTCATCCTCCCCCTCCAACAGTATCCACTTGCAGAGTTCCCCGTGGCTCCCTCCCCCTCCCTCCCCGTCCCTCTCCAACAGTATCCACTTGCAGAGTTCCGCCTTCCCCTCCCCCTCCATTCCCGCTCCGCATCCCCCTCCCTCACCAACAGTATCGACTTGCAGAGTTCCCCCTCCCCCTTCAACAGTATCCACTTGCAGAGTTCCTCCTTCCCCTCCCCCTACCCCTCCAACAGTATCCACTTGCAGAGTTCCCCCTGCCCCCCTCATCCTCCCCCTCCAACAGTATCCACTTGCAGAGTTCCCCGTGGCTCCCTCCCCCTCCCTCCCCGTCCCTCTCCAACAGTATCCACTTGCAGAGTTCCGCCTTCCCCTCCCCCTCCATTCCCGCTCCGCATCCCCCTCCCTCACCAACAGTATCGACTTGCAGAGTTCCCCCTCCCCCTTCAACAGTATCCACTTGCAGAGTTCCTCCTTCCTCTCCCCCTCCCCCTCCAATGGTCTCCCCTTGCAGAGTTCCCCGTGCCCCCCTCCTCCTCCCTCCTCATCCTCCCCCTCCAACAGTATCCACTTGCAGAGTTCGCCCTGCCCCCCTCCCCCCTCCAACAGTATCCACTTGCAGAGTTCGCCCTGCCCCCCTCCTCCTCCCCCTCCAACTGTATCCAATTGCAGAGTTCCCCCTGCCCCCCTCCTCCTCCCCCCCTCATCCTCCCCCTCCAACAGTATCCACTTGCAGAGTTCGCCCTGCCCCCCTCCCCCCTCCAACAGTATCCACTTGCAGAGTTCACCCTGCCCCCCTCCTCCTCCCCCTCCAACTGTATCCAATTGCAGAGTTCCCCCTGGCCCCCTCCCCCTCCCTCTCCAACAGTGTCCACTTGCAGAGTTCCAACTGCCCCCTCCCCCTCCAACATTATCCACTTGCAGAGTTCCCCCTGCCCCCTCCCCCTCCAACAGTATCCACTTGCAGAGTTCCCCTGCCCCCTCCCCCTCCAACATTATCCACTTGCAGATTTCCCCCTGCCCCCCTCCTCCTCCCCCCCCCTGACAGTGTTCACCTTCAGAGTTCCCCCTTCCCCTCCCCCTACCCCTCCAACAGTATCCCCTTGCAGAGTTCCCCCTGCCCCCCGCTCCCCCCCTCCAACAGTATCCACTTGCAGAGTCCCCCCCCCGACTTCCAACAGTATCCACTTGCAGAGTTCCCCCCCTCCCCCTCCAACAGTATCCACTTGCAGAGTTCCCCCTCCACTCCTGTACCTCCTCCTCCTCCCCCCCTTCTCCTCCTCCACCCACCCTTCTCCTCCTCCTCCCCTTCCCCCCTCTCCTCCTCCCGTTCCACCCCTCCTCCTCCAACAGCATGCACGAGCAGAGGTCTACGTGCCCCCCACCCCCTACCCCTCCAACAGTATCCACTTGCAGAGTTCCCCCTGCCCCCCTCATCGTCCCCCTCCAACAGTATTCACCTTCAGAGCTCCCCCTTCCCCACCCCCTCCCCACTCCAACAGTATCCACTTGCAGAGTTCCCACTGCCCCCCTCATCCTTCCCCTCCAACAGTATCCACTTGCAGAGTTCCCCCTTCCCCTCCCCCTACCCCTCCAACAGTATCCACTTGCAGAGTTCCCCATGGCCCCCTCCCTCTCCAACAGTATCCACTTGCAGAGTTCCGCCTTCCCCTCCCCCTCCACTCCCGCTCCGCCTCCCGCTCCCTCACCAACAGTATCGACTAGCTGAGTTCCCCCTCCCCCTTCAACAGTATCCACTTGCAGAGTTCCCCCTTCCTCTCCCCCTCCCCCTCCAATGGTCTCCCCTTGCAGAGTTCCCCGTGCCCCCTCCTCCTCCCCCCTCATCCTCCCCCTCCAACAGTATCCACTTGCAGAGTTCCCCCAGCCCCCCTCCGCCCTCCAACAGTATCCACTTGCAGAGTTCGCCCTGCCCCCCTCCAACAGTATTCACCTTCAGAGTTCCCCCTTCCCCTCCCCCTACCTCTCCAACAGTATCCAATTGCAGAGTTCCCCCTGACCCCTCCTCCTCCCCCCCCTCATCACCCCCCCCTCATCCTCCCCCTCCAACAGTATCCACTTGCAGAGTTCCCCCTGGCCCCCTCCCCCTCCCCCTCCAACAGTATCCACTTGCAGAGTTCCCCCTGCCTCCTCCCCCTCCCCCCTCCAACAGCATCCACTTGCAGAGTTCCCCCTTCATCTCCCCCTCCAACAGTATCCACTTGCAGAGTTACCCCTGCCCCCCTCCCCCCCTTCCAACAGTATCCACTTGCAGAGTTCCCCCTGCCCCCCTCATCGTCCCCCTCCAACAGTATTCACCTTCAGAGCTCCCCCTTCCCCTCCCCCTCCCCACTCCAACAGTATCCACATGCAGAGTTCCCTCTGCCCCCCTCATCGTCCCCCTCCAACAGTATTCACCTTCAGAGATCCCCATTCCGCTCCCCCTCCCCACCAACAGTATCCAATTGCAGAGTTCCCCCTGCCTCTCCCCCTACCCCACCAACAGTATCCAATTGCAGAGTTCCCCCTGCCTCCCTCTTCCTCCCCCTCCTCCTCACGTCCCCCCTCCTCCCACCCTCCTCCTCCCCCTCCAACATTATTCACCTTCCGAGTTTCCCCTTCCCCTCCCCCTCCCCCCTCCAATAGTATCCAATTGCAGAGTTCCCCCTGCCTCCCTCCTCCTCCCCCCTCCTCCTCCCCTCCCCCCTCCTCCCACCCTCCTACTCCCCCTCCTCCATTATTCACCTTCCGAGTTTCCCCTTCCCCTCCCCCCTCCAACAGTATCCACTTGCAGAGTTCAATATGGCCCCCTAACCCTCCCCCTCCCTCTCCAACAGTATCCTCTTGCAGAGTTCCCCCTGCCCCCTAACCCTCCAACAGTATCCACTTGCAGAGTTCCCCCTGCCCCCTCCCCTCCCCCCTCCAACAGCATCCACTTGCAGCGTTCCCCCTTCCTCTCCCCCTCCCCTTCCAACAGTATCCACTTGCAGAGTTCCCCCTTCCTCTCCCCCTCCCCCTGCAACGGTCTCCACTTGCAGAGTTCCCCCTGCCCCCCTCCTCTTTCCCCCTCCTCCGACAGTATTCACCTTCAGAGTTCCCCCTTCCCCTCCCCCTACTCCTCCAACAGTATCCACTTGCAGAGTTCCCCCTGCCCCCCTCATCCTCCCCCTCCAACAGTATCCACTTGCAGAGTTCCCCGTGGCTCCCTCCCCCTCCCTCCCCGTCCCTCTCCAACAGTATCCACTTGCAGAGTTCCGCCTTCCCCTCCCCCTCCATTCCGGCTCCGCATCCCCCTCCCTCACCAACAGTATCGACTTGCAGAGTTCCCCCTCCCCCTTCAACAGTATCCACTTGCAGAGTTCCTCCTTCCTCTCCCCCTCCCCCTCCAATGGTCTCCCCTTGCAGAGTTCCCCGTGCCCCCCTCCTCCTCCCTCCTCATCCTCCCCCTCCAACAGTATCCACTTGCAGAGTTCGCCCTGCCCCCCTCCCCCCTCCAACAGTATCCACTTGCAGAGTTCGCCCTGCCCCCCTCCTCCTCCCCCTCCAACTGTATTCACCTTCAGAGTTCCCCCTTCCCCTTCCCCTACCCCTCCAACTGTATCCAATTGCAGAGTTCCCCCTGCCCCCCTCCTCCTCCCCCCCTCATCCTCCCCCTCCAACAGTATCCACTTGCAGAGTTCCCCCTGGCCCCCTCCCCCTCCCTCTCCAACAGTGTCCACTTGCAGAGTTCCAACTGCCCCCTCCCCCTCCAACAGTATCCCCTTGCAGAGTTCCCCCTGCCCCCCTCCCCCTCTTCCAACAGTATCCACTTGCAGAGTTCCCCCCCCTCCAACAGTATCCACTTGCAGAGTTCCCCCTCCACTCCTGTACCTCCTCCTCCTCCTCCTCCCCCCCTCTCCTCCTCCGCCCACCCTTCTCCTCCTCCTCCCCTTCCCCCCTCCCCCCTCCTCCCCTTCCCCCCCTCCTCCTCCCCTTCCCCCCCTCCTCCTCCCGTTCCCCCCCTCCTCCTCCAACAGTATCCACGAGCAGAGGTCTACCTGCCCCCCTCCCCCTTCAACAGTATACACTTGCAGAGTTCCCCCTGGCCCCCTCATCGTCCCCCTCCAACAGTATTCACCTTCAGAGCTCCCCCTTCCCCTCACCCTCCCCACTCCAACAGTATCCACTTGCAGAGTTCCCACTGCCCCCCTCATCCTCCCCCTCCAACAGTATCCACTTGCAGAGTTCCCCCTTCCCCTCCCCCTACCCCTCCAACAGTATCCACTTGCAGAGTTCCCCCTGCCCCCCTCATGCTCCCCCTCCAACAGTATCCACTTGCAGAGTTCCCCGTGGCCCCCTCCTCCTCCCTCCCCCTCCCTCTCCAACAGTATCCACTTGCAGAGTTCCGCCTCCCCCTCCCTCACCAACAGTATCGACTTGCAGAGTTCCCCCTCCCCCTTCAACAGTATCCACTTGCAGAGTTCCCCCTTCCTCTCACCCACCCCCTCCAATGGTCTCCCCTTGCAGAGTTCCCCGTGCCCCCCTCCTCCTACCCCCTCATCCTCCCCCTCCAACAGTATCCACTTGCAGAGTTCGCCCTGCCCCCCTCCTCCTCCCCGTCCAACTGTATTCACCTTCAGAGTTCCCCCTTCCCCTTCCCCTACCCCTCCAACAGTATCCAATTGCAGAGTTCCCCCTGCCCCCCTCCTCCTCCCCCCCTCATCCTCCCCCTCCAACAGTATCCACTTGCAGAGTTCCCCCTGGCCCCCTCCCCCTCCCCCTCCCTCTCCAACAGTGTCCACTTGCAGAGTTCCAACTGCCCCCTCCCCCTCCAACAGTATCCACTTGCAGAGTTCCCACTGCCGCCTCCCCCTCCAACAGTATCCACTTGCAGAGTTCCCCCTGCCCCCTCCCCCTCCAACAGTATCCACTTGCAGAGTTCCCCCTGCCCCCTCCCCCTCCAACAGTATCCACTTGCAGAGTTCCCCCTGCCCCCCTCCTCCTCCCCCCCTCTGACAGTATTCACCTTCAGAGTTCCCCCTTCCCCTCCCCCTACCCCTCCAACAGTATCCCCTTGCAGAGTTCCCCCCGTCCCCCCCTCCAACAGTATCCACTTGCAGAGTTCCCCCCCCCCTTCCAACAGTATCCACTTGCAGAGTTCCCCCCCTCCCCCTCCAACAGTATCCACTTGCAGAGTTCCCCCTCCACTCCTATACCTCCTCCTCCTCCTCCTACCCCCCTTCTCCTCCTCCGCCCACCCTTCTCCTCCTCCTCCTCCCCCCTCCCCCCTCCTCCTCCTCCCCTTCCCCCCCTCCTCCTCCCGTTCCCCCCCTCCTCCTCCAACAGCATCCACGAGCAGAGGTCTACCTGCCCCCCTCCCCCTACCCCTCCAAGAGTATCCACTTGCAGAGTTCCCCCCCTCCCCCTCCAACAGTATCCACTTGCAGAGTTCCCCCTGCCCCCCTCATCGTCCCCCTCCAACAGTATTCACCTTCAGAGCTCCCCCTTCCCCTCCCCCTCCCGACTCCAACAGTATCCACTTGCAGAGTTCCCACTGCCCCCTCATCCTCCCCCTCCAACAGTATCCACTTGCAGAGTTCCCCCTTCCCCTCCCCCTACCCCTCCAACAGTATCCACTTGCAGAGTTCCCCCTGCCCCCCTCATCCTCCCCCTCCAACAGTATCCACTTGCAGAGTTCCCCATGGCCCCCTCCCCCTCCCTCTCCAACAGTATCCACTTGCAGAGTTCCACCTTCTCCTCCCCCTCCACTCCCGCTCCGCCTCCCGCTCCCTCACCAACAGTATCGACTTGCAGAGTTCCCCCTCCCCCTTCAACCGTATCCACTTGCAGAGTTCCCCCTTCCTCTCCCCCTCCCCCTCCAATGGTCTCCCCTTGCAGAGTTCCCCGTGCCCCCTCCTCCTCCCCCCTCCTCCCACCCTCCTCCTCCCCCTCCAACATTATTCACCTTCCGAGTTTCCCCTTCCCCTCCCCCTCCCCACTCCAATAGTATCCACTTGCAGAGTTCAACCTGGCCCCCTCCCCCTCCCGCTCCCCCTCCCTCTCCAACAGTATCCACTTGCAGAGTTCCCCCTGCCCCCTCTCCTCCCCCGTCCAACAGCATCCACTTGCAGCGTTCCCCCTTCCTCTCCCCCTCCCCACCAACAGTATCCACTTGCAGAGTTCCCCCTGCCCTCTCCCCCTCCCCCTCCAACGGTCTCCACTTGCAGAGTTTCCCCTGCCCCCCTCCTCCACCCCCACCTCCGACAGTATTCACCTTCAGAGTTCCCCCCCTCCCTCTCCAACAGTATCCACTTGCAGAGTTCCCCCTGCCCCCCTCATCGTTCTCCTCCAACAGTATTCACCTTCAGAGCTCCCCCTTCCCCTCCCCCTCCCCATTCCAACAGTATGCACTTGCAGAGTTCCCACTGCCCCCCTCATCCTCCCCCTCCAACAGTATCCACTTGCAGAGTTCCCCTTTCCCCTCCCCCTCCCCACTCCAACAGTATCCACTTGCAGAGTTCCCCCTGCCCCCTCATCCTCCCCCTCCAATAGTATCCACTTGCAGAGTTCCCCCTTCCTCTCCCCCTTCCCCTCCAATAATACCACTTTCAGAGTCCCCCCCCCCCCCCCTCCAACTGTATCCACTTGCAGAGCTCCCCGACCCCCTTCTCCTCCCCCTCCAACAGTATCCACTTGCAGAGTTCCCCTGGCTCCCTGCTCCTCCCCCTCCAACAGTATCCACTTGCAGAGTTCCCCCTGCCCCCATCCTCCTTCCCCTCCAACAGTATCCACTTGCAGAGTTCCCCCTGCCCCCTCCCCCTCCAACAGTATCCGCTTGCAGAGATCCCCCTGCCCCCTCCCCCTCCCCCTCCAACATTATCCACTTGCAGAGTTCACCCTGCCCCCTCCCCCTCCAACATTATCCACTTGCAGAGTTCACCCTGCCCCCTCCCCCTCCAACAGTATCCACTTACAGATTTCCCCCTGCCCCCTCCCCCAACCCCTCCAACAGTATCCACCTGCAGTGTTCCCCCTGCCCCCTCTCCCTCCAACAGTATCCACTTGCAGAGTTCCCCTGCCCCCCCCCCCACTCCCCCTACAACAGCATCCACTTGCAGAGTTCCCCCTGCCCCCTCCCCCTCCAACAGTATCCAATTGCGGATTTCCCCCTGCCCCTCCCCCTCCAACAGTATCCACTTGCGGATTTCCCCCTGCCCCCTCCCCCTCCAACAGTATCCTCTTGCAGCTTTCCCCTTCCCCCCCTCCTCCTCCTCCAACAGTATCCACTTGCAGAGTTCTTCCTGCCCCTTCCCCCTCCAACAGTATCCACTTGCAGCTTTCCCCTTCCCCCCCTCCTCCTCCTCCAACAGTATCCACTTGCAGAGTTCCCCCTTCCCCCCTCCCCCTCCAACAGTATCCACTTGCAGAGTTCCCCCTCACCCCCTCCTCCTCCCCCTCCAACTGTATCCACTTGCAGAGTTCCCCCTGCCCCTCTCCCCCTCCCGCTCTGCATCCCCCTCCGCCTCCCCCTCCTCCACGTCCTCCCCCGCCAACGGTATCCACTTGCAGAGTTCCCCCTGCCCCCCTCCTCCTCCTCCAACAGTATCCACTTGCAGAGTTCCCCCTGCCCCCCTCCCCCTCCAACAGTATCCACTTGCAGATTTCCTCCTGCCCCCCTCCTCCTTCCCCTCCAACAGTATCCACTTGCAGAGTTCCCCCTGCCCCCTCTCCCTCCAACAGTATCTGCTTGCAGAGTTCCCCCTGCCCCCTTCCCCTCCCCCTCCAACATTATCCACTTGCAGAGTTCACCCTGCCCCCTCCCCCTCCAACAGTATCCACTTACAGATTTCCCCCTGCCCCCTCCCCCTCCCCCTCCAACAGTATCCACCTGCAGTGTTCCCCTGCCCCCCACTCCCCCTCCAACAGCATCCACTTGCAGAGTTCCCCCTGCCCCCTCCCCCTCCAACAGTATCCACTTGCAGAGTTCCTCCTGCCCCCTCCCCCTCCAACAGTATCCACTTGCAGAGTTCCCCCTGCCCCCTCCCCCTCCAACAGTATCCACTTGCAGAGTACCCCCTGCCCCCTCCCCCTCCAACAGTATCCACTTGCAGAGTACTCCCTGCCCCATCCCGCTCCAACAGTATCCACTTGCAGAGTTCCCCCTGCCCCCCTTCCCCCCTCCCCCTCCAACAGTATCCACTTGCAGAGTTCCCCCTCACCCCCTCCTCCCCCTCCAACTGTATCCACTTGCAGAGTTCCCCCTGCCCCTCTCCCCCTCCCGCTCCGCATCCCCCTCCGCCTCCCCCTCCTCCACCCCCTCGCCCTCCTCCTCCCCCGCCAACGGTATCCACTTGCAGAGTTCCCCCTGCCCCTCTCCCCCTCCCCCTCCGCCTCCCCCTCCTCCTTCCCCTCCAACAGTATCCACTTGCAGATTTCCTCCTGCCCCCCTCCTCCTTCCCCTCCAACAGTATCCACTTGCAGAGTTCCCCTTGCCCCCCTCCCCCTCCAACAGTATACACTTGCAGAGTTCCCCCTGCCCCCTCCTCCTTCCCCTCCAACAGTATCCACTTGCAGAGTTCCCCCTGCCCCCCTCCTCCTTCCCCTCCAACAGTATCCACTTGCAGAGTTCCCCTTGCCCCCCTCCCCCTCCAACAGTATACACTTGCAGAGTTCCCCCTGCCCCCTCCCCCTCCCCCTCCAACAGTATCCACTTGCAGAGTTCCCCCAGCCCCCTCCCCCTCCAACAGTATCCACTTGCAGAGTTCCCCCTGCCCCCTCCTCCTTCCCCTCCAACAGTATCCACTTGCAGAGTTCCCCCTGCCCCTTCCCCCTCCCCCTCCAACAGTATCCACTTGCAGAATCCCCCTGCCCCCTTCCCCCTCCAAAAGTATCCACTTGCAGATTTCCTCCTGCCCCCCTCCCCCTCCCCCTCCAACAGTATCCACCTGCAGTGTTCCCCCTGCCCCCTCCCCCTCCAACAGTATCCACTTGCAGAATCCCCCTGCCCCCTTCCCCCTCCAAAAGTATCCACTTGCAGAGTTCCCCTGCCCCCCACTCCCCCTCCAACAGCATCCACTTGCAGAGTTCCCCCTGCCTCCTCCCCCTCCAACAGTATCCACTTGCAGAGTTCCCCCTGCCCCCTCCCCTTCCAACAGTATCCACTTGCAGCTTTCCCCTTCCCCCCCTCCTCCTCCTCCAACAGTATCCACTTGCAGAGTTCCCCCTCCCCTCCCTCTGCCGCTCCAACTGCATCCACTTGCAGAGTTCCCCCTTCCCCCCTCCCCCTCCAACAGTATCCACTTGCAGAGTTCCCCCTCACCCCCTCCTCCTCCCCCTCCAACTGTATCCACTTGCAGAGTTCCCCCTGCCCCTCTCCCCCTCCCCCTCCGCATCCCCATCCGCCTCCCCCTCCTCCTCCCCTGCCAACGGTATCCACTTGCAGAGTTCCCCCTGCTCCCCTCCTCCTCCTCCAACAGTGTCCACTTGCAGAGTTCCCCCTGCCCCCTCCCCCTCCAACAGTATCCACTTGCAGATTTCCTCCTGCCCCCCTCCTCCTTCCTCTCCAACAGTATCCACTTGCAGAGTTCCCCCTGCCCCCCTCCCCCTCCAACAGTATCCACTTGCAGATTTCCTCCTGCCCTCCTCCTCCTTCCCCTCCAACAGTATCCACTTGCAGAGTTCCCCTTGCCCCCCTCCCCCTCCAAGAGTATACACTTGCAGAGTTCCCCCTGCCCCCTCCTCCTTCCCCTCCAACAGTATCCACTTGCAGAGTTCCCCTTGCCCCCCTCCCCCTCCAACAGTATACACTTGCAGAGTTCCCCCTGCCCCCTCCCCCTCCCCCTCCCCCTCCAACAGTATCCACTTGCAGAGTTCCCCCAGCCCCCTCCTGCTCCAACAGTATCCACTTGCAGAGTTCCCCTGCCCCCTCCCCCTCCAACAGTATCCACTTGCAGAGTTCCCCCTGCCCCTTCCCCCTCCCCCTCCAACAGTATCCACTTGCAGAGTTCCCCCAGCCCCCTCCCCCTCCAACAGTATCCACTTGCAGAGTTCCCCCTGCCCCCTCCCCCTCCAACAGTATCCACTTGCAGAGTTCCCCCTGCCCCTTCCCCCTCCCCCTCCAACAGTATACACTTGCAGAGTTCCCCCAGCCCCCTCCCCCTCCAACAGTATCCACTTGCAGAGTTCCCCTGCCCCCTCCCCCTCCAACAGTATCCACTTGCAGAGTTCCCCCTGCCCCCTCCCCCTCCAACAGTATCCACTTGCAGAGTTCCCCCTGCCCCTTCCCCCTCCCCCTCCAACAGTATACACTTGCAGAGTTCCCCCAGCCCCCTCCCCCTCCAACAGTATCCACTTGCAGAGTTCCCCTGCCCCCTCCCCCTCCAACAGTATCCACTTGCAGAGTTCCCCCTGCCCCTTCCCCCTCCCCCTCCAACAGTATCCACTTGCAGAGTTCCCCCTGCCCCTTCCCCCTCCCCCTCCAACAGTATACACTTGCAGAGTTCCCCCAGCCCCCTCCCCCTCCAACAGTATCCACTTGCAGAGTTCCCCTGCCCCCTCCCCCTCCAACAGTATCCACTTGCAGAGTTCCCCTTGCCCCCCTCCCCCTCCAACAGTATCCACTTGCAGAGTTCCCCTTGCCCCCCTCCCCCTCCAAGAGTATACACTTGCAGAGTTCCCCCTGCCCCCTCCCCCTCCCCCTCCCCCTCCAACAGTATCCACTTGCAGAGTTCCCCCAGCCCCCTCCCCCTCCAACAGTATCCACTTGCAGAGTTCCCCTGCCCCCTCCCCCTCCAACAGTATCCACTTGCAGAGTTCGCCCTGCCCCCTCCCCCTCCAACAGTATCCACTTGCAGATTTCCCCCTGCCCCCCACCTCCAAAAGTTTCCACTTGCAGAGTTCCCCCTGCCCCCTCCCCCTGCCCCTCCAACAGTATCCACTTGCAGAGTTCCCTCTGCCCCCTCCCCCTCCAACAGTATCCACTTGCAGAGTTCCCCCTGCCCCCTCCCCTTCCAACAGTATCCACTTGCAGCTTTCCCCTTCCCCCCCTCCTCCTCCTCCAACAGTATCCACTTGCAGAGTTCCCCCTCCCCTCCCCTCCCTCTGCCGCTCCAACTGCATCCACTTGCAGAGTGCCCCCTTCCCCCCTCCCCCTCCAACAGTATCCACTTGCAGAGTTCCCCCTCACCCCCTCCTCCTCCCCCTCCAATTGTATCCACTTGCAGAGTTCCCCCTGCCCCTCTCCCCCTCCCCCTCCGCATCCCCCTCCGCCTCCCCCTCCTCCACGTCCTCCCCCGCCAACGGTATCCACTTGCAGAGTTCCCCCTGCCCCCCTCCTCCTCCCCCGCCAACGGTATCCACTTGCAGAGTTCCCCCTGCCCCCCTCCCCCTCCAACAGTATCCACTTGCAGATTTCCTCCTGCTTCCCCTCCTCCTTCCCCTCCAACAGTATCCACTTGCAGAGTTCCCCCTGCCCCCTCTCCCTCCAACAGTATCTGCTTGCAGAGTTCCCCCTGCCCCCTTCCCCTCCCCCTCCAACATGATCCACTTGCAGAGTTCACCCTGCCCCCTCCCCCTCCAACAGTATCCACTTACAGATTTCCCCCTGCCCCCTCCCCCTCCCCCTCCAACAGTATCCACCTGCAGTGTTCCCCTGCCCCCCCACTCCCCCTCCAACAGCATCCACTTGCAGAGTTCCCCCTGCCCCCTCCCCCTCCAACAGTATCCACTTGCAGAGTTCCTCCTGCCCCCTCCCCCTCCAACAGTATCCACTTGCAGAGTTCCCCCTGCCCCCTCCCCCTCCAACAGTATCCACTTGCAGAGTACCCCCTGCCCCCTCCCCCTCCAACAGTATCCACTTGCAGAGTACCCGCTGCCCCATCCCGCTCCAACAGTATCCACTTGCAGAGTTCCCCCTGCCCCCTCCCCCTCCAACAGTATCCACTTGCAGGTTTCCCCTTCCCCCCCTCCTCCTCCTCCTCCAACAGTATCCACTTGCAGAGTTCCCCCTCCCCTCCCTCTGCCGCTCCAACTGCATCCACTTGCAGAGTTCCCCCTTCCCCCCTCCCCCTCCAACAGTATCCACTTGCAGAGTTCCCCCTCACCCCCTCCAACTGTATCCACTTGCAGAGTTCCCCCTGCCCCTCTCCCCCTCCCGCTCCGCATCCCCCTCCGCCTCCCCCTCCTCCACCCCCTCCCCCTCCTCCTCCCCCGCCAACGGTATCCACTTGCAGAGTTCCCCCTGCCCCTCTCCCCCTCCCCCTCCGCCTCCCCCTCCTCCTTCCCCTCCAACAGTATCCACTTGCAGATTTCCTCCTGCCCCCCTCCTCCTTCCCCTCCAACAGTATCCACTTGCAGAGTTCCCCTTGCCCCCCTCCCCCTCCAACAGTATACACTTGCAGAGTTCCCCCTGCCCCCTCCTCCTTCCCCTCCAACAGTATCCACTTGCAGAGTTCCCCCTGCCCCCCTCCTCCTTCCCCTCCAACAGTATCCACTTGCAGAGTTCCCCTTGCCCCCCTCCCCCTCCAACAGTATACACTTGCAGAGTTCCCCCTGCCCCCTCCCCCTCCCCCTCCAACAGTATCCACTTGCAGAGTTCCCCCAGCCCCCTCCCCCTCCAACAGTATCCACTTGCAGAGTTCCCCCTGCCCCCTCCTCCTTCCCCTCCAACAGTATCCACTTGCAGAGTTCCCCCTGCCCCTTCCCCCTCCCCCTCCAACAGTATCCACTTGCAGAATCCCCCTGCCCCCTTCCCCCTCCAAAAGTATCCACTTGCAGATTTCCTCCTGCCCCCCTCCCCCTCCCCCTCCAACAGTATCCACCTGCAGTGTTCCCCCTGCCCCCTCCCCCTCCAACAGTATCCACTTGCAGATTTCCCCTGGCCCCCACTCCCCCTCCAACAGCATCCACTTGCAGAGTTCCCCCTGCCTCCTCTTCCTTCCCCTCCAACAGTATCCACTTGCAGAGTTCCCCCTGCCCCCCTCCTCCTTCCCCTCCAACAGTATCCACTTGCAGAGTTCCCCTTGCCCCCCTCCCCCTCCAACAGTATACACTTGCAGAGTTCCCCCTGCCCCCTCCCCCTCCCCCTCCAACAGTATCCACTTGCAGAGTTCCCCCAGCCCCCTCCCCCTCCAACAGTATCCACTTGCAGAGTTCCCCCTGCCCCCTCCTCCTTCCCCTCCAACAGTATCCACTTGCAGAGTTCCCCCTGCCCCTTCCCCCTCCCCCTCCAACAGTATCCACTTGCAGAATCCCCCTGCCCCCTTCCCCCTCCAAAAGTATCCACTTGCAGATTTCCTCCTGCCCCCCTCCCCTTCCCCCTCCAACAGTATCCACCTGCAGTGTTCCCCCTGCCCCCTCCCCCTCCAACAGTATCCACTTACAGAGTTCCCCTGCCCCCCACTCCCCCTCCAACAGCATCCACTTGCAGAGTTCCCCCTGCCTCCTCCCCCTCCAACAGTATCCACTTGCAGAGTTCCCCCTGCCCCCTCCCCCTCCCCCTCCAACAGTATCCACTTGCAGAGTTCCCCCTGCCCCCTCCCCTTCCAACAGTATCCACTTGCAGCTTTCCCCTTCCCCCCCTCCTCCTCCTCCAACAGTATCCACTTGCAGAGTTCCCCCTCCCCTCCCTCTGCCGCTCCAACTGCATCCACTTGCAGAGTTCCCCCTTCCCCCCTCCCCCTCCAACAGTATCCACTTGCAGAGTTCCCCCTCACCCCCTCCTCCTCCCCCTCCAACTGTATCCACTTGCAGAGTTCCCCCTGCCCCTCTCCCCCTCCCCCTCCGCATCCCCCTCCTCCTCCCCTGCCAACGGTATCCACTTGCAGAGTTCCCCCTGCTCCCCTCTTCCTCCTCCAACAGTGTCCACTTGCAGAGTTCCCCCTGCCCCCTCCCCCTCCAACAGTATCCACTTGCAGATTTCCTCCTGCCCCCCTCCTCCTTCCCCTCCAACAGTATCCACTTGCAGAGTTCCCCCTGCCCCCCTTCCCCTCCAACAGTATCCACTTGCAGATTTCCTCCTGCCCTCCTCCTCCTTCCCCTCCAACAGTATCCACTTGCAGAGTTCCCCTTGCCCCCCTCCCCCTCCAAGAGTATACACTTGCAGAGTTCCCCCTGCCCCCTCCTCCTTCCCCTCCAACAGTACCCACTTGCAGAGTTCCCCTTGCCCCCCTCCCCCTCCAACAGTATACACTTGCAGAGTTCCCCCTGCCCCCTCCCCCTCCCCCTCCAACAGTATCCACTTGCAGAGTTCCCCCAGCCCCCTCCCCCTCCAACAGTATCCACTTGCAGAGTTCCCCCTGCCCCCTCCCCCTCCAACAGTATCCACTTGCAGAGTTCCCCTGCCCCCTCCCCCTCCAACAGTATCCACTTGCAGAGTTCCCCCTGCCCCCTCCCCCTCCAACAGTATCCACTTGCAGAGTTCCCCCTGCCCCTTCCCCCTCCCCCTCCAACAGTATCCACTTGCAGAGTTCCCCCAGCCCCCTCCCCCTCCAACAGTATCCACTTGCAGAGTTCCCCCTGCCCCCTCCCCCTCCAACAGTATCCACTTGCAGAGTTCCCCCAGCCCCCTCCCCCTCCAACAGTATCCACTTGCAGAGTTCCCCTTCCCCCTCCCCCTCCAACAGTATCCACTTGCAGAGTTCCCCTTGCCCCCCTCCCCCTCCAACAGTATCCACTTGCAGAGTTCCCCTTGCCCCCCTCCCCCTCCAAGAGTATACACTTGCAGAGTTCCCCCTGCCCCCTCCTCCTTCCCCTCCAACAGTATCCACTTGCAGAGTTCCCCTTGCCCCCCTCCCCCTCCAACAGTATACACTTGCAGAGTTCCCCCTGCCCTCTCCCCCTCCCCCTCCCCCTCCAACAGTATCCACTTGCAGAGTTCCCCTGCCCCCTCCCCCTCCAACAGTATCCACTTGCAGAGTTCGCCCTGCCCCCTCCCCCTCCAACAGTATCCACTTGCAGATTTCCCCCTGCCCCCCACCTCCAAAAGTTTCCACTTGCAGAGTTCCCCCTGCCCCCTCCCCCTCCCCCTCCAACAGTATCCACTTGCAGAGTTCCCTCTGCCCCCTCCCCCTCCAACAGTATCCACTTGCAGAGTTCCCCCTGCCCCCTCCCCTTCCAACAGTATCCACTTGCAGCTTTCCCCTTCCCCCCTCCTCCTCCTCCAACAGTATCCACTTGCAGAGTTCCCCCTCCCCTCCCTCTGCCGCTCCAACTGCATCCACTTGCAGAGTTCCCCCTTCCCCCCTCCCCCTCCAACAGTATCCACTTGCAGAGTTCCCCCTCACCCCCTCCTCCTCCCCCTCCAATTGTATCCACTTGCAGAGTTCCCCCTGCCCCCCTCCCCCTCCAACAGTATCCACTTGCAGATTTCCTCCTGCCCTCCTCCTCCTTCCCCTCCAACAGTATCCACTTGCAGAGTTCCCCTTGCCCCCCTCCCCCTCCAAGAGTATACACTTGCAGAGTTCCCCTTGCCCCCCTCCCCCTCCGCATCCCCCTCCGCATCCCCCTCCGCCGTCCCCTCCTCCTCCCCTGCCAACGGTATCCACTTGCAGAGTTCCCCCTGCTCCCCTCCTCCTCCTCCAACAGTTTCCACTTGCAGATTTCCTCCTGCCCCCCTCCTCCTTCCCCTCCAACAGTATCCACTTGCAGAGTTCCCCCTGCCCCCCTCCCCCTCCAACAGTATCCACTTGCAGATTTCCTCCTGCCCTCCTCCTCCTTCCCCTCCAACAGTATCCACTTGCAGAGTTCCCCTTGCCCCCCTCTCCCTCCAAGAGTATACACTTGCAGAGTCCCCCCTGCCCCCTCCTCCTTCCCCTCCAACAGTATCCACTTGCAGAGTTCCCCCTGCCCCCCTCCTCCTTCCCCCTGTCCCCCTCCTCCTTCCCCTCCAACAGTATCCACTTGCAGAGTTTCCCTTGCCCCCCTCCCCCTCCAACAGTATACACTTGCAGAGTTCCCCCTGCCCCCTCCCCCTCCCCCTCCAACAGAATCCACTTGCAGAGTTCCCCCAGCCCCCTCCCCCTCCAACAGTATCCACTTGCAGAGTTCCCCTGCCCCCTCCCCCTCCAACAGTATCCACTTGCAGAGTTCCCCCTGCCCCTTCCCCCTCCCCCTCCAACAGTATCCACTTGCAGAGTTCCCCCTGCCCCCTCCCCCTCCAACAGTATCCACTTGCAGATTTCCCCCTGCCCCCCCCTCCAACAGTTTCCACTTGCAGAGTTCCCCCTGCCCCCTCCCCCTCCCCCTCCAACAGTATCCACTTGCAGCTTTCCCCTTCCCCCCCTCCTCCTCCTCCAACAGTATCTACTTGCAGAGTTCCCCTTCCCCTCCCTCTGCCGCTCCAACTGCATCCACTTGCAGAGTTCCCCCTTCCCCCCTCCCCCTCCAACAGTATCCACTTGCAGAGTTCCCCCTCACCCCCTCCCCCTCCCCCTCCAACTGTATCCACTTGCAGAGTTCCCCCTGCCCCTCTCCCCCTCCCCCTCCGCATCCCCATCCGCCTCCCCCTCCTCCTCCCCTGCCAACGGTATCCACTTGCAGAGTTCCCCCTGCTCCCCTCCTCCTCCTCCAACAGTGTCCACTTGCAGAGTTCCCCCTGCCCCCTCCCCCTCCAACAGTATCCACTTGCAGATTTCCTCCTGTCCCCCTCCTCCTTCCCCTCCAACAGTATCCACTTGCAGAGTTCCCCCTGCCCCCCTCCCCCTCCAACAGTATCCACTTGCAGATTTCCTCCTGCCCTCCTCCTCCTTCCCCTCCAACAGTATCCACTTGCAGAGTTCCCCTTGCCCCCCTCCCCCTCCAAGAGTATACACTTGCAGAGTTCCCCCTGCCCCCTCCTCCTTCCCCTCCAACAGTATCCACTTGCAGAGTTCCCCCTGCCCCCCTCCTCCTTCCCCCTGCCCCCCTCCTCCTTCCCCTCCAACAGTATCCACTTGCAGAGTTCCCATTGCCCCCCTCCCCCTCCAACAGAATACACTTGCAGAGTTCCCCCTGCCCCCTCCCCCTCCCCCTCCAACAGTATCCACTTGCAGAGTTCCCCCTGCCCCCCTCCCCCTCCAACAGAATACACTTGCAGAGTTCCCCCTGCCCCCTCCCCCTCCAACAGTATCCACTTGCAGAGTTCCCCCTGCCCCCTCCCCCTCCAACAGTATCCACTTGCAGAGTTCCCCCAGCCCCCTCTCCCTCCAACAGTATCCACTTGCAGAGTTCCCCTGCCCCCTCCCCCTCCAACAGTAACCACTTGCAGAGTTCCCCCTGCCCCCTCCCCCTCCAACAGTACCCACTTGCAGAGTTCCCCCTGCCCCTTCCCCCTCCCCCTCCAACAGTATCCACTTGCAGAGTTCCCCCTGCCCCCTCCCCCTCCAACAGTATCCACTTGCAGAGTTCCCCTGCCCCCTCCCCCTCCAACAGTATCCACTTGCAGAGTTCCCCCTGCCCCTTCCCCCTCCCCCTCCAACAGTATCCACTTGCAGAGTTCCCCCTGCCCCCTCCCCCTCCAACAGTATCCACTTGCAGATTTCCCCCTGCCCCCCCCTCCAACAGTTTCCACTTGCAGAGTTCCCCCTGCCCCCTCCCCCTCCAACAGTATCCACTTGCAGAGTTCCACCTGCCCCCTCCCCCTCCAACAGTATCCACTTGCAGATTTCCTCCTGCCCCCTCCCCCTCCAACAGTATCCACTTGCAGAGTTCCCCCTGCCCCCTCCCCCTCCAACAGTATCCACTTACAGATTTCCCCCTGCCCCCTCCCCCTCCCCCTCCAACAGTATCCACCTGCAGTGTTCCCCCTGCCCACTCCCCCTCCAACAGCATCCACTTGCAGATTTCCTCCTGCCCTCCTCCTCCTTCCCCTCCAACAGTATCCACTTGCAGAGTTCCCCTTGCCCCCCTCCCCCTCCAAGAGTATACACTTGCAGAGTTCCCCCTGCTCCCTCCTCCTTCCCCTCCAACAGTATCCACTTGCAGAGTTCCCCCTGCCCCCCTCCTCCTTCCCCCTGCCCCCTCCTCCTTCCCCTCCAACAGTATCCACTTGCAGAGTTCCCCTTGCCCCCCTCCCCCTCCAACAGTATACACTTGCAGAGTTCCCCCTGCCCCCTCCCCCTCCCCCTCCCCCTCCAACAGAATCCACTTGCAGAGTTCCCCCAGCCCCCTCCCCCTCCAACAGTATCCACTTGCAGAGTTCCCCTGCCCCCTCCCCCTCCAACAGTATCCACTTGCAGAGTTCCCCCTGCCCCCTCCCCCTCCAACAGTATCCACTTGCAGAGTTCCCCCTGCCCCGTCCCCCTCCCCCTCCAACAGTATCCACTTGCAGAGTTCCCCCTGCCCCCTCCCCCTCCAACAGTATCCACTTGCAGTTTTCCCCCTGCCCCCCACCAACAGTTTCCACTTGCAGAGTTCCCCCTGCCCCCTCCCCCTCCCCCTCCAACAGTATCCACTTGCAGAGTTCCCTCTGCCCCCTCCCCCTCCAACAGTATCCACTTGCAGAGTTCCCCCTGCCCCCTCCCCCTTCAACAGTATCCACTTGCAGATTTCCCCCTGCCCCCCCCACTCCAACAGTTTCCACTTGCAGAGTTCCCCCTGCCCCCTCCCCCTCCCCCTCCAACAGTATCCACTTGCAGAGTTCCCTCTGCCCCCTCCCCCTCCAACAGTATCCACTTGCAGAGTTCCACCTGCCCCCTCCCCCTCCAACAGTATCCACTTGCAGATTTCCTCCTGCCACCTCCCCCTCCAACAGTATCCACTTGCAGAGTTCCCCCTGCCCCCTCCCCCTCCAACAGTATCCACTTACAGATTTCCCCCTGCCCCCTCCCCCTCCAACAGTATCCACCTGCAGTGTTCCCCCTGCCCACTCCCCCTCCAACAGCATCCACTTGCAGATTTCCTCCTGCCCTCCTCCTCCTTCCCCTCCAACAGTATCCACTTGCAGAGTTCCCCTTGCCCCCTCCCCCTCCAAGAGTATACACTTGCA